>NC_054386.1:22442841-23101591 GCF_017654675.1 Xenopus laevis
GCTGGCAGTCACCAGCAGTTCTGTATGAAGAGTCATCACTCCAAGAATAGAGAACAAGTCAGGTGCACTTGTTTTTTCCCATTGCCTGTTATAAACAGGTCAGACACGGTCAGATTCGGTGAGATTAATCGCCCAGCGACAAATCTCCTCTTCTTCGGGGTGACTAATCTCCACGAACTGCCTACCCTTGCCAGGCACTCGGAGCGCTTCATTTTCCGAAATCGCCCAAAGTTGCCTCATGAGGTGACTAATCTCCCCGAATCTGACCGTGTGTCTCTGCCCTTACACTCTCATTTTCTATGTAAAAGGGAAACAAAAAGTCTTAGAAATATAACATATTTTCAATCTAAAGTCATTTAGCATTTCTTTCATGAAGCGTCTCTGCAACACATTGTTTTTTTTTTTGTAATCAGAATTATGCATAGCACCTTAAGGCAAAGTGCTTGAAGATACTGTGATGCCTATGTAATCTGACTGTTTGGTGCACACATGCAGCTCATACAGTATGATCCAGTATTTTGCTGCTAAAAATTTAATGTGAAGTATTCTGTCAGATATGGATTTCCCATAAACCTCCCAAAATACATAAATAATAAAAAGAACACAATCTATTGTGCTTTTTATCCCCTCAATTTATGGGCTGTTTCCCCAGCCAGTCGGGAAACAAACTGTATTCTTAATTGTCTTTTTTACAGTGCCTGTGAAAACCTTATAAATCACTGTGTGAGCGAGGGCAGTTTTACTACACTCTTTCGCTGCCAAAGCACATTAAAATAGAATTGACCTTCCTGTAAAAAAAGAGGCGTAAAAAGCATTTTGGCTGCAGAATACAGGATATGGTGTGAGATCTGGAGGCCATTTGTATGCATGGTGCTATAAAGAAAATTACATTACTGTTCAAATAAACTCCCTGCTAACATAAATTATTTTACCACAATTTGTCAACAGAGATTAACTGTGTTATTAAATGCATTTGTTATTTTGTAACAAATGTAAATCATTTCATTTTCTCTACAATCCGAAAGCAAAGAGCTTTCAAGTACAGTAGCAGAGCAATAGGTTTCAGAATCCTCAGACTGTTAAGAGATCAGAAGGAGGTTTTTCCAGACATCGCAAACCCAGCTACACCCCCAGAAGCCGCTATACTGGAACAATTAATTCATGCATTTCAACCTCCTTCTGCTCTTTTTAACTTGTCTTTCATTATTCAGACTTAGAATATAGAATATGTATCCTTTTATTTATGCCTCATCCAGTTAGAGAAGAAACCTTTGTCCCTTTCCGCTATTGTGAAAATGCCACTGACTTTTTTTTTATCTTTTCAAGAGTTCCAAGGAAGTGATGGAAAGCTGTATAATGAATCCTTAGGGGGTGGACTGTATTCTAAATGAGCTTTAGTTCCACAGATATGACTGAGCTGCTTAGTATGTATGAGAAAGCCAGTCAGCATGGAGTGCGTCTCCTCCAAGTCTTGTTATCAAAAAGCCCAATGCACTCCCCTTGTTCTTTAGTTCTGAGATGGATTGTTACAGGGACATTGCCCTACAAATCAATTATCTGTACAAACATTAGTATTTAGTCCTTCAGCACAAACAGACTTATCAGTATATTAAAGGAGAAGGAAAGGTTAAAACTAAGTAAGCCTTATCAGAAAGGTCCATCTAAATATACCAGTAAACCCCCAAAGTAGTGCTGCTCTGAGTCCCCTGTCAAAAGAAACACTGCATTTCTTTCCTTCTATTGTGTACAAATGGACTTCTGTGTCAGACTTCCTGCCTTCAGATTAAACCTCATTGCCCTGGGCAAGAGCATGCTCAGTTTGCTCCTCTTCCCCCGCCCCCTCCCTTCTCTACTGTAATCTGAGCCCAGAGCAGGGAGAGACTCAGGCAGGAAGTGATGTCACACCACATTAATACTGCAGCTCCTATCCTAAACAAACAGAGAGTTTTTAGAGCTTTTTACTCAGGTATGGTAAAACATTCTACAGAATAAATATAGCATTCTAGCTTGCACTATTGCAGCTAATCTATTGGTAATAAAATGCCTCTGTAGCTTTCCTTCTCCTTTAAGGCTAAAGCTTTTGTGGTATATTGCAGTAAGAAGAAACGCCAAACAGGATTAGCAAGAGAGAGACCTGGTCAAGAGTTGATAATGGAACACAATGTATTAAGCACAAAGCTGAAATATAATGAATATGGTCTTTGTAGGTGAATATGAGGTCTGCTCTCTTTCATTATCACAAGAATTCTTTGAATTCAATCTACAGTTATACAGTGGAAATATAGCTTTGATTTGGAAGCAGTTGTCCTTGAAAAAAAAAATCCACCCTGCTTCCAGAGTAGGGATGTCGCGGACTGTTCGCCGGCGAACTTGTTCGCGCGAACATCGGCTGTTCGCGCTCGCCGAATGTTCGCGAACGTCGCGCGACGTTCGCCATTTTGGGTTCGCCTTACCTGGCGCTTTTTTTGACCTCTCACCCCAGACCAGCAGATACATGGCAGCCAATCAGGAAGCTCTCCCTCCTGGACCACCCCCACACCCCCTGGACCACTCCCCTTCCATATATAAACTGAAGCCCTGCAGCGTTTTTTCATTCTGCCTGTGTGTGCTTGCAAGAGCTAGTGTAGGGAGAGAGCTGTTACTGATTTCACTGATTTCTTTGAGGGACAGTTGATAGTAAGTTTGCTGGCTAGTAATCTACTTGATACTGCTCTGTATTGGAGGGACAGAAGTCTGCAGGGATTTGAGGGACATTTTAGGGTAGCTTTGCTGGCTAGTAATCTACCTTCTACTGCAGTGCTCTGTATGTAGCTGCCTGCTGTGGGCACTGATCTCTTCTGATCTCATCTGCTGACTGCTGTAATAACCCAATAGTCCTTGTAAGGACTGCTTTTATTTTCTTTTTTGTTGTTTTACTTTGCTACTTTAACAGCCAAGTGCTATTAGTCTAGCAGTGTTGGGGAGTGGGACTGGTGTGCTACTGTGCTGCTCCTAGTAGTTCAGCAGCACCAACCCGAGAATATTTTTTTTTTTAATATACATATAATTTTTTTTTTTATTTTACTTATCTTACTGTTCTTTAAGGTGTCCAGTGCTGTTTGCTGTTCTTCATAGTAGTGCACCAATAGTAGTGCACTTGCAGGCATTATTTGCCCAGTGGCCATCTAGCTGTGTGAGCTTTTTCACATTCTGTCTAAATATCAATAATAATACCGTCTCCAGAAACACCACCTGAGTGACGTTTTTCAAGCAGCAATAATATATTCCGTATCCACCACTGCTGTAGTGTATACGTTGACCTTGCAGGCATTATTTGCCCAGTGTGTTCTTCATTTTCAAACCACTGCCACTTAGCTGTGTGAGCTTTTTCACATTCTGTCTAAATATCAATAATAATACCGTCTCCAGAAACACCACCTGAGTGATGTTTTTCAAGCAGCAATAATATATTCCGTATCCACCACTGCTGTAGTGTATACGTTGACCTTGCAGGCATTATTTGCCCAGTGTGTTCTTCATTTTCAAACCACTGCCACTTAGCTGTGTGAGCTTTTTCACATTCTGTCTAAATATCAATAATAATACCGTCTCCAGAAACACCACCTGAGTGACGTAGTGTGATTTCTGCCCTTTACAGCACAGAACGCAGCGCTGTGTCAACAATGGATTTTTTAGAAACATTTTTGCCCTTGATCCCCCTCTGGCATGGCACTGTCCAGGTCGTTGCACCCTTTAAACAACTTTAAAATCATTTTTCTGGCCAGAAATGTCTTTTCTAGCTTTTAAAATTCGCCTTCCCATTGAAGTCTATGGGGTTCGCGACGTTCGCGAACCGTTCGCATTTTTGACGCAAGTTCGCAAATATGTTCGCGAACTTTTTTTCCGACGTTCGCTACATCCCTATTCCAGAGTACAAATTACTCTACGATCCACTAACATGTCTTTTATAAAATGGAAATATGGTTACTTAGTAACACAGCTAAAAAAATGGCTTCTGGTCATCAGTGTCTGTTTTGAAAGACATATATAATGGAAGACCATGCATGCCACTAGAAGAAGTCATAAGAAAAAAGGAAATGCATTCTAAGATTGGCAAATTGATGAATTAGACAATATTGGACGCATGAACATAAATTAATGAATTGTGCATACAACAACAGATGTATAATGTGTGTCATCTTTACTGTCACATGCAAATATCCAGATTAAGAGGACATGCAAGGAACAAGCATGGTGGACTTTCCTTTTAAGCTTAGCCCTCTAGAACGGCCACGTTTTTATAGCATATAGGCATATAATCCCAAATTAAGGTTCCCAATGTAAACTACAGATATAAAATGGATGGAGAAACAGACAAAGATAGAGAAACTACAGAGCAGAGGGGTAAAAGTTCCCTCACAGACACAGCAGAGGCTAGGAAGGAGAGTGTTAGAACATTGCTAGACTAATCAGGAACCACTGACAAGAAATAAAACAAGTTTACTGCAGGATAGCACCAAAAATAAATCCAGAAGGGAGCATCATGGGGCCAGGCTTGAATTTGTGGAGAGGTCACCAAGGGAGGCAGGATTTTAGGGGGTGGAATGCTGTCCAACCACACCCACGTTGGTTCAGAAACACTGGGGATTCGCAGGAGATACAATCGTTTTGTAAATTTCCTGTGCGCCAATCTCCATTGCTCTGGTCCCGATGAACATTTGAGTGAATAAAACAGAGGGTACAAGGGGCGACCAACGAGAAGTATGTAAATCCGGCCCTGCATGGGGCAGATTCTACAACCTAGCTACAGGCATTGTATTGGTGTTAGAGTAGAGAATAGCTTGACTGGCAACATGTTCAGCTCCACAGTCCTAAACAAACAACCCCAACATGTGCAACCCATTAGGGCTTATTTATGAATAGAAATGCAATGTGAAAGTGAAACTCGTTTTGTAAAAACATTCAGATTTCACTAGTTTTTGGTGAACTTTCCGATCTCACGATTTTGCAGGAAATTCGTGAATTTTCCGGCGAAGCGAAACAAGAGAAATTCGCCCATCGCAGTGGCCACTCCCCTTGTAGCAGGAGGTAGGTAGGTTGAACAGCTACTATGATACAAACTTGCCAATCATTTAACTGAATAGCAACTATTCACGGTAGAGGAAGAGCCTTCAACTGCTGGGGACTCAGAAACTATAGGGGCCCTGTGGTACTGATAAGCAGCTGCATTATACTGTATGTTCATGGAAAAGGTTATTGTTTAGGGACCCAGTGATGTTGCTATGGGGCCCAATAATCAATCAGTCCACTGCTGAAAAATTCATGTAGGAGATGCTCATGTCTTTCAGTAAATAGATCCCAATATAAACATCTGATATCATTATTTGCTGTGGAAGTTACAAGTTTTTGCATAAATTACATAATTTGCGTAAGTTTAAGGGCACAATGATCTTGCTGTGGGGCCCAATAACTAATCAGTAGTATTTCATATAAATTGTAAAAATAATGAATGTGCTAATAAGTCACTTAGTTCATTGGCGCTCAGCAGAGTTTGCCCTAAGTTTAACCCCTACCTACCCACCTACCATTTTGGGGCATACAGTATATATCAAGGCGTCGAATTTAGACTTTATAAAAACTTCCATAAACTCGATTTAAAAAAAAAAAAAAAATGACCAATCGAAATTTATAAAAAAATTTGCATTTTTTAAATTCGGGTGAATAGAATTAACCTGCAAACTATGATTGTATTTGAATCAAATTCGATTTGAGTTTTTTGATTACCAAAAGTCAACCAAACGACTCCAAATTGAATCCAAGATTGAAGGGAGTCCCCCATAGGCTAAAACACCAATTCGGCAGGTTTTATATGGCGAATAGTCACATTTGAATTCTTAAAGGGACAGTACATGATAAATTTCGAAATTAGAATCTCATTTTTTTTTAAACTCTAATCGAATTTGGACTATTCCCTAGTTGAATTACACTAAAGTAAACTCGAAATTCGAATTTAAAAATTTGAATTTTCAATTCGACCCTTGATAAATCTGCCCCTTAGTAACATTTTTTTTAATTCTTGAAATATTATTCTGGCAGTAATTCCTTAATGAAGAGCTAAACACTTTTAGTATTAGCTCTATTTTGAATCATCTCTGTGAATGTCACAATGCATTGAGAGCAAAATGCAAAAGATTATGGCATGATGGCAGAACAGAAGAGAAAAGATGCCTAAGGTTGAGTTATTGAGAAAAGTTATATAGAATGAGGAGAATACAATAATATATATATATATATATATATATATATATATATATATATATATATATATATATATATATAGTATTTCTTCAGTTGTATAGCCAAAGAATGTCTCTTGGAGCAAAGAATTTGCAGCTATTGTCATTTTAGAATGTAGGAGCATTAACAATTTCATTGACTGCATGCATTATAAAAGAAAGAAACAAATTTGTCAAAATCTAAGACTTTCAGGACGCATTATTAGTCTAAAAAAAAAATAGCACATTGCTGGGAATTTGGATATCTGCATGTTACACATTCTAACAGGTTAAAGGGCATAAATATGTTTCATAAAGCCTTTTCTGTTAAATATTTATATGCCGACTAGAAGAGTATTTTTTTAATAAAAGCTTTATTGCAACCATCTCCTTTGCAACCAGGAGAAAAGCAAGGGTAAAGTGCTACAAGGAGTTGTAGCATAGATATTCATTGTGTCATTCTCATCTAATAGTTCATAGAGATGACCCAAGCAGAAAAGCTGGAATAAAGCACTTATATGTGAATTTTAATATATTCTATACCTTTATTGCTTTGTATTGTGTTGATATTTTGGAATGGATGGAGTGGTAGATCTCTATAGTACCTTATTCTAAGCACACGCTCATTGTACTCTATGTAATGAATGACTGAACTACTCTCATGCAGTAATGAATTCAACTATGAATTAAGGCTATACTGTACATAATAAATAACCAATAATGGTATTGCTTGACCCAACACTGCTCTTACTATAATAACGTTCATTCATTCATTAGGTGGTCATATAAAGAATGAGCATTATACTTTATCTAAGCATTATATGCAATGTTGTTAATACATCATATTTAAATTTACATAATAAAACGATTTTGTCTTGAGAAGCTTTTTTCACTAATACAATAGTGGAAGATGTAGCCTCAGTAAACTGAATCTCAATACTTACCCAACAGTGTTTATTTATTGTATGATCCTCTTTGGCTCCCCACAAGTGTACAGTATTTCTAAGTGCTCGTATTCTATTTAAAGGTACACTGTCATGGGGAAAATTTTTTTTCAAAATGAATCAGTTAATAGTGCTGCTCCAGCAGAATTCTGCACTGAAATCCATTTCTCAAAAGAGCAAACAGATTTTTTAATATTCAATTTTGAAATCTGACATGGGGCATATTGTCAATTTCCCAGCTGCCCCAAGTCATGTGACTTGTGCTCTGATAAACTTCAATCACTCTTTACTGCTGTACTGCAAGTTGGAATGATATCACCCCCTCCCTTTTCCCCCCCAGCAGCCAAACAAAAGAACAGTTGGAACAAGGTAACCAGATAACAGCTCCCTAACACAAGATAACAGCTGTCTGGTAGATTTAAGAACAACACTCGGTAGTAAAAACCCATGTCCCACTGAGACACATTCAGTTACATTGAGAAGGAAAAACAGCAGCCTGCCAGAAAGCATTTCTCTCCTAAAGTGCTGACACAAGTCACATCATCATCATCATTTATTTATATAGCGCTGTCAAGATGACATGGGGCAGCTGGGAAATTGACAATATGTCTAGCCCCATGTCAGATTTCAAAATTGAATATAAAAAAATCTGTTTGCTCTTTTGAGAAATGGATTTCAGTGCAAAATTCTGCTGGAGCAGCAATATTAACTGGTTCATTTTGAATTTTTTTTTTCCCCATGACAGTATCCCTTTAAATATAAACAAATGGAAAATATAGTGCCATCACAAATCAGATACATAAAAGCTCTGTGCAAGATTTCTGATGTTATCAATAAAACCATCAATTGCCATTAATTTAGTATTATGATAGGAAATGCTCAAATTAATAAAACCATGAAAATAAATAATTAAGATATAGTGAAAACGTAATTCTCATAGGCATATCTATAGCACAGCAAAAGTAAGCGCTTTACGCAAACAGTATCTATTATTTTTTTATTATAAATAATGATAATAATCCCTTGTAGCACAGGACTTCTTTTGTATGTCACAGCAGGAAAAAGGTATAAAACCCCAAGCCCTAGGGTTAGGTTAGAATTGTCCATCTGTATATACAGCTCTAGTATGTATCGATAAACCTTTCTCTTAAAGGAACAGTAGCACCAAAAACTGAAAGTATATCAAAATAATTAAAAAAATGTACAGTTGCTCTACACTGGTAATAGCTGTGTGTTTGCTTCAGAAAGACTACTTTAGCTTATACAGTATATAAATAAGCTGCTGTGTAGCCATGGGGGCAGCCATTCAAGCTGGAATAAAGGAGAAAGGGCACAGGCAGATACCATTGTATTGGACAGGGCTTATCTGTTATGTGCTGTGAAACCTGTGCCTTTTTTCCCTTTTATTCAGTTTGAATGGATGGGATGCCCCCATGGCTACACAGCAGCTTATTTATATAAACTATAATAGTGTTTTTGAAGAAACAGACAACTTTTACCAGTGTAGGGCAGCAGTACACTTTATTTTTTTTACTTTGCTAAACTTTCTTTATTTGTTGTGAATATTCCTTTAAGGGCAGAGACATGCCTCTTCTTCGGGTGACTAATCTCCCTGAAAAGTCTTCACACTGGCTAGAATCTAAATCACTGGCGGGATGGCACTCGAATTGCTTCATTTTCCAAAGTTGCCCGAAGTTTTCTCGTGAGGCAACTTCGGGTGACTTCGGAAAACTAAGCGATCCGAGTACCATTCCGCCAACGATTTAGATTCTAGCCGGCAGGGAATGCAGTTCGGGGATTAGAGTCGCCCAAAGAAGAGGTAATTTGTGTCTCTGCCCTTAAGCAACATCAAGGTCTCTGTCTCTGATGGGTCTGATGAAAACTCCACAACAATCTAGAATGGGATATTTAATTCAGTGTCACGTATATTGTCATTTAATTTTATTTACAGCAGGGAAAGTAGAGTGAATGCTGAAAAAAGCCTTTAACCCTGAAGCACTTTTTATATTGACATTGGCATCATTTCAAGCCTTTGCTCTCATGTGAATGTTATTGAATGGAGCTCAGAATATGCCTCCACGTTTGACTGCTTCCAACTGAACAGATCTGCAGTTTTTTCCCTTCACTTGCCTCTGTCATTCATCTCATGCCCATCTCTGTAAGTAAATTACATGCATGTTGCAATGCGTTGCTCTGACAATCATCCAGCCTTATTGAGAGCAAGGCAGATGATGAATGCCATTATAATGTGGTGGCTTCAATGTTTTTTTAAAGAAGAAAAGAAGATGATGTGCCACTAAATATATATTTTCATGAAACATAACATCACAAAATCACCGGTCTGTCTGATCTAAGTGCAGCTGAACTTTAAAGGGTATTTAAATGCAAAGAAATAAAATCCCGTTTTTACTTTACTTTTTTAAATCCCATTATTCTTTAATGACAAAGAAACAATTAAAAATTGTGTACCATTTTTATAAGAAACCTGACTGTATGCAGTGAAATTCTCCCTTCATTTACTGCTGTGGATAGGAATTGTCAGACAGTTCCTAACTGCTCTGCAGGGAAACAATCATACTTATGAACAGCAGGGGGTGCCCCTTCCTTACTTCCCAGCCATGCAGAACTCAAGCAGCTTTGTTTATCTCCCTGTAGAGCAGTCGGTGACTGTGTAGAGCTTTGTATTGGATTTTATTTTTGCCTTTGCATCCCCTTTACTGTTGCCAACTCTAGCTGCAGGGACAAAGATCATGGAGCCAGATTTAAACAGATAAACTGGGATTCTATTTGGATGATTATTTTGCTGCAGCCACTTGTTCTGCAGAGTTTGAGAAAATTTGTATTAAACAATACAAAAACTATAAAATCCACATTAGATTAAATGACAACACAGGACCCAGTGCAGTCTGCATATTCTGATTATTAATCAGTCTTGCTGTATCGGCTTCTGGCAGATATTGTTTGACTTGTGCTGTTTTGATAATTTATAACGATGAAAAATTTATTAGGACATCAGAGCAAGACCTAACGCGTTTCGTGCCTTCTGGGGCACTTACTCATAGGTAAGAGTAAGTGCCCCAGCAGGCATGAAAAGCGTTAGGTCTTGCTCTGATGTCCTAATAAATTTTTCATTTTTTTAATTGATTGATTCATTATTTTGGGGGACACTCACATGTTTCTTTTTTGAAATATTGACTTGGACTTACACCCTAGGACTGGGGTGAATTGTGAGTATATTCCCCATGATTAACTTTAATAATATTTGATTATGAATTACTAATTAGTTTTGTAGTAGTACCCATATAGATTTTTGGCACCAACATAAACCATATTATAATTTATAACGATCCGTAAGCAGCCCAGACCACACTGAGCATGTGCACTGTCTTGGTCTTGCAATGATGTTTAACAAAGTTACAAGATGGTGAACCCCTGTGGCCAACTTTGAAAGCATAAATCATTTGTTTGATTAGGCTTGTGGTGCAGTGAGTTAATGTTTAAGTTTAGTATAAAAAATACAGCATTTCTAGCCTTATTCTATTTTAGACTTTACTTCCCCTTTAAGCAAGATTTTTTTCATAGTGTAGCATTCTAACGTTTCATAAATGCTTCTGTAATGAAAAGAACTTCTAGACAAAAAACCTCTCGAGCAGCTTTAGCTCAAGGTGACTGAACAGTAATCTGAAAGATACAGTGGCCACAAAACGTGAATAATGTCACCCTAGATCAAATGTTAGGCTAGACTCACATGTGAGGCTGACTTACTTGTGAGCCAGAATGGTACTCTTCCTCTTATGCACATATGGCAGTAGCTTTTACTTCTTCCCAAAGCCTATTTAAAATACAAACATATTGCGATGCATTTAAGTTTAATTCAACCACTGCTATACATATATCTTGGGTGTAATGACTCACCCTGGTGGTTTAGTGGGTGCGGGGGTAAGCCCAATGTGACTCCGGCAGTGATGCCCGCCTTATACTTCCTCCTCCGTTGCCGGTTGATTCCAATGGCGCGTGCATGACGTCTTCGCGTTTGTGGCTGGAAATTCAAAGTATTTAAAGGGCCTTCGGCTTGTAAATGTTACCAGTTGTTAGGTCCAACTTGTTTCTGTGTATTTGATTCCAGTTTTGATCCTTGCCTGCCTGTCAAATCTGAACTCTACCAATCCTGACCCTTGCCTGCCTGACCATTCTGAATTCTACCGATATTGACCATTGCCTGCCTGGCCATTCTCTGAACGCTGACTGTACCGACCCCGGCCTGTCTGACCCTGCTTGAACTCCGCATGTAACTACTCCAGCCTGACTACATTTTTTATCTACTCCTTGAACTGCAGCCTTCCGTCCAAAACCTCGGTAACGACCATGCCCCTTTGCCTGTCCAGAACTTTTGCTTGGCTCCTCTCTTATTAAGACCTGGGGGCATCTGAGTAGCTGAGGACTCCTCCCAAAGCCAAAGGTGGTTGCTACAGGCTGAAGCAGAGCCCTGACCAGGAGCACAGCACTTGTTTTGGATTTAGGAAGCCAAACATGACACTTGGCCTGTTTAAACCCTGCAAGAGCCAGGCTAGCTTGTTGCTGGTAGAACATTGTGCTTAAATTCTGTATTGCCAGCCAACAGGCTGTACTTTCCTTTACTTATTGGCCTCATAACATTTCACAATACATGTTACTGTTACAGTCATCACCCCGTGTCCCTGGCCCAGTTGCATTTGCTTTTTATGTTGTGCTATTGGAAATATGTTTAATAACACAACCCTTCAATATCTGACACATGAAAGAGCTACAGAGCAGATGGATTTGTTAACAAGTTAAAGAAGTAAAACGGATTACGGCCTGAGCTGTTGTCTTGTGGTTTTGCAATAAATTTTAATTTCTTTCCTCCCTGTCGCTTTTTATCAGCTGTCGATTACATTAGGTTGTTAATTACAGATGAGGTTCCCTTTAATGAGGAACATAAACAGTGTCAGTTTATAATGACTATTCTAGTAATTAACTCTACATTTGCATTGTCATTGCCCATTTCTACAATGTAAATTATTTAGAGGTGACATAAATAATGGATTCTCTCACGAGAGACAAACACGGTGCAACTCTTTTGGCATGCAATGGCCTGATAAGACTACACAGACAACAAAATGTAAGCAACTCTTGCCATTGTTTCATTATACAATCTGCTGACAATGCTATGCTGCTCCAAATTTGCAACAGGTGGAAAACAAACACCTGCTTTGACAATAAGGCTTTGTGCACATTAATATGTTATTAAATGAGTGCAAATACCTTCAGTGGAAAAGCCCCAGTTACATTTCTCAAACCATGCTAATTGTTTGCCTGAGCCCCACCTAAATAAAGATAAAGATGGTAATAATCACCTTTCTACTAAACACATGGATAGTGTTGGAAACAGCCCAGAGGTAATACTCACAGATAAACTAGTCCCCAGCATTAAAAGCATTCTTACAGTGCTGATGGTAAATTGCTCCAAGAATCTCCTATTCCTGAGCCTAACCACTAGTCCCTTTACTGGTGGGTGAAAATGTGGGGTACTGACCATTCTTGTCTACTCATTGAAGCCCCTAGCTGCTCACCTAAGTGTCCCGATCCTCACTTTATTGAGTGAGCTATTAGAGATCTTCCCTGATACTGACTTCTACCGATGCCAGCTACCACCTCAGATTTTTCCAGCGCAAACCCCTTCATTCAGCGAGTGAGGTCCAAACATAGACCCAACACATAGGGGCAGATTTAGCAAGGGTCGAATTGAAAATTCAAATTTTTAAATTCGAATTTTGAGTTTATTTTAGGGTAATTCGACTAGGGAATTGTCCAAATTCGATTCGAGTTTGAAAAAAATTTGGAATTCAAATTTCGAAATTATCATATACTGTCCCTTTAAGAATTAAAATTCTAAAACCTGCCAGATTGGTGTTTTAGCCTATGGGGGACTTCCTACGATAAACTTGAAAAAAACATTTTTTTTTGGTGAAAAATCGATTCGAGTTTGCTGGTTGATCCTATTCACACGAATTTAAAAAATTTAAATTTTTTAATTAAATAATAAGTTTTGATTTTGTCGTGTTTTTTTTCCGTATTTTGAGTTTATGGGAGTTTTTATAAACTCCTATAAACTGTAAGGGAGTTATTTACTAAACTCCGAATGCAAAAATCACAAAAAAATTGTGATTTTTTTTTATAAAATCTGACTTTTAAAAAAATCACAAATTTTTCGGAATTTATTAAACCCAGAGGATGGGAAAAGTCTGAATCTGAAAATCCGGAATCTCAGACCTGTCGAGGTTGCATATAAGTCAATGGGAGAAGTCCCAATGATTTTTTGATGTGCACTGGGTTTTTGGCAATACCCTGGAGTTTTCGGGTGAAAAAATCGTGAAAAACGGTTTTTCACGATTTTTTTCCAACAAACAAAATTTTCGGCAAAGTGTATTAATAAATAAGCCCAAAAAAAAAACGGTGCGGATTTGTTTTGAGTTTTTTTCAGAAAGTATCTTTGATAATTAACCCCCTAAATTCGACCCTTGATAAATTTGACCCCCTAGTGACTTTCTTCGCTGTTTTAAAGTCTAGAGAAAGTGGACACCCTTATACATAAATACCAGGGAAACATTTTGACCTGGATAGGGAAACAAATCCGAATTTAAACTGCAAAACAGGACCAATCTTTAGCTATCTAAACCTAATGGGGACTGCCTAAAGTAAAGGTGTGGAAAACTACGAAAGCTCCAAATTACGGGAAGGCCATCTCCCATAGACTTGAATTTATCCATAAAATTAATTTTTTTAAATTATTACGTTTTTTTTCTCTGTAATAATTAAACAGTACATTGTACCTTAAACATATTAAGATATAATTAATCCTTATTGGAGGCAAAACAAGCCTATGGGGTTTATTTAATTTTGGCATAACTTTATAGTAAAGTTAAGGTATAAAGATCCAAATACGGAAAACAAAACATTCTGGATGGATACAGGTAAAAGATAATCTATAGTTATGAATGTTATGGCAAGCTCTTTCATATTAGAGGAATGTGTATACTTGTGATAGAATCCCTTAAAATTCAACAGAAACACATTTTCTAGCTATCGATGTGCCACTATACTTGAAGATATTTATGTGTTCTGTGTGCGGCTGATTGTTAGATAGGGTTTTCTTACTGATGTTTTCTGTCTATTGTGCAAACATTTGTCAAGCAGCATGAGCAGCCTCATCTAGATGCATTTATATTTTGTGTTATCTACCCACTCTTCATTTCTCTTGACATTGCCATCTGCTCAGATAAATTGATTTCACCAACACACTTGTATTGTTCCACTCGCTCTGTGACTGGCAAAGATTGGCATACAGGTTATTTTTCCTCTAGCGACCACAGAGGGGTTGATAATAGGGTTAAATAATACCTTGATTAATTGCTGCAATCTCAAAAATACCCATGGGTTAGAACATTTACATTTACTATACCCTTAAAATCAACAATTACTACATTCTAGATAAAGGTCTCTCTCTTCCAGAGATATGAAAATCTTGGGCCATTACATACAGTACTTCGTTTGCTCATATTCAGTGTAGCTAGGAGTGCATACAGGTACTTACACAACTTCTACAATAGCAGAGTTGGAACAATATTATTTAACCTGAATAACAAGGTGAATATATATTTTAAACTCTCACTTTGAATGTTTTGAATGTTTTGTCTCCCCTGTCTCTTGTGCAACTAATACTCTCTCAGCTACTAATCTCAACACACAGATTTCTCCCATATCCTTCCACAGCGGGTTTAACCTCAAACCAAGTGAATATTTTTTTCTATGCAGACATATATGCAGCTGGTAATGCAGCTATGATTAAAATATAATAAAATATAATTAAAGGGGAACTTCACAAAAATCATAACTTAAGCTTTTTGAAAAGTAAACAAAATTTCAAGCAACTTTGCAACATACATCAATTAAAAAATATGCAGACTTTTCATGATTTTTAATGGTTTGGAACAGTTCCCTAAGCCTAGCCCCCTACTCGCCTTCTAAGCTGTCTGACTACTTTGCTGAGCTGGCTGACTACTGTTACTTTGTATCAACATCCATCTGTCCTTAGCCTGCATCCTCCAAACCCCACAATTCCGTGCACACATGATTTCAATAAGGAAAGGAACATCATAGTGCAATGCATTGTGGGGTATGTAGTTCCTGCATGCTGTCTGTAAGCTGTGGAGAAGTAGTTATGATATGTAACATCAGTTTTTACTCCCTCCTTCCCTGCCAGGATTTCAAATGATGCAGAAAGAGAAGAACTGTTAAACAGCTGGATTTCAGCATAAAACATGGCATTTATTCATACTTTTTGAAGAAACAGGTAATTGTGATGGGTATAGTATGGGTTTATGTGTTATGTGGGCCTCTTTATTAAATTGTGGTTTGGAAGCCGGAGTTCCCCTTTAATAAAATTAATAAAATAAAATAATTTCCTTTCTCTCTGCAATAATAAACATTATCTTGTACTTGATCCAAACAAACATATAAATAATCCTTATTGGAAGCAAAACCAGCCTGTTGGGTTTATTTAAAGTTTACATGATTTTCTAGTAGAAGGTATAAAGATCCAAATTACAAAAGGATGCGTTATCCAGAAAATTCCAGGTCCCTAGCATTCTGCATAAAACATCCCATACCTGTACCTAAATGCGGTAATTCGTTTTTATCTTGTACACTACAGGTGCCATATAGGTGTGTAATACAGGTATGGGATCCATTATCTGGAAACCCATTTTCCAGAAAGCTCTGAATTACAGAAAGGCCGTCTCTTATAGACTCTATTATAATAAAAGAATCCAAATTTTTACAAATGATTTCTTTAATCTCTGTAATAATAAAACATTACACTGTACTTGATCCAAACCAAGATATAATGAATCCTTACTGGAAGCAGTACCAGCTTATTGGGTTTATTTAAAGCATGATTTTCTAGTAGACTTAAGGAATGAAGATCCAGATCTGTTATCTGGAAAAACCCCAGGTCACAAGCATTCTGGTTAACAGGTCCCATACCTGTACTATTGAAAATTATTCTTCAATCTGTGCCCGAATGATTCTCACTTTATGTTTACTAAACCTACTAACCAGGTGGCAGTCAGATGACCAAAGATGAGCACTATCTTTGGATATCTAGCAGAAATATGTTATTCATAGACATATTGCTATCTGCAGGTTTCCTTGCGGTCCTCTTATATTCCCATACAAGATTCAGGGTAGTCTACATTATTGGTAGACTACCCTGAATCTTGTATGGGAATATGAGAGGACAAGACAAAAAATTCACCAGACACTCAACATGTCTGACGAAGGGGCCCGCCCCCGAAACGTTACATCACAAGACTTGAATAAACATGCAGGGGTCCGCCCCGCTTCACTTGCTGTTGAGTGTCTGGTGAATTTTTCGTCTCTATGTATATTGGGGAGGTGCCAACCTCTTTTCCGGACACCACGCTATTTGACTGGAGATGCTGGGGAATCAGGAATCCTTTTTGTGAATATGAGAGGACGGCCAGGAAACCTGCAGATTACAGAAACCATGTTTTAACCTATGATGCTGATCAGTTTTAGACTTATTTCTAGCAAATATCATGACCTTCATAGACAAGGTCAGATTCCTAGCGAGGGTGCCCGGAGGCTGGCATCCCCCACCGTCCCCGTTCTTCCTCACGATCGCACGCATACGCATCCATCATATCCACATCCAGAGCACAGGGGTGTAGGGTTCAACATTTGTTTCCCCCATGTAGTACATTCAGTGGACTGGGTAAAGTAAAACACATGTTCCCCTCGAGGTACTCACACACTACTTATCATTGTCATGGGGTGTCTAAATAAACAAAAGATTAAAATATTAATATAATATTGATTTGTTACAGCTTAAGGCCACTGGTTAATAGATAATGGAATCAATAGCTTGAGTTTTCAAGACATCTATGCATAGAGGCTACCATCTACACAGATATTAACTTTTCCTAGTAGAAAGCGATATCACATACACTGTACATTGACTCAAACGGAAAGATGCTAAGAGGGAATTGTAATAGAATTCGCAAAGAGAACAAATTTGCGCACAAATAAGAAAAAAAATTTGCATGCCGCAATGTAATATTCTTCATCAGACTTTTTATTGTTAGTAATCAATATTGCATTCCCCCCATAAATCTTTTTCCAGCAGGGGACAAGTTGCTAAATTCCTTTGTGGGGTTGTGAAATGTATATTAAATAAATGCCCAAGGACACAAACAATAAATACTTTGCATTCCACATATTGTTCATAATAGTGACTATTATTACATTGCCCCCTATAATATTGCTATCAATAACACTTCAAATACACACATATTTGACTGAAAGAGGTATTTGTAAATCTGATGTAACACCCCAATCATTACTGGGCTCACAAAGCAAACAGAATGTTTCAGCACAAAATTATACATCAACTCCAAATTATATATATATATTATACAGTATATAGATGTGCACATACAGAAAGGATGCAAAGGGGCAGATTCACTAAAGGGCGAAGTGGCCAACGCTAGCGTAATTTCGCCAGAAATCCCATCCGCAGTGAAAGGGACCATCACTAGCGTTCGCTCGCACTCTATTGCTAGGCGACTTTTCTCTCTGGCGAACGGTTGTTACTCCGCAAATTCAAAGTAATAACCAGATTTTACTGAGCATTACCTCTTTTACAAGATTTTAATTTTGCCACCTCAGACCAGGCGAAGTGCTTAAAGGGATCCTGTCATCGGAAAACATGTTTTTTTCAAAATGAATCGGTTAATAGTGCTGCTTCAGCACAATTCTGCACTGAAATCCATTTCTCAAAAGAGTAAAAAGATTTTTTTATATTCAATTTTGAAATCTGACATGGGGCTAGACATTTTGTCAATTTCCCAGCTGCCCCTGGTCATGTGACTTGTGCCTGCACTTTAGGAGAGAAATGCTTTCTGGCAGGCTGCTGTTTTTCCTTCTCAATGTAACTGAATGTGTCTCAGTGGGACATGGGTTTTTATTATTGAGTGTTGTTCTTAGATCTACCAGGCAGCTGTTATCTTGTGTTAGGAAGCTGCTATCTGGTTACCTCCCCATTGTTCTTTTGTTTGGCTGCTGGGGGGGGGGAAGGGAGGGGATGATATCACTCCAACTTGCAGTACAGCAGTAAAGAGTGACTGAAGTTTATCAGAGCACAAGTCACATGACTGGGGGCAGCTGGGAAATTGACAATATGTCTAGCCACATGTCAGATTTCAAAATTGAATATAAAAAAATCTGTTTGCTCTTTTGAGAAATGGATTTCAGTGCAGAATTCTGCTGGAGCAGCACTATTAAATGATTCATTTTGAAAAAAAATGTTTTTTCCCATGACAGTATCCCTTTAAAAGCAGCTAGATCTTCCTCAATCTTCTGCCACTGACATCATATCCTGTGTGCCGAAAATACATAAAAGTTCAAGAAACGCTGGCGACTTTTCCTTTTTTAAGTGGGATTGCCCGCAAAAGTCCTAACAAACTTTTTTTGGGTAACCAGACATTTCATAATATATGGAACATTCATTTTACAGTGGGCATTGTATAAATTCTCGTGTCTTTATTAAAGGAAAACTATACCCCCAAAATGAATACTTAAGCAACAGATAGTTTATATCAAATTGAATGACATATTAAAGAATCTTACCAAACTGGAATATATATTTACATTAATATTGCCCTTTTACATCTCTTGCCTTGAACCACCATATCGTGACTCTATCTGTGCTGCCTCAGAGATCACCTGACCAGAAATACTACAACACTGTAACAGGAAGAAGTGAGGAAGCAAAAGACAGAACTCTGTCTGTTAATTGGCTCATGTGACCTTACATGTGGTTTGTATCTGTGCACAGTGAATCTTACGATCCCAGGGGGCGGCCCTTATTTTTTAAAATGGCAATTTTCTATTTATGATTACCCAATGGCACATACTACTAAAAAGGTATATTATTATGATAATGGTTTATTTACATGAAGCAGGGTTTTACACATGAGCTGTTTTACTCAGTATCTTTTAATAGAGACCTACATTGTTTGGGGGGTATAGTTTTCCTTTAAGGTTCCCTGCACATTTTTAATAAAAAGTGGTAACTTCAAGCATTTGCACCATTTATAATAAAGCCTCCAAACTTTAAATTACCTGCCCTATGCGAATTGACCTAACCGCACGATCACTAGTGAATTTTTGCTTGGCACAATCGAACGCTAGCGCATCTTTGCTATGAAATGCTTGCACTGCCGAAGTAACGCTAGCGAAAATTTGCCAGCGTTTGCCACCAAGGACGAAACTTCACATATTAGTGAATTGCCGTACTCGTAGTGCACTTGCGCCTGGCGAAGTGGTGCGTGGTGTTTGAAGCTGACCCTGGCGAAAATTCGCCCTTTAGTGAATCCACCCCAAAGAGTTAGTTACTTCATATACCACCTTGTGCCCAGTCACACAGCTGTTACAGTATCAAATAGATTCTTACTGAAACTGGACCCAGCATAATTCTGTCTGCAGTTCTTGAGTTGTAAAGGAGATGCAAAGCAAAGGAAAAAAATATGCTAAATGGGAAGAATTGAGAGGCGAATGGCATTTTTATTAGATACTCCCAAGTGGAATTTCAAAAAGCATAATAGATTTGATACATTTGATGTTTCTTTTCAAGAATCTATTTAGGCGAAATATCTTCTTTTTTGTGTTCATTTATCTCCACTGTGCAGATGCCTGTCTCTGTCCATAAGGGAGTGCTGAATTGTTCTTGCCCGTGCAAATCTGTACAGCAGATACACAGGGAAAGGCTTCCTTTTGGTACCAGAGCTTTAGAAATTAAGCTGGCTTGAGTTCACGGTATCTTAGCAGTTTCAGCTTGAGAGGAATTTCAAGACAGGATAAGGTTCCATGGAACCAGCTGGAAACTATAGTTATCCAGTGTGTCTTGTAAGGAACCTGGAAAAATACATATACAGGTATGGGACCTGTTATACAAAATGATCGGGACCTGGGGTTTTCCGGATAATGGATCTTTCTGTAATTTGGGTCTTCATGCCTTAAGTCTACTAGAAATTCATTTAAACATTAAATAAACCCAATAGGCTGGTTTTGCTTTCAATAAGGATTAATTATATCTTAGTTGGGAATCAAGTACAAGCTACTGTTTTATTATTACAGAGAAAAAGGAAATCATTTTAAAAAATTTGGATTATTTGGATAAAATGGAGTCTATGGGAGAGCTTTCTGGATATCGGGTTTCCGGATAAGGGATCCTATACCTGTACTGTATATATATATTTTTTTTACATAAGAGACTGAGGGTAGATTTAATAAAATTGAAACAGGGAAATACTCAGCAGTTTGTGTTTTATCATAGTTTTTTAAACTTTCATGACAGAGATTCAAATTTGTCAGAACTGATTCAGCTGCTTTAGAGTTTTTGACTATAACCCCCCCCAAAAAAGTTCATTTTAAAACCAAGCTTGTCTATAGGGGCTACCTGAATCAGTGAGCTTCATTTCTTACATTGCTAACAATTCCTAGTAATTTCCCTAGAAATGAGTTGGTAAATCATGTCTAATATTTTTTTGACAAGCAGGGGCCCATTTACTTTGCTCGAGTGAAGGAATAGAAGAAAAAAAACTTCGAATTTCGAATGATTTTTTTTGGCTACTTCGACCATCGAATTGGCTACTTCGACCTTCGATTACGACTTCGACTTCGAATCGAACGATTCGAACTAAAAATCGTTCGAATATTCGACCATTCGATAATCGAAGTACTGTCTCTTTAAAAAAAAACTTCGACCCCCTACTTAGTGATCGTGCCGTTTAGGCCACCTAAAACCTATGAGGTGCAATGTTAGCAAAGGCTTTCTAACCATTTTTTGGTCGAAGAAAAATCATTAGATGGAATTTTGCTGTAATCTCGCCCATCACTAGTCATTACTGCTAGTAGATCAAAGATAACAAGCAATAACATAACTGCCCCTGATTTTGTAGAACAGCTCATTTCATATGTTAAAAGGTTGTACCCATGTGATTCTTTATATTTACATTTATTTTTGGAGGTTCAGATGCGTATGCACCTTTTCTAAATAAGCCCAACTAAATAGATCCATTTCAAAAAGAGGTTATATTTTTTCTTTAAACATAGGATGGCCATCCCCACCACAACATCCTTCCTAAATGTAGGAGGATTCTGAGGATCCCATTCAGAAATTAACGGTCTGTGGCTAATAAAGTCATTAATGTCACTCCTGGTACAGGCGGTGGCCATATAGATGTATGAGATATGAGTGCCTTATTACATAAGCTGTCTTAGAATTCCCTGTTTAATTACCCCACCTACAGTACAGTACATCACTGGCCAACCAGCATCAGTTTCCCAATGTATAGGGTGTTTTAAGGAATACTGACCTGGTACTACTGAATAAGCCTGACTTAAGATACAGTAGGGGGGCAGATTTATGAAGGGTCTAATTAAAAATTCTAATTTTTAAATAAGAATTTTGAGTTTATTTTAGTGTAATTCAACTCGGGAATAATCCAAATCCGATTTGAGTTTAAAAAAAATTCAAAATATGAAGTTTCACAATTTAGCATGTACTGTCCCTTTAAGAATTCAAATTTGTCTATTTGCCATCTAAAACCTGCCAAATTGGTGTTTTAGCCTATGGGGGACCTCCTACATTCAATTCAGAGTCGTTTGGTGGATTTTAAAAAAAACAACAAATTTTTGTTTGGTGAAAAAACTCAAATCAAATTCAATTCGAGTTTTTGAGTCGATCCCATGCACCAGGATTTAAAAAATTAAAATGTTTTAATACATTTCGATTGGCCGTTTTTTATAAACTACTATAAACACTATGGGGCCCATTCACTAAGCTCATGTGAAGGAATAGAGGGAAATAGAGGAAAAAAAATTCAATTTTCGAATGTTTTTTTTGGCTACTTCGAACATCGAATTGGCTACTTCGACCTTCGAACGATTCAAAATAAAAATCGTTTGAATATTCGACCATTCGATAATCGAAGTACTGTCTCTTTAAAAATTTCTTCGACCCCCTAGTTCATCACCTAAAACCTACCGAGGCCAATGTTAGCCTATGGGGAAGGTCCCCATAGGCTTGCTGACACTTTTCTGATCGAAGGATAATCCTTCGATCGATGGATGGATCCTTCGATCGTTCGATCGAACGAATTGCGCAAAATCTTTCGACTTCGATATTCGAAGTCGAAGGATTTTAATTCTGCAGTCGAATATCGATCGTTAATTAACCCTCGATATTCGACCCTAGGTAAATGTGCCCCAAAATTCAACCCTTGATAAATATGCCCTTGGTGTCAGAGCAACTATTTCAAATTCCACTATTCGCCATCTAAAACCTACCAAATTGGTGTTTTAGCCTATGGGGGACCTCCTACATTAAATTCAGAGTCGTTTGGTGGATTTTTGGTGAAAAAACTTGAATCGAATTTGTTTCAAGTTTTTGAGTTGATCATATTCCCCCGAATCATACACTCTAAATTCGGCCCTTGATAAATATGCCACTAGGTGTCAGATCAACCAGGTACATAATATTATTATAATTTTGTTGTGTTATTTTCAAACTTTAGAGGCCTGTGCAGAATATGGATAAACTTCAGACCAGTCAGAAAGTAGTTTTTTTCCCTAAACAACTTAGGTCTAAAACTTGGCTTAATAATATCTCTTGGATCATCCAAAGTAGTATTATCATTAAATTCTGTTCAAATAAGAGCAAACATTCATATGGAATAGATGCTTGTTGCTCCTTTGGTTTGAAGGCCATGGAACAAAAGCGATTTATCTTTTGCAGATTGCATGTATTTTATTTATAACCTTGCTTATTTTGTGGCACATCATTTGTTAGGTTAACAATTATGAATGGTGGCAATAAATACTGTATAGCATCACCGTTTGAATTTTCCTTTTAAACATGACTGTGCTTCACTTTTTTTAATAAGAAATTCGATATTCTAGATGATTTAAGACATTGTAAGAAAGTGCAGACAATTCGTTTGCATAGTTTCTTTTTTTTTTTTACCAATGACTTTTTGTATTTGGTAAAGCAAAATGAGTGATTCTCAATATAATGAAGCTAGGGCTTCATGCTGAATATTTCTCTGATATTGCCAATTTAGGTTAATACCTTGGAGAGCACAGAGCAACTTCTTTCTTGTAGAGAACTGATTATTTTCATCTATTCACATGTTTGCAGGGGTACATCTGTATCTGTACTTGGTCCCAATTTTGCTCAATTTTAATGACTGAAAGACAATAAAGGAAGTGAAAAATAGATAGATCACACATGTTTTATGTGGCCATACGCAGGCAATAAAAGCTGCCAACTCAGGAGGTGAAGTGGATTATTGAACCCAGTGTAGGGCCCCCAACAGGCCTGCCTGACCAATATACAACTTAAAATTGTACATCTATTCATCAGATTTTTAAATCCTGTTGGACGATCAGCACAATGGTGCAGTCCTCATCCACAGCGCATAATGGCCAACAACAGCCTGATTTGATTCTTGTGGCCAAATCTGGTCCATATCCACTTGTTTTCTGATCTCGCTATATGAGCAGATCTGGCAGTGTATGGCCACTTTTAGTTGCCCTTTAGGGTAGGACTACATGGACGTCAAATCGCATGCGACGGAAATAAGGCGAGTGAATGCATTGTCAGATGCTGTCGCAGCGTTGATCCGATGTGACTCGACTGTCGGATGCAGACACTGCACGCTACGTCTGCATCCGACAGTGGTGTCACGTTGGATCAACGATGCGACTTTATCCGACATTTCCATTACTTACCTTATTTCCGTCGGATCACGCCGAAAACGTCCATGTAGTCCAACCCTTAGATTACATATTTTTAAAATGAACTGCGACTTAAAGGCAGATTTCTCAAATCTGATAATCCTACAAGTTGTCCTCGGGATTTCCAAAACTTTCATTTAATCAATTCAATAAATAACGGGGTGACAGTGAATTTAAGTGCCATGTAGTGAAATGCATTGAATCCCACCTCACTGCAAGAACCCATTTATGAGTACATAAGCACTTGCTGTACAAGATGAAGAGATAGACACAAGGTGACATTATTATCTTGTAGCTGTAAGTAATGCATTTCAGTTTCTTTGCTGTTCATCAATGTCCTGGCTGAAGGTTCTTGTTAACTGCACCTTCCTGACTGATACAACAGATGCACTATGAGACATGCCAGCCTCCTTAATACACATTTTATAAGTCAAAATAATATTGATGGCAATTTCTGTTGTGGGAAAGTGATTTTATTGCTAAATTAAAAAATCATTACAGAAGGGAAATATTCAACCAAATGTTTCAGCACTTGGGCGCCTGCCTGGCCCGGTCTCCACCCAACTGAATTTGGCAGAAAAGGCAGATCAGACAGTGACAGCTGTTAACATTTTATCTGATTCCACGGTACGGGGTTAATTTGTCCGCTCACCCACATCACACATTAGCTCTGTATCCAATGTTATCACAAAAGCCAGCACAGAAAAATGATGTATTTCTTAATAAATGGGAAACAGAGGTTTATTGGTTTGTGAAACAATTGCTTCCTAGGTAGAGTTTGTCATAATGTTCAAAGATAAATAAGCTACAGTTTCCAAACCTTTGCAGAATTTGAGATAAACACATATAATTGCTTGTGCTGTTTCCCTGCAGACTGGAAGAAGTCATTTTGCTTACAAAAAAGAAACCTTTTTTCTTATATAAATCATAGGGGAATGTAAGAAATGCAGGCAAAATGTCTTCTTCGCTCATTCATTAACATATACTGCGATATAATTTATAGTATTTATATATAGAATACAAAGTAATTGTTTTGTGCCTTTTAAAGGTTATTAGATTGGTGGTGTATTGTAAAAGCTGGATTTATTTTTCTAGAAAATTATCCCCAGTTCCAGTCAAATAGTAGCATGTCGATTGACCTATTTTGGTGTAGCGCACATAGTGAAATTCTTATTTGTGAATCCCGTTAATTCCAAGGATTAGGCCAGGGCCAAGTGGGCCATTTGGTCAACTAGTCTTGCCCTAACTGATGTATTATTCTCCCCTGTGTAATTAGCTACACCCCACTCAGCACAGCATGCTGCTTTTTTGCAACAGTCTCTACATAGCTCAAGGATATGCCGTATATACTCGAGTATAAGCCGTCCCGAGTATAAGACGAGGTACCTAATTTTACCTCAAAAACTGGGAAAGTTTATTGACTCGAGTATAAGCCGAGGGTGAGAAATGCAGCAGCTTCTGGTAAGTTTCAATCAAAAAATTGAGGGTTTCTGCTCCCATTGGAGGTGCCGGCGTCTCGTTTTTGGATGCCGGCCACCATTCTTGGACGCTGGTGAATATTCTTGGAGACTATTCTTGGACGCCGGCGACTATTCTTGGATGCCGGTGACTATTCTTAGGTGCCAGCGACTATTCTTAGACGCCGGCAACTATTCTTAGACGCCGGTGACTGTTTTTGCGCTTGACCCGAGTATAAGCCGAGGTAGAGTTTTTCAGCATATTTTGGGGGCTGAAAAACTCGGCTTATACTCGAGTATATACGGTATGTAAACAAGAACATGGCAATGGAGGCCTAGCTGAGTCTCTAATAAAGGACATTCTAGAACCATCTTATTATGGATACATATTTATCGATCCCTTAAACTTCTTTGCATTATTCTGTTAGTTAGCAGTGATGTGCGAATAAATGAGGCAAGCATGGATTCGCAACGAATTTCAGCATTTCGCCGCCGGTGAAAGTAGGCGTGCGTCAAAATTATCTTGAAGGTCATTGACCTCAATGCATTTCACAATTTTTTTTCTGTTTCTCAAATTTTTTTGCTGTTCTGCAAATTTTTCGGTGAAATGGGACAAATTCGCCCATCACTATTAATTAGCCTATATTACTGCCCTGCTGAACTGAAGATGTAGTAATTCTGACACCAAGAAGGAAGGTGGTGGAAGATCTGAGGCAGGGAGTGGGCAAGGGACAATTGGACTCATTATGATCGATCTCAAGTGACATGTGAAAACTACAGTACCTGCAAACACCCCTGGTTGCAATTTACATTGAACTCAGTGCAACTGGCTGTCCCAGTTCTGCTACCAACATACAGTATTTACAGTAAGGGCAATAACATGAAGTGTGCATAATTGTGCTCATAGTTTCCCTACCAGCCTTCAAGCATTGCTGCATAAACTCAGTGACTACAGTGTTTAGCAGAATATCTCTGGTCTCATTATTTGGATGTTGTGGCTGTAGGTAGACAAATGAAGGTACAACATTTACAGCCAGTTTATTATGGTGCCTAAATAGATTATCTGAGCCTGGCATAAGTTGCACAGATAAGAATAAAAAATAGCATTTCACAATGTAGTATTCTTCCTTAAACTGTTATTGTGTTGCGAATATTAATTGCCCACTTTTAAGAAGTGCTTGAAGGTATTGAAATCTTTTGAAACAAACTTAACAGCTTTTTCAGTAAAAAGTTTTATTACATTCACTGCGCACTGGCGGAAACTATAACATTTGCAAACCTTCTTCCACTGTCGGAGTTGTTGGCTAAACAGCTTCCGGGTTTGCGAAAGCTATATTTAATTCGCACAAAGGCAAATTTGTTTGCACAGAGTCATAACTTTTCTCATTGTGAATATTTTTTCCGTTACCGACTGTTATTACATTCACCCATTAGGGTATTGATCTCTGCAATCCTTGCACATAAAGAAATTAAAGCAAGCTCCCTTAATCACTGGCAGATATTTCCCATAATGCCTAGATATGTGGAAACTAGACATGCCAGCGCCCCTAGTGGTATTTTTTGCCTTTGGTGAATAGACTAACATGGAACCAACCAAATGAATGACATTTTCTTGGTACAGCTATTGGTGGGGCGCTTAGGGTAGCCATGTGTGTATATGGAGAAATAGATACTGAATGATTATATTCAGCCTGTTAGATCACTCTCCAGGAGGGACCCCCCCAAAAGAACACGGGAAAGGCCCGGTGTATTAGACAGATGTGGCAAAAAGTTGAGGTGTTCTTAGGGTAGGTACATTGGATATCTAAAAACTTTTCAAGAAAAGTTGACGCACAAATATTTTTCTTTTTTATTGCCATTGTTCAATTGTTTATTTCATTGATTGGTTTGCTGTTTTGAGTTTGCTAATAAACAAAACAAGAACAGTGTTTCAACAACAATGATAATAGCTTAAGTGCCAATAAAATAACTGAAATATAATCATCTACTACCATCTTGTCAATAGAATATACCTATGTTATTTGATATTTTTGGTTAATTACCTCTAGTAATTTTATTGATTGTACACAATATAAACCGAGATGTTGCACATCTTCCAAATAACATAAAACTTCTATCTACTTGTAGAAGCAGAGGGAAATATCATCTCCATCCAATTACCATCAGGGAGATGAAGCTGCCATCATCGTAGGAACATTTCATAGGAACATTTCTTTTAAATCTGTTTGCAATGATTTACAAAAGTAATTTTAGTTATGCATTTAATTAAATAAACAGATAATTTGACAGAAAAGTTTGCACTAGCTCAGTCTTATCTGAGAACAAAATGTTGATGCTAAGGAAATTATACAGTCTTGCACACTATTGATCTTAAATGGGTTCCATGACCACCATGGCACAATGTCCCCTTATTTACATAAATACAACCTCGTTTATTGCTTTGTTGCTTTGTGAGAGAGAGAATAGTGACATTTGTTTTCATACTTACTGTAGTTTTCTGTTCCTGGGAAAGGAAATAAATAAATCAGGGAATGGTGATTTGAATATGATGGTAAGTGTCATGATACAGGGCTGTACGGGTTAAGAAAACAGGCCAAGGTATCATGAAAAAACATTTCTGGCACTACCAAAATAAGATACTTAACAAGCCTCTCTTCATTACAGTGGTGGTACACGTGGCGATTCAGGGAGATTAGTCGCCCAGCGACAAATCTCCTCTTCTTCGGGCGACAATCTCCCCAAAATGACTTCAGTCAAATTGCTTTGGCTTTTCAAAGTCGCCCACAGTTTCCTCGTAAGGCAACTTTGGCGACTTTGGAAAACAAATCGATCTGAGTGCCATCCCGCCCGCATTTCGAGGAAATTAGTCACCCAAAGAAGAGGAGATTTCTCGCTGGGCAACTAATCTCCCCAAATCGGAGCATGTGCCACCACCCTTAAGGCCTGGAATCAGCCATTTGGAAATAGATCGCAACCTGTGGTGTCCTGCCATTCTATGTGGCTGAGTGGAAGCCCATGGATTGGGGACATAGGTGATGTGGAGGTCACAATATAATGTAACTCAAACACCTTTATCATCACAGAACCCATGCCTGTTATACCAATGCTACAAAAACTGGTTATGGGTTCAATACAACATTAGCTTTCAATTGAGTCCAAACATGACTAGTTTTGGCCCTCAGTTTATCAGGAGGGGATGTCTGGGCATGGTTGGTTCACACTGTATTGATGTTTAGTATCTTAGAAATCAGTAGGAAGAGCTATAACCAATGAATATAATATAATTTCTAACCATTGATAAATAGTCAGCTCTTCTGACTAAACTTGGATTTACTTTGGAGGACTCATTTTCATAGGGGGTTTATCCCATTTGTTTCCCCTTGCCTCCAGGACCAGGACATTTTATATTTCCTTCTCTTCCCCCCTTCCTTTATTTTTGAAACTGTTTTTATTTTTAATGTATGCCCCTTTTTTGTAACATCTTTTTGTAAAAATGCACTGTTATACCTTTTGTAAGATTAAATATAAAATTGAATACATTTGTCTTTGATGCTCTAATTGACCCTAGCCCAGAAATTTTTACCTCTCCAGTACATGATGAACACTGCCACCAGGCTTATACACCTCAGCAACCGCTCCTCCTCTGCCATGCCACTCTGTTTTTCAATTTCGAAATTCGACCCTTGATAAATCTGCCCCTTAATGTGTCCCTACACAGATCATATTATCTCAATTTGGCCCAACACTGTGGGCAAAGCATAGAAAGATAATCAGAAATGTAAACCATGTCCTGTATGTAAAACATCAATCATTTTCATTGTAAAAGCACGAGGCACAATGTGCTGAATAGACAATTTCTTCATATTACATGGCAAGAGGCATCAAGATCATCCATGTTGTCAACATTCACTGCTGATATCAATGGACACTGATGTATTATAAGCAATTATGCAAATTTTCTTTAGGATTCCATTTAAATGCACATTTTCTGAGCTGTTATAAAATGCCTTGCTTGCTGAGGAAGCAAAATTATACACTTACTTTAAATGATAACACAATATACAATAAAAAGCTAATTTTGCATTCAAGCTGTCTTTGTATCAGCATTAACTGAACTGGTGTGCAGATTCTGTAAGCGGCACCCTTATAAATTACTTATTTATAACAGCTGTAAGATGACAGATACAATGTGAGTTTGGCTGCTTAGCAGACTTTATATTTTTTTTTCTGTCATTTAATCTTATGTTCAACGGCAGAGGCAATCAAACAGGGTCCTGAAATGTACCTACCGCTGCAAGTTTTGTGCAGTCTGTACCTCTTCTTGAATTAGTGAGGGATAAGAAATTAGCAACTCATTAACAAACTGTGCTTAGAAACCTTCAGGGAGAACAGAAGATTAACATTGAGAATAAAACACATATATATTTTTTAAATGTCTCCCTTGAATAGAAAGATTTTACTTTTATCTTTTAAAGTCCTCTTTTTTTCAATTGCTTTTTTTTAATATTTTATGCCCACTGTACTGTTTTTTTGTTATTTGTTCTTGAAAACAACCGAGGTTTTTGATCCTCTGAGAAACATTATAATGCTATAAGGAAGGGTATCTAACAGCAGGGGTTCTTCCTGTGCCTACCTTTATTTGAGCAGAGAAGTAACAATTATAATTGGTGGTGGATGATACACCCATATAGACACAGGATAAAAAAAAACACTAAATACGTTCCTCTTCAGCGTATGCCACAGCTACATATTCTCACTGCATCTATTCATGTGAATTTTGCACCCCTGTGCTTTGATTATGTAGAAAGGCAGAGAAACAAAAGCTTGGGTTAAAGGAGAACTAAACCCTAAACATGAATATGGCTAAAAATGCCATATTTTATATACTACACAATAATAGAGAGCTCAAACCTTGTGCATAATCCTTTAGGATCAGGTGCTTGGCAGTAATTAACCCAACCTACCACGGGTCAGGAAAATGATATGCAAAGTCCATTAACTGCAGCACACTGTCAGATGAAGTGGCTTTTGAGCAATGTGATTTTATTGGCTCAAAATATCAAGTAGACAAAAAATGGCAACGTTTCGGGCCTCACAGGACCCTTTATCAAGTCTCTAATCTAATATACTGTTCTGTGTTAAATAGTGTTAGGTAAGGGTAGGCAAAATTCAGAGGAGGTGCTAGGCGGGAACAACAGTGTCAATTAAAGGGGAACTCCACAAAAACATAACTTAAGCTTTTTGAAAATTAAACATAATTCCAAGCAACTTTGCAATATACATTATTTAAAAAATATGGAGACTTTTCATGATTTTTAATGGTTTCTGATAGTTCCCTAAGCCTAGTCCCCTGCTCTCCTGCTGATCTCTCTGACTACTTTGCTGAACTGGCTGACTACTGTTACTTTGTATAAACAGCCAGCTGTCCTTAGCCTGCATCCTCCATACCCCACAATTCCCTGCACACTTTATTTCATTTAGGAAGGAACATCACAGTGCAATGCATTGTGGGTTATGTAGTTCCTGCATGCTGTCTGTAAGCAGTGGAGAAGTTGTTACCATTTGTAACATCAGTGTTTAGTCCCTCCTTCCCTGCCAGGATTTCAACTGATGCAGAAAGAGAAGAACTGTTAAACAGCTGGATTTCAGCATAGAAAATGGTATTTATTCAAACTTTTTGAAGAAACAGGCAACTGTTTCGAAGTAAAAATACTTCGACTATTCGACCATTCGATAATCGAAGTACTGTCTCTTTAAAAAACTTTGACTTCAATACTTCCCCAAAGTTTTTTGAAGTCGAAGAAAAATCGTTCGATCGATGGATGAAATACTTTGAATCGTTCAATTCAAAGGATTTAATCGTTCGATCGAATGATTTTACTTCGACCGCAAATGGCCAAATTCGATGTAAAAAAACTTTGACTTCGATATTCAAAGTGGAAGTATTCCAATTCGAAGATCGAATTTCGAAGCTTTTTCTACTTCAAAATTCGACCCTTGATAAATCTGCCCCTAAGTATCTACCCTGCATGATAAATACAGAGAATCAAATGTGAATAAAGTGTATACAAATGTAACATTCCAAAGTGCTCAAGATATGAAAAGTTCTAAAAATTTAGAGAGAGAGACACGAAGAGGTCAGAAAAATTTGAAAAATCTGAGATGCTTATGTATTACCTCTCTAGTAAATTATATTCTGTATTCATTCTGTGACTTCTCTGTATTTGTAGAAGTTAATGTTCTGATTCTCCATCCCCATTCAATAACCTGAAACTTTAGCAGGCTTGATAAAGGGTCCTGCGAAGCCCAAAACTTTGCCATTTTTGTCTACTTGATATTTTGAGCCAATAAAATCACATTGCTAAAAATCATCTTACTGTGTGCAGCAGTTACTGGACTTTGCATATTTTATATACTAAACTTTTTGCGCCAGCCTAAAGTTTCAGCTTGTCAATAGCAGCAATGATCCAGGACTTCAAACTTGTCACAGTAGGTCACCATCTTGGAAAGTGTCTATGACACTCACATGCTCAGTGGGCTCTGAGCAGCTGTTGAGAAGCTAAGCTTAGGGCAGATTTACTAAGCTTAGGGGCAGATTTACTAAGCAGCAAATTTTCGCCAGCGTCCGTTTCGCACCCATCACAACAAATGCATTCAGACTACGCCAATTCACTACATGCAGAGTTTTGTCCTGGGCACCGAATGCTGGTGACTTTTCGCGTTACTTTGGCAGTGTGAGCATTTTATAGTTAAGATGCGTTAGCATTCATTTGTGCCTAGTGAAACTTCGCTAGTGATCTTGTGCTTAGGTCAATCTGCATAGGGCGGGAAATTTAAAGTTGTATATTGATTATATGGGGCCGATTCACTAAGGGTCAAATATCGAGGGTTAATTAACCCTCGATATTCGACTAGGAACTAAAATCCTTCGACTTTGAATATTGAAGTCGAAGGATTTAGCGCAGATAGTTCGATCGAACGATCGAAAGTTAATTCCTTCGATCGAACGATTAAATCCTTCGAATCGAACGATTCGAAGGATTTAAATCCAACGATCGAAGGAATATCCTTCATCAAAAAAAGTTAGGCAAGCCTATGGGGACCTTCCCCATAGGCTAACATTGACTTAAGTAGCTTTTAGATGGCGAACTAGGGGGTCGAAGTTTTTTTTAAAGAGACAGTACTTCAACTATCGAATGGTCGAATAGTCGAACGATTTTTACTTCGAATCCTTCGATAGTCGTAGTCAAAGGTTGAAGTAGCCCATTCGATGGTCGAAGTAGCCCAAAAAAACCTTCGAAATTCGAAGTTTTTTAACTTCGAATCCTTCACTCGAAGTTAGTGAATCGGCCCCTAAATGTTGCTGCAAATGGATTGTTACCGGTTTATATTACACATGTCCAGGGAACCTTAATAAATACAAGAGAGTTAATATAATGCCTTACACATGAGCCCACTATAAAATTAATGTTCCATATGTAATAAAATGTGTGGAGAAAACTGCTTACCCAAAAAAGTAAGTTAGGACTTTTGCAGCCAATCCCTCTTCAAAAAAGGAAAAGTTGCCAACGTTTTTTGAATTTTAATGCATTTTCAGCACACAGGATATGATGTATGTGACAGAAGGTTGAGGAAGGTCTAGCTGCTTTGTAGCACTTCGCCTGGTCTGAGGTGGTGAAGGCAAACCTGTCAAAACATCTAACGTTCAGTAAAATCTGCACTTTAGTGAATTTGCAGAGTAACATCCATTCACCAGAGCGAAAAGTCGCCTGGCGATAGAGTGCGAATGACTGCTCGTGACGGTCCCATTCACTGGCCGAATTGGCGCCTGTTAGTGAATTGGCGATGTCCCTGTGGGTGAAAATTTGCTAGTGTAAGCCACTTCGCTCTTTAGTAAATCTGCCCTAAGAGTGACAGACATACAGGCTATTTAGCTGAGCAGCTTGAGGCTCCCAGGTACTAATTTCCCAGAAGTAGGGACTAAATGTACAGACCTAGGGATGTAGAGATTACCCTCAGGTTCCACTTAGGGAAAAGGCTGAAAGCTGGGTGTACCTCCTCACTGCTGTACATGTTCTTTTCCTTGTGGGGACTGATTCTGACCAAAGGTGCTGTGAGTATCAGCCTATCCACTGTTGCTCTGTGATCCTGTTTGCTCTATATGTACACTCCTGTGTGGATGCTCCTGTTCAATAAATATATTCTCTGGTTAAGTTATAAGAACCACTGGTGCCCAATTATTGTACCTTGCACCAAGTTACAGTTGTGCTACACCCTGCCTCCACACTTTTTGTGAGGGCTTACCCCCTGAATAATCAAGGTCTCTGCACAATATTGGGGATGAAGCTCGTAGTAGAGAATGGTGCACTCAATCTACTACAGCGCTACACAAGCAATGGCATTGCTTAGTAGTAACAGTATTTCTGTTTAGTAGTAATGTATTCTTGTTTAATGGTGTTATTGAAATGCACAATTGGAGTTGTAATGTTTCTGCACATTTCTTGAGAAGAAAGACTTTCATTTTTATGATATGATTAGGTCGGAGGACAGCATTTGTGCTGACATTAACCCAATCATTGACAGGTTTATAATACTAAACTCTTTACTAACAGGAGCAGTTATTATAACAAAGGAAACCTCTGAGGCTAATTAGCACATCCAAGTGGTATAACGTATTACACCTTTTAAAAATTCTTTTTCCGAACAGTATATTGTGTAAATAAAAAGTAGAAAGTAGAAAAACGCCATTACCAGTAATGGAGGCAGTGTTTCACCTGTAAAGATGACATTTTTATGAAAGCATGTGGGATTTCTTGCGTGTTTTTGCATACCTTTTGCAATCTGGTAATGCCGTTCTCATTTAATTGCTTTTATTAGCCCAATAAATAGTCTTTAAATTGCACATTTCCTACATCCAATCTCAGACTTGATGGTTCTACATGACTGATTGATTTCCAAAGGTCAGATTATTAGTTCTATAACATTCAGTCCTACTACAGTGGTGAATGTGAAAGGACCTTGCATACTGTTAACCTTTTCTGTCCCTAAATAAAATCAGTCAGCACCAATTAAGAGAAACGGCAATATATAGAAGTTCCTGTATGGCAATGGTAATTAAAGCAGTCAGTTGCATTACCAGCTCTCACCCTTTGAAAGGGTATGCTTATGAATATGCAATTTAACTTGTCTATTCTAATTAGGTTGGTTGCAAAGATTTCAGAACAGCTCTAAATAAAGCATTTTGTTTGATCTCTGCTTGTAAAGGGCAATATGGGCAGTAACCTAATGGGAAGTAGGAACTCTGTGAGGAGTTGTATGGAAAAACTCTTCAGAAAACCAAGGCTGTTGTAAACGGATATGTATGGGATAACTAACCGAAGTGGGGCTAGGACTTTATTGCAGGAAGCAAGACCTGTGTAGTCAGTCTGTGATTGAACCAGGCTGTTCTGGTTAAAGAACCAAAACATTGAGTTGCTGTTATTTTTGTTATGCACTGGTATCCTTTACTTCTCTCTTGAAAACCACTTTTGTGAATAAAACTGATGAATTTCTATTTAAAGTTACCTTGGATGTTGTCTTTTTTACTTTGAAGTTATTTCCAAAGCTAGCATTTGAGTGAGTTCTCCCATGGAAAAACAATTGCCCCTCTCTCATTTTATTCTTTTCCATTAACAGTAGAAGTAGTTCTGCCAGCATACAGTAGGGGTGGGGGATGGGAATCCTTCAGAATGCACAAGTCTTGGGTGAAATGGAGAGGGCTCCCTTGTGCCAGCACCACACTCTATTTAGGGTGTAAAGCTCAGGTTAAAACTCCTGGAAGAGTTGAATTAGTTTTTACACAAGGCTTTCTTAATTCTCTTGTACTTGTTCCTAGCCCTGTATATAGCCAGAAACCCACTGTTTGGAAAAAAAAGAATTTGCAGGGTTATTAGGTCCATTGTATGACATACACATCTGTCTTCACTGTACCTTTCCAGTGAAGAGATCCCATACTTGAACTAATACAGACCCTGTAGCCCCTAGAAAAAAAAGCCCAAAAAGTATTCATGTATAAGAAATAATTTATCAAAATTGGGCCAAGTGCAAAAAAACCCCTAAAACCCATGTTTTTTGTGAACTCTGCACCTTGGCTTATGAAAAGGCAAACTTACATACAGTAGTTCTCCATAGTAAGCTTTGCCATTTTATCATTCCCTTCTCACATTATTGCTGCAGCTCAGTAGTCCCCTCTTAACATTGGTGACATCTAGAGGCAGATTTATCAAAGGTCGAGGTGAATTTTCAAATGAAAAAAAAAATTGAATTTCGAGCTATTTTTTGTGTACTTCGACTAGGGAATTCGAATTTGAAAAAAAGTCAAAAATGCGAATATCTAAATTTATCATGTACTGTCTCATTAAAAATTCAACTTTGACCATTCCCATCTAAAACCTGCCGAATTGCTGTTTTAGCCTATGGGGGACCTCCTAGATCCTATTTGGAGTCAATTGAAAAATCCAAGTTTTTTTGGGAAAACTTTGAATCTAATTCCTTCGATTCGTACGATTCGAATTCGGCCCAATACAGACCCATTCGGTCGAAACTAACCTATTCGATCAAAAAAAAACTTCTACTTCATTTTGGTTGGTCTTTTTGAATTCGAATTTCGAAGTTTTTTCAATTCGAAATTTGACCCTTGATAAATATGCCCCCAGGTGTGTGCCAGATCAGCTGTGACAGCCCTCTAGATTATAAAGTGGAAGTGGGCCTGAGGGCTGGTGATAGTGAGATGTCATGGACTAGGTTCATAAATTACGAATCATATGGCTTCTGTCAATGAATAACAGTACAGTGAACACAAATTCAAACACAAATGTACTGTTCTTTGACCTATAATTATATTTCAGATCCATTAAAAAATCCAAAAAGTTCTAAAAGCCCAAAGGCCCTGGAGCAAAAGTTAATGCAGGGAATCCCTACCACTTTGTGCCAGAAAATGTTTGTCAGATCCTTTATTCCAACCCCACTATCAAACACTAGGGATGTAGCGAACTGTTCGCCGGCGAACTAGTTCGCGCGAACTTCGACTGTTCGCGTCCGCCGAATGTTCGCGAACGTCGCGCGACGTTCGCCAATGTGAGTTCGCGTTCGATTCGAACAAAAATCGTTCGACCATTCGACCATTCGATTCCTTCGACCGCTAAAATCGAAGGATTTTCGTTCGAATCGAACGATCGAAGCCATTCGATTGAATGAAATCATTCGATAGAATGGCTTCGATCGTTCGATTCGAATGAAAATCGTTCGATCGAACGATTAAAATCCTTCGATCGTTCGAATCGAAACGATTTTGCGGGTGTTCGAAGTTCGCGAACTGTTCGCATTTTTTGACGGTGTTCGCGAACGGCGTTCGCGAACACATAAACGGCAGTTCGCTACATCCCTATCAAACACTATTCCTCCAACCTGCGTATGGAATTGTGACATGCCTGTTCCATATTATTTTTTCTGAATTCTGACCTTTTGTGCAGGACCAGCTGAAGTTGCTGCACCTTAAACACCTGTAGCCATGAGCCTGGTATAATCCTGGTTCCCCAGTGTCTCTTGCACTGACATTACAGAGCATTTGCATGTTCTCTAGTCGTGTTCCAGGAGATGTGATTTCTTACTATCACAGCACCTTGTGTTTGCTCAGCATAACTTTCACCCAAAGTGTTATTCAGTCTGTAATTCTGGTCGCTTATCTGACTTGCAGTCCCCTTGTGACAAAGAAAATATCTTCATTTGCTAATATTATCATAATGTCACTGACTGCTCACTGAAGCTGTGTCTGCACATTTGAATTAATTTGTCTTGCGTTATCTGTCATGTGCTAATTAGAATCCAACTAGCTATGGTATGAAATAGAGAAGCAAATCCTGCGGGATATTGTAGCATTTCTTTGACTTACCTGCCAGTGTCTATTCTTAAATGCTGATTAAGGGAGCTGACTCTCTTTGAACACTTTGCAAATTTCAAAGAAGAGGATAGAGGAAACTTCAGCAAAGAACGAGCACATAATAAAACATTTTTATTAGGGTAGAACACATATGGGTCTTGAGGATTGTTGGTGGGAAATATCTGAAATAAGAAATGCAGAAAGCTGTGTACTAAGCTCATCCTTTAGGCTAAGCGGCTCATGAGAAGATTAATGGACACCTGAAAAAAGGTCAATCCTTGCTCCAAAACATAAATCTGTTACATTATGCACATAATGAGGTTAAGGGTTGCGGAGATTCTCCTTCAGCTTATTTCATTTGTTGCACCCAGATGTGAAGGCAATAGACTTCACTTTAAATCTGCCATGTCTACCTAAAGGGAAAGATCCTAGAATAACAGATCATCCAGCCCGCTGGCCAGTGTGCACGTCCATAGCATTGAGAGAAAATTGTAAGGTGTTGATTATAATAAAAAGGTTTTCTACTTTTATGGTGGAAAATTCTGTAACATCAGACAGCAAATAGCAGTTATGGAAGAGGGTGTGGAAGGCTTAAAAGGTGGTGTTTGTTTTATCCTAAAGATGTATGTATACAGTATCATAGGGCTAGAAATGGAGACAAAGGGTGATAATGAAAAGAACCTTGAAGCCTTGTACAGAGACCCAAGAAGTAGAGAAAATGAAAGGACCAGTAACATCAATTTTTAAAAAAAAAAAAAAAAATTTGTTTGTATATAACGAATAAAATCCACCAAGACATATTTAACTTTAAAATCGCAAAGTCTTTATTAAGAAATAACTTACCGATGCTCCACTTTCGCTCCTCTTCAGAAAAGGCGAAGTTTACTTTTTATTCCACCGAACCTGCATTTTCTGAATAACTGTTTGCAGTTTATCTCATTATTTATGGTCTGGTTTTCCTGTGTCAAAGAAGAATTATGCTGCTGTTTATTTGTAGTTGCAATGATTTTCTGTGCAGTGGAGGGAGCTCTCACTCCACCTCAAGGCCTTTTCTTGCTTATAGAAGAAAACACTAAGGGGCAGATTTATCAAAGGTCGAAGTGAAAATGCAAGTTAAAAAAATTTGAATTTCAAACAAATTTTTGTGTACTTCGGCTAGGGAACAGTCCAAATTCGATTTGAAAAAAAGTTCAAAAATTCGAATATCGAAATTTATTATGTTCTGTCTCTTTAAAAATTTGACTTCAACCATTCGCCATCTAAAACCTGCCGAATTGCTGTTTTAGCCTATGGGGGACCTCCTAGAACCTATTTGGAGTGAATTGGTGGACTTTGAAAAATCGAAGGGTTTTTTTTTGGGAAAAACTTCGAATCAAATTCGATCAAATGCGCTATTCCTTCGATTCGTACGATTCGAATTCGAATATGGACCTATTCGACCAAAATAAAAACTTTGACTTAATTTCGGTTGGTATTTTTGAATTCAAAGTTTTTTCAATTCGTTATTCGACACTTGATAAATCTGCCCCCTAGGGGCAGATTTATCAAAGGTCGAAGTGAAAATGCAAATTGAAAAAATACGAATTTCGAGCTAATTTTTGTGTACTTTGACTGGGGAATTATACAATTTAAAAATGCAACTCCGACCATTCGCCTTCTAAAACCTGCCGAATTGCTGTTTTAGCCTATGGGGGACCTCCTAGAACCTACTTAGAGTCAATTGTTGGACTTTGAAAAATCAAAGTTTTTTTGGGGAAAAACGTTGATGCATACGGTTCGACTGTGCTATTACTTTGATTCATACGATTCGAATTCGAACGAAAACTGACCTATTCTGCCAAAATTTTGGTTGGTCTTTTTTAATTCGAGTTTCGAAGTTATGGGAGTTCAAAAAAACTCCAATTTCTTCGAAATTCGACCCTTGATAAATCTGCCCCTAAAACATCAATAAAAGTCCAGATTGGTCCATTAAGCACTGCACCCTGACTCTCAGGGCCAATCCTACAGAAAATAGTTTAGGAGAGGTTGCTGAATATGGTATTGTTAATACTTGTTTTCTCTTAGCCACTAGGGGCTTCTGAGCGATACAAGGTCAGATTCAAACAACTGCTATTCATATAAAAGAAATCTTTTTATTCCTGCTGGTTGCAGAATGCTTACGGGGGTGGAGGCATAAAAAAATAAAAAAGACACTCTTGTTTAAAATAACAGGCGTTTGCAAATCTTTCTATACCATGCAATTTATCATCATGGGTCTCATCCTATTATGTGCGAAAATTTTCTTCAATCTGTCACCATGAATTATATTGTTTAGGGGAAAAAGCCCATCCCACTACCTTTTGCTGTTCTGTTAATGTCAATATTTGCTGATAGAATAAGCAATTTCCCTCTCCAAGTGTGAATAGAACTCTGCCCTGGCTTTCTCTGTATTCATATGTTTTAATCGACTAAGCAGACCACAATAATAATATCTGCTTTCCCCATGGTCATTAATCTTCAACAAATTATTGGCAAATGTCACGACGATTAAAAACATTGTAAATGTATTCCAGTGTACGACTATTAACAAGAATTATGGGATGCTGAGCTTGAAAGGAACCAGTTTGGAATCTAAAACAAGATAATTGAGATGGTTTTTACAGCAGGTAATTCCATGTAACTGCTACATGATGAGACAATCCCATTTTATAGCTAGTGATCAGCGAAACATTTATGGAGATTAGGAAAAGCTCAATACAGAAGGGAAAGCTGAATTTTCGAACAATAAAAATAGATTTTCACATTTCATTAGTTATTTCAGGCCTCCTCTTAGGAACTAGGAGGCAGCAGTGAAACTGACGTCTGGTTTAGCTTAATTTTTTCAGACGAATAGAGTTGTGATAGGATACGTTTCACCACAGTAATCCCAGTGGTAGCAAATACAGCTACTGTCAAATGTTTAAACATTTACATCTTCCTACAACTCCTGTACTCGGTGGTGTCAATGAAATAAATGGTACACGGCAAGATAAAAATATCCCCCTGGCATATATAGTGTGTATTGTATAAATGGTATTACCGTAAATACTCGAGTATAAGCCGTCCCAAGTATAAGCCGAGGTACCTAATTTTACCTCCTAAAACTGGGAAAGCTTATTGACTCGAGTATAAGCCTAGGGTGAGAAATGCAGCAGCTTCTGGTAAGTTTCAATCAAAAAATGAGGGTTTCTGCTCCCATTGGAGGTGCCGGCATCTCGTTTTTGGATGCCGGAAACCATTCTTGGACGCCGGCGAATATTCTTGGACGTGGGCGACTATTCTTGGATGCCGGCGACTATTCTTGGACGCCGGCGACTATTCATAGGCGCAGGCGACTATTCTTAGATGCCAGCGACTGTTTTTGTGCTTGACCCGAGTATAAGCCGAAGTAGAGCTTTTCAGCATATTTTGGGGGCTGAAAAACTCGGCTTATACTCGACTATATACGGTATACTGTATGTCTTAAAGGATATGTACACCTTTAAAATAAGTGAATGTAAAATTGACGAGTGCTCTGTTCTAAGAAATTTTGCAATGCACATTCATTATTTATTTTGGTTTTATTCCAAGATATTGAGGGATACATGTTAATTTGAATTATTTTTGTTAGAACAGCGCCACCTACTGGGCAGTTTCTGACCGGTCTGACCACCAAGTAGTCAAGGAATTTTCAGGAGAAAGTTGTCAGGAGAAAGGAAGCTGCTGCTCTGATGTTCTTCTGCTTAGGAAAGATGTGAGAAAGGTTTCTTATTTTATTCCTAAGCAGAAGAACATCAGAGCAGCCTCTTCCTTTCTTCTGACAACTTCTTCCTTGACTACTTGGTGGTCAGACAGGTCAGAAACTGCCCAGCAGGTGGCGCTGTTGTAACAAAATTCATTCATATTAACAGTACACGTATCCCTTAATCTCTTGGAATGAAAACAAAATAAATAATGAACATAAATTGCAAAATTTCTCATCAATTTTACATTCACTTATTTTAAAGGTTTACTTATCCTTTAAAGGCAAAGCCAAGTTTGAAATTGCATAAATCTGCCCCACAGTATTATAAAATTGTGTGAAATTCCCTGGCCAATGTGATAATGCAGCATTTCTTCACTTCTGATTATCTGATCTTGGCCTTGAAAAACGGATTGATTGTAAGTTGTATGCATCATTTCTATGCACCTTTAATTGTGTTCTAGTGTGTTTTTAATATACCAGCTTGGACAGCATTTTTTTAAATAACTGAAACATTCCATACCCACAGTTTTTAGAATTTCCTTTGGGGAGGGGGGGGGCTTTGTAAAGGGGAACCTAAACTCCTTTAAAATACCATTGTTTGCTACAGCTATTTTTAACATGCACAAATACTTCTAAGTACTTCTCCATTAAGGGTTCTACTTTCTAACCTCAGTCCCATTAAGTAGTTTACATAATTTGAAACCAAACATGGATAATAATAACCCGCAGGGAATCTCCTCTGTCTCTGGCACTTAAGGGCAGATTTATCAAGGGTTGAATTGAAAATTAAAATTTTCAGATTCGAATTTTGAGTTTATTTTAGTGTAAATCGACTATGGAATATTCCAAAAATTCGATTTGATTTTAAATAAAATTCTAAATTAGAATTTCGAAATGTATTAAGTACAGAAATGTATCATGTACTATCTCTCGAATGACTATTCACCATATAAAACCTGCCAAATTGGTGTTTTAGCATATGGGGGACAATCAATTTGGAGTCGTTTGGTGGACTTTTGAAAATCAAATTATTTTTTTAAAAAAAAAATGTGAATCGAATTCAATACGAGTTTGTGGGTCGATCCTATTCACCCGAATTTAAAAACTTTGAATTTTTTTATACATTTCAATTGGTCTTAATTTTTCAAAATTCGAGTTTATAGGAGTTCATGGGAGTTTTTATAAACTCCCATAAACTCTAAATTTGACCCTTGATAAATATGCAGCTTAGGGTCCATGTACTAAAAAGCCAATTGTGTTTTTCTTGGCAAAAATTCGTCAAAATGCCAATTTATTAAAAGGAGAGTAAGACAATTTGTTAGTGAAAAACCTCAGCGCTAGTGAACTTTCCTGCCATTTTACTAGGCAAATTTACGCCTGCAGAAAATCCGGTGAAAGTTACCCTTTTCACCAAAGTGTGCTTCATCAGGTTAAGGATAGAGAACTTCTATTATAAAGACAGAGCAGCCACTTTTAAATCACAATCAACATCGGTCTTTCCATGCTAATTTTCTCCAAGGCGAAAATTCTCACCTGGGGAAATACAGTATACTGGCAAATTTTCTCAGAGAATTTATGCCAGGAGAAAATTCACCACATTTCTCTTGAAAAACGGAACTTACGATTTTTAGTAAATATGGAGAATAGTTGTGAAAATGCACCTGGTGAAGTGAGGTGAATCTACACTTTATTGAATGTGCTCCACAGACTAGATTTCCTTCAAGCATGGCATCCTGAATGGATTCACACAGTATGTATTGCACAGCAAGTCCCTCCATTCACCCTAAATACTTTTTGCTTTAATACTCGCTACTCGCTAAATTTTCTAATTTCACCTTGTGCTGCAGGACTTCAGAGATGAATGTGATATAGGAAAGTCCAGTTTTCGGCACTTAGGGGCAAATTTACCTAGGGTCGAATATCGAGGGTTAATTAACCCTCGATATTCGACTGCCGAATTAAAATCCTTCGAATATCGAAGTCGAAGGATTTAGCGCAATTCGTTCGATCAAAGGAATAATCGTTCGATCGTTTCGAAGGATTTTAATCCATCGATTGAGGGATTATCCTTCGATCAAAAAATTGATAGGAAGGCTATGGGGACCTTCCCCATAGGCTAACATTGGCCTCGGTAGGTTTTAGGTGGCGAACTAGGGGGTCGAAGTTTTTTTTAAAGAGACAGTCGAAGGTCGAAGTTGCCCATCTGATGGTCGAAGTAGCCAAAAAAACACTTTGAAATTTGAAATATTTTTCCTCTATTCCTTCACTCGAGCTAAGTGAATGGGCCCCTTAGCATTTTGGAATTAAATCTATCAATATATTTATTAAATATTAGTTGTTAACTTGCTGTACCTAAAAATGGAAGAAAATTACTGAATACCATAGTTAGATTACTTTGTAATGAAACACTATTTTAGAAGGGGACACCATCAGTAATCATGGGGCCCCATAGTACCACATTAGCTTGCCAGTCACCTGGGCCCCTAGGTTCTGGGTCCGCTATCAAGCAGCACAGTTTTTAATTACACAGTAGTGCTCTAAACATTCACTATCACATTCCAGATACACCATAACAAAGCCTGTCCATTGCTCATCCAAACCCCCCCCCCCCTAACTATACTGCAAGCCCACCCCCTTGTTACTCACAAACCACAACTTTTGGGCCCTCCTTCTGCCACTGGGATCCTGTCTGGAGTACCCTTCATTCCTTTCAAAAAAACAAGCACAGCATGTAAATGTGTACAAAGGTTTTTAACATGGTGCTCACTGGACAGCAGAAGTCACCTCCAGTTATAAGATCCATGGACAAGGCACTCAGGATTTTCACAAACACATTTCAGCTTTTTCCTGAAAATTAGCGGATGGTTTTAGCGGCACACTGCTCCTTCCTTAAACTTGTTCTCTTAAAAAATATATAAAACAGTTAAATAATAATAATCAAGTGAAAAAAACTTAAAATATTTTAGAATAATTGCCAAAAACCACAATGGGCTACCTACCATGGTACCTCTTTCTGCATCAGTCACATGGGCAGGTGAATGCAGGCAACCATAACAGCTCCATCTGATCTCATGAATAAGAAGAACATACATGACTACTGGCACAATTACACATAAATCTGGGGCTTTCTCCCCTCAACTCATGGCAAGCATTCAGCCAAGCTGTGACAAATGAAGTAACCCAAGGCAAACAGGAGCCTGCCACTCCATTCTAACTTACAGTGTGCATTGGAGCGATGCTATTGGAACAAGGAAGAGGTCCTCTTCTCTTCCTAAATAATTTAGAACCCAAACAAGTCTTCTGACCTTCCCCTGATCCTGACCTACAACCAACCACACAAACATTGATCTCATGAGCCCCTACTAACCCTACATCCCACAACCCATTTTACCTTTGATTTGCTTGCCCCACATCCAAGCCGAGTCACAGCTCCTTTTTTCTTAATAAGGTGTCTATTAAGAAGCTTGGCCATAGTTGAGCCTCAATGAGTTTCAAGATCAAACCTTCACTGAATCAAATGTCATTGTTGATACACAATATGACAGCTGTAATGCCGTGGGTGCAGGCACTACAGGCATAGTGTCCTCAGCCTAAATAACTCTTCATACATTGCACTTGGGCTAGTGCCTGCTCATAAGGCTGCTCTTGGGACGACCTCATACCATTTCTGTGCAGATACATTATGTTATTACATCATTACCAGTGAGTAATCATCCAATTACTGTAAACATGTCCTACTTAGGTAGTTTAAAATGAATATTCAGGCGTTCCACCAAGTTGCACAGCAGTCTCTTTGCTCCCCTCGTCCTCTTTCCAGTTCATCAAAAAGCAAATTTGGCTATTAGGATCGAAAAATCATTATTTTGTCCTCCATCACTTACATAAAAGGATTTTTTTTTGACTGTTGCCCTGTTATAATGTCATCTAAATATGCAGCCAACTAATGTGCCATCCATCAATGCATTATATAATGACTTAAGGGAACAGAGTAACAAAAAACCCACTCTAATACAGAGCTCCTGCAACATTCAATCAATTTTGTGCATCTGGGTGTAACAATCAGAACATGTGGCATTCTGATTTGTAACAAGCCGAAGGTTAATCACTGCTAAAGGGAAAACTGGAGTCTTGCTGTTTGTAAATAGTTAGATATTCCGAAACAAGAAGTTATAAATCTTGGCATTGCCTCTAGTATATCAGCCGAAGACAATAAAAGGCACTGCAGTGGAGAAAGAAGTGGGGTGGAAGCATACACGAGTTGCTGAATACCAGCTCTGAAATGGCTTAATCTTTTCAAATTTATGTTCAATAATGGCATGAATGTGCCTAGATAACATTAAGATTGCAAAGCAACTGTTAAGTCCCAACATGCTGCCTTTAAAGGTACTTGCCTTTATTGAACAGACATATGAGACAATTTCTCTGATAGAAGGACTGTTTTCAGGGTTGAGCCAAGAAGTACTGGCACCCTTTTGTCCTGGCATGCTCCTGACTTGACTTTCCAGCAGCCCCACTAGTCACAACAGGACCCCTTCCACTTACCATTCCATTCTAAGCTGCACTGATCAGGAAACCATTTTTTTTAAATGTCACTACCCCCTAGCAGCACATTAGACACATTCCTACTCTATCTACCATCAGTTCCCTGATCTCCCTAGACTGAAACTTGTATCCCCTTGAACTAGAATCTATTTTTTGGTAACATCCTGAGAGCCCATACTACAGTATGTGGCCAAGGCTAAATTTAGTCCCAGGAACCTATAGGCAGAAATGTCATGAGACATTTAAGGGGTAGTAAACTCTGCTGCGCTCCACAGCTTAACCAAACTTTACATACAACAATTAACATTTTTTTCCAAATCTCCAAGTGCAAAAACTCCTCCAATAAGAATCCTAGCTGATCTGTGTAATCAGTGGCAGGACTATTCCTTCACTAACAGCTGAGGTTCAGACCCAGATCACAGACTGCTTAGTAGCTATCTCCTCCTGGATGAACCAATGCCACCTCAAGCTCAACTTGGCCAAAACTGAGCTCATGGTCTTTCCACCAAAACCTAGCCCATCTCTTCCTTTCATAAATACTATTGATGACATGCAGGGGCGATCCTGGCCCTCCACGCCTGAGGAAGCTTGGTGTTGCTCCTCCCCAGTGCGCTCACCTTTTTGGTCCGACGAGGGCAGCGGAGAAGGCCAGGACGCTAGCGCAGAGAGCATAATTGCGCTCTCTGTGCTAGAAGAGACAAATATCTGGTTTTAAAACTGGAAATTCGGCTCTTAAAGTACAAGGAGCGGCATTTTTGCCGCCCCTGGTACCTAGCGGGGCGCTGCTGCTTGAGACAAGTTGCTCAACTTGCCTCATTGGCGGAGTGCCCCTGATGACATGACCATTAACCCTAACTCAGTATGCTGGTTTGGGGGGTCATCTTTGACCATTCACTCACTGTTAAATATTGGGTATTGGAAACATTTTAATGCTCCAGTATTGATTTAGTTAAAATATGCTTCATTTGTGCACTCATTATTTGCCATTCACATATCTTTCACACATCCCTTCACATACCCCATTGATCCTTAAGTCTACAATGTGACTTTACTGCAGTAAACATATGGAATGTCTTTTGGGTAGGCTGGGAGAGGTGTAAGCTCTATGTAGCAGGGTCCTCCATCCCACTGTGTCTGTTATCACATATAGGGATGTAGCGAACGTCGGAAAAAAAGTTCGCGAACATATTCGCGAACTTGCGGCAAAAATGCGAACGGTTCGCGAACCCCATAGACTTCAATGGGAAGGCAAATTTTAAAAGCTAGAAAAGACATTTCTGGCCAGAAAAATGATTTTAAAGTTGTTTAAAGGGTGCAACGACCTGGACAGTGCCATGCCAGAGGGGGATCAAGGGCAAAAATGTTTCTAAAAAATCCATTGTTGACACAGCGCTGCGTTTTGTGCTGTAAAGGGCAGAAATCACACTACATTTCTAAACCTGTGTAATAAAATGCTTTAAAACGTCCGGCGTCTACATGCCAATCAAGTCGTGTAAAAGTTACAGCCTGTTCACACGCAAAGACGAAACGCGGTGCTTACTGCAACGCAAAAAGACGCAAAGAGCTTTAATGAATGATACCGTCAAGTGAGCAAATAATAGTTTTTAATTACTAGTTGCTTGTCACCTCCAGGATGTTCGTCCTGTTGGTGGCAATATTTCTGTAGTGGTGTGTTTAGCAGTCACCGTGCTTGTGCGCACGTGCACGGTCAGGCAGAGGTAATTCAATGTACAGTGAAGCGAACCAAAAAACACTGATTCTGCAGTGTGGGCCCAGTTTTGGTCTACTTTATTGATCACCTGCGGTGACCATAAAAGATGCGATTTTGCCACTGTTGCAGAACCCTGAAAAATTAGGCATGTGTACTTTCCTGAAAAATTATGTTTTTTTTGTCGCAGCCACTGAACCAGAAGTCCAGAAACAATATGCCATATAAATGCTGAAAATATTAATTTTTTTTTGTGGCAGCCACTGCAGCACAGAGGCCAGAAAAAATATGCCATATAAATGCAAACAATATTAATTTTTTTTTTGTCGCAGCCACTGCAGCACAGAGGCCAGGAAAAATATGCCATATAAATGCTAACAATATAAATTTTTTTTGTCGCAGACACTGAAGCACAGAGGCCAGAAAAAAATATGCCATATAAATGCTGAAAATATTCTGTTTTTTTTGGTCGCAGCCACTGCAGCACAGAGGCCAGAAAAATATGCCATATAAATGCAAACAATATAAATTTTTTTTTTGTCGCAGCCACTGCAGCACAGATGCCAGGAAAAATATGCCATATAAATGCTAACAATATAAATTTTTTTGGTCGCAGCCACTGAAGCACAGAGGCCAGGAAAAATATGCCATATAAATGCTGAAAATATTCTGTTTTTTTGGTCGCAGCCACTGAAGCACAGAGGCCAGGAAAAATATGCCATATAAATGCTGAAAATATTCTGTTTTTTTTGGTTGCAGCCACTGAAGCACAGAGGCCAGAAAAACTCAGGATTTACCTGGATTCAAATTAAACCAGTAGGGTTTGCACCCTAGTTTGTAACGGTGGTGGAGGGAGGAGGACGCTAAAGGACAGCTGTATGTGGAGTCATGAGGCGTGCAGAGAAGGACAGCTGCATCGGGAGTCAGAATCAGAAACTCAGAACAAGTCTTCCGGCGTGCAGTAACCCTCCGAGATCCACCCCTCATTCATTTTAATAAAGGTCAGGTAATCCACACTTTTGTGACCTAGGCGAGTTCTCTTCTCAGTTACAATCCCTCCTGCTGCACTGAAGGTCCTTTCTGAGAGGACACTTGAGGCGGGGCAAGACAAGAGGTTCATGGCAAATTGTGACAGCTCTGGCCACAGATCAAGCCTGCGCACCCAGTAGTCCAGGGGTTCATCGCTCCTCAGAGTGTCGATATCTGCAGTTAATGCCAGGTAGTCCACTACCTGCCGGTCGAGGCGTTCTTTGAGGGTGGATCCCGAAGGGTTCTGCCGCTGCCTTGGGCTGAAAAACATTTGCATGTCTGACGTTACAGAGTGGCCAAAGTGCTTTGTCCTTGCAGGTGCGCTCGTGGCAGGATTACTGGCACCTCTGCCCCTGGAATGTTGATGAGTTCCTGAAGTGACATCACCCTTAAAAGCATTGTACAACATGTTTTGCAGGCTGGTTTCTAAATGCAGCATCCTTTCAGACTTGTGGTATGTTGGTAACATTTCTGCCACTTTATGCTTGTACCGAGGGTCTAGTAGAGTCGCGACCCAGTACAGGTCCTTCTCCTTAAGCCTCTTGATACGGGGGTCCTTCAACAGGCATGACAGCATGAAAGACCCCATTCTCACAAGGTTGGATGCAGAGGTATCCATCTCCGCTTCCTCGTTATCAAGGACTGCATCATCCATGGTCTCCTCCCCCCAGCCACGTACAAGACCAGGGGTCCCCAAAAGGTCACCACCAGCCCCCTGGGAAGCCTGCTCCTGTTGGTCCTCCTCCTCCACAAAGCCACCTTCCTCCTCTGACTCCACTTCTGACACCTCTCCCTGCGTTGCAGCAGGTGCCTGGGTTCGTTCTGGTGATTCCGACCAGAAATCGTGCGCTTCCTGCTCCTCGTCACGCTGGTCTACAGCCTCATCTGTCACTCGTCGCACGGCACGCTCCAGGAAGAAAGCAAAGGGTATTAGGTCGCTGATGGTGCCTTCGGTGCGACTGACCATATTTGTAACCTCTTCAAAAGGGCGCATGAGCCTGCAGGCATCGCGCATAAGCACCCAGTAACGGGGGAAAAAAATCCCCAGCTCTGCAGATCCAGTCCTACCACCCAGTTCAAACAGGTATTCGTTGACGGCTCTTTGTTGTTGCAGCAGACGTTCCAACATGAGGAGCGTTGAATTCCAGCGAGTCTGGCTGTCGCAAATCAAACGCCTGACTGGCATGTTGTACCGCTTTTGAATGTCAGCAAGGCGTGCCATGGCTGTATAGGAACGTCTGAAATGGGCCGACACCTTCCTGGACTGCCTGAGAACGTCCTGGAATCCTGGGTACTTTGAGACAAAACGTTGTACTATTAAATTCAGAACATGTGCCATGCAAGGCACATGTGTTAAATTGCCCAGTCTCAGTGCTGCCAACAGATTGCTTCCATTGTCACACACCACTTTTCCGATCTTCAGTTGGTGTGGGGTCAGCCACCGATCGGCCTGTGACTGCAGAGATGACAGGAGTACAGATCCGGTATGGTTTTTGCTTTCCAGGCACGTCATCCCCAAGACAGCATGACAACGGCGTACCTGGCACGTCGAATAGCCTAGGGGGAGCTGGGGGTGCACAGGTGTGGAGGAGGAGGAGGACCCAGCAGCAGAGGACGAAGAAGAGGAAGAAGACGAGGTAGAGAGCGAAGGAGGAGTAGAGGTGGTGGCAGAACCGCGTGCAATCCGTGGCGGTGACACCAACTCCACTGTCGTTGTTGAGCCACACATTTCCTGCTTCCCAGCCATGACCAAGTTCACCCAGTGGGCAGTGTAGGTGACATACCTGCCCTGACCATGCTTGGAGGACCATGCGTCAGTAGTCATATGGACCTTTGGCCCAACACTAAGTGACAGAGATGCGGTGACTTGGCTCTGCACATGGTGGTACAGGTGTGGTATTCCCTTTTTTGGAAAAAAATTGCGGCTGTGTACCTTCCACTGCGGTGTCCCAATTGCTACAAATTTGCGGAAGGCCTCAGAGTCCACCAGCTGGTATGGTAAAAGCTGGCGGGCTAAGAGTGCAGACAAGCCAGCTGTCAGACGCCGGGCAAGGGGTGACTCGCAGACATTGGCTTCTTACGCTCAAACATGGCCCTCACAGAAACTTGGCTGGGGGCAGATGACTGGGAATGGGAACTGGTGGTCAAGGTGGAAGGCGGAGTGGAGGGTGGTTCAGACGGGTCAAGGACAGCAGAGGTAGAGCAGTAAGATGCTGGACCAGAAGGAGGGTGGCTTTTAGTTTGCCTGTTGCCTTTGAGGTGTTGCTCCCAAAGTGCTTTGTGCTTGCCGTTCATGTGCCTTCGCATAGAAGTTGTACCTATATGGCTGTTGGGCTTCCCAAGACTCAGTTTCTGACTGCACTCATTGCAAATTACAACGCTTTTGTCAGAGGCACACACATTAAAAAAATCCCACACTGCTGACCTTTTTGAGGCTGGCAATCTGGGGGTAAAAGTAGAAGTCGGCGGTGTTGGCGGCAATGGCGGGTGCGTTGGCCGGCTGACCACAGGTGCCGATACATGTTGTTGCCCTACTGTTCCCTGCGAGCTGTCCTCCCTGCTTCTTCTAAGTCTTATTCTCCTCCTGCCTCTCTGACTCTCCGTCTCTCCATCTGAACTATCCTCCTCTTGCTCTCTTCTACTGGGCACCCACAAAACATCAATCTCCTCATCATCATTCTCCTCAGATGCATCAATTTCTTCTAACAGCTCACAGAAGGAAGCAGCAGCGGGGACCTCCTCGTCATCACTCATTATGTCCATCTCTGTTGTGTTCTCTGCCAGAATTAAATCTGGTTGTAACGTCCTCATCTCCTTCATCTTCTTCTGCCAATAATGGTTGCGCATCACTCAGTTCAAGAAACTCATGTGAAAATAACTCCTCTGACTCCAGTGAAGAAGGGGCGCCGGTGGTGGAGGAAGTGTTACGTGGGGTGCCCATAGCAGTGGAGGATGAGGATGTTGTGGTAAAGTTAGAAACGGTAGAGGATGGGGTGTGCTGTGTAAGCCAGTCAACTACCTCTTCAGCATTTTGGGAGTTCAGGGTCATTGCCTTTTTAAAACTGGGCAATTTCCTAGGGCCACAGGATAGCATAGCAGCACGGCCCCTAGTGCCTCTGCGTGGCGGCCTGCCTTTGCCTGGCATTATTTTTAAAACAACAACAACAACTCAGGTGCTGTTTCTGGAGACGGTATTATTATTGATATTTAGACAGAATGTGAACAAGCTCACAGAGCTAGATGGGAGTTGTTTGAAAATGAAGAAGAAGAAGAACACACTGGGCAAACAAGGCCTACAAGGTCAACGTATACACTACAACAGCAGTGGATACGGAATATATTATTGCTGCCTGAAAAACGTCACTCGGGTGGTGTTTCTAGAGACGGTATTATTATTGATATTTAGACAAAATGTGAACAAGCTCACACAGCTAGATGGGAGTTGTTTGAAAATGAAGAAGAAGAAGAACACACTGGGCAAACAAGGCCTACAAGGTCAACGTATACACTACTACACTACTACAGCAGTGGATACGGAATATATTATTGCTGCCTGAAAAACGTCACTCGGGTGGTGTTTCTGGAGACGGTATTATTATTGATATTTAGACAGAATGTGAAAAAGCTCACACAGCTAAGTGGCAGTGGTTTGAAAATGAAGAACACACTGGGCAAATAATGCCTACAAGGTCAACGTATACACTACAGCAGTGGTGGATACGGAATATATTATTGCTGCTTGAAAAACGTCACTCAGGTGGTGTTTCTGGAGACGGTATTATTATTGATATTTAGACAGAATGTGAAAAAGCTCACACAGCTAAGTGGCAGTGGTTTGAAAATGAAGAACACACTGGGCAAATAATGCCTACAAGGTCAACGTATACACTACAGCAGTGGTGGATACGGAATATATTATTGCTGCTTGAAAAACGTCACTCAGGTGGTGTTTCTGGAGACGGTATTATTATTGATATTTAGACAGAATGTGAACAAGCTCACACAGCTAAGTGGCAGTGGTTTGAAAATGAAGAACACACTGGGCAAATAATGCCTACAAGGTCAACGTATACACTACAGCAGTGGTGGATACGGAATATATTATTGCTGCTTGAAAAACGTCACTCAGGTGGTGTTTCTGGAGACGGTATTATTATTGATATTTAGACAGAATGTGAAAAAGCTCACACAGCTAAGTGGCAGTGGTTTGAAAATGAAGAACACACTGGGCAAATAATGCCTACAAGGTCAACGTATACACTACAGCAGTGGTGGATACGGAATATATTATTGCTGCTTGAAAAACGTCACTCAGGTGGTGTTTCTGGAGACGGTATTATTATTGATATTTAGACAGAATGTGAACAAGCTCACACAGCTAGATGGCCACTGGGCAAATAATGCCTGCAAGTGCACTACTATTGGTGCACTACTATGAAGAACAGCAAACAGCACTGGACACCTTAAAGAACAGTAAGATAAGTAAAATAAAAAAAAAAATTATATGTATATTAAAAAAAAAAATATTCTCGGGTTGGTGCTGCTGAACTACTAGGAGCAGCACAGTAGCACACCAGTCCCACTCCCCAACACTGCTAGACTAATAGCACTTGGCTGTTAAAGTAGCAAAGTAAAACAACAAAAAAGAAAATAAAAGCAGTCCTTACAAGGACTATTGGGTTATTACAGCAGTCAGCAGATGAGATCAGAAGAGATCAGTGCCCACAGCAGGCAGCTACATACAGAGCACTGCAGTAGAAGGTAGATTACTAGCCAGCAAAGCTACCCTAAAATGTCCCTCAAATCCCTGCAGACTTCTGTCCCTCCAATACAGAGCAGTATCAAGTAGATTACTAGCCAGCAAACTTACTATCAACTGTCCCTCAAATCAGTGAAATCACTAGCAGCTCTCTCCCTACACTAGCTCTTCCAAGCACACACAGGCAGAATGAAAAAACGCTGCAGGGCTTCAGTTTATATATGGAAGGGGAGTGGTCCAGGGGGTGTGGGGGTGGTCCAGGAGGGAGAGCTTCCTGATTGGCTGCCATGTATCTGCTGGTCTGGGATGAGAGGTCAAAAAAAAGCGCCAGGTAAGGCGAACCCAAAATGGCGAACGTCGCGCGACGTTCGCGAACTTGCGGCGGACGCGAACAGCCGATGTTCGCGCGAACAAGTTCGCCGGCGAACAGTCCGCGACATCCCTAATCACATAGCACTTACGCTTTGTATCCTTATTTGAGCTCTCTGTATATTTATTGTATTTATTGTGTGACTTGTTCTCCCTGTGTGTGCATTATACGATGCTGTGGCTCATTAACAGTGCCTTACAAATAAAGTTATACATACCTACAAAAGTCTACAGTATATATTGGCTAGATATGAAATCTATATTGAGGCCAAGTTTGCATATTTTTGGATTATTCACAATAACATGGAATACAGGTAGGAAGGGAAAAGCATGGGAAATCTCCACTTTTCCTGGCCACTTCTGTTCTTTTTTTATGCTAAAGGAAAATACAGAGAAAAGATTCAGGAACAGTACAAAATAACCCATCATGCGCAATAACTGACCAAAATGTGTGCCTACACCAGGGGTTCACAACCTTTTATACCTGTGAGCCATATTCAAATGTAAAAAGAGTTGGGGAGGAACACAAGCATGAAAAATGTTCCTGAGGGTGCCAAATAAGTGTTGTGATTGGCTATTTGGTAGCCTCTATGTAGAGGTCAGCATACAGTAAGCTCTGTTTGGCAGTACACCTGGTTATTATTCCACCCAAACTTCCACCCAGGAATTAAGTGCCTGCTTTGAGGACACTGAGAGCAACATCCAATAGTTTGCTCGTTGGGAATCATTGGCCTTCACATTTCAGTAGGGATAATAAAAAATATAATATATGAGACTAAGCAACAATAAGGGGCACATTTACTTAGTTCGAGTGAAGGAATAAAGGAAACTAGAGGAAAAAAAAAATCGATTTTCGAATAGTTTTTTTGGCTACTTCGACCATCGACTATGACCATCAACTTCGAATCGAACGATTCGAACTAAAAATCGTTTGAATATTCGACCATTCGATAATCGAAGTACTGTCTCTTTAAAAATTTCTTTGACCCCCTAGTTCGCCACCTAAAACCTACCGAGGCCAATGTTAGCCTATGGGGAAGGTCCCCATAGGCTAACATTGATCGTTCGATCGAACAAATTGCGCAAAATCCTTCGACTTCGATATTCGAAGTCGAAGGATTTTAATTCGGCAGTCTAATATCGAGGGTTAATTAACCCTCGATATTCGACCCTTGATACATCTGCCCCTATGTGTAAAGCGAATACTTTACTACGATTTCTGAAGGAAAGAAAGGATAATTGGAATTATCATATAAAATCATATTTAGTTGATAACAGGTGTAACCATTAATAAAAGAAGTTCTGCTTGAATCAGCACTTCTATTACAATCTATTACACGTGGATTAGATGTCTGATGGCATTTTGATTAGAGAATTAACTGGCACATCTGTTAATAAATTAGCGTTGCACTATTATGTTAAAGATTTTCTATTTTTGCATTTTATGTAGACACTTAAAGGGCCGATTCACTAACTTCGAGTGAAGCATTCGAAGTAAAAAAACTTCAAATTTCGAAGTGTTTTTTGGGCTACTTCGACCATCGAATGGGCTACTTTGACCTTTGACTTCGACTACAACTTTGAATCGAAGGATGCGAACTAAAAATTGTTCGACTATTCAATAGTCAAAGTACTGTCTCTTTAAGAAAAAACTTCGACCCCCTAGTTCGCCATCTAAAACCTACCTAACTCAATGTTAGCCTATGGGGAAGGTCCCCATAGGCTTGCCTAACTTTTTTTGGTCGAAGGATAATCCTTCGATCGTTGGATTAAAATCCTTAGAATCGTTTGATTCGAAGGATTTAATCGTTCGATCGAAGGATTATTCCTTCGATCGAACGATCAAATTATTTGCGCTAGAATCCTTTGACTTCAATATTCGAAGTCGAAGGATTATAATTAACCCTCGATATTCGACCCTTGGTGAATCGGCCCCTTAAATCTCAGAAAAATAGTGTGACAAAGCAGAGTGCTATCATGTAGAGATTGTCACTATTGAAGACACACTAACAACTATTGTCCTTTCTAGCACTTTAAGCTAGGATCTTTGTTTTCAAAGACAATAAGTAATTGTCATAACTGCAAATCTAAATGCCACTAAAATGATTTCCTTAAAAAAGTAGTGGTGTATAAAGTTGGGGCTGATGGACTAGAGGAGCATGGGAATAATCACAGAATGTATTTAGATCATATAGAAAGAATTCTAACATACAGTTCTTTTATGGGACTCCGAGCAGGCAAACTGTTCTGCTGTGGTAGTTTGAGCATCGGAAGTTGGGAGACACTCTTATCTGCTTCATAAATTCTGATTACCTACAATAGAATATTATAGTCAGATGATATGTAGCTTGTTCTATGAGTGAAATTACTGCAAATCCATATAGCTAAACAGCTAACAAGATTTACAACCACTGACAACAATTGGATGCCAAGACTGCAGTATTAACCTTTTTCATTTGGAATAATGATACTTTACATTTTCCAACATTGATCACCTGGACTGAGCGCACAAAGACAGAGAACATTATAGAGAGTTTTATTAACCTCGTATTATAGGGCCACTTTTTAGAAAAAAATGTAAATTTCTGTGATAGAGTGTATGTCACCGTTGGTGTAATGAGTTTCAGCAAAACAAACAAATGAACCGCATGGACATGGTCCAACAAGTTCTAATGTGAATCGACGAGACTGCTTGCAGCAATTTAAGATTTAAAGTAGGTTTTCGACATTTAATCCAGGGTGCTAAAGCACATGAGCACTGTATACTGTAAATGAAATAAACAAAATGTACTCATTACTTCTGCCTGTGGCATAAAATACAGCTTTGCACCAATGGCCCATTTTTTAATTGTGTTTTTGGTGTGGTTGTATACCTTCCACCACATAGAAACAAAAAAGTTCAGTCATTTTTTTCTTGGGTTATGCTCAGTTTTTTTTCTCTGTTGATGTTTTTCCTGTAGCAGTAAGAGTGCAAGACTAAGGTGTCATTCCTGCAGTGAGGGGCGTTGCCTAAAATGCAGATTTTAGCCTATAGAGATTGTACCAGCCCCGTGTTGGTAGTCATGTACAAGAGACTGGTAACAGCTTAGCAGAATTGGTGGAAAAGATCTACAAGAATCTTCAAGGTCTAGAGCAATGATCCCCATCCAGTGGCTTGTGAGCAACATGTTGCTACCCAACTCCTTGGATGTTGCTTCCAATGGCCAGGCCCAGATTGTGGAGGGGCCACCAAGGAAAGGATTTTAGGGGGCGGCATGCTGTCCAACCATGCCCACATTGGTTCAGAAACACTAGGAAGGTGCAGGAGATACTAAAGTTTTTAAAATGTCTTTCATACCAATCCCCATTGCTCTGGTCCTGCTCTGGTCCCGATGATTTTGATTGAATAAAAGGGAGGGGACGGGGCTATGAATGACGTCGGGCCTAGGGGCGCCTGCCTATCCGGTCCTGCCTATGGCCTCATAAGGGTGCTTATTTTTCAATTTCTTATTTGATGGCAAGCTTTAGCTGTAAAAAAAACGTGTATTGCCAAACAGAGGCTCCTGTAGATTGGCATTCCACATAGGGGCTACCAATAGCCAATTACAGCCCATATTTTGCACCCCCTGGAACTTTTTGCATGTTTTTGTTGCTCTCCAATATTTTTTTTTACATTTGAATGTGGCTTACGGGTAAAAAAGGTTGGGGATCCCTGGTCTAGATTGTAGGCAGGTTTTGGAAGCTAACAACCAATCAAGATCTCCTTTTCTCTGTGCAGGTTTTACAATGATAATTATTTCAGGAAGATGATAGCAGGGTAAGCCTGTCTCACCCCAGGAATGCAATGCAGGAACTAGAGCAAAACTTGGATAAAGAGCAGGTGGGCTTGCTGATCATATCATTGTCAGCAGCAAGGTACATGTTTTCCATAGCTTGTATAACATATAATATATATATGCTTTAATTCCATCTACATTCCTATATGAATCCCACCAATCCCAAGTTGTAGTTACTTAATATGATGCAAAAGCCTAAACTAGAACAGGGGCAAGTTGGACAATAAGGGAGACACAGAAATCCACTAGAGAGCTGGTTCAATGAGGTGTTTAGTTATTTACATATGTTTCTGACTACAGAGTCCATCCACTGGTGCTGTTTTCTACAAGATGCAGTATAATCACGGCTCCGCACACACTTCATAATCAGCAGGTTATTTATTGTTATTATCACCACATCAACGTTTCGGGGGGTTTTCACCACCCTTCATCATCCTGATGAAGGGTGGTGAAAAACCCCCGAAACGTTGATGTGGTGATAATAACAATAAATAACCTGCTGATTATGAAGTGTGTGCGGAGCCGTGATTATACTGCAATTTGTTGAGGGGCCTTGCCGGGCCTGCGGTGAACCAGCACCACTTGTGCAGGAAAGTGGACAAGGAGAGGGTGCGGTAAATATAACACTGGACGCTGTTTTCTACAAGAGTCCTACCTCTGCAGTAGTTCCTAAGAATATATTGAATTGTACAAAAAGGGACCTGTTTAACATTCCAGGTAAAAAAAATACGGTGACCATTAGGGATGTAGCGAACCGCCGAGTATGTGTTCGCGAACGCCGTTCGCGAACACCGGCAAAAAATGCGAACAGTTCGCGAACTGTTCGCGAACCTCGAACATCCGAAAATCGTTCGATTCGAACGATCGAAGGATTTTAATCGTTCGATCGAACGATTTTCGTTCGAATCGAACGAAAATCATTCGATTTTAGCGATCGAATGGTCGAACGATTTTGACGCGAACGCCTATTGGCGAACGTCGTGCGACGTTCGCGAACTTGCGGCGGACGCGAACAGTCGAAGTTCGCGCGAACTAGTTCGCCGGCGAACAGTTCGCTACATCCCTAGTGACCATCCATCACCATCTAATTGTCAGGATCTCTGTGTAAAAAATGGCATATTTATCAAGCTGTGTATACATTTTTAGCATATAATTTTTCCACATAAAATTCCTCATAAAAAGCAGCAGTTGCTTAAAGGAGAAGGACCCCCCAAGTGATTGTATTGACTTTCCTGAAACCCCAGGCCGATGCTCCTATCAGCAGAAAACTGCACCGCCCCGGGGTTCTTCCATTGATCACCACGGAGCGATCCTCTTTAGTCTTCCTCTTTCTTTAAAAAACTCTAAAAAGTCGGCTATTTCATCTACTGCTCATGCATCTGCCCCGGGAAATTTGAAGAAAGAAGATAGAAGCCAGAAGAGGATAACTACGTGGTGCTCACTGGAATAACTCCGGGCCGGTGCAGTTTTCTGCGGATAAGAGCACAGGCCCGAGGTTTCAGGTAAGTAAATACAATCACATGGGTGTGCGTAACATTTGGCATCCCCAAATGCAGGAGGACTTTCGTTCTCTTTAAAAATGCCGTGTAAAAACAGCAGTCCTACATCAAAAACATCCACTTTTTATGGCTTTGTTAGTGCAGGAATTTACTTGCTGCCTATTTTCCGATTGATTGAATAGGTTACAGAATAAATATAATTGCATAAAATAACCACAAATACAATAAGGCAATTTGGTGGCGTAAAAGAAAGTAGACAGCTTTATAAATTTGCCATTTGTGTTACACCACTTTTTACACCATTTTTCTAGGGCAAATAAATTATATAAAATGATACATAGGCTCCTAAAAACTGATGTGCTGCGCAGTAGTGCTCCTCTGTGATTAATATGATAAGCCCAGTGTTTATTAAACTGTATTCATTTTAATCTCCCACTTTTAGAATTGTCATTGATCTCTGGTATATATGTAAATAATCATTCGAAAAAAACAAAGAGTAAGATATTTTTCATGTTTTTCATGCTTTTGCATGTATTTATGTGACGGATTAGGCACATACTCACAATGACCTAAGCGACAGCAAACATTTTATTTTCTCCATTTTTGTGCAGCAATTGATCTTTCTTTGAAACGTTTCCTTGGAGGTCGGCTTTTCATATAGTACATGAGATACGTGCTCATTACATCTCATTCAATCAATGTTTTTAATTGTGCTGAAAATGATTAGCTGTCATGCTCTTTCTTTGCAGAATTGGTTTTACTATACTTATTATTGCTCTTCAAAACTAAAACAGATTATTTCCGGGAAAATATTCCTTTTTATTTCTGCCTAGTTGGTTACCCATTTTGTATTCCACTTGTCTCTTAATATCTTTTTTTTTAACTTTAAGTTAAATTTTTATTTTATTGACAAAACAGATATATTATTGAATCATAACCAAAATGCAGGGGCAGACTAAAATAGACTAGTTATATGTTGCTGGATCTTTCTCTCGATTTTGAGGTCCACATTGGATGTGCACTTGTATTGACCTTTAAATAGGTTATCATTATTCATATGATTCATAAAATGTAAAAGATTATCATTTAAAGTCATTATTCACTGTACAAGAACAGAGACAATATCCTGCACACCATGAACCAGGGAAAGCAGAAATGAGCAATACAATGTTAAACAGGAGAAGAGATAAGGGGGAATGTAAATAAAATCGCAAAATTTGTTTTTGCAGGTGCTACTCTCAATTCACTGGCGAAAATTACATTGCTCATTATTGCTAAGCAATCTTGGTTGCTAACATTCAGTAACATGTTAACATATTAATATATTACAGTTCCCCAAAATATTGCTGATGTTAAGAACATGAAAGGGGGTACACCGAATAATTGGTGTGAATGTTACAGTTACTGTACTGGAGTGTACTTCTCAATAGCAAAACGCTGTGGTTATGTTTATTAAAGGCTACTACACGACATGTTTCGGGTCATTACATACCCACTTGAGAAAGGGTATGTAATGACCCGAAACATGTCGTGTAGTAGCCTTTAATAAACATAACCACTGCGTTTTGCTATTGAGAAGTGCTCTCCTCATCCTTTAATTTTTGCCAGATGTTGGGATAGCGGTTTACCCAAACGAGGATTTGATGCATTCGTTGAAAAATTGAAAAGGCAGTGCGGAGAACGCCATTGGCTTAGTTTACTGTACTGGAGTGTCTGAGAGTGATGTGACGTAAATTAGTTAATGTTATATATCTGATGTTAGAACAAAAGTAATGGGAATAATTGTAATGTGTTAGAATGGCCACTATATGGCAATATTGTTAAAGCAATACAAGTTTAGTTGTAGTTTACACCCCAACCACTAGAGGGAGATAGCATGCACAGGGAGGATACACCCAGGGCATGGTACTTCTTCTCTTGGACATCGGCTTGACAGGATCAGGTAGAGTGAGGGTCTCCAGAGTAGGATTTACAGTACATAGTAGGCGCCCCTAGGCCCACTGACATTCATTGCCCCATCCCCTTTTATTCGCGCAAATTTTCATAATCAGGACCGAAGCAGTGGGAAATGGAGCATTGTAAATTTAAAAAACTATTATGTCCTGGTTATCCCCAGTATTTCTGAACCAATGTGGGTGTGGTTGGGCAGCATGCCGCCCACTGAAATCCTGCCGCCCTAGGCCTGGGCCTTGGTGGCCTTTCCTGAGGGTCTCTAGTAAGAAGTACTAGGTACTTCAGCTAGATAGGGTAACAGCTAACATGGGTAGCTCAGACCCCAATGAGGGTTAGGGGCCTAGGGGCCAGGGCTAAGCCAAGATAGGGCAGAAGTGACAGTTTAGGGCCAGTGGGAACATCCTGAAGCAGGGACCAAAAAAATTGCTATCCGGAGTAGGGCAGAGGGGCATAGAACGTATGCCGGACTGCTAGGACCAGAAGGTGGCACACAGGAAAATCCTATTGGAGTAGGACGGGGGGGGGGGGGCGTAGAGCGTACGCCGGGCTGCTAGGACTGGAAGGTGGTGCAAGGTCCTGAAAAGGGATGTGTCTATGGCAAGTGGGGTTGTATTTTGGAATGCTTTACATGGCTATTATGAGTCTGCCTGAAAAATGAATGTGTATAAAATCTGTGTGTGCCAATGATTTGAAAGCCTGTCAGAATGCGAGTACAAAATGCACTGCTAATAAATGGCTTTTTCTTCTACAAATTGGTTTTGGACTCCTGCACTTTAATTATAAGCACTTGGGATTAGTTTTACACACATTGGCATAGGTCATCTGATCTTGAGAATCCAGATAAAGACATGGTGTGAAAGTTAGGAATAAGAAAATGATATTTCTATCTGTGCAAAATATAGCTCACCACTGAATTTGGTTTGGTTTGGTTTTTCCTGTGGCTGGACATATTTATAAAACCAATATAGTGTACATTTGACTCATAATAATGCTGTATATCCTGCAATTATTTTGTGCCATTATGTGGTTTCTATATCAGACTATTTAAAGGCAAATATTAAGATAAACCTAATTAACAGTTGATCTGATATTGAACTCTAAACTAACTGGTAAAACAGAAAGTTGTACCAATGAGTCACGTGACTATCATACATCTTTCATTATTTATCTGGCTGTTCTGTGTACACTTTATCCAGGTTAAGCCCTCACTCTCTATTCCATCCCATTTTAAAGAGGGCATTCACCTTCATGTCTTTTAGTATGTTATAGAATGGTTAATTCTAAGCAACTTTTCAATTGGTCTGCATTTTTTTTATAGTTTTCCCATTTTTTGCTATATTTGCCTCGTTCCAACTTTTAAAGTAACAGTGACACCAAAAAATTAAAGTGTTTTAAATGAATGACAATAATATGTACTGTTGCCCTGCACTGGTACAATGGTGGGTATGCTTCAGAAACACTGCTATAGTTTATATAAACAAGCTGCTGTGTAGTCATGGGGACAGTCATTCGAGCACAGTAGACACAGTAGGTAACAGATAAGTTCTAAAGAATCCCATTGTATAATAAAGAGCTTATCTGTTATCTGCTGTGTATCCTGGGCCTTTTCTCCTTTTTCCAGCTTGAATGGCTGCCCCCATGGCTACACAGCAGCTTCTTAAATAAACTATAGTAGTGTATCCAAAGCAAACATGGCAGTTTTACCAGTGCAGCACAGCAGTACATTATATTTTCATTAGTTTAAAAAACTTGATTTTTTGGCATTACTTTTTCTTTAAATTGGGGTCACTAAGGGTACTAAGGGTTGAAGTGAATTTTCAAAGTTAAAAACTTTGAATTTCGATATATTTTTTGGGTACTTCGTCTATCGAATAGGCCTAAATTTGACTTCGATTTGAAGTAAAAAAGTTTGACTTCGAAAATCGAAGTACTGTCTCTTTAAAAAAGTTCGACTTCAACACTCCGCCACCTTAAACATGCCGAATTGCTATGTTAGCCTATGGGGACCTCCTAGAACCTATAGCCAATATTTGGCTAAGTTCGAATCGTTCGATCCAAAGGATTTCATCGTACGATCGAACGATTTTACTTTGACTGAAAACTGCCAAATTCGATATAAAAAATACTTCGACTTCGAATGTTGAAGTATGCAATTCGATGGTCGAATTTTGAAGTTTTTTCCACTCCGAAATTCGACCCTTGATAAATCGGCTCCATGATGTTTGATCTTATATTTTTTACTGGCTATTTGTACAACAGCTGGAAACTTTCTAATTCCTGTGTAAAGATAAGAAAATATTAACCAAGCGTTAATGATTCGTGTATTCTTTTTCCAGTCCATTGAGTCTCAAAGTCCTCAATTTCCTATATGCTTTATATTTAAAGAGTTTATTTGTCATATTCTCTTGGTCTGTGATATAAAAGTTCTTGACACCTTAATTAAGTACTCTGGTCATTTAAGTGTTTAGCAACAGGACTATTTTCACCACTTCGCTGACGTCAATTTTGTGTTGATTAATTCTGACCCTAGCCTGTCTGTCCTATATAAAGCGATCTACAGGGACACCTTATACTATAATAGCAGGAAAGTGCAAATATAATTTTCTTCAGACTAGTCCCTGGATCAACTTGGACTATGATCTATTTCCCATAACCCTGTATTCCCTCACTTGCTAAAAAGCCATCCAACCCCTTCTTAAAGCTATCTAATGTATCAGCCTGTACAACTGATTCAGGGAGAGAATTCCACATCTTCACAGCTCTCACTGTAAAAAACCCCTTCCGAATATTTAGGCGGAACCTCTTTTCTTCTAATCGGAATGGGTGACCTCGTGTCAGCTGGAAAGAGCTACTGGTAAATAAAGCATTAGAGAGATTATTATATGATCCCCTTATATATTTATACTTAGTCATCATATCACCCCTTAAGCGCCTCTTCTCCAGCGTGAACATCTCCAATTTGGCCAGTCTTTCCTCATAGCTAAGATTTTCAATAACTTTTACCAGCTTAGTTGCCCTTCTCTGTACCCTCTCTAATACAATAATGTCCTGTTTGAGTGATGGAGACCAAAACTGTACAGCGTATTCTAGATGGGGCCTTACAAGTGACTTTACATTTATCAACATTGAATCTCATTTGCCACTTAGCTGCCCAGATTGCCAGTTTGTCAAGATCATGTTGCAAGGATGCCACATCCTGGATGGAATTAATTGGGCTGGATAATTTTGTGTCATCTGCAAACACTGATACATTACTTACAACACCCTCCCCTAAGTCATTAATGAACAAGTTAAATAAAAGTGGACCCAATACTGAGCCCTGGGGGACCCCACTAAGAACCTTACTCCAAGTAGAGAATGTACCATTAACAACCACCCTCTATACCCGATCCTGTAGCCAGTTTCCTATCCACGTGCAAACGACTTCATTAAGCCCAACAGACCTTAGTTTAGAAAGCAGTCGTTTGTGGGGCACAGTATCAAACGCTTTGGCAAAATCCAAATAGATCACATCTACTGCCCCCCCCCACTATCCAGAATCTTACTTACCACATCATAAAATGCAATCAAATTTGTCTGACATGACCTATCCTTCATAAAGCCATGCTGATTGTTGCTCATAATGCCATTCATTAGGACAAAATTTTGAATGTGATCCCTTAACAAGCCTTCAAATAATTTGCCCACCACAGATGTCAAGCTTACTGGCCTATAATTGCCAGGCTGAGATCGTAATCCCTTTTTAAATATTGGAATAACATCAGCTTTTCTCCAATCCATAGGCACCATACCAGATGACAGTGAATATGAGAAAATCAGAAATAAGGGCTGGTCTAAAACTGAACTAAGCTCTCTTAGAACCCGGGGGTGTATGCCATCAGGCCCTGGAGCCTTGTTTACATTAATTTGTATTAAAGCTTTTTGAATCATATCCTGAGTCAGCCACTGACTAGATTGAGCTGAACCATTCGTGCAGTTATAAAGTGAGCCTGTGAACCCAGACTCCTCTATTGTATACACTGAAGAAAAGAACTGATTTAACACATTTGCCTTATCTGTATCTGTAATGTTTATATTCAAAGGGTATTGTTAGTCTAATTTCCCATACATTCTGTAGAATTCTTCAAGGTTGTAGGATAACTTCCTTTATTCATTTATCTTAAGTGGTGCTAAAAGTAAGTTATAAAACTATGTGTTATCCGTTCAGCATGTACCTAAGACTTGTGTGGGTAACGAGTAATTATTTTAACACAAAACAATTCAGCTATGGGTATAATTTAATGTACCTGAGGTGGATGAAAATCATTTCTTTGCAATAACTGTTTCCTATTGGTTGATTTCATATACAAAGTTGTGCTGATACCATTTCATGGCAGAGTTGAGTTAATGCACCTTCCAGTCTGGTGTCAAAGTCCTTCGACAGGAGCAGTAAATCATTTTAAATCAATATTTAATTGGACCACATGCATTTTTTTTATAAATACATGTCAGCATAGGAAAACATTAGATTAGTTCCCATACTGAGCCCTTACATGTGGAGACACTATCAATTGTGAAATTGGAAGCAATTTTATGGTTGATATTGTTGGCCTCTCACCAACAATGGTCGTACTGGTTTTTGGTTACCCATTTCCAGCTTCAAGTAAATAAATATCCTATGAGATTTCCTCTGATCTTTAAGTCTATGGTTATCTTCTCCCTTTACTCCGAATTTCACAACTTTTACTGTATATCCTGGAACTTGAATTGATTAAAATCTCCACTGTGCTTCTGCATAACCTGTAGCTTAGAGTAAGAACATTGTCTTTGTCCTAGGTGTCAACACATTTAGCCAGCAGGGCTTTTAAGTGACCAGTCGTATTAAGTAAACTTGTGCCTTAAAGTAATACAGGTATCGGACCTGTTATCCAGAATGCTCGGGGCCTGGAGCTTTACGGATAACGGATCTTTCCATAATTTGGATCTTCATACCTTAAGTGTACTAGAAAATCATTTAAACATCAAATAAACTCAATAGGCTGGTTTTGTCTTGAATAATGATTAATTACATCTTAGTTAGGCTCAAGTACAAGGTACTGTTTTGTTATTACAGAGAAAAAGGAAATCATTTTAAAAAATTGAATTATTTGGATAAAATGGGGTCTATGGGGGACGGCCTTTCCATAATTCTGGATAACGGGTTTCAGGATAACGAATCCCATACCTGTAGTAAGATTTTTTTTCTATTTGATTAAATAATATTGGAGGGTTTGTGGTGCATGACAGAATTATGCAGCAGATTCAAATTTTGCCTTTGTTAGTCTTACTGATGATGACTGATTAGAACTAATTGGAGATGATTTTTTATACTGCTGTATAGTAAAATCACAACCACTTTCTTACTTCCTCCAGAGTGTAACAAATGCTGCCCCAGAATAATGTAAACATAATAAAGGCTCCCATACAGCCTTCAGCTGTTGGTGGATGATTCGAGCCTTCATGTAGAACATCATTGATGCACTTTGTGTACAGCACTGATTATTATTTGTGTATATTGTATTTCAGATCACTAGGGTGTTTATTCTATAAAAGGCAGCACGAGTATTATTTAAATGCTTCTTTGATGCAACTACAGTACAATCAATAAATGATTAATGCGCAGACTGTGTAAGACATTAATTCCCAACTCTATGCCCTCTAACTAACAAAGGTACAGAGGAATGTACTTTTTATCTAATTATTCATTCCCACGATCCCAGGCTATACCTTACCGTAGTCAACTGTGTTGCTTCGGGCAAATGACTGTACATTCTGTCTTGTTCTTAAATTTCAGCCTCTTGTTTAGTTGCCTGACTCCCAGAAGATGGCAGCAGAGATTGCGGAGCTCAGAATGTTGTGTTTAGCTCAGATGTCTTGAAGATGTTATCATTAAAGAAGAAATGACAAATGTTTTCTCTACAACATATTGATTTTATTCTGCAAAGGTACATTCATAAATAGTGAGATTATATTTACAAATTGATTTCTTTGGCAGCTATCCATATCAGACTGAGGGGCAAGATATGTAATGGGATATGTTTACATTTCAAAATGCTCGGAAAATATCCAGCTAAAACACATTGAGCCTTTATCTGATGCTTAGTTGGAATAAATACAAACACACCCATTTTGAAGATAACATAATTGTTTTCAAATACATAATCATTGGGCCAGATCCTGTGAAATCATTTTGCCCCAGGATGAAGCCACATGTAATCTTATTATGTGAGAATCTCTCATGTCAGAGTTGGAGTCATTTGGTTGACGGCAAAATTCCATATCCAGCTGAAATAAAGAGTGTGTAATATTACCGCATTCAGCATTCTGCATAGTAATAGATACCAGATCATTTCTTTAAAAAGAGATAAAAGGCATGGCTGGTAATCGGTCAGTTTAAACACATGATGCTCACTGCATAGGCTTATATGCAGCCTTGGGTTAGGCAACAACCAAATCTATAGCAGTTTAGTTGGAAAGACATGAAATGTAGGGGGTTGTGCTGTGTGTATAGTTGTACTCCAACAAATAGTATCAAGAACACAAAGGCAATTAAAGCATGGTGAAACCACTGCCCATTTATTGTGTCAAATCTAACATTTCGGGGGCAGGCCCCTTCATCAACCATGCACAACTGCACTTAGATGAGGGATATATACCTCAGAACAATTGACATAATAGTGAAACTCCACCCACCAATGCAATCAATTAAGCACAACAAGTGTTCAAAGAACAAAAAAGTGTTCAGAAAAAATGGCAAATTGAAATTAGCTAAGTCCACAGCAGTCCATTAATATGTGATACATCCATATAAGTCCTGTGTTCCAGGATGGGAGGTGATGTAAAAGTCCTTAATAGAAGTCCAACCATAGTAGCATACCTACTAATGATGATCACCAAATGTGAGATTTTAGCTGTTGCTATGTAAATCCAAGTTAGTAACCTATCACTGACTCAACACAGATAAAATAATAATAATAGAAAACGTTCTTACCCTATCTGGGCAGCAAACTGGAAAATGAGGTTCAGTGTTGATAAATGCAAGTTATACACTAAATGGCAGTGTGTTGGGAGTTTCCTTAAATGAGAAGGATCTGGGTTTTTTTATAGATAACAAGTTGTCTAATTCTGGGCAGTGTGGCTACTAAAGCAAATAAAGTTCTGTCTTGCATAAAAAAGGGCATTAACTCAAGGGATGAAATCATGAAAACATTATATTGCCTCTTTATAGGTCCCTGGTAAGGCCTCATCTGGAGTATGCAGTGCAGTTATGGGCTCCAGTCCTTAAGAGGGATATAAATGAGCTGGAGAGAGTGCAGAGACTAAGTGCAACTAAATTGGTTAGAGGGATGGAAGACTTAAATTATGAGGGTAGACTGTTAAGGTTGGGGTTGTTTTCTCTGGAAAAAAGGCGCTTGCGAGGGGACATGATTACACTTTACAAGTACATTAGAGGACATTATAGACAAATAGCAGGGGACCTTTTCACCCATAAAGAGGATCATGGTACCAGAGGCCACCCTTAAGACTAGAAGAAAAGGTGGTTATTCACAGTGAGGATAGTGAGGTTGTGGAATGCACTGCCAAATGTTGTTGTGATGGCTGATTCTGTTTAAGCAGGAGATGGCCAGGCCTAGGGGCAGAGTAAGAGAGGGACACAATGTCAGGGGAAGAAGCAGTTTGCTTCCTTATCATTAGGGATGTAGCGAACTGCCGAATTGGTGTTCGCGAACGCCGTTCGCGAACACCGGCAAAAAATGCGAACGTTCGCGAACAGTTCGCGAACTTCGAACACCCGCTAAAATCGTTCGATTCGAACGATCGAAGGATTTTAATCATTTGATCGAAGGATTTTCATTCGAACCGAACGATCGAAGCCATTCGATCGAATGCTTTTCATTCGATCGAATGCTTACAATCGTTCGAACGAATGGAAATCGTTCGATTTTAGCGGTTGAAGGAATTCGAATGGTCGAATGGTCGAACGACTTGTATTCGAATCGAAGCAGCAGAACAGTTCGCTACATCCCTACTTATCATCTGAGCAGGTAGAAACACTCTCCCCCATTTTGCATATTTTCCAAATATCAGGATTTTCTTCTTTATGTTTTCATATTATCTGTTATCCTGAATGTGCTGTTACTTTGTGATTTCTGTATCTTTATACAGTATAAAGATAACATGTATCAATTTATGTGAAATGAATGTCAAATGCTTGATCCAGGGAATGTTTCCGATCAGGAAGGAATTTTTTCCCTCTTGATACATAATTGGCACTGGCTTCAGGCTGGGTTTTTGCCTTTCACTGGATCAAAATATTGGTTATATGATAATGTATTTAAGTCCGATTTGTCGCAGCAGCAGTAGGACCTTGCCAGAGTACTGTACAGGTAAAAATAGAAGAGGGAGAAAGGAGGTTCTTTCCTGTGACTGCACGGTGGATTGATTAATACATACGCTACTACTGCTTGTGCTAGATGACAGTCTGGTTGGATTTCCTATCATCGAGAAATAGCAGATGCAGGACCATCAGCAGGGCTGCTGAACTTCTCTCATGTTGGCGGCAGAGCATTGTAGTGATTATTTAATTCTGGCTTTAGAATATTGCCTCGGGTTAGGCTGGCAAGGTCTTATTTATTTGATAAAATGTGAATAAATGCTGTGGCCATAGTCAGCCATCATGAGATCTAGCCATGCATGTAGCACACTGAATTACATTGGCCTGTGCAACCAATAACAAACAAATTAAAGATAAGCATTTATTATTTAAAAATAACATGGTTTCACAGGTCAGACTGAGGATTACAGGTAACAGTCATTACTGAAGTGCACCATGATGTCACATGACGTCTGAAAGTGACGTTAATAAGCAGAGGATGGGAGTCAGAAATGTTAACAGACAAACCTCACTGCTGGCTTACTCACATTAACTTTATCCACCATACAGTATATACTGTATACTGTACCGCTTTCTGCTGTATTTAATATGGAAGAAAAAATGCAAATGCTTTTAGAGAAATGGATCTGGACAGAATTAGTCGATTTTGCTTTAAATTTGCAAGGTTATCAGCCAACCAGGTTTTTTTAGATTTGGAGAATAACTATGGTTCTACTGCACCAAAGCTACGAGCTAGATATCATACAGTTCAGGGGCATATGGTTGAATTCCATATTCTTCAATAACATATCAGGCAAAGAAACTACGAACAGAAGAGGATTTGTAGGACATCATCACCATTAATGGGACGGGGAACATAGAATAAATTCCCCATGCTGTAAATGAGCTTTCCTTTACAATTTGAAATTCTGATTTTCAGCTACTGAATCATCGGCCATTGAAACACTTGAATCTAATATGAAATGTAAATGGTAAAGATATAGCATCAAATGAAACCTAAAGCCTTTAACCCTTTGTGAAGCTAATGTTTCTATCACATCGCAAAGGCCAATGAATCCAGTCTGTTTTCAGCAACAAAGCTGGTTTTAAGATAACTTTGATGTCTGTTTTAAGTCATCGTAAACAGCAAAGCTAATCTTATTGTGACTGTGCTCTACGCTTTCTCTCTCACAGCTCACTGTTTCCAAGCAACTGTCTTTTCAGCATGATGGGAATTAACCAGGACACATTTACACCTGTAAGATGTTCTGTAGCATCTCTGATACTCTTGTTACACCTCATTAAATCCCTGTATAAAAAAAACTATTTTACCTATTTTTACTTTAATTCTTTTCCCACTAACATTTATTTTTATTTTTTCCCCCTAAAGGGAAAAGTGAAACATAAGCAGGTTAATAAGTGAGATGATCTTTTTGCTCAGCAGATTCCCCTGCCTGATTTAAGTCTAATTAGATGCACATCCGTGGGAATCTGCCATTTTGCTCTGGTTGGAGTCACTTCCTGGAGCTGAAGAGTTTGATGTTGCTAAAAACAGAACTTCCTGTTGTGAGAGCACTTTGTGCAGGTCTTCCATTTTAAGGTGGATAGAGGTCTAACCATCAGACAAGCATGAAAAAGCACATCAATTTCAATCACTTAAAACACAGGTTAATGTGGAAAGAAGCTCGATAGATATTGTATTTTCCAACAAGGTGAAGCATTTTCCCCATTTTAAATGTTCTCAGTCTGAAAATGCTTTGCCAGTTACAGAAATGTCAATGAAATAATAAGTACCAGAGCTAGTCACTTGCTTTTTATGGAGGAACATATCGTTTTATAATCCTGATGCATAAAAAATGTTGTGGTTTGCTCAAGTGTCCTCTAAAACAAGTTCTTACTATTAAAGGGGAACTAAAGTCTAAAATAGAATGCTGTATTTTGTATACTAAATATAAACACGAACTTACTGCACCAGAAGCCTAATAAAACAAATGATTTATGCTTTCAAAGTTGGCCGCAGGGGGTCACCATCTTGTGACTATGTTAAACATCTTTGCAAGATCAAGACTATGCACATGCACATGCTCAGTGTGGTCTGGGCTTCAGTTGGGAGGTCAAAGCTTAGAGATCGTCATAACTTATCAAAACAGCACAAATAATTTCTGCCATAGAAGCCTATACGGCAAGACTGATTTAAGAAACAGAATATGCACTGGGTCTACGGGTACAAATCTCTACACGGTCGCCGGCTGCTCCACAGGGAAACAAACAAAGCTGCTCAAGTTTTGGGAAGTAAGGTGGGGGACCTTCCCCCTGCCGTTTGAAAGTTTCCCTGCAGAGCAGTTAGGGACCGTCTGAATTTTCCTATCCACAGCAGTCAGAGCAAGTAAAACGAAGGGAGAATTTCACTGCATACATTCAGATTTCTTATAAAAACGGTACACATTTTTTAATTGAAGTATATTGGACAGGTTTCTTCTTTGCTATTGTTGGGCTACTTTTGAAGTGACTCTTGGCTAGTTTTGGGCTGGTTTTGTAGCTGACTTTGGCCGATTTTGAAAATTAGACCTGGCAACCCTGCAGGGCACTACTGCTGTTGTTGAAGCCATGCTGAAGATATTCCATTTGTACACAAATACAATAAGAACAATGGATAGATTCACATGCCCACAACTTCCTTGTGAGCTGTCAAAACGAATACAAATTTGAGCATGCACTGGCAAAAGAAAGTTGCATTTTGGGTAAAACAAATTGTGATATACATCAGAATATTATACTTTGCACAAAGAACTGCATTGGTAAATGAGCTCTAAAGGACCAGTAACATAAAAAATTTAAAAAAAAAAATCTGTTTTAAAGTTTTTATTAAGAAATAACTTACCAATTCTCCACTTGCAGAAACAGCGACAGGCAAAGATCCATTGTGCAGCGCTTTATTTCTCCTCCCTGCCTTCTATAGGAGATAGCCAGGCAGGAGAAATGGAGCGCAGTGCGATGGATTGTCGCCCTGTCGCTGTTTCTGAAGAGGAGCGCAAGCGGAGAATTGGTAAGTTATTTCTTAATGAAGACTTTGCAGATTTAAAGTTAAATGTGTCTTTGTGTTTTTTTTTTTCCGTTAAGTACAAACACATGGGGCGATTTGTAGCATGTTTGTTATCCCTTTGCTTTAAGGGTGGGGGACAAAATGCTATACAAATCACCCCCACCACCACCACATTCAAAATGAATAGGAATTGCTATGATTTGTAACTACAAATATTCTAATGTGCCACTGCACTAAAGAGTACTATAGAATATTAATAAAGGAAACTGGATTTAATATTTGATATGTGTTTTGTTGCAATATGTGGAGATGAAGCTTGGAGATAGAAGATTGTGATCACACCTTCTGCTTTGTAGGATGTGAATAATGTCAGATACTCAAATTATCATTTCCACAAACTGTAAACACAATTATATCACCAGTTTGTATTCCCTCTGTATATTTACCTGTCACCTCTGCCTTATATTACACAGCTGTGTATGAAGTCACACTCTTTGCCCAATACTGTATATGAAGTAATAAAGATACATTTCTATTGAATAGTGATGGGCAAATTTATTCGCCAGGCGCAAATTCGCGGCGAATTTGCGCGATTCGCCGCCAGCGAATAAATTCGTGAAATGCCCGCGAAAATTCGCGGCAAAAATTCGCCGGCGTCAAAAAAAACGGACACCGGCGTCAAAAACGGGCGCCGGCGTAAAAAAACTGGACGCCGGCGTCAAAAACGGGCGCCGGCATCAAAAATGAGACGCCGGCGGCGTTTTGTTAATTTTTCGCCGTTTCGAGAATTTCGCGCAAAATTCAAGAATTTTTTGGCGAAACTGCGCGAATTCGCCCATCACTAATATTGAACATATCCACATTTTCTAGTAATGAAATCCAGTGAGGACATTTGAATCTGCCATGGTTTCTTTCATTACAGGAATGATTGCTGCAATTATTTAACATAAGGAATTTATTGTTTATTGAAGATACGGCCCAATGCATATAGTCTGGGAGATCCCAAAGGGCTGTCCTTTTAAGGGAAAAAAATATATCCTGGGATTTAAAATCTAAAGGTAATGTTTCTAGAAGCAGTCTTTATCAGCACAAGGGAAAGCTATAATCACAAACAGCTCAGCGTAGTTTAGGTAATAGTACAGTATTAGATGAAATGATAGCATTCCAAGACCTCTCTGCAATTCGCAAAACCCCATAGTCACCAGGAGGGACTGCTGGACACCGGTGTTGCATCTTAATTCTTTAATATGCACTTTGAATACAAAGGTCACAAAAATGTATGTGAAACACAGGACACTGCATGGAAATATAACTTCTGATTTAACTGTGTCTAAGGCAGTTGTGAAGCAATAGCTTAGTGGGTAAGAACAGTTTGTGAGGCTTGCGATATACACTATTTAATACCCAACTGCAAAACTGTATTTTCTGCACTCAAAATTATTTGTGAGCAAAGATTTTTATTGCTATGCAGTCCCAGCAGCCATTCTCTGATGTTATAATGTATCTGAGGTCTCAGTCCTTTCTAAAAGAAAGATCTCAACAGGAGGACTGTGATAAACCAACAAATTCCATGTGCGGCCATTTATTGCTTTATTTAACAAGTGTTGCTCACTGTTGTGTAAGTTTAGTGCATGTGGAGTTCCAGCTATTGCCATGCTGTGCCACTACCTATTGCTTTACAATGTTTCCTTCTTCTGATATAAAGTAGCTAGCACTGTAAGGCCCTATTAATTGCACATAAGGAACCTTTCTTTCTTTAAAGGGATTCTGTCATGATTTTTATGGTGTCGTTTTTATTTCTAAATTACACTGTTTACACTGCAAATAATTCACTCTACAATATAACATTTCATTCCTGAACCAGCAAGTATATTTTTTTAGTTTTTTTTATTGGTGTGTAGGCGCCATCTCAGGTAATTTTGCCTGGTCATGTGCTTTCAGAAGCCAGTACTGCTTTCTGGCAGGTTGCAGTTTCTCCTACTCAATGTAAATGGAGTCACTGTGGGACCTGGATTTTACTATCAGTGTCGGACTGGGATGCCAGGGGCCCACCAGAAAACCTTAGACCGTTGGCCCACTTTCCAAACTATTATTCTTCATCTACTCACTTAATTCTCCTTGTCTTTTATATCTACTTACTATATTCTTCCATTATTAAGCATTTTTCCCCATAAAGAAAAAGGGAATGACCATGAAATAGGCCAAATGGTTAGAAGCAAGAGGCCCACTGACACCTGGGCCCACCGGGAGATTTCCTGGTATCCCAGTGGGCCAGTGCGACACTGTTTACTATTGAGTGCTGTTCTTAGATCTAGCAGGGAGCTGCTATCTGGTTACCTTCCCATTGTTCTGCTGATGGGCTGCTGGGAAGGGAGGAGGGGGATATCACTCCAACTTGCAGTACAGCAGTAAAGAGTGACTGAAGTTTATCAGAGCACATGTCACATGACTGGGGGCAGCTGGGGAAACTGACAATATTTCTATCCCCATGTCAGATTTCAAAATTAAATATAAAAAAATTGGTTTGCTCTGTTTGCTTAAAAATGTTTTTTTCCCATGACAGTATCCCTTTAATATTGTATAAAATGACAATTATTATTATTAACATGTATTTATATAGCGCCAACATATTGCGTAGCACTGTACAATACAAAGTTTCATATCAGATCTCGTGCTTTTACATATACAGGTATTGGATCCGTCTGAATTATGGAATGACTGTCTTCCATAGATTCCACTATAATGAAATAATCCAAAATCAATACTTGATTCCAACTAAAATATAATTATTCCTTATTTGGGTTTATTTAACATTTACATGATTTTCTAGTGGACTTAAGGTTTGAAGAACCAAATTACAGAAAGATCCGTTATCCGCAAAATCCCGGGTCCCGAGCATTCGGGATAATATTTCCCATACCTGTACCATGTATTTATATATTCTTACAGATTTTAACAATTGGCTTGTTACTTCTTCCACTTCAAATACAATATGACATGCAATTTAGGGTACTGGGATAATTCACCCATCCACCACATGAAAGATTATCCAATTTCATTTATTCTGTGTTTCAAAAACAAAATAGAGTTAGCACATTCCTCCAAAAAAAATAAAAATAATAGTAAGGTGCAAATCCAAGGGAGGCTGCCCATCAAATAAATAAAAAGCATTGAACACTCTATCTAAAAATGTAAACAACATGTATTTATGCAACTGTAATGGTCTTCATCAGGGAAAAAACACATCAAAAGTCTTCTGACTCTATTTGTTCTATGGCACAGCAGACCCTTGGTGTAAGTACATTTTACTTAGGAGTGCAGTAAAATGCTGGCTAAAGATGTTTTTGCTTATCTGCTTTAGAGATCTCTGAGGTGCAGTGGCACAGTTTAATGAAATATTTAGATTCCCTTTAACCTAAGATGTTGATTTCCACCCACCTTTTTTATTTCAGTTTGTATTTCAAATATGTAATTTTTCACACTGTGAACAATATGTAGATGGGAAAACCTCTTTTTCATATGCATGAAAACCTAATGGACTGTACTGAGACATGAATATATGAAAATATTACATGGATGTAGTCAATTCTAGGCACTGTGTATGCGGACATGGTTCCCTTGGCTTGAGTGAGCATAGGAGGATCTTAATCATATATCTGCTCTGGAAAAAAAAACCCATGAAGGCTCCCTAACTTTATGAATGCAGCTTAAAACGTATCTGCAAACACTGATCAGTGTTTGCTGATGACACAAAACTATCCAGCCCAATTAATTCCATCCAGGATGTGGCATCCTTGCAACAGGATCTTGCAAACTGGCAATCTGGGCAGCTAAGTGGCAAATGAGATTCAATGTCGATAAAAGTAAAGTAATGCACCTGGGATGTAAAAATATGCAAGCCACTTATACCCTGAATGGGACTGCACTTGGCAAATCCATAATGGAATGGTCCTTGGAGTCCTTATAGATAATAAAAATGGCTGTAGCAAGTATTGCCAGTCAAAAGCAAATAAGGTCATTCTTCCACTGTATAGAGCACTGGTAAGGCCCCATCTAGAACATGCTGTAGAGTTTTGGTCTCCAGTACTTAAACAGGACATTATTGAATTAGAGAGGGTACAGAGAAGGGCAACTAAGCTGGTAAAAGGTATGAGAAATCTTAGCAATAAGGAAAGACTGGTCAAGTTGGGAATGTTCACACTGTAGTAGCGGCGATTGAGAGGTGATATGATAACTATGTATAAATATATAAGGGGATCATATAATAATCTCTCTGATGCTTTATTTATCAGTAGGTCATTACAGCTGAGCACCCATTCCAATTAGAAGAAAGGAGGTTCTGGTTAGAGCTGTGAAGATGTGGAATTCTTTCCCTGAATCAATTGTGCTGGCTGATACATAAGACAGCTTTAAAAGATATAGAAAGTGTTTTTTAGGCACCCCTAGTGATTGTATTTACTTGCCTGATACCCCAGACCATTGCTTCACCAACAGCACCAGCCCGGGGTTCTTCCAGTGAGCACCACGGATCAATCCACCATCTGCTTCTTCTTTCTTCTCGTGGTTGCACATGTGCAGTAGAGTTAAAAGCCAAATTTAACGAAAAAGTTGGCTTTTTCATTCTATTACGCATATGTCTGCCCCGAGAAATTTGAAGGACGAAGAAGCTCTGTGGTGCTCGCTTGCAAAACTCTGGGTTGGTTGCAGTTTTCTGGTGATAGGAACACTGGCCTGGGGTGTCATGTAAGGAAATACATCCACTAGGGGGTACCTAACTTTTGGCACCCCCAAGTTAAATTCTTCTCATTTAGGAAGGGGTTGGATGTTTTATTAGCAAGTGAGGGAATACAGGGTTATAGAAGATAGTTAGTAGTAAAAGTTAATCCAGGGACTGGTCCGATTGCAATCTTGGAGTCAGGAAGGAACTTCAAATGTTTTTTTTCTTCACCTGGATCAACTAGCAGTATATATACTTAAAAGATTGAACTTGATGAACTGGTGTCTTTTTCAACCTAACTTACTATGTTACTTATGGTTAAAGCATTTTGGGCTAATTTGCTACAGGCTGATATAAAATGCTGCACTAAAAAAATGTCAAAAATGCATTCAATCTCTGCACTTGCCCTTAATCTCAACTCAACGTGTAAATTGCTTTTAACTATACCACTGATTGCCAGTTGGTGAATGAGTTTTTTTTACTTATTGAATACAGTAATCCTGGTCTATATGGAATTTGAGTGGATTTGTATTGGACAAGGCAAGATGCACAGTGCAAAAATCTAGAGCAAAGAAAGCTATACGAATTTGGTCTCCCACATATGTTGAACCTGTAAAAAATGCATTTATTTTAATATTACATCTATATTTCTATTCATTTATATCTATTTTTGGAAATTCAGATGAGTATATTTCCCCTTTATGGAATGGACACTCCTGCACTTTGCACCTTTATGCCATTTGCACCTCTAATTGTGCTTCCAATGCAGAGAGCTGCTCTGTCCCAGCACCTGGCAGTGAGCCCAAGAATCTCCATCATGTTGGCAGTTGCTGACACACTAGACATGATGATAATTATAAAAAATTACACTTGGAACTTTAAAATTGCAGTTTAGTGTGCAACATCATATCAGCTTATTTATCAGTGTTCATCTGTGATCAATGGGCAAATGCACAATGCTATATCACTACTAATATGTCCATGTGCTTACTCAGGATGCCAAACAAGTTATACATAATATGTCAAGTTTCCTTTCATAAGTGAACTTTAGAACATCTTACACTAGACATAAATGTTTCTTTTTCCAGAAAAGAATAAGCCCTTTTCATTAATCAGCACAAACAGTGGTGCAATTAAAACATGTTTCCTGAAAGCACACAATACTTCTCTCATTAAAGGCTTATATATGGGTCTATACTATTCCTATACACCAAGGCAAATATATGTTTATGACTTCCAAGCAAATCCTAAACTGGAGGGGTTTCAGGATCATATTTTCAGATTTATTGCCCTCTTCTGGCTGTGCTTTGACTCTTGAAAGCTGGATTAAAAGCTCTTCAACATTATTCACTGAAAATGAAATAGCTGAAAATGGAAGTAAATGCTTTCATTACCTAGTTCTTCATGCAGAGTCACACACACACTCAGCAGGGATCACACGTAGTTGAACATTACCCTGGAAAGCACTCACACACCAAATGGTCACATCAAAGCAATTCATCTTTATTCCAACTTTGTCTACAAAAAAGCAAATTTTGGTCACAAATGCACAGTTTAGATAAATGTAAGTGTCGAAGGAAGACATATAATATAAAAAGATCAAATAATATTATAAACAAATATTTTATGAGAAGGATTGACTCAGTGGTTGAGGGATACTTGAGCTGTGGCAAATGCTTGGGTCTCATTTATGGATTTTTGAACTACTCTATATCAGCTTTCTATTTACCACTGCTGTGCTCAACATTAACTATTATTGAGTTTGTGATGCTGCACTCAATTAATATATGAGACCTGTCACAGTAACAGAGAAAGAGATTAAATGCAAATCACCATTGCCCTTAAAGGAGAAGGAAAGGTTAAAACTAAGCAAGAAAGGTCTATATAAATACACCAGTAAACCCTCAAAGTAATGCTGCTCTGAGTCCTCTGTCAAAAGAAACCCCACATTTATTCCCTTTTATTGTGTACTCATGGGCTTCCTTCTTTCAACTTAAACCTCCAGGGCTAGGGCTTGAGCATGCTCAGTTTGCTCCTCTCCCCTCCCTGTTGTAATCTGAGCTCAGAGCTATGAGTAAGCAGGGAGAGACTCAGGCAGGAAGTGATGTCACTCCAAGGTTATATGGCAGCTGCTATGCTAAACAAACAGAGCTTCTAGAGCTGTTTATTCAGGTATGGTAAAGCATTCTGCATAATAAATATAGTCTTATAGCTTTCATCATTCTGCATAATAAATATAGTCTTATAGCTTTCATTATTGTGCTAATCTATTAACTGCTTTGGTAGCTTTCCTTCTCCTTTAATAAACACAAAATGCCTTAGTGTTGTGTTCCACTCAGGTTACAAATCCCCTGTCTGCCCTGTGCAATGTCCATATATGCAAACAAATGGGATTTCCATCGTTTTTCAAAGGAGAAAGCAGTGTAAGTAAAGAAATATATAGGTTCATACCTCAGGGCGGATTGTTTATGAGCTCTGTATGAAAAGAGTGAAAAGTATTTTGTATAGTACAGAAAACAAATGGTAGCACCCCTCCATTGGAAGTGGTGTGCAGGGTCAATGAGTATATATGTATATAAAGAAAAGAGAAAAAGTTTGACCCATATATATGCACCCTCCCATTGTATCAGTCAGAACGCAGGGCCACCATCAGGGGGGCACAGGGGGTACGAGTGTACTGGGCCTGGGCCTGAAGGGGGGCCCGACAGTGCTGAACTTTTCAAAAAAGCTGGGCCCCCTTGACAGCGCCGAAGCCCAAAGCAGTGCCGCCTCCTTCCGAAGTCCTGAATGCGGAAGTGCCGAAAAGCCAAAGTCCCAAATGTGGAAGTGCCGAAAAGCCAAACAGCCAAAGTCCCGAAGCAACGAAAAGACCCGAAGTCACGAAAATAGCCAAAGTTGAAGTCCTGAGACAGCGAAAAGTCACTAAAACAGCAGAAATTGAAGTACAGGCCCAAGGGCCCCTGAAAAATGTTGTTGTACAGGGCCGCTTGATTTCTAATGGCGGCATGTGAATGATATAAAACTTAAGCTTGAATTATAAAGAATAAAATAGTATGTCCAGAAATCCCCAAGGTTAAAATACAATTAGGAGAGTAATCTGAATCAATTCAAAGGTCACCAGCTTATAGACAGATTCCAGAGGAATAAACCACTAATAGGTGACTGGTCTCAGTCAAAAAAACTGCATATCCTCTATTTTGGGATTTTGGGTAATTATTGTGGTATTGGGTTGTTGGAGGAATCAACATTAACATTAGTTATCCACTAATGTCAGGGAGCTGATGTCACAAACCGGAACAGAGACTGTTACCACCCTGTCTTTTTTACTTCTGGAGCCGTGTATACGTAAGTGAATCACATAAATAACAAAAATGTGGCACTTTGTTACAGTCGCACTGCTCCCTTGTGTGAGAGCCGGCCCTCTATTCCACCCACATCGTACCCCAAACTGATATACATCTCAGATGCCATTCCCGGAGTTAGCTAAATCCTGCCTGCAACAGATTCTGCCCAGTTCCACCCAAAATGGCGCAAAGATTGCCCGTATCCACCCATGCACCCTTCCACCGTTCCAAAGTATTCCCATCACCCTATCTAATAAACTAAAAGGTATCAGCGTCTGACGCGCGTTTCACTCACTGTATGTGAGCTTTGTCAAAGGCTTTGTCTGTATAGTAATCAGCCCTGCAGTATAGGAAAGCCATGAGATTCCTATTAAAGTTGCAGTTGGGACATTATGATTGCATACAAGTCTGGCTTGTCACCCAGAAAAAGAATGGAGTGCACTCAAGTATGCAGACAAGGAAAGGCCTGAGCAGGAGCTCACAAGTGAGCGATGTAAGGGCCTTTACACCTCATATGTCCATTGTTGTCATGAGACACATGTGCTCCCTACATCCACAAGTTCCTCAAACCCAACCCACTTAATCTGTCATATTCCTAAACTAATAATCATGATAGCAGTTCTGTATAAAAATTCTACATATAGTAGCAGTCTGATATTATTGATAACTTGCCAGACTCTTTGGGGCAAATTTACCTAGGTCCAAATTTCAATTTTAAATATGGCGGGTACATACAGGTCAAACATATGTCTTTATTAGAGATGGAATTTGCTGGACGTGGCCTCTTATTATTAAAATGTCCAAGGAAGAAAAATAAAGACAAAAGAGATCCTCTATTATCCTAAAAATGAGCCTACCCTAAAACAAATGCAACATTAGCTTTACATGGTTAAAAAAAAACTTATATAACACTTACAACATTTAAACATAATTCCACATTAAAATATATTAAAAACAGCAAACTTTGTGAAAAGGGTAACATATTGGATATGTTTGTTGATTCACCGGAGCGAAGATGCGCCTGGCAAAACAGAGCTCAAATTCTCTTGTGCTGAGCTTTCCCTAGTGAATTGTCATAAATTTCATCCTTTAGTAAATTTGCCCCTTTGTTCATTTGTAATAAGACTGAAATTGAATGAGCACAAAAGTACAAGTGAAACTTATAAACCTGAGTTGGAGAAAAAGAAAGAGAAAAGTACAAAAATAAAATGTATCTGGCTAAACGCTTCTATGAAAATAGACACATCATCCCACATGTCCACTGGCAAGTTTTAGAAGTGAAGCAGATGTAAAAAAATATGTTACTTCTGAGAGAGTCATTTCTGATCTGGAAATAAAATTGTAAGCCACCTAATGGCCTCAATTAAAGTTGGAATTAGGGGAGTGGGGAAAATTACAATCGTACAGTCTCTTAATTAGAACACAGAAATGTATGTTACTTGTTATTCAGAATGTTTGGAACTGGAGTTTTCCAGATATGGATCTCCATAGCTTAAGGCTGGAGACTATGGCCGTAACTAGGGGTAGGCAAAGTAGGCATGTTCCTAGGGCGCAAAGCTGGGGGGGTGCCAGGCACAAACCTACTCTACCTCCTGTCCCCTCTCTGACGAAGTACATAGTTAGGAAACGCGTCAGACCATGAGCTAGCATTTCTTTTTAATCTGATGTAAATCAATAAAGGATGATCTTTTAACCGAAAACGAACCTGAGCGATCTTTTTGGCTTTGGAGTGCGCTGCAACATCTTGGATGTTTACTGTTTTATTCTTACAGATAAAATGGAAATCATGTTTAAAATGTTGAATTATTTTTTTTAAAACTGAGACTATAGGAGACAGCCATCCCATAATTTGAAGCTTTCTGGGTAATGGGTTTCCAGGTAATTTATCCCATACCTTTATATATATAAAAAGTGATGAGCCCAACGGGATCCAATGCATTTTTAGTGCAACAAAAAAAACGTCCATTGTCTCCGGGGCTTTTGTGTAAAAATAAAGTGGCAAAAAAAAACAATTGACTCAAGTGGATTTTTTTTGCACCAGTTCTACCAACCTGGGAAAACAAATTTATGACACGTCTGAATTCCTGGTCACAGGTTCCCAAGGGTAACATTGTTCAGCTCTCTATGCACTGGTGGCATTGCCTCTAGTGAACACTTTGGGCCTTGCATTGCAATTTTTGCCATCCGCAAACTCTATTCATCTTTATACTTAAATCCATACATGTTGCATTATAAAATGGGTTCTTAAAACTTTCTTTGTCCATGGATCACTCCTAGGACTCTAGGCTCTGTCGCAGTCACTACACCTACCCAGTCTCCTACCCTGTAAAGCACTGCGCATATTTGTGGTAATTAATAAATACAATAATGTAGTGGTGACCTTCCATACCTATTTCCATAATAGATATATCTACAGATTGACTGCCTTTAAAGAGGAGGCATTAATGATATGGGTGAACCTAGAATGGCAACTGTTCATCTCACTGTTGGTAATCAGGACCCCAATGAGAGATATCTAGTATGAGAAACAGATGTACCGATAGAGAGTTACCTGGGGGTTAGGACCCCTCCAAGTACCCATCTAGAGATGGACATGAGTGTGCAGTCATAGGCTGGAGTGTAGTGTCTGGAGAAGCTGGCATGTGTGGGAATAATATTGTTACAGTTAGTAATACTGTTGAGTAAAGAGGTGTAGCTCAGGTGAGGCTTAGTCTGAAAAGGATCCTGAGTAATGTACTGATATGTGACATATTGTGTCTATTTGAAGTCAATAAAATTAAATTCAGTTCCTGTATGTTAATGTTGTGCCAGCAATAAAACAATTAACAAGTTGGGTATTACTGTTCTCTAGCTGGTAAATCTAAACTTGTTTGGGGAGTTCTGAGATTAAAATTGAATTGGAAAAGTACATAATACAAGATTAAAACAAAAAACCCCACTTAATTATATAGATCAAAGCTGTATTTAAGTGCTAAAAATGAATACCCCATTATATATCACCTGTTCATTGCAGGAAAAAAAAATCAAATAGTAAAGTACAGTTTGTTAATATAACATATGGATTATCCAATCTGGCAGAGCAGTGATGCTGTTCTCCTGGTTTAGAATATCAGCTGACACTTCTAAATCTCAAGACACTAAAAATATTTTAGCAATTTCTGAGAATCGCTTTTCCTTTTCTGCCTCTGACATGTGAAATCTCATGTGGTATCCTTTTGCATCTCTGAGTAATTGAGATTTCATCAATATGTCATTCAAATTTCTTTCTTCAGTCTAACTCATGAATAACTTTCCTTTCTGAATCTGGTGGGGTCAGTGACACTAGTGATTGTTTTGCTTTATATTAAACTGTGTGAATAGAATTTGTTGCAAAAATAACCTTTTTCTCTGATGCAGGCACCCACAGCTCATAGATTCTCTTTACATTTGAGCATGCGCTAATACACATCAGCCATTTCCACCTTACGGCAGATTCTTGTTAGGGTTAAGATTTGGATTCAATTCTAACAATGTAAAATTAATATAAGGCGCATACAGTATTTTCCATGCACTATGTTTACCTGTATAATACACTATATATAATATTTTGTTGGACTAAATAATTTAATTAAATAATACTCGAAAATGGCTGAGCATAAAAAATAAGGGCCGCCCCCTTGGATCCTAGGATTCACCGTGCACACAAACAAACCATACATGTTAGGTCACATGAGCCAATTAAAAGACAAAAGTTTTGTCTTTTGCTTCCCACACTTCTTTCTGTTACAGTTAGAGCTGCAGTATTTCTGGTCAGGTGATCTCTGAGGCAGCACAAAGACCATTACAAAATGGGGGGGTGGGGGGGTTAAGGCAAGAGATAAAGAAAAGGGCAATGTTAACTTAAATATATATTCCAGTTTGGCAAGATTCTTTAATATGCCACTTAATATTATATTATTATTAAATCTGTTGCTTAAATATTTATTTTGGGGGTAACGTTTTCCTTTAACTGAATACTCCTGTTGGCATGTTTGCATGTGTATGTCTCTTTCTATGTATCACTCTTTATCAGGGTCGGACTGGGGGGCCCTGGGTCCACTGGGACTGCTGTCCAGGGCCCCCCTCCGGACACCCTGTCCTCCATCTGTGATGCGCATGTGCGCGTAGAGCCGCAGGGCGCACATGTGCACAAGGAGTCGCACGGTGCGCATTCGCGTCTGGAGCCGCGCCACCGTTTTTTTTTTATTTAGGTCCTTGACATTGGGAGAGGGGGTCTGGCCCAACGGGGGCCCTTGAGGGCCAAGGCCCACCTGGTTTTTTCCCGTTGTCCCGCCAGGCCAGTCCGACACTGCTCTTTATCACTATCTCATTCTCACTCAGTTACTCTATGTAAGCATATACTGAAACTCTTTTAATGCATGCCTTCTGTTTCACTGTGTGCATGCCCTTTCTCTCTTGTGATCCTTTCTTTTTTCTTAGCCTTTCTTACTATTAGTGTGTGTTTAACTAATGTATCCTGGTTAATTAATATATCTTCCTCTGTCAGAATTTGGTGCAAAGTCATGGTTAAATGGTATGCACTAATTGCTGGCCTGTGCAACACTCATAAAATAAGAAATGGGAGCCTTTATTTTCTGCGTTACAAGGGTGTACCATTTTAGGTCAAAGTGAGAGAATATAAAGCGTTTATCATACATATACTAGACTACTACTATATATATGTCTCACTCTATCAGTCTTTTCAAGTGGCATAACTAGTTATTACTGAGCCCACAGCATATTATTTTTCAGGCCCCCCCCAAAATGTCTAGAGGTTGACCTGTTTTACCAATATTTATTGAAGCTGTATATGAATTAGCGAAGGGCTGGCACATACAGCACCAGACCCATTTTTCACTGCATACGAAACTGAACACCCCCTTTTATAAGCTTCCTGACCTGAAGATCTGGGGCTTGAGCACTTGGACCCCCTGTCTTTTTGGGTAAGTTCACCCCATTTTTCACTGCATACAAAACTGAATGCCCCCTTTTATAAGCTTCTTGATCTGAAGGTCTGGAGCTTGAGCACCTGGACCCCCTGTCTTTTTGGGTAAGTTCATCCCATTTTTCACTGCATACGAAACTGAACGCTTCCTTTTATAAGCTTCTGTAAATGAATTAGTACTTCATGGGGCCCCTATACCTCTTGGGCCCCCCTACAGCTACAAGGTCAGCTTCCTCTATAGTTATGCCCCAGGTCTCTTTCTCACATGCAACATGAAAAGACAGACTTTAGAATATGAAGGAGAGCTCTTCCAATCAAAGGGGTTACTCAAGCTGTTAAACAGCTTTATGATAGATACATAATTAAAGGTGAAACAGCATGAAAGCCATGCTCTCAAATGATGCTCTCAAATGATGCTCTCAAATTATGAAATACAAATGCCAGTGTTATATGAGATGTCCTGGGTATTATCTATTGCTTACAGTGAAGTTGTACAATAAACATAAGCATTGCAGATGTTTAGAGAGACAGACATTCCCATGTTGAATGTCCAACATGTATCCAGCAAATTTATATTAAAAGATGCAAAGCAATCATTCTTTTTCTTTGTGTCCGTTTGCATTTCAGTAATGCACATGGACACATCTAAAAGGCCATTTAACCAATAATTTGCTGTATATTGCAATTCCACAGAACTACCAGCAAAGCAAGAAAGAAAGTCTAGGAAATGCTTTGAGTTAATTAAGCTTAACTTATTTTTGCTGATGTCTCCTCTTTGGGCATGAAAAATGATGTAAAATTCAAAGCTTCAGTGAGTCAAAGAAGTTTCCTCTGGAAAATAACAATTCACCATAAATATTTACTCCGGTAACAAATAAATTGTTTTAATACTCGTCCATGCATCGTGAACTGAAGTTTAGAAATTGACGTGCTGCAGAAAAAGTGGGGTTTTATGAGAATATCAAGCATTCTGTATCATTTCATGACATCCATATACATATTTTTCACACAAATGGCACTTATATTCTTTGGGCAAACACATCATAACTATAGCAGAATAATAGAAAAGCTAGACCCTTTTGTTTTTTATGATAGTTTATTATTTTTAATTTTGTTCAATGGTTTAGTTTTAATTTATTATTTTGTATTTCATGGGACTGTATTGTAATAAAAATGTTATATCTTCAGAAAAATATGTGGGAAAAAACTGCTAGCTTATCCTTTCCTACAGAATTTGCTTTGTAATTTCCTAGTAAACACAGAGCATGACCAAACCGAAGGGAAAATGTCAGCAAAATCCCAACTTGGCAGGGTAGCAGTGTAAGATATTGGGGCAGATGTACTTGAGGGCGAAAATTCGCCAGCAACCGCTTCACACCCACCGCTACACTTTGCCTGGCGAAAATTCAATCAGACAATGCTAATTCACTGCAATTCATAGTTTCGTTGTGGGTGACGAACACTAGCGACATTTTGCTAGCGTTACTTCGGCAATTGAAATAGAAGATGCGCTAGTGTTCATTTCTGCCTACCGCTAATTTGCTAGAGGTCTTGCAGTCAGGTTTATTTGCATACGGTGGGAAATTTAAAGTTGAATGGACGTATATGTTGCAGCAAATACATTACATTACACAATTCCAGGGAACCTTAATAAAGAAAATAAAGTTGTTATAATGCCCTACACATGAGCCCACTGTATAGTTTATGTTTAGTGATGGGCGAATTGGTGCCGTTTCGCTTCACCGGGAAATTCGCAAATTTCGGGGGAAATTTTTGACGCCGGCGCCCGTTTTTGATGCTGGTGTCCTTTTTTGATGCCGTTGTCCGTTTTTTCCCGACGCGGCGAAATATTTTCTTGATTCCGGCGAATTTTTTTGGGCGTTTCGCAAATTTATTCCCTGGCACCGAATCACGTAAATTCGCCGCAAATTCGCGCCTGGCGAATAAATTCGCCCATCACTATTTATGTTCCATATGTTAGAAAATGTATGGGGGAAACCGGTTAGCCAAAATTTTTTTTAAGGACTTTTGCAGGCTATCACTCTGAAAAAAGTAAAAGATGCCAGCGTTTTTTGGACTTAGAAGCTTTTTCCACTAATAATATGATGAAGGTGGCAGAAGATTGAGGAAGATATATGCACTCCCTCAGTGCACTTCGTCTGGTCTGAGCTGGTGAAGGCAAGTCTGGCAAAAGAGGTAATGTTCAGTAAAATCCGCATTTCATTGAATTTGCAGAGTAACTTCCATTATCTAGAGCGAATTGTTGCCTGTCGATAGAGTGCAAATGACCGCTAGCGTCTATCTCTTTCGCTAGCGAAGTGACGCCTGCACCCGTTAGTAAATTTGCCCCATTGTGACCCATGTACAGCTTCTTTTGTTTGACCTTTCCAACCATCTTCTTCCCTTTTGCCCGTACTTTTGCTATTATTGTACCCTTTTCCACTCTTGTCCATTTTCATACTGAATTACCATCTAATACAGTATAGGATCACAAACTAATGGTTGTTTTTAAATGATTTTTAAACATACTGTAGCCTCTGCATTGCAGATGTCTATCACTGCTGAAACACATACTCATAATTTACCACTGAGAGTCCTTAGAAAAAATATTTCATGAAGTCCACAGCCCCTTACTTCCTTGTGTTTGAGATTATTTGGTAGACAAAACTTGAATACCTCTGTGCCTGATCCCACAATCTGGTGCTACCCTACCATTGCTTTTACATGAGATTGGGAATTTATCTGCAGAGATATTTTATTCAAGGGGCATGTGACTAATAATCCTTGTCTTACTCCTGTATCTCCCTGTCTTTACTGTTTCCTCCTGTTACCATTTAAAATGAAACTGCCACATTCAAAATACAAGAATATGGCAGACTCACTTTTAGGAGAATATAAATAAATACCCCCATCAGTTTTGGGGTCAGAACAGAACAGAGAGGTGCTGAACTGATGGTGAATATGACCCTCCACTCGCCCCTAGGGGGATTGGTCTGCCCAAACCCAGCTATCCCATGGGTCACGTGGGTCCTGTGCATTTCAGGCCAACCCACACAACACTACTTGCCTCCCTTTAGGCCCTCTGTCTACTTGTGTTGCCCATTTTCATTTGTAGCTTCTGTAGCCATGATAGACTGGAGCACTAGAGTTCGAACCTGTTGGGTCTTTGGTCTTTAACTAAGCCGCCCCTAACCTTTCACTAAGATGAATTAAAGCCCTATTTTACAGAATTAGTTTGACCTCAAAAGAGCTTTTGTGTTGCCATTTTTGATAATTGAGAGTGACATAAGGGCGTTTTTATTGTATAGTTGGGGTGAACAAAATGCCTACTCTGCCATAACTGTGTGTATCCTATTTATAAAAGAGGATAGCTTTAGCAGCTGATCTGCCTAGGAGAGGTAACAGCATTCAACATAACCAAAGACTGATAAGATCACACCAGAAAATAAATTTAAAGTGTCAAAAGATACTTAATCTAAAAGAAGAAGTAAATACATGATTTCTATCAGTGATGGGCGAATTTGTCCCGGGCGAAACGGTGAAAAATTCACGAAACATGATTTTTGATGCCCACGTCAATTTTTGATGCCTGTGTTAATTTTGATGCCTGCGTCAATTTGTGTCAATGGGCGTCCGAAAAGTGTTGACGCATGAATTTTTTTGACGTCAGTGAATTTTCGAGGGAGTTTTGCAAATTTTTTGTACCTGTCGACTTTATTCGCCCATCACTAATTTCTATATGTTCAGGGCTTCCGAAAAATACATAAATTGAACTGAGCTTGCGAATCATACATATTTGCACGCATTAAATCATAGAATATCCCCTTTTCTTTTCAGATTGTAAGCTCTATTGAGCCAGGTCCTCTTTTCCTCTTGTATCGTTTATCAGTTCTGTATTTTTGTATGTTTGCTGTATAAATCCTGCTATTATACAGTACAGCAGAATATGTAGGTACTTGCTAATAATAATTACAATTACAATATCAGTTAATTTCTCTCATTTCATTGCACACCAGTAATCATTGAGTGGAAGCCCAATTATTATAGCGGTGTATCATGTGCAGATTAGCAAAACAACAGCTCCAGGCATTACTGATATGAATGAACAGAATTTTCTCTACGCACCAACACATTTGGCTCACACAAGGTCAAATAAACTATTGTCCAATTCTGAGTGCTAATAAGATGGCGCATTTTGAATGACTGCCACGCTGCTGTATATAGCTTCTGTATATTTTTCTGATTCATAACATACATGTGATGCACTTATACTCCAGGGGTTAATTTACATAGGATGAGTAATGTTATTTTGTCTCAGCAGCATGGCAGACAATGCTATTGTCACAATAAGTATTCTGTATTCATACCGAAGCATTTGTATGGCATCACAATGAGTTAATGCTTTGTTCAAAATTCTTATTCAAGGGAAGAAAGTATAATCTTGTCCCTTCTAAATTAGAAGATGTTAATAGAACATCTGAAAGGAAAGTGAATACAAAATACCTGGTAATACAAGAATTATTGATAAAGAACAGTTTTCTGTGTCCTGACATAAACATACTTTTCATCTGATGTCTCATAAAGGGCAAGTTCTTTGTGTGACTAGAATTTTTAAAAAAAGTCCAGGGCAATGAAACTGTTGAGGACACCAAGACAGCCAGCTCTAGTACATATCACTGATAATACTCTCACATCAATGTCAGCTTTCTTATCTATGATTGGATAGGGAGGACATCTGTCTGGCTTCATTTCAGACAGAATTTGTACACTGAGGCTTTTTTCATTGCTTTATTTTCTCTTCCTCAGAATTATTTAAGTATTATAGTCGAATTACATACATTTTTAACAGCCTTTTGAGGATATTAACATGTATTTATATATAGCGCCAACATAGTGCTTAGCACTGTAGGATAGATCAACATATTTTTTGTTGTAGGGGTGAAAAATGCTTACACTAAAAAGACACGATCCTTCCAATAATACAGTTAATCTTTGCCTTTTTTATATTGTGTGGTATGTTTTGTGCACAAAGACTTGTTACAGTGATAAAGAATGAGCAGTTTGTCACATTACGGTGTTAGCAGATATCAATAAATAAACAGGCATCATATCCAGGACACCGCTAAATAGGAGAATGTAGTTTCACTTAGTAGATGAAGGGGCAGATTTATCAATCTAATTTTTAAATTCAAATTTCGGGCTAATTTTAGGGAATAGTCCAAATTCAATTCAAATTTAAAAAATAATTAGAAAATTCGAATATCAAAACTGTGCCTGTTAGTAAATTGGTGATGTCCCTGCGGGTGGCAATGCTGGGGAAAAGTCGCTAGCGTTAGCCACTTCTACCATTAGTGAATCGGCTCCATAGTTACTTTAAAGGGATACTGTCATGGGAAAAAATGTTTTTCTCAAAATGAATCAGTTAATAGTGCTGCTCCAGCAGAATTCTGCACTGAAATCCATTTCTCAACAGAAACAGATTTTTTTATACTCAATTTTGAAATCTGACATGGGGCTAGACATATTGTCAATTTCCCAGCTGCCCCAAGTCATGTGACTCTTTTGAGAAATGCATTTCAGTGTAGAATTCTGCTGGAGCAGCACTATTAACTGATTCATTTTGGACAGTATCCCTTTAAACTAGATACCCAATAAAATATGTGTTACAGTGTTATTTTCGAATGATACTGGCCACTATTTTACTAAGAATACAAAACAGTACAAATCCATCTTAATCACAAGAAATAGAAATATATACATATACATAAATATTTGTAAGATTTGTTGTCACAGCTCGTGGGGGACACTTGTCAGTCTGCCAGGGGGATTTGTCCTTCTATGTGGAGGGTATCTTAGCGTTTAACCCATAAGGTTGTGTTTAACTAAACTTCCCAAATGATAAATAGACCGCTAACTCCTCCTTTTACCTCCAAATCCCTGGCACAATCCAACTGACCTAATGTGGGAATAAGGAGGGTCATTCTTCCCCTCCTCTATGCCCAGCTGCTAGACATTTCAAAAATAAAAAAAGGACACTGGGTACGTGCTTATTTAGCACACTCATGAGTAAACTATGAAAGTATTACTTTATTGTGCTTGACCCAGGTATGTTGCTTTTCACAATGCCACTATCCCTACTGCCAGGGTAACTCCCAGTAACTCCCAGTACCCTGTTTTACCTCCTTGTTCTGTCTCATCCACAAAAAGGATTTCAGTCAGCAATCCAAGTAGACCCCTGTATGGCCCTGTAACTTCCAACTGTGAGTAAATGATCCAGATCACAGAGCAGCAGCAATGAATTATTTATTCATTTTCAACAACTTAATAAAAGGGATCAACAATCGCTTCCTTTTCTGTAGAGCAAGCTCTGCTTATGACATTCCTTCCCAGAGATAAAATAAATGGTCTATATGAATTACCACACAGCTGTGCACAGATTCCTTCCAGGAATGATTCACTGTTCTGTGTGAGCCTCAGTTTGGGGTCTTGTATATTGGCACCCTATCTGGTCCTCAAATTACCCACAGGTTAAAAACTGCATGGTCCCAACCCCTTTATTTCTCCTTGTTGGAGCAAAGGTCTGCGCACTACGTTTAAGCCTCCCTTTCCTCCTACTGACTGTAAACTAACTATCACTATCTTAACCTGGAACCCTGTACCTGTATAGGGTTACCATCTGTCCAGTTTGACCCAGACATCCCAGTATTTTGAAGGGCTGCCCAGGTCAAAACTTCCTGCCCAGTTTTCCAAATAAGGAAACCAGGGCAGGATTCCCTATGATTGACATGTCGATCGGCCAACTGCTGATCGCCGCGTCATAGACCCGACCATCGATGTCACAGCCCCGCCCATCAACATCCCAGCCTCACCCCTCCACGTCATGGCCCTGCCCCTGCCCAGTCTCCAACGGGGGAAAAGGTGTCAACCCTATACCTGTATCAACCTCCCATGTGAGGTCCCAGGAAACCCAAGCACATTGGCTCTTCCATTTTATATTGGAACATACTGCCACCTACAGGCCATTTCTTAGACCAGCATTAATTTACACTTAACCCTAGGGAAAGGAAATTAATACCTGTGTAACAAAGGACCACTTAAAGCATATAAAACTAATCAATAACGGAATAACAAAATGGAAAGCACAAAATCCACTAATGGGAGCTGTGACAGATATGTTGGGTGCTTAATCATATAATCTTTGCCAATGAGCTGACAACAGATATTCTAAACAATGCAATGGCCTAAAGGCACAATAGATCAGAATCAGGACTGAGCCCTAATTATTATTATTATTCTTAACGGGTATTTTTAGAGTGCCAGCATATTGAGCAGCGCTGTAAAATAAATGAGCTTATACAAAGAAATCACATGAATTACATAGATATAACATACAGAGTTACATACATAACAACCAGTACCGGTTGAGGAAGGACCTGTGCAAAAGAGCTGACAACGAAATGGGCCAGGTCCTAAATAGTAAATAGTTTCTTTCATAATGCAAAGTTTTTCACATACTCAAACTCTATCTGCTTAAAACTTATTTCTAGTACTTGAAATGGGACCCAAAATGAGCAAAGGCCCCTCTGTACAGTATGTCAAATGCCAGATAGCAAACAGCAAGAAGCACTGGAATTCATGGGTGTTTGTCTATCCAGAAGAAATATGTTGCTAGGCCAAATAAATACAAACCTGAGATATAAACAAAATTAAAGACATACAATTATTTTAAGCAAGCTATCATGCCGGAGAGCTCTAGCCATAACAACTGTTCTTGCTATGAAACCATTTTCAAACCTATGCCTAGATCTAAACTGCAAAACAGATGTACAGGCTAATGAATGACATTTACATGTGTTTTAAATACAATGATCTGCTAGTAAATCCTTATTTCAGTGTTTATTTTGATGTCTGGTTGTATTTTTTTACTGCCACAATAGCAGACTTTGATTTATAGGAATGACAAACTGAGATTTTAAGCATATATTTTTCAACCGTATGCAAATCTTAAATAGAATGAAACCAGTGGAATTTATATGATTAAAGTCAGAAAAAAGTGCATTCTACAGCATCAAGTGATAAATACTTGACATTGACTGCAAGGTCTGTTATCAGAATAAATGTTGTGTATTTTAGAGAAACACAATGTTCCTAGTATCCATTTGTTGATTTTATGGTGCAATTCATCTAAGATTTGTATAAATGACTCTGGCACACGTTGTAACACTGAATCATTCAAATTAATGAAAGGTTTTTGAAATTAAAGGATTGCTCATTTAATAGATGTCTCTGCTATATTCATGATACATTATTATATCCCTTAGAGTTCGGAAAAAATTACTTGCAGAGGCCCCAATTTCTAACAGTGGGGATCTTGTGAAAATGTTGGTGCTACCCCAAAATATACCACTGACGTGTTAGGAGAGAACACAATTCCCTTTGCCAGTAATAGTGTGTCTTTGGGGGAAACTGTGGTCATTTTGATATTTTGTATTGAGCAAGAAATAAATCATGGGGCAAACTGCATAGGAAGTGCTGTGTGTACCATATATCCAACCCTGTCTAATTTAGGATTTAAATAGTATTTTCTAATGGAGCTACACCAAGTAGTGTAACAATTATTTATACATTTGTCCCATTTCGCCAAAAAATTTGTGAATTTACATCGAAATGCACGAAACTGTGAAAAATATGCAAAACGCATTGAAGTCAATGGGCATCAAAATAATTTTAACGCACGTCAATTTAGACAGCCGCGACAATTTTTGTAAGTCCAAATGCTTTAAAGTCAATTTGCGATGAATTGATTTGCTGGAGGCAAACTGCAGAAATTCTCTGTGAATTCGCGCCTGACAAATTTATTCATCCATCACTTGTTGATGGTAGTGTGTTGTAGGTACTCGCTTAAAGTAGAATATTGGGGTCATTTTTTAACATTGCAAGAGCTTATTTAGAGTTGATATAATTCATGTTCATAGCTCAATGCCCTATGGAAAAGTAACCTATAAATGGTTTTATGAGTAATTATGAGATGATTGGAAATGATGGGCGAATTTATTTGGCAGGTGCAGATCCGCGGCGCATTTCCGCATTTTGGCGCTGGCGAATAAATTTGCGAAATTGCCATTGATTAATAGAGCCCATTAACTTTAATGGTCACCGGCATCTAAATCTGCGTTTTGCAATATTTTTTTTTGCACGTTTTGCGGATTTCGCAGTATATTAGTGAAATTCGTGGCAAAGCAGAACGTGACATATTCGCTCATCACTAATGATTGGCAAGAACTCAGGTTATAGACTAATAACAGAAAACTATCTAGCATTAATTAGCAGTGCATAAAATGAGAGAAATATTTTAATACAGCGCCATTTTGCCTATAGGATCCCTCTATTAAAATTGTATTTATTTGACATTTTAGGTTTTTAATTAATTTGATTTACTATTGCTATCCCCGACTTTAGTGTTGCTATCTTTGAACTGCTGTTTAATGGATTTTATTTTTATTTTTAGTTTTTGATTGATTGGTCCTAGGGGGACTAGAGACTTTAAGGAAGTTTTACAATAGTACAATAAAGTGTTACCAATAATTAGAGAGACTCGATAAAATTCAGATTGGCTGCAGGCAGAAAACTCCTCCCTGTAATCAGCAAAAGACAGTATTTAAAGAATGAAACAGTACAATGTTTGACAAGTAACAGAATGTTATTATTCCTCAAGGTATGTACCGGTTGCATGTTTTATCATACTGCCTTCTTTTTTCCATTGCCTTGGAAGAAGTGAATTGAAAGAAAAAAAAAAAAATAATTGGCAGACCTCTAGCTATGTAGTTCCAATGCTTCTGATATTAGGTGATTTACCTGTCATCCACACATTTAAAATGTTGAGCTGTAACAATGCCCTAAATGTATCAACGTCTAGTTTTTCTCAAGTTTCTTAAGTGCATGTGACCTAATTATTTCATTGCCTGTGTATATGCCAGAAGAGGTTGCAGGGGTGGTATAAACATTTTCCTACAATTAATCATCAATCTGCAGGTTATTGTGGAAAGGAGAAGTCACACTTTGTGTTAGAAAATATGATGCTCAGATTTTTTTCCACAATTTGCAATGTCCAAAACACATTTCATTCCTTCATTAAAGCTGTGAGTCTCACCATCTGCTTCAGCAGAGAAATCTTGAGCACTAAACAAGGCTTGCCAAGTTGTTCTGGCTGCAGTCAAAGGAAAATAGCAAGAAACACAACAAACAGATTTGTTAGTGTTTTTTTTTCAATTAAGAAGCCAGATTTATCTCTACCGAGCAAAACGTCATAATTGATTGTTTTAGGCTCTGCACTGGAACACTAAACTCAAACAGGGGGTGACAGAACCTGTTATATTTGACTGGCCTCCAAATATGACCATGAACTAACCTGTCAGCTATGAAAGCAGATTTGACTGAAGCATAGCTAATGAAATTGCTGTTATAGTGTGCACTAAATGAGCCACTGACAGCCTCTACAGGCAAAATAGACCAAACACCACTGGAAAGAAATGTTAGTAAAGCTAGCAAAAAGTTCAACTATTCACAGTAATTATTTATAGCTGTGTTGTGCAATAAATTTTGCTTCATCAAAAAATGTGCATTCACTGTGAAAATGTTAGAGCTTTATTAAGCACAACAACTGGAAAAATGGGAATTTTAAAATTTGGCATCTGAAAGCTGCTGAGTTCTTTAGAAGTCAACGGTGGTTGTCCTATGTAAAATGTAAAAAGAAAATTTCTAGTGTTTCAGGGTTTTTAAATGTTTTTAAATGTTTTTTGAACTTGTAAACTCACAACTTTGAGCCATTTCATTTTTTTTTATGTTTTGAATACAAGCTTACTTTTAGGTGACAGCCTCAGTTTCTGAGACCACTATATGATCACCCATTCACACAAATGACATTAAAGGTCTTTGCATTTTGTAGTTAGAGAGATAGTTGTACTAGCCCTAGTTAGTAAGTGAGGCCCTATTACCACCTCTTAGGAGTGCTGTTTATATTGGCTGCCCTTTACATTTACTTTTAGATAAAAAGTTATTTTGTTTACCAACTACTGTGTGTAAATTATTACTTTATTCCTAATGGGGCCACCAGTAGGTGCATCCCGGATCCCACTAGGTGGAGGCACTGCTAATAAGTACCAGGTACCCAGTCTCTCCCAATAACACTGCGTAGTGGCTCAGGTTTGTCTAGTGCCATCAGGTAAGAGCCATGTGTGGAGTGTAACAATGGGTGTCAAGAGGGTTACTTTAGTTTCACTATGACAAGATTACTTTCACATAAGACTTTAATATTAGCTTTAATGCTTTCCACCAAGCCCTGTTACAAACCTACCTTTCTTAAGATGCTAGCCTTGTTACCACCCATCTTGAGAGGCCCTTACAGTTCCTTGCACCGACCCTTTTGCATAGCTGTCTTGTCCCATTTATATACAGTATCACCATTTAAAATACAGGTAACCAGCATCTCTACAGCTTTTCTTTACCATAAACTCGCTTCTTTCTTAGCCTGCAGAGTATAGGATTTGTAGTCAATAAAAACTAGAGATGCACATGTTGAACTCTGTCACATGGGTTAAACATGTAATTGGTCTCTATATTATAGGGAAATGCTAAGTGCTTCCTAGTGATAAGACTGTAGCATTCAAAGGGAGCCTACTGAGCTCAGGTGTTCCCTTCTTTGGATAAGGCCAGGCTGTAATTAGAATGTATTCAGGAAATACCACATCAGAAAATCATTGGGGTTAAACAAATCCATTACCTTGTACAAATGTTAATATCTAACATTGTGTAATTGGATTGGTAGGAAAATTTACGATATTTCTTGCATCATGATCACAGACTGGTGCAGACTCAAGGCTATATTCAATATATTCCCAAGACAGGTAAAAGCTTCTCCTCAAACAGAATGAACTGATCTCCTCCAGGAATCTGTTTGCAGGTCTATCTACATAGCTATCTATCATCTATCTATCTATCATCTATCTATCTATCTATCTATCTATCTATCTATCTATCTATCTATCTATCTATCTATCTATCATCTATCTATCTATCTATCTATCTATCTATCTATCTATCTATCTATCATCTATCTATCTATCTTCCTTGGGTTGTGCTCCTTCTTGGTAAGAGCATATTTTTAAATATGTATTTGACCTATATCAAGTCTTGTTTGATGTCTAAAGTTGTCCCACTCATACGGCATCTACTGATATCCACATGACTGATTTTTATAACAGCTTGTTAACATTTATATGGCATAAGAATATTGTCAATCTTATGTATATGGTATTTGTAATTATTTGTGGTGTGCTACTGAGATTTATTTGCCATCAATAGGGCAATATTCCATCCGTGCCATATCTGTCTCGTAAGGCACTGAGAATCTGGCATGCATGCACTGTACTATGCTTGTTTCAGTGAGAGGTGGAACTGGCACCAACATTTATGCAAAACATAGTCAATGTGTGCCGAAATGTAAATATGAAGTATGAAATGGTTGCATTCAAGTGATTTTTTTTTAAAGAATGTTAAATTGTGTTTCACTTAAAGCTACTCCAGCTGTACAGCTACTAGTGGGATAGCTATTTATATGTTTGAACCCATATGTTTGTGTATTGAGATATTTTGGTATCTGTAAAAGTGAGCATAAACCATGGCATTTTAATCATTGAAATTGATATCATCCATACTATGGTAGTATTCAGGGACAGATGGTGGCCCAGTAAGAACCCATGCTTGCATCCCTGCTGTGCCACAGTTTATGCAAAATATACTCAATGTACACCATATTGTGTCAAAATGTAAATATGAAATTGATTGAAGGGCTGGGTTTGCTCTGTAGACAAGAGTTTGTGTTAGTAAACTGAAACACGGACAGCTACATTATATTAGGAGAACAAATTAACGAATTACCTAAAAATACAGTATATTGTACAATATATAGGGGGAAAATGGTAAAACCACAGAGTTGTCCTCTTAATACTATAACTTACTGTATCTTTAGTGTGGTACCAGTGACATGGGTGAGGGTTAATAAGAATAGATTTTGCTCAGGAGCCTCAATTATTTTTCCCGCAGAGAATCAACAAGATATAAGCTAAAATTCCAAAAAAGCTATATTATTTTCATTACATGTTGAGGTTGCCAAGAGAGGAAAAATGCTCAGCAAAAGTGCAGAAAAGAAAATGTAAATTGCTCCCAGAAGGTTATCCCAAAGGCCTCTCTGAATTTACTGAAGACCCAAAGCTAACTTTATTGCAGTTATTAGCATATAAATGTTAATATCCTTCTTATATAGGTATAATTATGAAATATTTTGCCATTTATGTGTGAAAAACGTCATTACCTCAGGTCTCGTAACACATATCCCATTGGTTAAGCTCCTTTTTATGCACATCTGACAGTCTTGTAATGGCGAAAGTAATTGTTTTTAAAGTGTAATATACATCCATAATTAAGTTCAGATGAGGTTTTAAATGTTTCATCAAGGTTTGGATTTTCTTTGTGATTTCACATCTTAAATTAGTTTTCAAAATCGATCTTTATTTATACTGAAAGACAAGTAAATTTATGGATAATAATTCTATTATCCCAGGTTTTGCATTCGTGCTGAACTTTTCAATTGCAATGTTCAGGAGTCTGCCCAGGATACTAATGAAGTAAAGCAGAGAACTTGACTTTGAAACATGGAGATGGGCCAATGCAGATAATGTCATTACAGTCTTACATTGCTTTTCTTACATTTTTTTTGTTTTTATGGAGGTGGGTGATTAACAAGAACAATAATTAAATTAAAAAATAATTTCTAAAGATTTTAAAATGCAAACAATAAAGTTGATGTTATTTTGACTGTTGTATGTTTACTGCATAATTTAAATATTGAAAATGGTCACAAAGGTTTTTTAGTGCAATATTAATGGTATGGAATCCATTATCCAGAAAGCTCCAAATTACAGGAAGGCCATTTTCATGGACTCCATTAAATCAGAGAAATAAAAAAATATTTCCTTTTTCTCTGTATTAATATAATGTTCAGCGTGTGCTTCATCCTAACTGAGATTTAATCAATCCTTATTGGAGGCGAAACAATCCTATTGGGGTTTAATTAATGCTTACATTTTTTAGCAGACTTCAGGTTTGGAAATGCCAATTACGGAATCAAATTTAGTTTTTTCCACGAATCTCTTAAAAATTGTGCTTTTCCTATATTTCTTAAAAGTGTAAAACCCACAAAAACCTCCAAGGCAAAATGTCTATGAAGGTTTTCATTCACCCAGGTCATGGTTTATCTAGTGGAAGTAAATCTAGAGCAACTGGACTTGTGGGGTAATATTTGAAGATTTTTATTAATCATCCGAGCAGCTTCTCCAGTTCAACTGATGTTAGATGTTAGAACAGCAGTGTATGTAGCAGAAAAGTGGTGTTGAAGGCCCCCTCCTCTGTTTAGGGATGGTTTCTATACCTTAAAATGAATGGCACCACGGGGTGGAAAGTGTGACAACTAATACAGAGTCCAAAAACAAGGAGCACAAACATTTCAAAGTAGCATTGAAAGCTTGTGGCTACCCAGACTAGGCCTTTGTCAAAATAGCAACTAAGTACAAAAAGAACGTGGAAATAAATAACCGCCCGGAATAGGCACAACATAGTAATTCCATATATAGCTGTGTGTTTCAAACCTAGCAACCAAATGAGACAAAAACTGATATACCCAAAGGATCCAACATCAAAAGAAAAACAAAGCAATGGGCTTTACTCAGTCCAGTGTAACGAGGAGTGCACAAATCTATACATTAGGGAGATGAAACAACTGCTCCTCAAACGAATGGCTACAGAGCAAGACTCGGCTGTCTTACTACCCCTCAAAAACATGGGACACTCCTTTGAAGATAGCAATGTTCATGTTTTGGACAGAGAAGACCACTGATTTGCATGAGGCTATTCATGTTAAGATAGAGAAACCATCCCTAAACAGAGGAGGGGGCCTTCAACACTACCCGTCTGTGACATACACTGCTGTTGAAACATATTTACCGTAGCAGTTTCTCAAAACTTCACACCTATAATCATGCAAGTCTCACAAATAACACCCGTCTCTTTGAGTTGCATAAGACCTTGGTAGTTTTATTACAGTAACTACAAAGCATTCACAACTGTCACCTCTCTGAATAGTTACATTGCACAATTGTGAATAGATTATTAGAAGGATTTATATGACAAGGACTTCCCGTACCAGTCAGTTGAACTGAAGAAGATGCTCAGATGAGTAGTGAAAAGTCTTTAATGATTACCTTGCAAGTCCAGTTGCTCTAGATTTACTTTCACTAGATATACTCTAAGGCAAAACTTTGCAAAGCAAAAATTGTTGAGGTCCTATAGATGTCAGTAGGAGCTACACTAATCCTATTGGACCATTTTAATAAATTCAAACTTCTAGAGGTTTTCAGATTTTTTTTTCAATAGAAATTGTCAGAAAAACAAAAATTTTGAGAGGTTTTTCTTATATTTTAGAGCATTTTATTTGGTTTGTTCCCTCTCGCTCTGACTGACTTTGGTAGAAGTCAGTGGGAGCCACGCTGATCCTTTTGGACCACTTTAAATCATTTCAGACTTTTAGAGATTTTTTTCTCCACTAGAAATTGTCAGTAAAAATATACAATTTTTAGAGGTATTCAAATTTTTAGTGCGTCGTTCAGCGTTTTTTTTGTTCATTCTTTTTCTATTCAGATCTTTTAATACATTCAGTGACGTCATGGTTTTAGAGCTTGCAAATGTAGTCATGGTTAAAAGTCAATGGGCCTTTTTTTAAGTTTTTCCTCACTTTTGCTGTGAAATACTGTTGGAGTTTTGCAAAAATATCCACTAATGGTGAAATGTGGAATTTTGCCTCAAATCCATGCATGACAAAAAGCAGAGAAGTGATGATTGAATCTGCCCCGTTTCACAAAACTTCTGAAAACAGCCGGACAGCCTGTTTTTTTTGAAAGGCTGTCACAGTAAAAACTGCCTGCCTAGTTTTCCAAATTAGGAAGGATGGACACGGCAATTGGCTAATCGCGGATCTCCGTGTCATAGCCCCTCCCCTAACATCATTGGCCTGACCCCGATATTTCATTGACCTGCCTGTCATGTTATCAGTCTGCCCGTCATGTCATGGCCCCCTCCTTATAGAAAGGTAGTAACCCTAGATAATCTTTAGGGGGGTGACAGTGGAAAGGTTAACAAAGATAGATTTAGTGATGGGCGAATTTGGGCCATTTCCAGCGAAATTCGCAAAACGCCGAAACATTTGCAAAACGGCACCGGCATCTCGTTTCTGATGCCGGCGTCCATTTTTGATGCTGGCATCCGTTTTTTGTGGGAATTCGCCGGGAATTCGCGCCTGCCGAATAAATTCGCCCATCACTAGCCAGATTTTAACCAAAGACATTGTTTGAGAAATGTGAATAAAGAGTAAATAAAGAGTTCCTCTGTTTTATTAAACTTAAAGTATATAGGATACCCTTAAAAATAATCATTATTGATGCACATTGCATTTATATAAAAGTGATAAAAAATTACTTTGAGTAAAATGCATACATAAGTACCATAGTAAGACAGTATATATATTTTGATGGCGTTCTGCAATTCTCCATGCTATAGGCATCTCCCTCCATAACTGCAATTAAACAGACAGAGCAATTAGCTGCACCCAGAGCCATTTGACACATAAAATATATAGCACTATTTTATGAGCCTTATGATGTTCCCCATAAACATGCTACACTGAAGGTATGGTGCGTCTTTAAGTATATTAAACTCAGTCTTCTGTAACCAAACATAATAAGGTTTTAAAATGAATTATGACCTGAGCATTTAGGAAACGTATAAATGCTGCGCACATGTATAGCAGTTGGAAAATTACAGCTATGAATGGCAGAAATAGAAAATACTTCTTAAAATGTTGACTATTTTTTGAGCAATTTTATTTTGAAGTCAAATAAGGGTTTTACATAATTTAATAATGTACTGTACAGATCTGATTGGCAGTAAGATATTGTTAACCCTAAGGGGCCAATTTAAAACAGCTTGAGTAATCTTTAAGGAAAACCCACATGAGTTTACTAATCCAGCTTGTGCCAAAAAACCTCACCAATCTTTGACATTTTACCCAAATAGGTTTTTAAAACAAAGAAAAACTTTGAAACAAGATAATAAGAAGGGCACACTCCCCTTCTGTAAAATCTTCATAAATATGTATTAATTGTAGATAAAATGCACTTACAATAGCGTATAACAACACAAGTGGAAAATTTGATTTCCATCAATGTGCTTTCCAAAGATTCAAGTCCCAATACCAAAGTGTTTCATCATTCAAGGTGACTTCTTCAGGGTTAAAAAATAAATATAATACCTCATGAGATAAATATTTCTAGAGGCAGAAAACTCGCTCCACTATCCAGCAGTGTGAGAAAAAGGTTTATCTCCTGAAAACTCATAGATGAGATTCAATTTGAGATTCAATTCAGATAAGCTTATCTCTCTGTTTGTCATGTGAAAACTGTATTGAAATATATGGGGAAGAAACTGCAATTGGATTTGGAGAAAAGTTTTTTTCTCCTTCAATTGAATCTTGTCCATGAGTTTTCACGTAATAAACCATGAAATAACTTTTTTTCACAGAATTGAATCTGGCCCATTGTAGATGCAGGTTACCTCAAAATTGGATAAAGGCAAACCTTAACTGCTGCAGTGTCCACCTCAAATTTTTTTGAAGCCACTTGGCTTGAAGAAGAGGGTGGATACCTCTGAAACATTAATGTTACCATTGTGACGTTTAACAATATTTGTACAAGTAACAGGAATGGAATGCTCAAACTCCCACAAAATGACATCCAATCACTGGTGTCTGGTGCTGAACTGGGAGATCCACGCCTGCCATGGGATCATAAATATCTCAAGTCAGTTTTCCAGCAGCACACCAAGTCAGTTGTAGGGATTGCAAAAATTGATTTATTTAGCCCAAAAACCACATATCAAACAGGCAACCTTTCGGGCCCACTGGACCCTTGATCAAGGCTTGTAACAATATTTGTAACATATATTTTTTAAAGGAGTAGTGTTGTCCTATGTATATATATACTGTATATATAGTGTGCTAAAGTACCACACACTCAGGGGCCCATTTACTTAGTTCGAGTGAAGGAATAGAGGAAAAATAGTTTGAATTTCGAATGGTCGAATATGGCTACTTCGACCATCGAATGGACTACTTCGACCTTCGACTACGACCTTCGACTTTGAATCGAACGATACAAACTAAAAATCGTTCGACTATTCGATAGTCGAAGTACTGTCTCTTTCAAAAATTCTTCGACCCCCTAGTTCACCACCTAAAACCTACCGAGGCCAATGTTAGCCTCGGAAGGTCCCCATAGGCTTCCTAACAATTTCCTGATCGAAGGAATATCCTTCGATCGATGGATTAAAATCCTTTGAATCGTTTGATTTGAATTATTTAATCGTTTGATCGAACGATTATTCCTTCGATCGTTTGATCATAGGAATAGCGCAAAATCCTTCGACTTTGATATTCGAAGTCGAAGGATTTTACTTCGATGGTCGAATATCGAGGGTTAATTAACCCTCGATATTCGACCCTAGGTAAATGTGCCCCCAAGTTACACCAAGGGGCAGATTTATCAAGGATCTAATTGAAAATTAAAATTTTAAAATTTGAATTTTGAGTTTATTTTAGTTTAATTCGACTAGGGAATATTCCAATTTCAATTTAAATTTAAAAAAAGAAATTCAAATTTTTTAATAAATAAATTGGTAATTTTTATGGAAGTTTATGGGAGTTTTTAGAAACTCACTTAAACTCAAAATTCGACCCTTGATAAATCTGCCAGTTTATATTAGGATCTACTTACTGAATCATAAGAACTATAATTTATTTTCAGCAGTAAAATGACTAGCTATAGGGGCCCACAGCAAGATCATCGGGCCCCTAAACTTTCGGAACAGGACATTTTGAATAAACATATCTGTTACATCATGTGGTTAAGGAAGGGGAAGGTATAATGCAAAAATAAAAGGTTTCTAAATCATACAGAAGATGGTGTTAGATCTGTATCATGTATAGCGGGGGGGGGGGGTATATTATACAGAGAAAACCACTAAGTGAATTGTCCAGTTATATACTGTCCATCCTCCTCAGTACAGTACTCTTTAAACAAACATTTGGTGGCCTTTGCTTCCAGACTAATCATAGAAAATATGAAAGAATAGTTATTGATTCGATGCAGCTGATTGCAAAGAAACAGAGTAACCATTATAGGAACAATAGATAAAGGAAGTTAATAGTAAAACCATATGAAAAGTTGGTGTATGCAAAATAGAGCACTTTTAAAATAATTCCTAAAATAAGAGAAGTCTGACAAATGTAAAACCTTGGCAATTCTACAGAACTGGAGACTGGAATTCTAAGGCTAGGACAACATGACATAGGTGGGCAACTGACAATGATTTAGTAATTTATCTGTTGCTCTTTCCTTATAGGCGTATTGTAAAATGAAATCGTATTCAATTTTAGTTAGATGACATGTAAAAAAGTAATATGTTAGTAATATTATGGTGAATTCTATTGACAAAATAAAAAAAACTGTAGTGCATAACTGTAGAAAAAAAGACAAGAGTAGTAAGAGAGCCAGCTAGCATATGACTATTATTGACTAAAGGAAATCAGTGTTTTCTAAAGAAGAATGATTACTGTGTTCATTTTGAGTTGATTCTCCTGGCAAGCCTGACTGAAGAGACAGAAAATCAATTACCTCCCAGATACCCCTTCAAGCAGTAATGCAACCCTCACAGACTTACATGGTCAAAGTTTGACAAAGTAGATAACAGCAGAAGCGAACAACTTGTGGATATTTCCAAAATATATACCTTTCACTCAATGACCTTTTACTCAGACCTGTTAATTAAACCGTTATAATTAAAAGGATGCAACAAGCAACAGGTAAGTCAAACAGTGTTACAATTGTAAAGCCACTATCAAAAAAGAAATGCAGTGCTTCTGTACAAGAAAGTAATGCCTTTCCAAATATTGCTGCATGAACCCGCCACAGGATTTATTTTGCAAGACTTTTTGATGAAAAATACTATGTAGAGTCCACATCATTCTAAATGGAAGGTCAGGACATTTAAAAAAAAAAAATATCCAGCAGATGAGTTGGGTAATAATGATTTATGATAGATACAACTTTACCTGTGGTCTTGTGTATCCAGTTTGGCTTATTGATTCAGGAAGTAAGTTTTGGGAAAACTAGATCTGTTGAGCCCCTTGAAATATGAGCACACTTTCAACATGGAACTGATTGGTAAGCAGTGAGAATTAGTACATATTGCTGAATCATTTACATTGTGTTTGGGTTGTAATTATCATTGCTTATGGGTAAAATACTATTAAGTGCAATTACCCCAGTTAACCCATAGTTACAAAAAATAAGTTTTCTTTCATTAATCTAACTGCACCAGACTTACTGTTTTTTAAGCCATCTACGGATTATTGCTGGTTCACAAGCACGAGAAACAGTTATTATTAACAGGCAAAATTAAATAACCTAAAAATGCAAATAAATAAATGAAATCTTAATAAAGAAAATAATGTATTTATGAGTTAATGTCTGCCTGACCATACATGCAAACTTAAGCATGTGTAGGACAAAATTCTATAAAATCAAATAGTGCAATACATATCTAGGCATTATACAGATGTCTGTTATATTGCAGAAGAAAAAAGTGCAATGTATAAGAACATGTTGTAGAAAAGAGGATTTATAGGAATTAATTCATGGCATATAAATCCTAATTAGTGATGGGCGAATTTGTGCCGTTTCACCGAAAAATTTGGTGAAAAATTCGCTGGTGGCGAATCGTGCAAATTAGCTGCAAATTTGCACCTGGCGAATAATTTCCCCCATCACTAATCCTAATCTACATACTTAAAAATCTATCATTAATGATCTATTATTCAGGATGCTCAGGACCCAGTGTTTTCCAGGAATGTTTCCTTAATCTTTTTTGGATTTTGATGACCATATTTTAAGCTAAAAATCATTTAAATATTAAATTAACCCAATAAAATAAAGTTGCCACCAATATGAAATTAATGCAGCTTAGTTACCATTTGTTTTTAAAATTATAATTACTTGCTTAAAATTGACTCTATGACAGATATCCTTCCCATAATTTGGATCTTTCTGGATAAGGGGTTTCCAGATAAACGAACAAGGCAAAGTTTGTCAAAGGTACTACAACCCCCCCATGTTCTCTCCCACACTGCTATCAAAAATTTGTAAAGGAAAAATGTGAAATTTCATTTCATTTGAAAGCCTATTAATTTAAACATGATCCTTTAATAATTGTATTCAGTAGTCCTAATTTAAATTAACAACATTTTCACTCTGTTTTATTGAAAGGGTCTTTATTACATATTAGTAGCTGCCACTTTTCTATAAAGTCTATTAAATATTTTCATTCTTAATTTACTTTCCAACCTCCTGGGTAAACTTCAGTACCTGTTCATGAAAATAATACTTTAATGTGGAAACTCTTAATTGCAGGATAACAATTCTGGGGAATAAAGGCACAAGAGGTAATTTTAAATAACCCAGTGCATCCTCTGCATCCTTATAGTGTTGTTAATATATTTTTTAGACGTCCATGATATTCAGCTGTATCAATCGGTTAAATTACAGCTTAAAAATTCTCATCGTCTTTCTCCAGTCTTTTATTTTAAAAGGAATTGTTTCTAGCTATTACATGAAGTCATCAAAAGTCCTCCCAATTCTGTAGTATTTGTATAGATATTTGAGAAAATTTATACTGCAGAACGGATGCCATTATTATTTAAATACAAAATTGCACTGTTTATGCTATTCCTAAAAATTTTATTTTTTCTAAACTTGAATTCAAGAGAACATTTCATAGCTAAAATCGGAGGAGCCTCTAAATAAATCAAAATCCATCCTATTTTATTTTTCATCAAGTTTTTTTGCAAATATATTTGATATTGGGGAAAAAAGAAAAACCTTGTGTTATTTTAATTATTTAATTTCACGTTTGGCAGATTTAAAAGTTAATGCCATTTTCTTTGTGACCGAGGTCTCTTCCATTAAATAACCTGATCAGGTTAATGATTCTCATAAATATACTACAGTTAAGAAACAACTCACTATGGTAAAAACTCAGAATTTAATAGCATTTTTCATAATCAAATTTAGAAAAAAAGTTAAGAGTTAAAACATTAATACATTTTTTCTGTCACCTTGGAAATGTGTCATGCACTAACACATTTTTTTTATTCAATAATTTGTATTTATTTGAATACATTTCTGTACTTCATTACATATACTTTAAACACTAAAAAAGGAATACATTGCAACAGATATGCTCGTTGGTGCAGTTGAGTCATAATTGACAACCTTTCATTAGTTCCCTATATGTCATCTGTCCATGCCATAGTTTTTAAAAGGGATTCTGTTGTGATTTTTATGATGTCGTTTGTATTTCTATATTACACTGTTTACACTGCAAAAAATTCACTCTACCATGTAAAATGTCATTCCTAAACCAAGTGTATTTTTTTTAGTGATATTGGTGTGTGGCAGCCATCTCAGGTCGTTTTTGTCTGGTCATGTGCTTTCAGAAAGGGCCAGTGCAGCACTATGGAACTGCTTTGTGACTGGCTATTATTTCTCCTACTTAATGTAACTGAATCACAGTGGGACATGGATTATTACACAGGGTGCTAGCAAGCAGGTGGCAACCGGGAAGCAATTCATTCAAGGTGGAACCAAAATGTAAATTAAAACTTCATCTTTATTGATCCGAATAAAACCAATTATACACGAGGGCAGGGAGAGTAGCTTGACGCGTTTCGTGACCAATACGTCACTTCATCAGAAGCTCAAGCACCTCCCTTCAAAGAGCACATTTTATAACCACCACCAATAAAGGAATGAACTCACCAATTAAAAGGTCACAGTAATTGCGTGTTAGCCAGATCTGACTATACTTGTATTAGCATAAAGAAATTCAAATCGATTAAATAAGGTTAAATATAGAAGGGTGTTTCGAGCAAAAAATAACATGATATAAAACATGAACTGATATAATAACATTTAAACGATACAAAAAATGCTTCCTAAAAAAAGGAGAGAATATCTCATATGATACATAGTATATCAATATTAAAGTTGCAGTTGATTAGAGTAGCAAATTGTAAATGTATCAAATAAGTATAACCATATAAATATCACTCTATGTATCAGTGCAGAGAAGACAAGCACTAGCATATAAAGTATGTAAAACAGAATCTAAATATCAAATATTATTAATAAATCTAAATACAACCGGGTATTAATAGTTCAGAATAAACAACCCTCGGGAGTTATTATCATGACGGTGGGAAAGACAGAAGTTTCACTCCACATAACAGTTAAGTTCCCACTCTCTGTTTAGTCCCCTGGGTACAACCGTGCCTAACTTATAAATCCAAAAGGCTTCCTTTCGGAGTAGTGAAACCTAGTGAAACTAGGTTGAGGAGGTAATATGCCTTTAAGATTGGGATCCTGAGCCAAGATTTTCCAATACTTAGAAACTGTAGTACGAACAAAATGACTATCACGAGAATAAGTAGTAATAATGCGAGGGAAATCCCTGGTCATATGTCTCCTGCCTGCTTTATTGGAGCCCTTGGCTCTCAAAAGATCAGCACGGTTGGTACCCACGGCTCTATCATAAGCCCTCTTAATATCCCAAAAGGGGTACCCCCTCTGAAGGATCCCATAATAGCATGGCTTGGTGATTGAAGGAGTCCCATGAGGTACAAATCCTACGTAATCGCAAAAATTGGCCTGCTGGAACACCACGTCTCTTTAACTTTAAAGAGACATTTCAATACTACTCCTGTATTTAATGATTCACAGTTGGGCTCTCACAATAGTAGTGGTGAGGTTGATAGTACATATGCTCAGATAAATCCCAATTATTCTTCTGATTTGGTTGATCATACTGATCAGGCTAATACTGACTATAGGTTCTCTTTTGATGATTTATGTACTTTGAATGTCATGGAGGATTTAATTACGGACTCCACGGAAAGTACAGATCTCATTGTCCATACAGGATTAAAGAATAAGTCTAACTTCTATCCGGTACAAAGTAGAGGCTTTTATATTGATATGTTTCAGAAACTGGTCATTAGTGACCTGTCTAAATACAAGAGCAAACATGGTGACAATTGTAGGAATTTGACTAAGGGAGAGCTTAAAGCCATTGCAGACCTAAAAGCCAATAAATCCATTGTAGTTAAGAACGCCGATAAGGGGGGCTCGGTGGTTGTCCTGGACACAGATTATTATGTACTTGAGGCCATGAGACAATTACAGGATGTTGATACATGTGTCCTTGGATAGTGACCCTACGGGGAGGTTTAGTTTATTACTATCAGACCTTTTAGATTGGGCCAAAAATGAAGCGATACTTACTGAGAAAGAATATATATATTTGAACTGCTCCACTCCTCGTATCCCTATTTTTCATTGGCTACCAAAAGTTCACAAGAATACAAATAATGTGCAGGGTAGACCCATTGTTTCCGGCATCGGCCTCAATAAGCATTTATCTGAATATGTTGATCATCTTTTGCTTCCGATAGTCCTGAATTTACATAGTTATCTTAGGGATATCATGGATTGTATTAATAAAATTAGTGACGTTTCTTGGAAATCATCATTCCTGTGGGTTACCATGGACGTGGCTGCACTATATTCCTCAATTGACCATGTACGAGGAGCTCTGGCCATTGAGTTTTGGCTAGGTCATTCTGGTCTATACACGGGGGTCCAAAGTAATTTCATATTGCGTGCCCTTGACTACTTACTGAACACCAATTATTTCATGTTCAATGGCTCCTACTATCTCCAGAGGAGAGGAGCGGCGATGGGTGCACGATTTGCTCCCTTGTACGCTAATCTCTTCATGGGATGGTGGGAGCGTATGTTCATTTATTGCGACAATAACCCGTTCCGTGGACATATTGTGAAATATTTTCGCTATATAGGCGATTTAATCTTAATCTGGGACGGGGACGACTCATCGGTTGATGCCTTTGTACGATATTGTAATCAGACTGACTGTGCCATTTCCTTCACGAGTGAATACCATCCTGAACACATATCATTTTTAGATATTGTATTTACAGCAGAACGGAATGTGGTGACTACGGATCTTTATCGTAAATCTATCACTCGTAATTCTCTATTACATGCTGACAGCTGTCACCCATCTTCTGTTTTACGTGGTGTTCCAGTAGGCCAATTTTTGCGATTACGTAGGATTTGTACCTCATGGGACTCCTTCAATCACCAAGCCATGCTATTATGGGATCGGTTCCTTGAGAGGGGGTACCCCTTTTGGGATATTAAGAGGGCTTATGATAGAGCCGTGGGTACCAACCGTGCTGATCTTTTGAGAGCCAAGAGCTCCAATAAAGCAGGCAGGAAACATATGACCAGTGATTTCCCTCGCATTATTACTACTTATTCTCGTGATAGTCATTTTGTTCGTACTACAGTTTCTAAGTATTGGAAAATCTTGGCTCAGGATCCCAATCTTAAAGGCATATTACCTCCTCAACCTAGTTTCACGTATAAAAGAGGGTCCAGTTTAGGCTCTATCATATCCCCTAGTTTATTTACTGATTCCAAGCCCCGTAAGCCTACACATTGGCTGGATGTTAAAGGTTGTTACAGATGTGGCGTCTCTCGCTGTGGTGCTTGTAAGTTCATGAATATTTCTAAGGAGTTTGGTGGTAGAAATGGTCCTAGACGTTTCAAGATCGATTTTTATGCCAATTGTGGGACTAAGAATGTCATTTACTTAATTACCTGCCAGTGTGGTTTACAATATGTAGGCAAGACGATAAGACCTATTAGGAAACGGATATCAGAACATATGAATTGTGTGGCTCGACATGACCTTAGCTCCGCAGTGGCTAAACATGTATTGGAACACCACAACGGTGAGTTGTGTCTTTCGTTTCAGATCATAGACAGGGTTGTTGTTGGGGTTCGCAAGGGTGACATTGAGACCTCACTACTTTTTGGATTTATAAGTTAGGCACGGTTGTACCCAGGGGACTAAACAGAGAGTGGGAACTTAACTGTTATGTGGAGTGAAACTTCTGTCTTTCCCACCGTCATGATAATAACTGTTTATTCTGAACTATTAATACCCGGTTGTATTTAGATTTATTAATAATATTTGATATTTAGATTCTGTTTTACATACTTTATATGCTAGTGCTTGTCTTCTCTGCACTGATACATAGAGTGATATTTATATGGTTATACTTATTTGATACATTTACAATTTGCTACTCTAATCAATTGCAACTTTAATATTGATATACTATGTATCATATGAGATATTCTCTCCTTTTTTTAGGAAGCATTTTTTGTATCGTTTAAATGTTATTATATCAGTTCATGTTTTATATCATGTTATTTTTTGCTCGAAATACCCTTCTATATTTAACCTTATTTAATCGATTTGAATTTCTTTATGCTAATACAAGTATAGTCAGATCTGGCTAACACGCAATTACTGTGACCTTTTAATTGGTGAGTTCATTCCTTTATTGGTGGTGGTTATAAAATGTGCTCTTTGAAGGGAGGTGCTTGAGCTTCTGATGAAGTGACGTATTGGTCACGAAACGCGTCAAGCTACTCTCCCTGCCCTCGTGTATAATTGGTTTTATTCGGATCAATAAAGATGAAGTTTTAATTTACATTTTGGTTCCACCTTGAATGAATTGCTTCCCGGTTGCCACCTGCTTGCTAGCACCCTGTGAGATTCGCTCATTGCCGCTTCAGACCGGCTTTTTTCTTCGACAACCGGAAGTCATGTCTGCCTACCCGTAATGGCGTTCTGCATGTTTGTTTCACATGGATTATTACTACTGAGTGCTATTCTTATATCTACCAGGGAGCTGTTATCTGGTTACCTTCCCATTGTTCTGCTGATGGGCTGCAGGGGGGAGGGGGAGAGCACATGACCGGGGGCACCTGGGGAACTGACAATATGTCTAGCCCCATGTCAGATTTCAAAATTAAATATAAAAAAAATATGTTTACTTATTTGAAAAACGTATTTCAGTGCAGAAATCTTTAAAAAAACAACAAAAACATGTTTTACCATGAAAGTATCCCTTTAAATACTTAATCTTTAAAAAAAAAGAACAACTACCTCTGTCCAACCGAAAAGGTATTTGGGGCAGGTAGCACTACCTGGGGATAGTATAAGAGCTCTTGTTGGAGTCTTGTAGGACTGAACTGTGATTGTCTTTATTCTCCTGAAATGGAGTGTGGGACTGTGTCTGGTAAAAATGTGCCACGGATGTACTTACCACACTGGTTCGGATTTTAGTGAATTAGCGGCGCCCTGGCGAAACTTCGCCTGGCGAAGTGCGGCAAAGGCGTCGCTAGCGCATTTTCGCTGCTTAGTGAATTTGCCCCAATGGGTGTCCAAATAATTTTGACCCGCAGAAACTTTTATGCACGTACCAATTTTGACGCACAACATTTTTTTGATGCGGCAGATTTTTCTTTGGCAAATTGGAGCCGCAATTTTGTGTCTGGGGAATTTATTCACCCATCACTAATTCTCAGCTATAGAATTGTAGTCTTCTCTACTGAAGGATTTCATTATTTACACCTTAAAATACTCTCCAGAGTGGAGGGAAATATTGATGCAGTGGAAACAGATATAATTATCTATAATTTTACGCTTGAGCAGTCATTATGGAAGAGGGATTGGGTAAATTGATCTGCTTCAAAAAGAAATTGAGATCCATCCAAAATCTTACTTGGTATTTCATTTTCATTAAACCTCAGGAGCTCTTGTGGTAACAGAAAAGAACAGAAAAGCTAGTAAAAAAACAACTGTAATTGTAGAGGCATGGTGCTGATAAGAAAGCATTTTCTTGTGTTTTTTAAGCAAAGCTGTCTTCTGTGTTTGTGCCATTACTAGAATATGATGGCACTTAAGAGACAAAATATCACTAAAGAAAAAACAGATTGGGGAAACTGTTTGAGTGAAGGCAGTGATCCATCAGAGGAAACAGTACAACTTCAGGAAGATGACACCTTACTCTCAGGAAAGCTGCTGTCATAACCCTTCATCTGTCTTGACTGTTTCTTGGCTATTCCCTCATAAGTGGCATTGGCTTAAGGGACCAGACTATGCAGATTGGAGATGTCACTATTCTCTCTGAGATTTATACTTCACTGACCTGGTCTGTTTTGTGCCTGACTGACAGTTCCTCAGCTAAAGCTCGGTTTGTGACACGCAAGTTGTTATGCAAACAGCTTTCTATTCTGATTCTTCCTATGACTTAGCCTGAAAAAACATTGCTCTGTAAAATCCACTCTACATTAGGATTGGTATATATTTATGGAAACATTGTGTATTATTTTTTAAATATTTAATGAAAGAGAGTTTTTTATTTACAGAAATGTAATGTATATGTAATTATTGATTAGAAAATTTGAATTAGTATATGCTACATAAAAGCAGCAGGGGGAGCAATATTCCTTTGTATTTTAAATATACAGATGTTAAGACATTTCTGACAATACTTTCTTGGAGAGTGTGCTTTGGAAGCAAACTGTTTTAATCAAAACTGTGGCTGCTCCATGACTGAAAAATAACACATGCAATAACCAGGGTCAGACTGGCGCATTGGGGGCTCACTGGGACTGCAAAGTGAAGGGCCCTCCTGGCAGTTACCAGAGGAACCCTGCCGACCTCCCTTCCCCTAAAGACTCTCTTCATGAAGAAACGCGTCGTCCGCATGCCCAAATATGCGGAAGATGCATCGCACTCTTGCGCAAACTCGCATAGGTCGCCAGATCCATCCAGACGCCGCTGGGCCTGCAGATCGGGGAGCAGGTCTGGGCCGGGGCCCACCGGGTTTTCTGCCATTATCCCACTGGCCCAATCCGAGTATATGGGAGTATTATACATTGCCTTTAAATTAAAAAGATGTTCGTATATAAACATAAACAAAGTTGTAGTCAAATGATCACTCAACAAACATCCATTCAGTAACTGGCTGGATTAAATGGCCTATTTTATTAGCTATTAATTATCCATGTGCATTAACTTGACCATACAAGTCATTTATATTTTGCGGCCTAGGCAGTTGCATATCCTGCCCGGCCCTAATTTTGTGATAAAAATAAATAGTGATTAAATAGTAATAAAGTAATTTCTGTGCTAACATACTGTAAATGCACCAATCATCTCAACCATATCAGTAGACTTAATTATTCTAATGTTCATTGAATAATGAAATTTCTGTATGCGTGCTGTCAAGTTGATTTCTTCACTTACACAATAATATTAATCAGATTCCTCCTTGTGTTTTATTAGACTTCATTAGGTTTAAAAAAAAACAATCAATATTTTTGGGTTGAAAAGCCGGCTGCATGAAAATGGCCTGGCTGTTGGTTTGGGCATAGCCATTAAAAAAAAAAAAATAAAATAAAATATGAGATTTCATCCTCTAATACTGAAGTTGGGACCAGTGAGTCAAATAAGCCAGATGTCACAGTAATTGAAATTGTAATAATAGTAATGAAATGTTTATGTGTCCTGAGGAGTTTATGTGGAGAACACTGATCTAATTTATCTAATTTAACAATAAAAGAAAAGTACTCCATAGTTGGGAAGTTAATTTGATCTGATTTTTGTGCTCCTGGGTATATTCATACTCAGCAACACTAGAAGAACATAAAGCAGCAGGACTCTGCTTCAGTAAATTCCAAATAAAGATTTGTGATCCGCATGGACAGTAAGTTGCTGGTTGCAGTATTTGCCAAAATGAGCGGAAACGTTATGAGAAGGTCACTGAATTTTAACAGTTTAGGGAGAGGAGGGTGCTAGATTTCAAAGTCAAATTCTAGCTTTCCTTAGGGAATAGATTATCTCAAAGCATATTGTATGCGGACCATCTACATATAACATCCTCTGTAAAATTCTAATAGAAGTTTTTAAAATTCCTGTTTATTGCAAACTATACTACAAGGGTATGGATGGCCTAAAGAGTTTAAGGGGAATGTTTATTGTAAGCAGAGTTTTAGTAAATACTTTCTTTCTTACACGGATGACACTATCAAGGGTCGAATTTCGAAGTGGAAAATACTTCGAAATTTGACCAACGAATAGAATCCTCCGACATTCGAAGTTGAAGGATTTTATTCATCGTACGATCATATTCCGATCGTAGTAGGATCATATGTTTTCCTTCAAAACCCAGAAACTTAGAAATATGCTCTGGCAGGACCCCATAGGCTAACATAGCACTTCGGCAGGTTTAAGTTGGCGAAGTATTGAAATCAAAGTTTTTTTAAAGAGACAGTACTTCGATTAGCGAATGGTCGAATAGTCGAACGATTTTTACTTCGAATCTAAGTCAAAGTAAATTCGAAGTCATAGTATCCTATTCGATGGTCGAAGTATCCAAAAAATTACTTAGAATTTTCACATTTTTTTACTTAGAAAATTCTCTCGAATTCACTTCGACCCTTGATAAATCTGCCCCTAAGGGGCAAATTCACTAACCTCCAAAATGTTGCCAGTGACGGCTTCACTCACATTGCAACACTGACGAAGTTGCGCTAGCCTTATTGTGTCAAGCAAAGCAAAGTTGCGCTAACGTTGGCTAATTTCTATACGGCGGGAAGTTAAAGTTGAATGGACGTATATGCTGCAGCAAATACATTTCCTTATTAAATAAAATAGAGTACATTTCCTTGTTAAATAAAATAGAGTTGATATATTGCCCTATACATGAGACTAGTGTATAGTTTATGTGCCATATGTTAGGATTAGGAAACGTAGGGGCCGGGTACCCCAGAAAAAATCAACGATCTTTTGCAGCCTATCACCCTGAAAAATTAAAACTTGCCAACATTTTTTGGGACTTAGAAATTTTTTTTGAGGAAGTCCTATGAACTCTATTGCACTTCGCCTGGTCTGAGGTGGTGAAGACAAGTCTGGCACAAGAGTTCATTAAAATCTGCATCTTAGTGAATTTGCGATGTAACACTCTTTTGCTAGAGCGAAACTACGCCTGGCATAAGAGTGCGAAGTAGTGCTCGAGTCTATCGCCTTCGCTAGCAAAGTTATGCCAGTGACCCTTTGTACAGAAAATCGGCGAAGTACCGAAATGACGTCACGCCAGCATTAGTCACTTCACCCTTTAGTAAATTTGCTCCTAAGTGGGGGTAAGTGTCAAAAGTTATATATATATATATATATATCTAGATAGGTGCACTCAGATAGCCATGGTGATGCCTAGGTGCTGGAACAAAAATTCATATCTATAAAGCAAAAAAAATTTCCGCACACATAGATCTTGATAAATGAAAAAAAAGATGGTAGATTTATTTCAACGTTTCGGCTTATAAACTCAAGCCGTCAGGAATATATTTATTTATTACCCGACTAGTTATTTTTATTTTTTTCAGTTTTCTCCCTTTTTTGGAATTATTACTGTAAAAATGGAAAGCAATGCATATTATTTAAAAGTATAAAAATAATGATAGTAGCTGTACAAGTCATTGTAATGCACAAAAGGTTAGAACATTGAAGTGAACAGCTAAAAAATAGACTTCTTAACCTTACGATAAGCCTTGGGTGCATAAAAAAGAATTATGTGAACTACAAGTGCTGCAAAAAAGGAATAACGGGAACAAATACTGCAATGTGCAAAAGTGGGGCAATTGCCTACATTTAAGCTCCGTGCCTCTGATAAACAGCCATAGGGTGTTGGAAAAATCCCTCTTTTTTAGCACAAGATCATCTTTAATTGTAATCACATTTCTTGTATCCGTTCACTAAAGGATGACTAAAACCTTAGTTTCATTTACAGAAATGATATGATACGTAATTTCCCAGTGTAGACATTAGCAGTTGAACATTTTTCTCAACATACCGATGCCAAGGAGCTGCCATGAGGTTCAGGGTCAGGCCATTTTTGCATCTGATGAATCCTTTCCTGTATGGCTAATTTGTTACTTTGCTATAAAGTTGCAGTTGTGCTATAGATGGACTAAAACAGTTGGCTTGAGGTAGAAACCTAGCAATTTGCAAACTGTTACAGTATATTTTTTTCTCTTTGTTCCAGTGCTTCCATTGACATTTAATGAGATCCCGCACAAGTGTCATAACAACTAACTAGCATATTGTACATTTGCTTTTTCTACCATGTGTGATTGTCTACACAAACAATAAACGTTAGCCTACTCATATGAAAATCTTCCCAGCTGTCTCTGGTAGTGCTTCGTTGGTGCTGAATTTTCTGATTACTTGTCTGCCCTTATCATAAACACCAGGAAAATGGTTCTGTTGTACATGAAACAAAGCTCCTTTGGGTTTACACTGAACAGCGAGCACAAGCTTATAGCAATCATGCCTCCTGCAGTAAGTTGTATGTTGTAATAAAGAACCATTAAGATGATCAGAATTAATTTTAGAGACTTGCTATATGAATGCAATGCATCTCATTATACTTTTTCTATTGGCTGTGTAGTGAAGTGAGAGAGAAAAGATCCTGCAGGAGTGCTCTTGCAATCTTGATCAACATAAAATCTGTAATAGAATAGCTGGGCAGTAAATTTAGCAGCTGCTGCGGAATGTCTTTTCTTATAGTTCAAGATGTACTTTATCTGAAATACAACTACAATGGAGTGAATTTAGTTTCAGCTGTTTTTTTTAAACAATTTATATTCTCTTCCCTTAAAATTCACTTTTATGGCTAGCAACCTACACAAATGCCTTATTTTATTAAGCTGTTAAGCTGTATATCTAATTTAATAGTTTTGCTACAGCGTTTAGATAAATACGCAGGCCTGCTGTGCTAGGAAGCTTCCTTAGCAAGGCAGTCATACATTTTGACCTGCGTTCCTTTTCATGCTAGCAGTACAAGAACTCATGCAGTTCCTGGTCCCTGCTACAGCATAGCTCAATTGCTATAACAGTTGGACCTTAAATCTAACTGGTTCTAAGTCCTGGTTCTGCAAATTGTCTCAATTGGTGCAATTAAGTGAACTACTGTTTGGGAGAAAACAGGAGGTCAAATAGGAAACCATTTGGAAGTATCATGCCAAACTAAAATGTAAAGAGGGGCAAAAACATCAGCTGATTGTAGCATGGCAATTTTATTGAATTTTGTTGACCATGGCCAATGCCCCCCTTACCATGTCCATTTTACCAAATGTGACATTTCTAAGAGTATTCGGGCAATATTTTATGTATTACAACAGTTTTGATAATGAACCTGAAATTCCGTAAGGGTCAGTTTCCCCACACAAAATAGTTACAATTGTTTCTTTGCTTATCTTAAATTGTTACAAATGTTTCAAAGAGCAGTGACTCAGTGTTCTGGGCTCTCTGCAACAAACCTCTAATTGTAATTAAGTTTCAGAAACTATGGGGCAGATTCACTAAAGGGCGAAGTGACTAACGCTGGCGCAAATTCGCCAGCGTGACGTCATTTTGTAACTTCGCCAATTCACTAACGGGCGCTGGCGTAAATTTTCTAGTGAAGTAGACCTACTCTAGCACTACTTCGCACCCTTACGCCAGGCGAAGTTGCGCTATGGCGAATGGGACGTAACTACGCTAATTCACTAACTTGCGCATTTTACTGAACGTTACCTCTTGCACCAGACTTGCCTTCACCACCTCAGACCAGGCGAAGTGCAATAGAGTAGATAGGGATTGATTCAAAAATAGTTGACATTTTTTCTAAGTCCCAAAAAAACGCTGGCGTTTTTTCCTTTTTTAAGGGTGATAGGCTGAAAAAGATCGTAAATTTTTTTGGGGGTACCCTCCTTCCCACCTACATTTACTAACATATGGCACCTAAACTATACAGTGGGCACATGTATAGGGCAAATAACAACTCTATTTTATTTTATGAAGCTTTCCCAGGCTTGTGTAGTGTAATGTATTTGCTGCTACATATACGTCCATTGTACTTTAACTTGGTGTCGTATGCAAATTAGGCATCGCTAGCATAACTACGCTTTGCTTGACGAATTAACACTTGCGCAAATTCGCTACCATTCGCCTCCATGAGCGCAACTTCGGATTTTAGTGAATTAGCGGGGCCCTGGCGAAAATTCGTCTGGCGAAGTGCGGCGAAGGCGTCGCTAGCGTATTTTCGCCGTTTAGTGAATTTGCCCCTATGTATCTTGTTCTGGCGTCAGTGCAGGAGATCAAAGAGACACTTGGGCCATTTCAGTAAGAAACCAGAACTGCAGGCTGCGCTGTCAAAATTGCGATGGTCACGCACAAAACGGGATAGTTGCAAGGCATGAAACTGCATGGAGAATTGCAATTCTTCCAAATAGCTGAATAATGACTTCCTGATCTTATTATTTCAAATAATAAAGAGAATTACTTTAAACCATCCGCTAAAACATACAGAAGGAAAAGCCATTTAGTTGACCCAGTAGAATTCTTCTGCTGGGATTACTGAAACAAACATGTAAAAGAAAGCAAGCTTGTGGACTAAGCTCTATACTGTGTGACATTTGCTCAGGATTTTTGGTTTTACCTGACTAGAATCCATAAAATCCAACCAGGTGCCTTGCAAGGCCTCAGCACGTCCTCTATATGGCAATTATTTTACTTTAAAAAAAAGGCCAAATACCCGTGACAAGTTACATTTGGTATAAAAATCTTTCAGGCTAACAATAAGTTGATCCGATTACTTCATCTGGGCATCAGCCTGTAGAAATAATGGATAACGCAGGTTCAGTGTCAGTTCTTATTTTTGTCTACTGTCAAAGCACAAAGAGAAAAAAATAGAAAAGAGAAAGTGAGAGGGGTGAAATCCTTTAATAAATCATTTTAAATATAGCAGACTTTCAGTAAAAATCTGTACTTATGATTGAAGCTAGTGAAGGGGATGAGATCTGGGTCATGGCACAATGTAGCCCACTTAAATAGATATATATGAATTTAATCTAATATATTTAATGGGGAGTTACAGCCAAGGAGCATTTGTTGTTTCAGTTTAAAAAGTCTTCTTATATTTGTGCTATATTTCTCTACTATACTGAACAATTCTCATAATCAAAGTATAAAATCACGAACATATAGGGGCACATTTACTAAGCTCGAGTGAAGGATTCGAAGTAAGAAAAATTCGAATTTCGAAGTATTATCGATTAAAATCCTTCGATTTTAACTTTGATCGATCGATCGTAGTACTTGCGATATTCGAATTATTTTACTTCGAGGGTCGAATTCGAGGATTTATTAACCCTCGATATTCGACCCTTAGTAAATGTGCCCCGTAGTATAATACACAAAATAAGGGTGCCCTATAACCCAAGATGACGGCGCCGGCTCAAGGACTATGTGGTGGGCGTCCCCGCTGATGGCGTGGCGGGCATCCCCGCCTCACAGGTATCCCCATACCCCTCACAGTTACTGTCTGATATTACTTTACCTCTGGGTTTATAACCATATTTAGCCATTAGAAATTGCTTGTGAATCCTTGTGTTTTGCAGTGTATTTTGTATTTGTCTCTGTTCATTGCACACCTATATGGAACAGTTGAAAGCCAGGAAATATGATATAGTACTTTATATTAGCAAGCACAATTGCTGGATGCAATGAGGTGCATAAGCCAGCTTGCATTCATATGTCATAGACAGAGTGATTGCACCCAAATTTCCTTGGGCTTTGTTGCAGAGCATCGGCTGTCCAATAAATAGGAGACCCCAGATTCAAACTACAGTGCATAGACATACAAGGGCGCGTACAATTTCTAGGAAAATATTCAATGTTGAGCATGTTAAAAATGAGGGTTAACTTACCAAATGTGATGGGGGTCCAGGTGCTCAAGCCCCAGATCTTCAGCTCAGGGAGGCAAAGACCATGCAAATATGTAAAGATAGGCTGGCATAAAACCGGACCACACTCTGTTAATTGATACAGTTAAAAAGTAATTATTTAAGGATAAACACCATGCAAATATGTAAAGATAGGCTGGCAAAAACTGGACCACATTCCATTAATAGATACAGTTAAAAAGTATTTGATTAAATAAAAACTTTTTAACTACATCTATTAATGGAGTGTGGTCCGGTTTGTGTCAGCCTATCCTTACATATTCGCATATACTTTACACATGAAACTAACAAGGTGTAAAGTGCAGATCTACCTTTTTTCTTTGCACCTACAAAAAAACACATATGTGATGGGTGTGAACATATATGTCCATATCATGTTCACTACTCACCTGCTTTGAGGCTGCACAATAATGCATGATTTACTAAACAAAGCAAAACGTTGTGCTGGAATTGTCTGGTGCATATGTTTATGCCCATATTGTTTAAACGTTATGTTCAGCAGTGCACATTCAAAAAAAACAAAAATACAATGTATTTTAGGCATCTGCAGGCATCTGTTTGGTAGATGAAATAAAAGCTCTAACCCGTCTCCAAATATTTTAGCTTATTTGATGGCCCCTTCCAGAGTGCAGTACACAGCTTTTTCTGAAGGATACTCCTGGCCTAATTAAACAATAATCTGGCAAACAGGTAAGATTAGTATTATCCTACCTTAGTTATAAACAGCCAATATATACTAATCAGCCTTAAAGAAGAAGGAATGGTAAAATCACTGGGGAGTGCCAAAAGGGTAGACAATAAGTGATGAGCGAATAAATTCGCCTGGCACAAATTCGCTGCGATTTCACACGTTTCGCCGCAAACGAATAAGTACGAGAATCTCCTGCGAAAATTCACTGGTGAAAATTTCACGATTTTATTAGTGAAAACCTTTAAATTTCAAGATTTTTTAGTGAAATACTTAAAATGTAACAATTTTTTAGTGCAAACCTTCAAATTTCACGATTTTTGAGTGAAATCCTTCCATGTTTTTGTGAAAACATTAAAATTTCACGTTTTTGAGTGAAAGCGTTCGAATTTCAAGTTTTTTTTGGGAACTTTCCAATTTCACGATTTTTCACAAATTTTTCACCGTTTCGCGAATTTTGCTGGAAATTCGCGAATTTTTCGGCGAAACGGGACAAATTCGCCCATCACTATAGATAATCACTTACCTAATACCCTGGGCCAGTGTTCCTGTTAGCAGAATACTGCACCAGTCTGGGCTACCTGCAAGTGATCCTCTTCATGCTTCTGTCTTCATGCTGCTTGTGCATGTGTAGTAATGTGAAAAGCCAAACTTTAACCAATACAGTAAATGCCCTTTTTACTCTATTGTGTGTATGCTGGCTGTGAGGAAGAAGATCGTTCTCAGTTACCCCAGGCTAGGGTAGTTTTCTCCTAATAGAAGCACTGTTCTGGGGTATCAGGTAAGTGATTAGAATCAATGGGGGGGTGGCTAACATTTTGCAACCCAGTGACTGTACCATTCCTTCTTTAAAGCAAAAAATGAAACAAGCAAATTACACATTATTTACACAAAAGAAAATAATAAAAACGGGATAAAATATACACAAACATGTTCAGCTGTTGTCATATACACATTCAACATAAGTTAAAAAAAAATAGGGCTTGTTTTACAAATCATATAATGCTAAAAATACTAACATTTTCTTTAATGTGTAATGCAAAGAATATATATTGCAGTATAGATAATAGATTTGTTTTATACTTGCTACCTACCCCTGGAATCAGCACATGGGGGGTAATGATATTGCTATTATGAACCCATGCTTTCCTACAATTATTGCCTGCAGAGCATGCCTATTTACAACATTATATAATTATAATAATATATAATATTTCAAATCAATACAGGATTTATAGATAGTACTGGGGTCACTATGAATGGATCCCACCCAAACACTGCCCTTCCCCAAATGAAAGCACCCGCTTAAATACCATACAATGCAATATAGGACCGGGGCAAGGGGGGAATTCAAAGAAACAAGGAAACAAGGAAAAGTTGTGCTCACCACTAGTTTTTAAAATCATTAGGCGGGGGTGCAATGAGGGTGTGAATTGTCTATGGGAATTCAAAGAACCCATCCAGTTCATTGATATCTTATACAGATTCATTTATTTACTAGGGCCTTAACCTTCAATGGTAGGAGTATCCTTCTCCCTGTTCCATGATATATTCTCACCAAATCCTCTGGAGACCTCAAAACTTGGGCACAACACGTTTCAAATCACTGAGGACCCTTCATCGGTTGTAAGTTAAGACAGGCTGAATTTAAGCTGATATGGAGAATCAAAAGACAGCCAGCAGGAAACAAGCAAGGTAGAGGGCAGGCAAGAGAAGATAAAAAATAGGCTGATCGAGAATCACAGGAAGAACAGGTCGCAGCCAAGAACTCACAACTCAAGGCAAGACAGGCTTGTATAGACTCTAATTACAGAATTATTGGCACTGAGACAGCAACTGAGGCAGAACAAAAATAGTTGTTTATGGAAACCTAGAGACACAGACTTTGCAGCTACACACATGCATAAATGGCATTTGATGGTTAGCAGCAGTCACTTGCTGGTCAGCAAAAAAACTACAGTAATGTTGATATGTTTGTAAAATGAATTTTAAAATACTTTTGTCCATATAAGAACTTGCAAGTTTGCTATAGTCTAATATACATCCATAAAATTGCATATCCATAAAATCCATAAAATCCATAACATTTCTATGTGTTTTGTATTGTAGAGCTTTTCCTGGGCTGTGGCTAGTGATGGGCAAATTTGTGCGAAAAATTCGCGAAACGGTGCCGTTTTTTTCTACGCCGGCGACAATTTTTTTGACACCGGCGAATTTTCGTCAGCGAATTTTCGTGTGGCGAATAAATTCGCCCATCACTAGCTGTGGCATGACTCGGTTTAGGATATCTACAACTGACTTGTTCCGTCTTCAATGCCATTATCTTCCTGCCAATGCCACAGGAAAATGTAGAAAAATAGGCAGATAGAGAAATATTGTTACCTGTTAATAGAAGGCTTTTGAAGGCTGTGCATGAGGTGCTGACATACCTGTAAAGTTACAGGCAGAGGCTGCATGCAATGGTTTATGGGAAGGTTTGAAAAGCTTAATAAGTAGCTGTCAAAGCAGAGACTTGGGACTGCCATGCTCTCAGGCACAATAATGGACTAATCTGCATGAGGGAAGAGATGAAGCATGGGTGCATAGCAGGATAAAAATGAGCTGACTGCAAAATTAGAGCTTCCAGAATGGAACAGAAATCTTTTGCAAGCTCAAAGACTTGACACAGAGAATTTCAAGTAGTGCCAAAGACTCATCAGTCAGTGCACAATGTTTGTGTTATGTTTCCTACATGGTGCTTCTGCTTTTGTTTATCTGCTTATTAATGACAGCTTGGAATCATTTTACTTTGAGGCAAATGGCTCACTCAAACAACAAATATTAATATTCAGTCAGTGGCAGAAGTAACAACACATACAAGCCAATTTAAACTTTTTTGGCAGTTGTAGCACATGTAACAATATTAAATGTAGTCTTGTTGCAGCACCAGGTGACAATAAAGTAGACAATAAAAAGCTAACTAAAGCATGTTAGGACAGAGATTAATATATTTCAAGTACTGCACTGTGGTGAGGATACGTTTTAGAGATGAATGCTTATCTGTACTAAATTAAATGCATTCTATGTATTATATGTCTGAGTCACTGGTTTCTGGAGCCTTACTGATCCCACACTGATTGCCTCATAATGATGATCCCACATACAGTAATTCCTCTAAGTTTTTAACATGACTTCTGATACCAGTATATACAATACATTGTAGTGAGTGTCAAATTAAAGCTCATAACACAGAACAAAAAAAAATAAAAAAAAAAACAATTCATACAAGTTTCCTGTCCATGTGCAATTTCTTCATTAAGCCCAACAGCCCTTAGTTTAGAAAGCAGTCATGTGTGGGGCACTGTATCAAAACAATCTAACAAAATCCAAATAAATCACAACTACTGCTCTCCTTCTGTCCAGCATTTTACTTACCTCATCATAAAAAGCAATCAAATTTGTCTGACATGACCTATCCTTCATAAAGCCATGCTAATTATTCAGTAGTATAGATCTTGCGCAAAAATAAAATAAAACACCGGATGCGCAAAGTACAAAGGGATTCCGTCCCTAAAAGATTAAAACAATTGTTTTGATATGCGCTTCCGTTTATAGAATAAAGTACACCAACTTTTGTGTCCCCCAAATGTCTCAAAAGTTCCCTGTATTCTACAGGAATCCAGAGCCAAAAGATTTGTCCCGATATTGCGTTCACAACTGGCGATCGCTTCTTGTCTTTAAATAAAAGAAGAGACAAAACGCAGCAATGTGAAATATCGTAAGAGCCGGTATCAGGGCCCTGCTTAGTTAGTACTCACAGGATTTCCCAGACACGGCTACAGATAGAAACCGATCCGCAGTGTGGCAAGGCTCAACCCGTTCCTCCAAGCGGTGTTGCTGCTCTCTTCACGGTATGTTGCGCTCACTATCTTTGCAATCTCGCTCCTGGACGCACTAGTTGCCTCGTGTCCCACAGTCTCGGCGTCTTCCCATCCACTTCCTAGTTCAACCAGGGTCAGATCCTCACGGGATAATTTAGGGCTGAAGGTGTCAATAGACGTACTGACGTGCCAGAACTATAAACTAAAGGTGATGCTGACTATTTTCTCATTAACATTTTTTTTCACTTAATTTCACTTAATTTCACTTAATTTCACTTAATATTGTTAGATAACTGAAAGGTATTCATGGGCAATAAATTAGGGATTACAAATAGATAGACATAAGTTGTAATGATAATAAAATAAATTAGGGTGGGTTGTAAATAGTCCAGGGGTCTATATTCAGTCAGGTCACTTCATATGACAGTAAACCTGACCCTGAATTAAAGCCCTGTCTTAAAGGGGATGTTCACCTTAGATCATATTCTACATTTGTGAGAAAAAAAACTTTTGCAAATCATCTTTATTATTTTAAATGTTCTGTTTTGAAGCTACAGACCTGATAAACTAGTTCTCTCATCTGTGCTCTCAGCTCTCTCTGTAGCGGATTTCCCAGCCTGGGACTTGGCAGGCAGCCAAACAAAAACAAAATCACACTAAACTGGCTTTGCCCATACTTCACTCTGCCATATCTTTGATGGGATTTGATTGGCTGGCAAGATTTAGCCAATAGGATTAGTGAAATGCAAATGAAGCAGGAGAGCCGAGGCATGCGCAGTAACCAGATCAGTTTCAGCTTCCTGTATGGGCAGAATGGAACTCCCTAGCAGAGAGACGGCAGAGAGCCCAGAAGAGAGCCTTTTAGCAGCGATCCACAGCTTATATGGCTTGTAGTTTCAAAACTATCCATTTAAAATAATAAAGTTAAAGTATAAAAATGTTTCTTCTGACTGGGGCTATTCAAATTTAGACTATGTTCTGTAGGTAAACCTCCCCTTTTATGTATTGAATAACTCCATACATTTGAATTCATAGATATTCCTTCAGTTTTTAAATTCCTTTTTTAGAATTAAGACCTTCATGTCCTGAAGCCTGTGACTTTGATTGCAGAAGTGTTGCCCTACTGGTGTATCACATGATTTGGTCTTGATGTCGGTGATGGTTCATCTTTGTGTGTAGTTTTTGTCCTGTTTCTCCAATGTATCTGCCTCCTGTAGAGCACTTAGTACAGTACATGTAATTGTGTATACCACATTGCATTAAAGGAACAGTAACACCAAAAATTTTTAGTTATTAGTTAGTTCTAGTTAGTTAGTAATGAAAATATAATGTACTGTTGCCCTGCACTGGTAAAATTGATCTGTTTGCTTCAGAAACACTACTATAGTTCATATAAACAAGCTGCTGTGGAGCAATGGCGGAAATTGAAAAACGGCTATATGGCACAGGTTAACTAATGGATAACAGATAACACCATTAGACAGACAGAGCTTATCTGCTATCTGCTGTGTAACCTGAGCCTTTTCTCCTTTGAATGGCTGCCCCCATTGCTACACAGCAGCTTATTTATATAAACAATAGTAGTGTTTCTTAAGCAAACACAGCAGTTTTACCAGTGCAGGGCAACACTGAATTATATTTTCATAAAACACTTTTATTTTTTGACGTTACTGCTCCTTTAAGCACACGAATAGTAGTCCCGAATAGTGTAGACTTCTTGTGTATTTGATATTGAAACTTGATCTTTGCACAGGAGGTACTTGCAAGTTTCACATATTTTGCTGTTGCAGGGGAATGAACCTGCTCCTCAGATTAGGAGGTTGTCTATAAGAAAGGAGAGGTAGTTCTGGGAATATTTCCTTTAGTCTGGTATTTGTATGGAGCATGGGTTGCAAGTCTCTGGCTATTTTTCTAACAACATTCAGTTGTAGATGTAAGTAACAACAAGATATACCCTGTTGTTTTCTGTATTTTCTTTGTATTGCAAGAGTATGTCTCTGGGTATTTGAGTTGCTTTGTAGATTTGATCATCAATAATCTGTGGATGGTATCCCTGATTAAGAAAAGTTTTACGTAAGGAATTGAGATATTTATCTCTTTCATTAAGGTGTGAGCAAATACAAAAAAAAATTTTTTTTATGTAATGAGGATGAAAACTGTCCCACCTAAGATATGTAGGATGGCCTGTTGGATTTTGGTATAGGGATGTTTGTATGGTTCCATTTTTGATATAGATGTTAGTATCCAGGAAGTTGATGTGTGAATCAAATGGTTAGAGGGAAAGGTTGATAATGGGTGGAATTGGTTAAAGGTTAGACATTAAATAAATTATGGCTCAGAGTTCTTCCATGACAGGCCAAATGTAACACCAGAGCAAAATACAGAGAATCATTCAAACAAAGCAAAACAGAATAGCAAGTTGACCCCACAACCAAGACTATATCAGAAAATGGACCAATATATTGATTGTTTCAGAAAAAGGGTTACATCCAATATGCTGGCCAAACAAAAGGCAGTTGATTTACAATATCAGTATTTAGGAGAAAGCCGTGTGGTCTTAAACCTGCTGGGATCCATTTAAACCAATTTGCACATTATGGTTTCAATAAACATCCTCTAATCACTCCACTTACTCCAATTTTTCTCAATACATACACTCAACTATAACATCAGATATATACAATATGTCCCATCCTCCTACTAGTGGTTTTCTGAAGAACTATTTGGCACAGTCAATGTATCAGTGGAGAACACCACTGCAGGTTGGAAGACTGAATTGTGATTAATAAGAGATGTTAGAGCACATTAATGTTGCTGGTAAGCAAATACAAAAGGAAATAGGGCAATGCTGTTTTTAAATGGATAGCAAAACAATGCATCTTAATGGAGGGTTGTAATTAATGTCTATTTTCTAGGGCTGCTGCTATGTCATAGCAATTATTTCTTCACAACCTTTTCTTTTATACCTTACTATAGTACCATTAATGCATGATGCAATTGTCTGCATTCTAATTTAATGTTTTTGAAATCAGCCATATTGCTGGCAGTATAAATTAAGGGAGAGAGGAATTAATGGTGTCAGCTACCAGCTGTTCTTAACTTAAATAATTACAGTTCTCTTCTTTTGATCACAAATATAAATGGCTCAAATATTCAATTACGAACTGAAAGCTGTTTATTTATCCCAACTAATTCTTTTAGTAATCATAATGGGAAAATGCTAATTTATGGCATAAATGAATGATTAAACTGGACCAAATTCAGTCATTAAAGCTGAACTATTATTATATTTTATCATCTTATTTACAGTTGATTTGTCTTAAATAATAAAAATGCATTGTTCTGCTGCAGGGCTGTTTATTTTAAAAAAGAGAAGAAAGGGGAAAAAAACTGTACATTTCCATTGTTGTTTTTTTAATTGATGTGGCTTTGTTTTATTATGGTCTGTCTTCTTAATTGCTCAACAAATGTCAATACTTTTCAATAGGAAATTAATAATAAAGTAATAAAATAGAGGTATGTTTTAATTCCCTTACTGCACTGAAATCTGGCACATATGTCCATTGTTACAGGCCTGTTAAAACTACATAAGCAAGACTGAAACCAGAACACTTATCTTTCACAGCCCAACACTCAATACCCATGCACATTTCTTTTATAATTCCTAACTCAATAAATGCTGGAGGTCTGATTTAAGGTGAAAATTATAGCAGCCCCATAAAAACATGGTTTCAATAACTTAAATAACACTGTGTAACAAAAAAAGCAAAGAAAACTATGACACAACATCCTGCTAAAGCGATATGTTCACCATTCCTCCCACGAGATATTCAGTAACCTGCACTGAAACCATATCAAGGCCTCCAGCTTCCCTCAATCTGTAGCTAGGTGGGTATCATGAGTTCAGTATCACACTTGATCTTGAACCTCCCTGAAACCTTGTGTATTTTAAATTAATTTAAAAAAGCCTGAGAAGCATGTGTTTTCTGGGCCTTGCACCAGAGTCTATTAGACTTTAGACTTAGGCTTCTCCAGGGTCAGAACTATGGGTAGGCAGAAGTGACAGCTGCCTAGGGCACATTGATGCTGGGTCACGTGATTGGAAGAAAGCTGACAAGTTTTTGCAATGTATTGTGAGTGTTTTTGAACCCTTTTCATATTGCAATGATAGGGGGGTGCTGGGCAGCTACCTCTAAAATTGTCTTCTGCCCACCCCCTAGTACATGCCTACTCCTCAGTCTTACAGCCCTTCATTCCCTCTGTCACCCACCCCTGGGTCGTTCACTCTTCCCTTCCCCTCCATTGCTCTGCCCTCCCTCTCTCTCTCCCTTCCCTCCTGTCACCCTCCCCTCCCTCGATCTCCCTTTCCTCCTGTCACCCTCCCCTCCGTTGCTCTTCCCCCCTCCTGCCACACTCCTCTCCCCTCCATTGCTCTCCCATTCATCGTTGTTGGGTACTCACACCCAGGGGTGGGGAGGGTGGCTGGCCGGAACATTTTTATGGAGAAATTGTTTTGACTTTTCTCCGCTTATATATTCATAATATAGTTTTAATGCTTTTAGATTGGGATAATCCTAAAATATGTAGGACAATATGTAAAACAGTATACTGGAAATATTATTACATTAAACCCCGATTATGTTTAAGGATTCAGTTTTCCATTTTATCTTTCATGACACTGCTATCCTTCCTTGGGTATGTGGTGGCCATCTATAGGTTATTATATTGTGAAGTTTGTGGGGGATCACAGCAGGATTGTTAGCATAAATGCAGGCCACTCCAATGTGAAAAGAAAAACAGTCCGTTTATTTTGAACACATAGAGCTTCCAGCAGCAGTCAAAAATGTAACAGAAGGAAAACAGCTTCATTCAGCAACATAAAGTCCAGCAATAAACAAAATAGCTTACTTCAGTGTTTTTAAGTTTTCAGTTCCCCAAGGTACTATCCAGGCTTGGTCTGTGGGAAAAACACCAGGAAAATATCCCCCTGGCTATCAGGCCTCACAGGTCTCTGAAAATACAGCCGTTCCAACCCAACAGCCCAGCCCTCCTGTGCAGCTCCTTCTCTCACACACCTGCTGCTGACTCCCTTAAACACCCCTTGGCTGTCCAGCCCACCTTCTGGCTGCTTAACCCTCTGGTGTTTCTTAAAGGGAACATTCTTAAAAGGATGGCTCAGAACCTAAAAACCGGGCATACATATCTGCCATCCACTATAAATCCCACCCGGCTTGTACAATATATAGTGAATAAAGTACCCCCTCTTGTAAAATATAAGGATATTATTAGTTACCGAGGATTTTCATGACCATATAAAAACACGAGGCCGAAGGCCGAGTGTTTTTATACGGGTCATGGAACTCCGAGGTAACTTCTAATATCCTCATATTTTACAACTGGGGGTACTTTATTTATTATAATACACAAATTTTAGTGAGTCATGTGACAGAAATGACATCACTACTCACCGTTTATAACTGATGACATCACTACTCACCGTTTATAAGGATATAATTTACAGGATATTCATGGCTTTTGTGTATTATATAGACTTATTTTTAGTATATAGAGTTATTCCATAAAAATGTTTTCATGGTGATGACCATAAAATATTATAGGAAGATATTTTTGGCAGTGTTTTTGTTGCCAAGACTAGCTGCTGGTGAACACCCTTAAGAATCAGATGGAGTTAATGAAATTGCTCAAAGCAGTTGATTCAGTTCTAAAAAATGAACAGAAAAGGGATTGTGGGGGTCCTTCGATATACAGTACATGGATCATCAAAATCTGATCATTATTTATATCAATCAGGCTTTTTTTATGTAAGGTTGGTAAACAAGGACATGCAAAGCAATTAATGACCCATCATGCATTGGTTACTTATGAAAAATTTGAGCATACAAAAATTTTGCAAATATTACATAACTCTGCTCGTTTTTAAGAAATTACATTAATAATTGAAGAACGCTCAGAATGGGACTGTTTCATGAAGGACTTATGGATAAAGCTTAAGATTTCACTGGGGCAGATTTACTAAAGAATTTTGTAATTTTCAGTGAAAATTCGCCAAAATGACAATTCACAGGGACATCTCCAATTTACTCATAGGTCAATTAACACACTCATTTGTGAAAAACCTCAACGCTAGAGAACTTTCGTGCCATTTCAGCAGGCAAATTTTCATTCTGGTGAGCGATCATTAATCTGCATATTCATCGAAATATGAAAGTTTATATTCGTTACCCTTTTCGCCAAAGTCAATTTTGCCAGGTTGTGACTGATGAATTAGTAAGATGAAGCTACATACTCAACATTATTCTGTCAATGACATCATATCCTGTATATGGTCACTTTTAAACATCTTATTTGTTGCTATGGGTTACTGCTCCTTAGCAAACTTAGTTTCTCATTACATATGCACAGGGCTGGTAAGTAATTATAAGGGGCACATTTACTATTGGTCGAATATCGAGGGTTAATTAACCCTCGATATTCGACCCTCGAAGTTAAATCCTTCGACTTTGAATATCGAAGTCGAAGGATTTAGCGCAAATCGAAGTCGAAATAATCGTTTGATCGAATGAATAAATCCTTCGAATCGAACAATTTGAAGGATTTTAATCCATCGATCGAACGATTTTCCTTTGATCAAAAAAGCTAGGAAAGCTTATACCTTCCCTATAGGCTAACATTGGTGCTCGGTAGGCTTTAGGTGGCGAAGTAGGTGGTCAAGTTTTTTTTAAAGAGACAGTACTTCGACTATCGAATGGTCGAATAGTCGAACGATTTTTAGTATGAATCGTTCGATTCGAAGTCATAGTCGAAGGTCGAAGTAGCCAATTCGATGGTCGAAGTAGCCAAAAAAATACTTCGAAATTCAAAGTATTTTTTATTCTAATCCTTCACTCGAGCTAAGTAACTGTGCCCTTAGTGTATTTCAGTTGGAAGAGGCATAGAGGAGCAGCATCAAAGTGGATTTTGTTTGTGCCACAAAACATGTGCGTAAACTGGGAAGGGATAAAGTTGGACACTTTTTAAGGTCTTTAGCTGGCTTTTTCAAATGCATAAAAGGTTGTGTAAATATTATGGGGCAGATTTACTAAGTTTCGAATGGTAAATTCAAATTAGAATTTTCAACTTTTTTTTTTTTTTTTTGGTCAAACTCACAAATTCAAATTTAAAACCACCAACTCGAATTCAAATTAGAATGTGCGTTTTATCACACCTCGACCCTGGAAACAGTTCTAATTCGACTTTTCTCCACCTAAGTTCATGTAGAAGTCAATTTCAGAAATCCCATGAAGTTCGAAACTTTGATAAAGGCTGGGGTAACAGCTGAAACATCCAGTACGTTGTTTATTTGTAAATAAAATTATCTTCGTAACCGTAAGTCCTGTGAGTGCATCTTCTATAATGAGATGTACGTGAATGTGACTGTGGTATGCACCCAGGCACTGTGAATTATTTAATCGAGAGTGCCGAGAATGGAAGAATTATATAAAAATACCTTTTCAACTGAAGTGAAAAGGTATTTTTTGATTATGCGAAACAACAATTTTTCTTCCCTGTGCAATTCTGCAATGATCCCATGGACACTTTTAGGGGAAAAAATACAGGCTGCTTCACCTGATAATAATGAGATCATGAACTCAATTATTACAAAATTCCATGCAATTTATACTAAAAATAAATTAGATGCTCAGATTATATGCCTCTGTGCCAGCAAACAAAGTGTTAACTTCTATTTTCACTCTGATGCTGAAGCAAAGTCAAATAATAATAATGTGTTTTCCATCTTATGGCTTTAGGACATGACAATCCAACCAGATGATTTGTCATATCTCAAGAGCATGAGTGACAGTGACTGACAAGATGACACTTCCCAAGTTGTACAGGGTTTTTCTTAGATATGGAACTCAGTATGCCGGGAACAGGGTGATGCTGTGTCAGATGCTGTAATTCTGCTGATTGATGGAGACCGTGTTGAGATGTTTATTTGCCTTGAAAACAAAACTTTGTACTTGAACATGAACAACAAAAACTTAACCGTTTGCATGTTTTAAAGCATTGAAACCAAAGCCTTATAACTTAAATCTAAGGGACTCTATAATGGTTTCTTATTTAAACTTAGCTGATATAAGTATATGATCTTGACTCATAGGCCATTAATGGCCAGATTGTATCCTGTGCTGAACAATGAAGACACAAGTGTAGTAGTTTAAACTACCAGGGCATCCAACAATACATAACATGCTCAACTAAAAGATTTTAACAATATCAAACCATTCCATTTCAGACAACTGCATTAAATTATGGCAATAAATTGTGATCTTCAATTTCTTCTAATCCGAGTTTACGGACATGAATTTTAGAGATTGATCAATTGAAGAAATCTCAAAAATTAAAATGAAAATATTTAACAATTAAAACCTGGCAAGCTTCAATCGATTGGAGACCTTTTTTTCATCATTCAAGCTAATTTATTTTATGTAGCTTTTTTATCTTTATTTATCTTTCATTTTTTTTTTTTTAAACTGAAATGTTTTTGTTGATTTTCCAATGAAAAAAAAATCAACATGTTATTGCATGAGTGCAGTCACAGAAAATCGTAAGATATCATATGATCTTTCATTTTTTTAATGTTTTTTTAAGTTGAGTTTGTAACGATGAGTGAAACAATGTGACTTTTGTTGTGATCAAGTTATTTTTTGTGACTTAAATTTTTCCTGTTTTCATTTTTTTTATAAGTATGCTGGTGAATGAGTATAAACCACCCAATGAACCTTAATAAAGATGTTAAAAATTCTAAAATCTGCCTCCCGAGTATAAGTTGTTATGTGAATAAAAATTACATTGGACTATTAAAGCTTCTATTAATGTACAGTATTAGTGATGGGTGAATTTATTAGACAGTCCCGAATTCGCCGTGAATTTGCCCGTTTCACCGCCGGCAAATAAATTTGCGAATTGGTGCCGGCATTGGAACCGTCGCTGGGGTCAAAAAAACTTTGACGCCGGCGCCCATTTTGACATAGGCGAATTGTTGCCTTCAAAATCCTCAAAATCACGTTTCGCTAATTTTTCAACAGTTTTGCAAATTCGTGGCGAAGCGAAACGGGACATATTCACCCATCAGTAGAGTACAGTATCTGTGCTCATTGAAACTGACCATTACTGGACACAAGAATTTGCATTTTCTCAACTGTTCATTGGTTTTGCCTTTCTACACCTACTGCTATCATTTATCATTTTGTATTGGCTTATGTAGTAGTCCTGGTTTATGCTATTCATTACTGCATTGTGAAAACACTGCAATGAAATGGGTTTTACAGTCAAATCATGCACAAAAAATAGTGGGCTACCAGTTGCAGTTGGGCAATACATTGGGCCAGACTCATTTTAGTGAAAAAAAAAGTTATCACAAGGTTTATCATGTCAAGATTCATGGACTAGATTCAATTCGAGGAGGCAAAGCTTTCTCCGAATTCAGTATCAGTTTTTTCCATAGACTTCAATGGAGTTTTCACTGTTAAACAGGGAGATACATTTTTCTGAATTGAATTGCATCTCAAATTGATTGATTTTTCACATGATAAACCTTTCTGCTCACTGAATCGTATCTGGCCCAATGTATAAAATCTGCAGTTATTAAGTCAAGCTGCCACAGGCTCTTTACAGAACACACACAATCTGGTGTTTGCTTAATTCATTATAAAATATACACATTAGAAACAGGGATTGGAGAGCAAAATGTTGCTCACGAGCTACTGGTTGGGGATCACTGCATTAGAAGATACAAATAATACCAAAACTCTTCAACCATTTATTAGGAACTAACAATACAAATCCCACTCCAAAACAGTAAAGTCTCGTGCTCCTACACAGCATTGGAGTGCTCAATCCAAAAAAAAACACCAACTTTTAGTTAGTAGTTTTTATCAACTTTTAAGACAATAGATATTTTACTACTGTGTTCTTTTGATAAAATCTATATATTACGCCACTTGCTAATTAATGTTAGGGATATACTATTTTGCCATATCCCTACATAACCTTTTTGCTGTACCAAACTCCCAGTGCATGGAGGTGGTTTGTTAAAAGAATAGTGTCATGAGAAAACATGTTTTAATGAAATAGTTAATAGTGCTGCGCCAGCACACTTCTGCACTGAAATCTGTTTTTCAAAAGATCAAATGGATTTCTTTATATTTCATTTTGAAATCTGACATGGGGTGCCCCCAGTCACGTGACTGCTCTGATAAACTTCAGTCACTCTTTGCTGCTGGCAGGTAGAAACAACCGCACCGATGCACCGAAATCTCAAAGTGTAAATCAGGCAGCCCATAAATGCATAACCGAGTGCAGGAAGGAACTGAAATGTCCACTTTGCCCAGCATGACCGTGTACTAGAGTTGTTGTATAGCACCGGGGGGTTCTGGAGGAACGTCATTTCGTTTCTACTATGTATACTTTATTTACTGTATATGGCTGAAATGACAATAAAATCCACTTGACTTGACTTGACTTGATTCCATTGGTGTCCCACGCCACACAGAATAGAAGAGAAGAAGATGGAGTTCCGCCCACGGGCTACTTTAAAATAGAAAAACTCTATTCATTCATGTTACAAGACACGCAGCATGGTTAGACACAAACAATGGCAGGGACATAGTTAGACACAAACAATGGCACAGGTGCTCCTGCTGCATTTTTATTAGCACAATGCGAGGAGCCCGCCATTCTCTGTAGTGAGGATGGCTCCATAACACTCCAGCCCCTGGCTGCTGGACAGCAACTTCAGCTCCGGGTGTGGGGGATTCTGGGAGCTGTAGTCACACTCATAGGAAGGCATGAGGGTGGGCTTTATTGGGGACTGCCGTCCTGTCACTGCTTCTTGGCATCTCAGAGGTTGAAGTGGCTGTTACTGGTGTCTGTACATGGGCAAACAATTATGGAACAGTGCATCTCAATGTACAAAATAGGGGTGTGGAAGCACTCTAAAGGCTAAGTAATAGTATATTTAAGTATAATGGAAGTGCTAGTTTTAAGGAACATTCCCTAAAAACAGGGGTTTTTAGGTTCAACAGACACTGATTACACAGAATGCTACTATGCAGTAAGACTTTTTATACTATGGCCGAAAGGCAAATAAGTTAGGGACCGCCATATGGGGTTTACCTTGATGTGGTATGGTGGCTTTTCAACTGTATGATCATAACTTTGTAACTAAAAACCCCTGTTTTGTAAACTTGTGAGACAGGGGACCAGGGAATGTGCATTAAAACTAGCACTTCCATTATACTTAAATATACTATTACTTAGCCTTTAGAGTGCTTCCACACCCCTATTTTGAACAGTGCATATCCATCATTTTGCCAATAATAGCAGCCTAATGTTCTATACACAGTCCTCCCTCACTGTCCTGATTCCTTTCAGCTCTAATAATGACAGGCAGCCTTTCCAAATAACTGCACTCAGCTCTCCTTTAACCACCCCCAAATGTATTCTGTGTCTTCAGGCACCTGTTCACATCTAATCATAGACCCACATAGTTCTTTCTAGTCCAAAGCCTGGCACTGATTTCCATAAAAACCATCAATAATTGTGTCAAACACTGTGTCTGTCTTTGCTTCTTTTCTGTCATAGAAAACAGCAGATGTATTGTTCCAGCAAATCAGCAGAAAAAATGTATTTGAATGAAATATTTTTTTAAAATGGCCTCCTTTAGCATTCATGAAGCACAAGCACTTCGGTTTTGTTATGAGCACAGTTGCCCCATATTTGTTCTGAAACTTCTTTTGTGATTTGTTATCTGCTTGCAATAACTGGACCCATATGTTAATGCATGTCATGCTAGCAGGTATACCATCCTTATTCTTTTGTTTTACTTTATATTATGAAAGTTATTAAAGTACACTTATAGCAAATATTTCCACTACATTTCATATAAAAATGAAAGAATATGGACGTAACTGAACAATTCTGTAACTGGTTACTTGGCCATGCTGCTTTTCCTTCTATTTCTCAATTCGTTACCTTTCCTTACTTGCTTCTTTTCAAACTGTATACTTGTTACAATTTTTCACAAAGGAGAAAAATCATAGGAGATACTGAGAGCTCATAAAATGTAATGAACTTAACATTGATTTTTGTTAAGTGAAGGATTGTGACTTGTCATAGAAATGATTTTTTTTCTGCATTGCTTTTTTCTACTGTGCTAAATTTCCATTAGTGGCATGCCAAGTACCTTTCAAACGAGCCAGAGCGAATAGAAGTATGTAACCAATCCACCCCCTAAGTGAGCTGTTCGGTGCTGCTGTAGAAAAACAAGAGGAAAGGTGCATCCATGAACATGAATTAAAACAAAAATCATGTAGAAAAGTTCATAAAGTTGGGGTTAAATAAAGCCATTTATATTTTGCTTCTTGGTTATCCATGAAACCTGCAGAGCTGTTTCCTGCCTCACAAATTAAACCAGCTTCTTTTTTTCGGAAGAATTTCTAACATTTATAAAATACAAGTCAGCAAGAAGAGGTCCTATTTTTGACACAAACGTCATTTAATCCTATTCTCTGTATCACCAGGGATTTCCACTGAATGCTTCTGAAAGCGACATAATGAAAAACAATTGGATTGATACATCAAATGATTTTGTAAAGCCTTCACTGTGTTTTCTTTATGTTATTTTTTCATACGCACTGTATGTCAGATACTTAAGGGGTTATTTGTCAAAATCCGAAACGTTCTCGCTATTTTATGAAAACTACTCTGACCAAATCTGCACAGACTTTTTGTTATATCTGTTGTATTAAGTCAAACCAACTGGACTTGCTGTGTTTTTCTTGAAGACATTTCACCAGTCAGCCGACTAGCTTTTCTCGATTCAGAATTACTTGTAACAAAGATGCACTGGAATGTTGCTCCAATCAGCATAATCTGTTTATCATAATCATAAGGGATCTCATGAAGGTAAGGTGTTGATTGCATGATTGGAGCTATGAGGTGTTATTAAACCTTCCAGGGAGAGATGACAAAAACTTGAATTTCCCCATTCGATGGAATAGCTTGTATTCAATTAACTACTAATCAAATTAGAGTTTTTGACGAATATGTTCAAGTTTGCAGTTGCCCCATTTAAACTCGAATCAACATATTCAAGTTTTTTAAATCAATTTTCTTTTCTGACATTTTTTTCACACATGAAGTCCTGTAGCAGCCATTTTAGGTGCATTTTTTGCTGATTTGGACTAGCTAGGTGGAGGAGGTGTTTCAAATATCAGGCTGATTTTTGCTCATTTATAGCTTCAACCAGAAGGCAAGGAGGAGGAGGGGGAATGCCTTTCCAGCCCTACACTATGTAGGATCTTATCAGCCACAGGACGGGGGGGGGGGAGAGAGAGAGGGACTTAGGCTGGGGTGTCACTGGGAGGGGTTCCTGGGGGAAGGAAGAGGAGGGGGAGGGCACACTAAGGAGAGGGTTCCCGTAGCAGGCGGGAGGGCAGGGGAGATAGGGGGTCCCATAGCAGGGGGGAGGAGGGCAGGAGAGATAGGGGGTCCCGGAGCAGGGGAAGAGCAGGGGAGATAGCAAGTCCAATAGCAGGGGGAGGAGGGCAGGGGAGATAGGGGTCGTGGAGCAGGGGGGAGGGCAGAGTAAATAGGGGGTCCCATAGCAGGGAGGAGGAGGGCAGGGGAGATAGGGGGTCCCGCAGGGGAGATAGGAGGTCCCACAGCAGGGGGGAGGAGGGCAGGGAGGGTGTCCCACGGGGCAGGGAGGGAGTACCCCAGGGCAGGGAGGGTGTCCCCAAGGGCACGCAGCATGTCCCCCAAGGCATGAAGTGTGTCACCCAGGGCACGAAGTGTCCCCCCCAGGGCACTGAGGGTACCCAGCAGTGAGGAGGAAGAGGCCAGGGCCCAAGGGGCCCTTCGAATTCGAAGGATTTTACTTCGAGGGTCGAATTCGAGGGTCTATTAACCCTCGATATTCGACCCTTAGTAAATGTGCCCGGAAGTGTTGTCCAGTCAAGGCAATTGGTGTGCTGAATCTGTACACCCACTATGGAGAATCTATCCTTTAAGTAATTAATCATCAAGAAAGCATATAAAAGGGGGAAAATGCTATTGTGATACTAAGCTCTATAGTTAGTATAGGTATATATAATTGGGTTTTCATTTGGAGGGGTTGAACTTGATGGACTTTGTCTTTTTTCAACCCAGTTTAACAATGTAACTATGTAACTATGTAACTATGTAACTATGTAACTAGCAAATTGAAATTCTTGGTTTAATGGTTGTATGGGCATCACTCTGTATACAATTAAGGGAATGTGTTTTCTTATCCATAGCCATCTTAACATCTGCTTGTACTGTGCATCTGTAGCGGTCATTTACAAATGGAAGTGCAGTGTGCAAAGTGCGATTTCAGAACCAAATCACCATGTTTTTTTAACCATAATGATAATTTTTCATAATGCCGGCATATAATATGGTCAAATGAAGAGATATGAAATTGTTCTCTGTGTATCAAATTTGACACAACTGCATTTGCATTTCCATGCAGATTTCTACAATAGCATTTTCAGAGTGGAAGTTGAATCACTTCTGGAGGGCACGTTCAAAATTGGTGCACATATTGAAGCAACCCACAGTGAATCTTGGAGCCACTACCAAATCCAGGGTGGTGGCAGCACCAAGCTTCCTCAGGGTCAATAGGTATAATTGTGTGCCATTCATGATAAGAGGCAACCCTAATAAACTGCTCTTTCTATTTCTTAAATGATCCCTTGTATGCTTGTGCATTCAATGTGCAATGCACCAATAAAACCTATCATATAAATACACACATATACTTTTTTACTGTACCAGCTAACTGAATATTTTTACCAAGACTTGAAATATGTCCAGGAAAACATAGGCTATGCTTTTGGTGATATAATGAAGAATACTCCTAGGGTTCTGCAATTTGAGCATTTTTTATACTATAATGTGGATATATTCAGGTGACATTACTTTCCATGTACTGCACAGGGAGTAAGTCTCAGTATAACATTATCCGGCATTGCCTGAAGCATTCAGAGGTACATAATAACTTTCTTCCGTGGCAAACCGAACTCTGACTGCCAGGCATACATAATATACAATAGAATATATTCTTTCCACCTGGGGCCAGTTGGCTTACAACAGTGTTCTTGCCAACTGCAGGTTTTACCCCAAAGGCTCTCTTTTTCTGATGCCTAATCCAGTTACAGTACATAATATAAAATGAGGCACAAGTTATAATGAAGACTGAGTGAATAGTTTCCATATACCAATATATTCAGTACTAGTCATCTTTCTTAATACTACAAGTTAAGGCCATAAAGATAGCTGTCTGATACTGGTGAGGTTAGATATTTGCTCGTTTCATTAAACATTATTCTCATGTTTTATTCATAGTCAAATTAATCATTGCTCAAAATCAAATTGATATCAATACATTTGAGTGCAACTGATAAATCTACTTATAATACACAATCCATATTGATTTCATGTTTCTTTTCTGTGAAAGATTATGCCACTGTAGCGCTCACAACACCAAGCAGTGTAAATGCCATGAAACTGGGTTTCAACCAGGGCCATCTCAAGTTTATAAATAAAATATAAACTTAAGGTAAGAAAACAATCTGCAGGCAATAATACAGACAGGTGTGAAATGCTTTGTTGGATATCTAAGCACTCTCTAAGATGTTTTTCTTGCTATAAAACCTAAACCTTTCCACTGAGTTATGTTCCTTGAGTCCCATGGAAGCTGACATTAACAAAGTTGTAATAGCTCAGATGATTTTTCAGGGGAAATTTAATTAAAGAACCCATTTAGCTTGTGGCTATCAATCTCAGGGCTGTGTGAGTGGGAACTGGCTGTATTGCAGAATATTAATAAGCTACCAGCTCAGTCAAACCAGCCTCACCCTAACTGTGCCAATGCTATTCTGAGAATTCTCATAATAAGGTACTTTGCCACAATGACCAATGGTAATCAAAAAACACCCAGACATTATAATTTAATCATTTTGGCCTTATCTCGCCCCCACCCAATCAGAGTTAGATGGACAATGGACCTATGCTTGGCTTCAATTAGCAGTAGCTCATGCCCAGAATATAATTCATAACAGTGCCTCTTCTTAAAGGAGAAGGAAAGGCTCTATTTACTTGGAAGTGCCAAAAGTTAGGCACCCCCAAGTGATTGTATACAGTGCCCACCGGGCCTACAGACTCATGCCCCATACCATCCCCTGGGCCCCCAGCTGCAAACACCTCTATGCCACGAGCATACAAGCGTACATTTTTCCGATGCTGAGGGAAATGAAACGAGGGAGCGCAGGAACGGATCTGGTCTGACCCTGATTGTATATATTTACCTCACACCCCGGGCTGTTGCTCCTATCAGCAGAAAACTGAACCTGCCAGGGTTCTTCCAGCGAGCACCATAGATCGATCGGCTTCCATCTTCTTCTCACGATGCACATGCACAGTAGCGTGAAATGCTGAACTTTGACAAAGTCAGATATTTCGTTCTACTGCGCATGTGTCTGCCGTCTGAAATTTGAAGAAAGAAGAAGAAGGAAGCTGATCGCTCCATGGTGCTCACTGGATGAACCCCCCAGACTGGTGCAGTTTTGTCCTGATAGGAGCACCTGCACGGGGTGTGAGGTAAGTATACACCTCACTTGGGGCACTTGGGGGTGCCTAACTTTTGGCACCCATGCCTCTGGCGGGGACGCCTGCCGCATGCGTCTGTTCCCTTCCGTGTCTGGTTCCCCTATGGTGCATGCGCCGGCACACTTCCGGGTGTTTGCTACGGCGTGATGATGTCAAGCATAACGGTGCAAAATTCAAAAGGTATAAAAGTCGAATTCAGTGTAATAGAGATTGACCGTTGTTAGGTTCTATTTGCAAAGTTCCTGGGTGTGTTACTCTTAGTGAATCTCTTTTATCTTCTGTGTATTGACTCTTGCCTGCCTGCTTTACTACTCTGACCTCTCCAATCCTGATCCTGCCTGCTTGTGACTACTCTGACCTCTCCAATCGACCTTTGCCTGTCCACGGACTATTCTACGCTCTCCTATCCTGATTCCGGCCTGTCTGACGATTCTCGGCTTGTGCTGGCCCGGCCTGCTTGCTCCTGGTGGTGTTCTTCCTTCCAGTATCCTGGTGAGACGATCATGCCCCTTTGCTTGTCCAGAACCGTTAGCTTTGCTCCTCTCTCAAATAAGACCTGGCGGCATCCGATTAGCCGAGGGCTCCTCCCGAGCTGAAAGGTGGCAGTTATAGGCAGAAGTGAGAGCCAAGAGCAGGGAGCTTAGCTTGGGTTCTGGATATTGGGTGCCGAACGTGACAGCAAGCTTTCGGAGCACCAAGGCCCCTTCGTCAGGCAAAATACAAATGAACAATATCCTTTAATAAAATCCAAACTCTGTGGATGTCGTTCTGTGGTGCTCTATCTGGGAACTTTGCTGCTCAACAGTTCCATATACATAACAATACTCCAAAGGTAATCAGATGGCACTCACACAGCAAAATGTGCTTATACTTTGTGGTTTTCTCTGCAGAGATCAGAATAAACCACAAAGTATAAGCACATTTTGCTGTGTGAGTGCCATCTGATTACCTTTGGAGTATTGTTAAAATACAAATGAAAGCTAGAAAGTCACAGCATATATACTGTTATATCAGTGAAAGGTATTCATGGGCAATCAATTAGGAAGTTACAGATAAACAGAGATCAATCTTAGAGATAATACAATGAATTAGGTTGGATTGGAAATAGTCCAGGAGTCTGGATTCAGTCAGGTCACATAGCGTGACATAAAACCTGACCGTAAATTAAGGCCCTGTCTTAATGTGTTAAATAACTCCATACAATTTAATTCATAAATCTTCCTTTCCCATTCAGTTTTAAAGTTCCATTTTAGAATTAAGACTTGCATGTCCTGAAGACTGCAGAAATGTTGCCCCACTGGTGTATCACATGATTTGGTGTTGATTTTATGTCTGTGGTGGTTTTAAAAATTAGAATTTTAGCTCATTGAAGTCGATTTTTAATTTTTAAGGTTTTTTAATATTCTGAAAAACTCAAAAACTGGAAAATCCGGAATGTGTCCTTATTTATTCAAAAACTAAAAAATATGTAGAAACTTTTAAAAAAGCTCAAACACATTGAAATCACGTGCTACATTTCAAATTATTCTCAAAAACTTGAATTGAAAAATAGCTTGGATTTTATTAATCCAGCTCCCATTGACTTCTTCATGAACTTGTCAGCTTGTCGGTTTTTGTCTTGTCAGCATAATAAATCTTGAAAATGTGAGTTTCTGTAACTCGAACGTGCATTTGTGATTTTTGCAGCAAAAAAAAAAAGATTTTGTGGCATTGATTTCTCAGGTATAGTTTAAACATAAAGGTTTACTAAAAAACATAGTATAAGTATTAATAATGTATCATGTAGTCATTTATTCCTGAAATCTCAGATAATAATTGCATACACAATGGCCTGAACATGCCTCTTTGTAGATTGGGGTATTTGTCCAACCATTTTGGCTACAGTGGTTTGTTTCAACGCTAAAATAAGGACATTTTACTTTGTAAAGAGCTTGTACAGTATATGTCAAAACCAGTTTGTATCTGAAATGTATCCAAACCAATTTCAATGTATTTTAAACAACAGCATTAAATGAAAAACAAGAGGGGCATTAAAAAGAGTTATAAACCATTCCCTGTGTTTTTAGACCATTTTCAAGTAAATGAGGTGTAAACAAATCAATAAAAACAGCTACGCAAGCATAACACATCATCCGTACATAATAATCTCAGTATTATTTTATTGAAATGCACAGAGTGGATGTGCCCTTGGGTGCAATTGACTCAATTCTATTGTTGCAGTTATAAGATACCTGACACACATTCTGTGCAAATGATGGGATGAAAAGGAGATGTTAGATCAAACTTTTTTAGCTACAAAAATGCTAGGAATCTTGTTATCACGAGAACATTATATTGAAGTTTATGGGAAAAACTGGACTGAATTTGGAGAAAAGTTTTTCTCCTCTAATTTAATTGAATCTTATCCATGAGTTTTCACATGATAAACCACAAGATAACTTGTTCTCATTGAATTAAATCTGGCCCAATGTGAGAACAATATCCGGAATTCCATTGCCATTGTGTCCGAAGCAATAAGATACAGTATTTCCACTCAAATTGCACTGAAAATAATCACTGTTGGGATGTAGTGATGGGCGAATTTATTCGCCAGGTGCAAATTCGCGGCGAATTTGCGCATTCGCCGCCAGCGGATAAATTTGCGAAACGCCTGAGAAAATTGGCTGCAAAAATTCGCCGTCGCCAAAAAAATTTTTCCGAAAAACGGACCCCCGGCGTCAAAAACGGGCGCCGGCGTGAAAAATTCGCCCATCACTATTGGGATGTTGTTATTTCGCTGTCAAAATAAAATCTCTATGTGATTATTTAGACACAAGTGTGTTGCATCTATTAACTTGGGTAGTTGTGGGAACGCTGGAGCTACCACCACCTTCAAGGCACACTTCATCTAAACAGACTGTAGGGCACACGCAACCCACTTTTGGGTTGCCGTGGTTGTGCTTTAAAAATAAGCCCTTCAGATTGTAAACATTTCATGGCAGGGAACACTGTATACATTTTTTGTAGAAGTATAAGCTCTGTGGAATTTTGAAAATGTGTAGATGAAAAAAGTTTTGCAAGAATAATTAAAGGGTTGAGACACATGTCAGAAACCAATGTATCACATGGTCTTATGATCTTAGTGAGCCCTCCTTTGCCTCGATGGTGTTCCAGCCAGTTAAAAGCAAGGGTACTCCTCCTTTAAAATAGGAAGTAAGTGTAGGAACCTGGAAAAGAGATAAAATGAAAGCATTTATTGTTTTTATGTTGTCTTATTGTTGTTTATTGTTGCTTTATATATTGCCTAAAGATTTATTGATTAATGCTAGCAATTGATAAGTACCATATAAATGGTATATACTCTCAGCAATGACATTGTTTTCACTTTATGATGCTAGGCATTGATAACTTTAAACTGGTGTGGAAGAAATATTACCCGTTCCTTTCTGGCTTACAGTAGAATAAATTCTTTAAAATGCTAGCACAGTACTGGATCATTTCCCTACTACAGACTTGAGGGCAGATTTACTAAAGGGCAAAGTGGCCATCATTAGTTAAAATTCGCCAGAAACACCATTCGCAGGGACATCGGCAATTTACTAACAGGTGCAGAGGACAACTCGCTAGCTAAAGAGACCATCGCTGACACAGTTTCTCTCCCTTTTCGCCAGGTGCATTTTTGCTCAGGTGAACCATCATGATTCTGCAAATTCACAAGTTCGAATTTTATAGAATGTTACCTCTTTCGCCAGAGTTTATTTCGCCAGCTTAGACCTGGCGAACTTATAAAATGAAGCTACATCCTCCTCAATCTCATGTCAGTCATCATATCCTGTATGCCAAAAAGTCATAAAAATGTTAGGTTTTTTCATATTTTAAAGCAGGATTATCTTTAAAAGTTGAAACTATTAAAACATTTTGTTTTAACTTGTTTACCATTTGAGGGGCATGCCACATATGTTTTAGGGTGGGCTCATGTCTAGGGCATTAGAGGATATCTTTTGCCTTTATTTTACTCTCTTGAACATTCTAAATAATAAGTGGCCACTTCAAGCATTTGCACCAACATCAACAAAAAGTCACACCAACACCAACATAAAGTCATATATAAGACCCATATCAACACACCCTATTCAAATTGACCTTAGCTTAAGGGGCAGATTTACTAAGCTCGAGTGAATTTTCGAAGTTAAAAAAGTTTGAATTTCGAAGTGATTTTTTGGAAACTTCGACCATCGAATAGGATACTACGACTTCGAATTTACTTCAACTTCGATTCAAAGTAAAAATCATTTGAATATTCGACCATTCGATAATCGAAGTACTGTCTCTTTAAAAAAAAACTTTGACTAAATACTTCACCAAATTAAAGCTACCGAAGTGCAATGTTATCCTATGGGGACCTTCCACAGCACTTTTCTAAGTCTTTGCACATCGAATAGAAAACTTTCTATTCGATCATTTGATCGTTCGAATACGCTGAAAATCCTTCGACTTCGATATTCGAAGTCGAAGGATTTCAATTTGAGGGTCGAATTTCAAAGTTTTTTTAACTTCGAAATTCGACCCTTAGTAAATCTGCCCCCATGTGTACTTACAAAGTGAAATGAATGTTAGTGAAAGTTAGTGAAAGTTTGCGATGAAATTCTCGCGCTGACTAATTAACGCTAGCAAAGAGAAGCAAATGTAATGAATAATGTAGTGGTAACGAATTTGTGCCCGGCAAAGTGGTGTGAATGTGTGGTGAAGCCGACGCTGGTGAAAATTTGCCCTTTAGTGAATTTGCCCCTTGGTGTTAAAGTCGAAGGAAAGGCCTAATTTGGATGTTTTGTTTAAGAATTTAGTAGAAAATGGTTATTTTATGCCCCATATCCATATACGGTATGGACACACACACACACACACACACATATATATATATAGAAAAGTAAGTTACAGTTCAGTTGTGCAAAAATATTTTTTTAGGGGGTTATATGTTGAGAGTACTGGGGCTAACTTGTTTAGTATGTAAATTAAGCCTTGCCCACATGCACCCAATAAGAAAGGTGAGGAGCAGCATTTCAGCTTGTTTAGTTTAAAAAAAAAAAAAAAAAAATATATATATATATATATATATATATATATATATATAAACACACATATACCAGAACATTACCTTAAACTGCACGTATTATTGCTAGGAAAACGTTTTGAAATATTTATAAAAGATCTAACTAAATGTGCCTTTTTACTTTTACAACGTTTGTGCACCATTAAATAAACTGCACTTGCATTGGAGTGTTAAAAAATACATTTCTAGTATTCATGAACCAGTGATGGCTGTACAATAAACGCAGCTCAATAATTACATTTGTAAACATATACCACTCAGCAGCAAATGTGGAAGAAATACATCAAAGCTACTGAGGCTAAATAAAAAGGTAGGAGCGGTAATAAGGAGTGTGAAGCAGTTATTTAGATTTCTTGAATTAGATGAGTCAGATTCAGAATTTAATAATATACCCATAACTGTGAAAAGAAAACTGATAAGCAAATTGCTAGAGTGAAATAATAAAAACATATAAACACTCAATTTGCCATGAGAAATAGTCTGAATGCAAACAGTAGGAAAGATTGCAAACCTTCCAAAAATGACCCACTAGAAAGAACTAAAAGGAGAAACTCTAGAAGCAAGTTAAAAGATGCTTTTTCGGACTTTGTCATATTAGGCAGGAGACCTGGTGTTACCCTACCTGCTTACTTCCCCTGCACTCATGCTCATAAGAGTTTTGTTTGCTGAATACTAAGGCACATATGACACAAGCAGTGGCAGGACTTGGAAAGAGTGTTTAAAGTTCTCTTATCTACCCTAACAACAATGAATTTATCTGAATGTATAAAATGTCACTAATTTCACAAGGACATTATTTCCAAATAAAGGGGTTGTGTGTGGGTAGTAATGGTTAGTGAATCGCATAATCTCTGGTCCTTCAATAGGTTTCAACAAAAATGTATTGATTTTAAAGCCCATTCTGAGAAGAATTTCAACATTCCCTTTCACCTTTATTATAACTAGCTGAAGTTTTACATTTTTCCTTAAATTTAACTCTGCTGATCATGGAAATAATCATTATGCTATCTCCACTCCAACAGTAAAGCTCTGGGATTAATTTAATTCTGACTTGGGCTTTTAAAGAGTAATTAATATTATATATAATCTTCTTTCATGGTTTTTAATGTATAATTGGGCATCACACATTTTGATCAATACTGCAGCATTTCCAGGAACTTTTTTCTTGCTTTGTGGATATTTATTATTTGTACTACTGTGTACTTACAGTGTAAACAGTAGAATTCCCAAACCTCTCATTTGAATTGAAAGCTGAAGTACATATTTCTTGTGGGTAAAAAATTAAGCCAATTTAATAATTCAACCAGAGTATCCAGTCACTGAATTCTTGGTTCTTGATGGCTAGTTAATTGGTTTTTAACTGCTATTCCTATTTGGTCTAACCTCGCAGAGATTTGGGTTTCTTTTAATTCCCCTTGACTCAACTGCTCTGCTTTGCTCTAATATGCCTCTGTTATATGTGGCTGTCTGTGATTAATTTGGAGTTACATGAGCTACCAAAGTCATGTGTCTATCATCAAAACTCTGCTATCATCTTCTATCTTCTATCTCCTTAATACCACGTTGGAACAACTCTTGCCCCCTTGAAAGTTAAGTGGCAGGACGAAGCCATTATAATCCATCATGGTGTGTTCTAAATTCTGACATCCCTCCCTTTATCCATATTTATATGGCTCTTCAGCGATCCATAGACCTGAAAATGACTGGTTAGTAAGATAGACAATGTTCTCTCATCATTTAGATGCTTAACTACAGATGAAGCCACTTGGATTTGTGAGATAAATGCGTCATGACTCAGGGTTAATTGAAGAAACTGCGTTATCTAAAGTCATCTTAACTCATTTAATGCATTTAACCTTTCCATTAGCATACCAAAGCACCATTGTGAACAATGGTGAATGCTTTAATTAGATGGGATGTTGTGACGCAGTTTTCTGTGTTAAATGAGATAAATGGGATATCTGTGTTTAGTTATTCTGTGTCAAACAGACAAACCAAAGTGGCTGCATCTGTAGTTCCTTCATTGAAAACAACTATATTGGTAAGGTTTTGGTAGTAATTTCTCATGTAATTGTGACCTCCATCACAGGGCATATGAAGTAAATCCTCTAGCATTATGCAAATGCATTTATATTTTACAGAATTCAGGGAAATATTGTAGATATGCAGCCACACTGGTTTGTGTGTTTGACACAGAATAACTAAACACAGATATCCCACTTTTCCCATTTAACACAGAAAATTGCGTCATAGCATCCCATCTAATTAAAGTATTCACCATTGTGAACAATGGTGCTTTGATATGCTAATGAAAAGTTTAAATGCATTGAATGAGTTAAGATGACTTTAGATAACACAGTTTCTTCAATTAATCCCGAGTCATGTCGTATTTAACTCACAAATCCAAGTGGCTTCATCTGTATTTAACAGAGAGAGGGTAGTGGGTTTTACAAACATCACCTAGAGACTAAGGCTAGGGCCAGACAATATGGATTGTCCACAGATAGAGAATCTGCTGGCCTGTGCTCCCCTTCTCTTCTGCAGGAAGGTCCGATTTTGGGAAGAAATGCATTTTAATGCTGAAATCCTCCACGTCTGCCTGCACCCAAGTGGAGACAATGGCTCTGTATGTAGAGCAGGAGCAGCGGGGGAGCGGATTCCCAGCCTCCACGGGTCAAGATCCACAATCATCTGGCCCTAGCCAAAGACATATCTATTCACATTCAAAATCAAATATAAATAGTAAATGCAATCAGACACACACTAAAGAGAAACATGATTATTATCTAACTAAATGTATGGAAATGGTGTTTCATAAATTAATGCTAATCACATTCTATGACTTACAGAGTGTACTCTTGTTACAGAAATCCAACTACATGCATTATCAGGAGCATGTATTTAACCAGAAAACTTCACACTCATAACTTGATGTATTGGCAAATGATCACTGATGTGGACTGATTTCTGGTGCAGGAAAGTTTATGAAAAAGAGATGATGCAGAATACTGAAATATGCTGCTGTGTAGTGATTACAGGAAAAAGGTTCACAATGATCCTCTGGCCCTATTTCATGCTTGTTAAATTGCTTGGAAATGGTGTGTTTCCTTTTGTTCCATTGTCTGGATAATCCCCTAAAGCACTGTGGAATACAAATGTCATAATTGATATAATAATGCCCCTAACAACTTATTGTTGAGGTTCTTGGGAACATGATTCATTCCAACAAATAATTCATGCCAACAAATGTTGGTCTTCTACAGAGAAAATATGGGATGCAAATCTTAGCCTCCTACAATACTACAATAGTCTTAATACTTATTTTTACATGAATAGAAATAATGAACCATGGAATGTTTCATATTCATATAAAGTATTATAATATTAAAAAGAATGGTAATTTAAAGCAGCCTCAAGTCATAATAAGTAGCTGAATTTAAATTACATCATACAAATACCATTATTCTTGCAAGCAACAAATACCTTCGAACAAACAATAATTGCAATTTAGAAATATTTTATGGAGCAGCATGCAGGATCGAGTGAATTAACTTCTGTTTGCAAGATACAGCCATCTACTTTCTATGCAGCAGCATGCAATGTTTTAATATAATTGAAGAGAACAATTCTGTATTTCTATGAGAAATGTAGCCTCCATTAACTTGACCAGTAACAGACTATAAAGTCAAAGCACATGGCTCATTGCTTGCATAAAACAATGTTTCCCTACAGTTCAACAACTCCATCTTTACTAACCAATGAACTGAGATTTCTGCTGAAGTCTATGAGGAATGTTTTGTCAAGACAACCTGTAACATATATTAGACTGACATTTCTAACAATATTCAGTTTCACACTATTTATTATATGCCGTCTAATATGGTACAGGCCTAGTGAAACACTTACAGCTAGAACTACTGAATCCAAACCTGAGGTTATCAGACCAGCCAGTTATATCAGTTCCAAATGGATGCAGTAAGTAGTTTGTTGAGTGAAATTTTTCACCAAGTTTGTTCGTCAAAAAATGTTGTCGCCCATTGTTGCCATTTTGTGAATTTCCAGTGAAGTGAAATGGGTCATATTTGACCATCACTAATGAAAAATACATTGTTCATGCTAAGTGAGTCATTCATACTTGAAGTATAGATATGAATTATAGAATTGGTTACTTTTAAATCTGAGAAGTAAAAATTATTTTTCTGTACTCGTCCAGCAAGGGGCTTTTCTTTTGTCCCCTTAATAACTCGACTAGAAAATTCTGAAAAATACATTTATTGGAATTATTGTTTTCATTAATTAGTGGTTATGAACAAGTAGACATTCCATTGTGCCCCAGCTTTTCATTTGGGGCAAATAATGATGCACGGAACACTTTGGTGATACCTGAGGTTTTCATAATCCCATTGTGGACATTGGGACTGATTTCCAAACATAGCTGCTAAAGTTTTGTTACTATAAGCAATACATTAACATTTCATTTTGAACAGTCTAGCTACAAATTACAAAAAAAGAAAAGCCCTTATAGTTGCCTTTTTCAAATCTATATTTGCAATTCTATAGCAGTCCATTCTCCTGGAAAAGGGAAGAAAACTTTTAGAGAGTAAACATTGCAATTTATGGTTTGATATGACCTAACTGGTCATATCAGAAGGTAGTCTAAAACTTCGACAGATTGATTGGCTGAGTTTTTTCAATTTCAAATAAATTGTTAACAATTACCATTAAGTGCTGTATAAAATTAGTTTTATAATGGTTCATCCTTCTCTACAGAACATTTAATTCTATATTATGTGCAATTAAATAAATTGACACCATTCTCTCAACATGTTCTCTTGACCGAGGCCTATATTTTTCTTTAAAGAATCACAGTGGATATTGGAGTCAGATAATGAGAAATAACTGGAGGATCTTTGTAATCCTTCTCATGGAGATACTAAATTAAAAGGCAAGACAGAAAAAGGAAAGCTATAAGTAGAATTCTACTTCACTTCATTTTGTAATTTATTACCTAATCAATGATCAAAAATGATTTGAAGATATATATGTTCAAAATTAGTTCCTGAACAAAGCCCAGAGATATTACTCTTCCATTTCCCTTTATTAAATGACATAGTTATGAATGTCTTGGTGGCAAACTTTATGAAAAGCTTTGCTTCTACATTTTTACATTTTATGTCCTTCATATCGGTGTGTCCACCGGTTTACCTCTTTGTTAGTAGAAATTTATTCCCCTGAAACTTTTCAGATACAGATTAACAAATCAAAGAGTGATCATATAGTGAACAAAGTAAATGAGGATTGTGCCTCTAGCCCCTTTCCCCGGGGCCCCAAAAGGGCGTCGGTGAACACCGGGATTCATAGGGGCAAATTCACTAAGGCGCGAAGCACCGAACGCTAGCATTAATTCGCTAGCGTTTGGCATTTTCGCTACTGCGCAAATTCACTAACGAACGCTGGCGTAGTTTCGCTAGTGTTACTTCGCAACCTTACACCAGGCGAATCTTCGCTAGCAACGAAACTACGCAAATTCACTAACTTGCGCAGTGCAGTGAACGCTACCTTTTACGCTAGACTTCCTTCGCCACCTCAGACCTGGTGAAGCGCAATACAGTAGATAGGGATTGTTTAAAAAAAAGTCAATTTTTTTTCTAAGTCCCAAAAAACACTGGCGTGTTTTCTACATGATGGCTGATAGGCTGAAAAAGTTTGAAAATTTTTTGGGGCTCCCCTTCCTCCCCCCTACATTTCCTGACTCATGGCAACTTACCTAGACAGTGGGCACATGTGTAGGGCAAAATAAAATTTTTATTTGCAGATTTGAAGGTTTTCTAGGCATTTGTAGTGCAGATACGTGTTCCTCCATTGAAATTTGAATTTCGCGCCGTATGAAAATTAGCCTTCGCTAGCGCAACTTCGCTTTATATAGCGAAACAACGGTAGCGCAACTCCGCAACCTTACGCTACCCCTGTGCGCAACTTCGGATCTTAGTGAATTTGCCCCATAGGGTCCACCTGTGCATCTGAAGGTACCCATCACTGTGCAAGATTCCCGATAACGTGAACAGTACACCTTGTATTAGCTGCAAAATTATGTGGCATGTTCAATGCACTGGTTTTTGTAAATTGCACTTTGCATACAGTTATTAAATATTATTCAATTATATGATCTATACCTGATATCAGGTCTTTATTTGAAATCCTCATATAGAGTATATGCCAAAAACATACACAGATTTGTTTTATTTCCTGTATTTACTAAATATTACTTAATAATATGAAAAATAAACATAATAAAACTGAAGTATAAAAAGTGTTGTTTCCTTATTATAAGAAATTGAGATTTGGGTTGTGGAAATAAACTTTCCATAGATCAAAAACATCCTCATTTCTTTCTTCTTAAAAAAGTAAGAAAACCAACACTACAGACTTAAATAAACACAAAGCAGTAGGGTGTTGGGGAGCACCAACCATCCAATACAGTGTATGGTGTGCAGGGTCAGATAGTAATATGTTTATCAAGAAAAAAGAAAATGAAAGAACTGGCCCTTATGAATCGGCCCATATGAATTGGCTGTATGATCCGTGGGTTAGAACTCTAAGCTATTCACTATAATTAAGTGCCTGAGCCACACTGTATTCCAACCGACACTACCACGAGGACTTGATAGCCTGGCTTGGCAGCCACTTGCTAGTTTATTGTGCTGGAGGCACACATCTTTTTCTTTTTCCACATATTACTAAGATAAGGCCTTTGGCTTATTGCTACTTAGTTTCTCAACGTGGCCAGCTTCTCACATTATGGGAGGGATCTCGGAGTGGGTGAAGGGGTTGATTGTGATGGGTATTCTCCGAGTGGATAGCGCATTTAGGTTGTGGTCAAAATACCCAACACCTGCTATGACCAACAAATGACCACTGGTTACATTGGTGCTTAGCAATTTTTCTCTGTGACCCTCCCTTTACCTGGTCAATCAGTCCCCTGCTTCTAACTGGTTTTTTAATGTTGCAGTTTGGACATTTATTTTAATGACTTAATAAAGGTTATGTTTTAATTCCAACACTTCATATGAGTTTCTGAATGGGCAGATGCAGTCATATGGGCCAGTTCTTTAATTTTCTTTTTTCTTGATATACTTAAATAAACACATTTATAAAATGCTTTAGTGGCATATAATCCTTTTATTATAATGATTTGGTAGGTCAATTTCTAGTTCCTGATATATTATTTCTCGGTATAATACAAAGTTAGAATTTCTGGTTAATAACAGGTTCATTCCCATCTTAAATTAAGGGCATTTCTTTTATTTTTCAAAATCTAGTTAAAAGTACAGTTGAGTTATCTCTTGTTTTAATATTTTATAAAATTCTGTTAATAGGATATCATGACCCAGGGGTATTTAATATGTGAGGTTTCCAATTGTTTTTTTGACTTTCATGCTTTCCAACGAAATGTTTAAAGTTTCTCTTTGTTCAGATAATAACTGTTGAAAATTAGATTTTTTTTTCACCACTCATTTTTTTCTAGAAAAATCAATTCTTGAACCTTGATTGCAAGGATATGTATTGCTTTTGCTATACTCTTAATAAGTATCTTTTTATTTAAATTGCAACATAGGCACCAAATACATATAGGGGCACATTTACTATGGGTCGAATATCGAGGGTTAATTAACCCTCGATATTCGACCATCGAAGTTAAATCCTTTGACTTTGAATATCGAAGTCGAAGGATTTACCGCAATTCGTTCGATCAAACGATCGAAGGAAAACTTGTTCGATCGAACAATCGAAGGAAATTCGTTCGATCAAAAGATTAAATCCTTTGAATCGAACAATTCGAAGGATTTTAATCCATCGATCTAACGATTTTCCTTTGATCAGAAATTGCTAGCAAAGCCTATGGGGACCTTCCCCGTAGGATAATCGAACAATTCGAAGGATTTTAATCCATCGATCTAACGATTTTCCTTTGATCAGAAATTGCTAGCAAAGCCTATGGGGACCTTCCCCATAGGATAACATTGGTGTTAGGTAGGTTTTAGGTGGCAAAGTAGGTGGTCAAAGTTTTTTTTAAAGAGACAGTACTTCGACTATCGAATGGTCGAATAGTCGAACGATTTTTAGTTCGAATCGTAGTTGAAGGTCGAAGTAGCCAATTCGATGGTCGAAGTTGCCAAAAAAATACTTCGAAATTCGAAGTATTTTTCCTTCACTCGAGCTAAGTAAATGTGCCCCCAAATGATACAATGCCATTGTCTTAATTATTCCAAATCTGTATGTATGAAAATGTATCAAGTTGATTTATTGAAAACTAGTTTTCATGAACATAAAAAAAGCATTTAATAGTTTAGAAAGAGCATCCCATTTTGTATTTATTTTATTTTTTTTGTATTTTGAGATGATTGGTACATTATGCACCTGAAATTTTAAATTACAGAATGTGCATGCATTTTTTTTTTCAATATGCATTTTCTTAAGGATAATTTAAACTTACAAACCAAAAATAGTGGCCAGTTTAATAGTTGATAAAAAAAGTTTAGCATGCTATTTAAGAGGCGGTCATTACCACAGGTTGTCAGCCTTTGTCTCCTAAAGACCAATCACTGCATAGTTTCACCTTCTTGTCAGTCACTCATGTGTCTAATATTTGTACTAACCAACATATGGCTCACAGCAGAATTTCCAAATAATATTAGCCATCATTGATATACCAATATTGCAGTCCAGACCTCTAATGGCTTTCACGAGATTCTGGACAACTGTGAAAAAAATAATTGTCAAAACAATGAATCGTGAAAGAAATAAGTATTTTTAATTGAATACATTCGAGTTGGAAAAAGAATCGTTTTTTTTGGTGATAGGGTAGGTTTACTACATGTATCTGCCCTTTCTATTTTAGTGCTTGAGTGTCTTATGACCTAAACTTGTACTGTGTATTCTATTTATATGTAGATTATAATATCCATGTATGGGATCTATTATCTGGAATGATCTGAAATGCTGCAATATACCATAGTATTTAAACATACAATTCTTAATTTTCTTTAAAGTAAAGAAGGAACCAGAAAAAGATCTTTTGTGTCCGAAACATTGCTATGCTATATTTGGAATAAAAGTGGTTTTAATGAAAAAACCTGGAGTGGTGCGATCTATATCTACATCTGAATTGGAGGTATGTGAAGGTGAACAATGGGGCAGATTTATCAAGGGTCGAATTTTCGAAGTGATAAATACTTTGAAATTCGACCATCGAATGGCTTTACTTTGACTTCGAATACCGAAGTAAAAGTTTTTTTCACCGAATTTGACCATTTGCAGTCAAAGTAAAAACATTCGATCGAACAATGAAATCCTTCGTATCGAACGATTCGAAGGATTTCATCCATTGATCGAACGATTTTTCTTCTACTTCAAAAAACTTAGAAAATTGCTCTAGAAGGTCCCCATAGGCTAACATAGCACTTCGGCAGGTTTAATTTGGTGAAGTATTGAAGTCGAAGTTTTTTTAAAGAGACAGTAGGTCGATTATCGAATGGTCGAATATTCAAACAATTTTACTTCGAAACTAATTCGAAATCGAAGTCGTAGTATCCTATTCGATCGTTGAAGTATCCAAAAAATTACTTTGAATTTCAAATTTTTTTACTTTGAAAATTCCCTCGAATTCACTTCGACCCTTGATAAATCTGCCGCTAAGTGTATGAAGTGTGCTGGATATCTTCTGTGAATGTGTGTATAGATATTTCATCTAGGGGAAATTGTAATTAAACAGCACCACTCAATCTTAGTAAAATAAAAATGCCTTTGTGGCAGACTTCTGGGCATCACAGCAACGTTTCAGACCTCAAATCGCCTTTTATCAAGCTTGACCGGTGAAAAGTGGCCACTGGGGAACCTGCACCACAACGTAAGAAGGAAAGGTTTAAGAAGTCGTGTTGACTATTCTACCTATATACTTATTTCATCGAACCTACGAAGATAAGACTTGAACACTCCTGTCAGTGTCAATTCTACAAAACAAACATGGCTGATCAAGACAACAATTAAGTCAGCAACTCTGTCCAGTGTTTTTTTCCCCTTATTTTGTGTTACAATATGTAACAATATGCACATTTAGCAGGCCAGCAATGAGCAGTGTCTGTGATCAGAGCCTGAAGGCATATTTGGGTTAGATTATGTGATTATATACTGTGTGTATGTGTGTATGTATGTGTGTATATATATATATATATATATATATATATATATATATATATATATATATATATATATATATATATACCTATATATATACCTATATATATATATATATATATATATATATATATATATATATATATATATACCTATATATATATATATATATATATATATATATATATATATATATATATATATATATATATATATATATATATACACATATATATATATATATATATATATATATATATATATATATACCTATATATGAAGGTATAATCTAGTCATTATGTTACATTTAGGCAGATGTTCATTTTTAAATTTACATGACTGGAAGTATGAATTGTTCTGAAACCACCAGCATAAAGTTAGTAAAGAGCCATGTATGTTACCCACAGTCTGACATTAATGGTCTCCTCCACCTCTCTTTCAAATCATCTGTCTTTTCAGTCTAAAATATGACCACTGTTATCCTAAAATAAGTGTATTTTCCTTTAAATGTAGACAGATTCTGATTCTTCTACTAAAACATTATCTCTTCTATGCTGGGCCATTTATCTATTTGTCTAGGGTAAAAAATGCTGATGAGCTCATTGCAATTAACTAGTGATGGGCGAATTTATTCGCCAGGCGCGAATTTGTGGCGAAAAAATTCGCCGGCGTAAAAAACGGGCGCCTGCGTCAAAAACAAGACTTTTTGCACGAAATTCGCGAATTTTCCGGCGAAGCGAAATGCCGCAAATTCGCCCATCACTAGAATTAACTCTTTCCATAATTGAAATACATAACTTTGATTCACTTGAGGATAGTAAGTATCTTTTTTAGCACATACATACTGTAAGTACAGTTAGAAGTACATTTAAATAGATTATATTTTCTTTTTGGATTACTGCATTCAGTTAACAGCTGGGTGTATGTTCACTGTGGGATACAACAACTGATTTTTTAGCTGCTTACCACTAATTATCAATGAATTATTCGAATGCCTTTCCTTGTATGTTACCACTTAAAAATGCTCTCCAGTGAACCTCTTCAAGGTTCTTCCTTGCACACATAATTATACTAAAGGTATGAACTTTACAGTAAAATAATTGTGTTGCTTGCAGTATTATACATGAAATTACAACAATTAAGGGGTAAAAGGTCTGCACAAAACATAACAAGCCCCTATGATTAGCATGCAAATCAATCAGTAGTGTACCATTTGCTATATTTTGCCAGTAACTTTGGCTTCTTACAGTAGAAGTTAAATCATTGAAAACAATGCTAAACAATGTCTAAATATAAACAAAGTAATTTGGGGGTAAAACCAAATATGGCAACAGTGGTAGACTGGGATGCCTGGGGCCTGCCAGAAAACCTTAGACCAAGCCCCAGTCTCTATGTTATTATTTCCCTTCTCACTCAGCATGTTTATTCTCTTAGTCTCTTCTCTTTATCATACTCCTCAATACTATCATCTAGCCTTTTATCCATTGCTTCTCTTTACTGTCATACAGACAAGAGGAATGACCAAGATAAATGCATTCAAGTCACAATAGAGCAGTAGGGCCTGGTGCTGATACCTGATACCACCTGGAGTTCTCCTGGGATCCTGGTAGGCCAGTCTGACACTGAATGGCAACAAAGGTAAAAATTCACACCATAATCATAGTGGGGAACAGTGGAGCAGGCATTGAGGTTGCATTCTTTAAGATTGTCACCAAAATGCATTGATGCCCATGCATTTTGGCGACTTTTCCACGTTTCGTGAATTTTTGGAAAACTGTTTAGATTCGCCCATCACTTGCAGTGATCACAGACCCAGAACTCGCTGCAGCTTAGTTCACTGAGTCCCAGTATGTTGGATTTTTAGACAAATCTTGATTAATTCAATTTTTGTTTCACAATATAATGTGTACTGAAAAGTTCCACATATTTTCTTTTCAGCTGATGATAGAAGCTTTGTTTAGTGCAATTATAAATAGGTTTCCAAAGGTTTTGTGCTAGAAGTAGTGATGAAGTTCCAGGCAAAAACAGGTATTTCATGTGTCATACAGGTTTATGTGACACCTCCAAGAATGATTGAGGAATGTAGATACTTCTCTTAGACATTGCTGATGTGAGTAGAAGTGTGTGTCAAGACCCTTGGTTAGGTTACACAGAGGTATGGAAAGAGCAGAGCTGGAACTAGTGCTAGACAGAAGGGCACATGTCTAGGGTGCAATGGTGGGGCCCTTCTGTAACTCAGGCAGAGACCATCTGCAAAGGGAACAGGGTCATTTTTGCGCTGAATTTACTCAATGGTGATGAGGAAAAGGGGTTTGTATGTAGGGGACAAATAACAAAGTTCTTCTCCCTACACAGACAGGAAACAACAGCTCAAATGAATCAGTACTGTTATACAATCAATAGGATATGTGAGTACTCAAGGGCCAAAGTGGTTGTGTCACTAAAACTTGGTACAAGTAAGTGAACAGAAAGACGAATATTTTGAAAACTCAATTATGCAGCCACATATAATCTTATGACATTCTTATGACATACAAAATGTATAAAAAAGATGCACATGTAAAGGCAAAGTCATCTTTTTCAGATTGGCAAAGGTACTCACAAGTCACTTCTTTCAGCACATTTCTGCAAAATAATGGCACCACTCACAGTAAATCACAGTAGGTCATAATGTGTTAACAACAGTGCATGCTAACAGTCAAAAAGTTAAATCATACAAATACAAGTGACTAAAAAGATCTCTTTCAATGACTTAAGGATGTTAACCAGGAGAATAATACTTAAAGGTTAATAAAACCCATTTCGGGCCATTATGGTGGCTACACAAGACTTTTGGGATTGCCACTGCTCCAGAGGAATATCATCATAGACCACATGAAGCAGTAAAAGGTCTGCCAGGAGTGGATGTTATTGCTGATGACATCTTAGTGTATGATTGTGGAGACACAGCATAGAAAGCCACAGCAGACAATGGCAAAAATTTTGATTGGAATTTGAGCTAGAAAGCTGAATTTCAAGTTGAATTTCAGTAGCACCATACATGAGGCATATACTGACTGCAGACATTGTAAAAGCCAGTTTGGAGATGCCAAAGCTGGACAATGTGTAAGCAATCCAGTGAATATTAGGATACTGCTTGGTCAAATTTTTACTTTTCTGATGAATATAAACCATTAAAAAGGCTGACAGATCTGATTTGTGATTTATTTTCTTTGCAAGGAAGCCCATCTGGCATCATCTTCTACAGTGTTCATTATGTGATCCTGTTTGTCTAAATACCAGCCTGTCTCTCTCTTACTGCTAGGTTCTAAACTTCAGGATGCCTCATCTTTTCCCGTATTACTTACTTTCTCTGGACTAATAATCTGCTTGACCCTATGCAGTCTGGCTTTCTACCTGCACACTCCACTGAGACTGCCTTATGTAGAGTTGCAAACAATCTTCAGACTTCTAAGGCCAAATGACATTATTCTATTCTCATTCTCCTGGATTTATATTCTGCTTTTGATACTGTTGACCTTTCTATTCTAATGCACATTCTTTGTTCAATTGGTATCTGGGATCAAACTGCATCCTGGCTCAGACCCAGATCACAGATTGCTTAATAGCTATCTCCTCTTGGATGAACCAATGACAACTCAAGTTCAACTGAGCTATGGTCTTTCCACCCAAACCTAGCCCATCTCTCTTCTTTTCATTATTTCTACTGATGGCATAAATATTAACTCTGTTAACTCAGCATGCTGCTTGGGGGTGATCTCTGACACTTCCCTCTCCTTCTCTAATGATATTAATAATACTGGCAAAATGTGTTGCTTTTTCCTCCGCAGTATGGCCAAAACACATCTCTTTCTTTCACAAACAACAGCCAAAACCCTAATCTATGCCCTTATCCTATCCCATTTAGACTATTGCTATCTACTACTAACCTAGTATTCTTGACTCACATCCATCTTTCCTCCAATCAAATGTAAACTCTGCTACCAGGATCCTCCTGCTCTATCTTAAGAGGGAACCTGTTCAACCCCAATTAAAATCCCTAGCACGGCTGCCTGATATGCAAAGGATAGCATACAAAAATCCTTCAGTTAACATTCAAAGCCCTTCATTCCTCTGCTCCTCACTAAATTACTTCACTTACATAGTTGCATAGTTAAGATGGGTTGAAAAAAGACCCACCAAGTTCAACCCCTCCAAATAAAACCCAGCATACATACCTACACACAGCCACCAAAACTATATATACAAGTATCTATATTAATTGTAGATTTAAGTATCATTATAGACTTGGATATTATGCTTGGCCAAGAAATCATCCACGCCCCTCTTAAAGGTGCTAACAGAATCAGCCCTTGCAACATAATCTGGCAGTGAATTCCATAACCTCACTGCCCTCACTGTGAAGAACCACCTATGTTGCTGCAAATAAAAGTTATTTTACTCTAGTCTAAAGAGGTGGTCTCTGGTCCAATGATTAAATTTATGGAAAAATAGATCTCCTGCTATCTGTCTATACTGGCATCTAATGTACTTGTAAAGAATACTCATCTTCCCCTAGAAAGTGTCCAGAGAAAACAACCCCAACCTAGACAATCTACCCTCATAATTTAAATCTTTCATCCCCTTAACCAGTTTATTTGCATGTCTTTGAACTCTTTCCAGCCCATTATTATTCAATGGCAGATTACATCCACTGCCATTGCAAAGTCGAGGTTCCTGCTCACCTCCTCATGAAAGGCAATTCAATTTGTTTGGCATAATCAGTTATGCATAAAACCATGCAGGCATACACTCATAGTATTATGATAAGCAATGAAGTCAAGTATATAATGACTCTGTACCCCTTCGAAAATCTTTCCTACCACTGATGTCAGACTAAAGGGCCTATAGTTGGGGTTTTTCAGTTATTTAGCTTTTATTCGTTTAATTTGAAAGTTGGAAAGAGTCAAAAGAAGAAGGTAAATAATTTAAAAACTATAAAAAAAATAATGCAAACCAATGGCAAAGTTTCTAGGAAGGGGGAATTCTATAACATATTGAAGGTTAATATAAAGATGAACCATCCATTTAAAATAAACATAAGATGAAAGGTCCTGCAAAAAAATGGACTTATCAGACACATGGCCCTAAATGCAGGTTATTGCAGTTAATGTGCAGTAACTGCTTGTGGTGTGAAATGAACTGTCTCATAAAATATACAAACTTTGCTATTTAACTAATTATCCCTAATAAAATATTCCATGGTTTTGTCAATCTGTTTAAAGACAGTCATGGCCTGATAGAGGCTTTATTTTACTACAGATATAGAAATGTTCTCTGCCTTCAAATTATACTCTGGAATCTCATGGGAATTCACAAACATCTGAAATTGTTGTGTTTGCAGAGCAATTAAATATATTTTGCTGGGCTTAGAAATCTCTTATTCTATGCAGTTTCTATGGAAATACATTTGAATGGAGTTCTATATAATGTGTGATATTGCAGATTTTTGTACAATAACTAAATGCTGGGTTTTGGTGCTGCTATTATTCTCAGCTGTCACTAGTAATCAGAGGCTGTACAGGGAACATCTTCTGGGCATAAATAGGATCACAGCACCAAAGAAATTCAAGTCACATCATTGTATATGGGCCAGGACAATTTATCAGTAGAGCCAGACAACAATCTTTTATGTTTATTCAGATAAAAGGTCCTTAGTAGAAAGACTGTTAACTCACTGTGTGGCATGCAAGTTTGCAAGGCAGGAAGAAACAATGGACAATGGTCAAATGTTTTTAATTGCATACATGGAAATATATGAACTATTCCCTTTGTATTAGTTTACTAATACAGCAAAAGAAGCCACAGCCCAATGAGTTTTTCTCATACAGGTATACTAAATGGTAAGTATGTGGGTGTCTTCTGGCACAGCCTTAGCTTGCATGTCATTCAGGGTCGATATAAGGTACAAGCCAAGCCAAGACAAGGTATAGGCTCTAAGTGCATTTTTTGCCCCTTAGCATTCTAGCACTTGCACCTTAACTACTGGTAGATTTGAACTTATTAATAATAAAAATACTGTTGAAATCTTAACCTCATCATCTTCAACATCTTCATAAGGTATTAGCACTCATTTACAACAGAAATGTGCAAAGAATTTTACTAATTAAAGGCAAGGCAGGAGGCCCGGACTGGCAATCTGTGGGTTCTGGCAAATGCCAGAAGGGCTGCTATAAGGTCCCATAGAAAGTGGGTATTTAGTGGGCTGGTGGGGGCTGCTTGGGCCTCTATGTGGGTTGTTTGGGTCTCTGTGTACCTGAAATGCCAGGGCCTATTTTAATTCTCAGTCCGGACCTTCCATGAAAGTCATAGGAGGGTAGCTGGAAATTACACAGAAAACCCTTTTGCCTGCTTGTGCTTATCTCCAATACTGCAACAATGGGCACATTTGCACCTGGGCAATAACCCATAATAACGAATCAGTGACTGGCTTTCTTCCGCTACCTGCAGGTTGAACAATAAAAGCAAACAATTGATTGGTTGCCATGAGTTTCTGCCCATCTTTGAATTTGCCCCGTTTTTATAAATGAGCCCCAAGATTTTTTTTCTGTCTACACATACCACTCAACCATTAAAGGAATTGTTTAGTATGAAAAATAAAAATATAAAAATAGTTAGGCTGTGGAAAATGAAAAATGTTAGTTAGCCAAAAATGTAATCTATAAGGCTGGAACTCCACGGTGCATCTTCATCAGATCCAACATGATGAGATGAAGCGGATGCAAGGAGACGAATGTGGTGAATATAAGGTAAGTAGTAGAAATGTCGGACCTTGCATCTGATGCAACACGACTGTTGGATGCGACCGCTGCACGTTGCGTCTTCATCCAACAGTGTCATGTCGCACGCAATGACATGGTCCGACTCCATCTCCTCACTTGGGCTTCCTCTCAGTGCGTCGGTTCTCAAGAAGACACATCGTGTGGTTCAGCCCTAAAAGCTGGAGTGACTGGATGTCTCACATAATAGCCAGAACACTACTTACTCTGCTGCTCTGCAGCTCTGTTGGTTTCCACTGATTGGAACTGTCTGCTTTTGAATCTGAGCTGCATGCTAAGGAAACTCACTGAGCAGTTATGTCCCATGTGGGTCCCCTTCAAGCCCCTGACTAGGAGTTAGAGAGCTGTAAAAGCAGAAAGTCGGATGCTGGCTATTATGTTAGACATCTAATCACTCCAGCCTTTAATGATCTATTATTTACTCAGTTTTTATTTTTACACTGAACTGTTCCTTTAAAGCGAACCTGTCACACATAAAAACTGTATAATGAAAGTACTTTGCAAATTAAACATGAAACCCAAAATAATGTTTTCATGAAAACATTCATACCTGTTATAAAGGGGGTTAGCTATTTTAGATATCATATCTTGCCTGCCCCACTTCTATGCCTTTAGCATAGAGCCGCTCCTTTAGGCTGAGCACAAATGTTTCTGCACCAAGAGTTAATTAGGCAGCTGATATTCTTTCCTCTTAAGGTGGCATCCGAAGCAAGTTGGTTAGGGGTCCATATTTTGCTGATCTGGGAGTTAGGGTCGCATGTTAGGTGTGGGTCCATCCGATCAGGCCCAAACATTTCATTAGATGTTTCAGTCTGCTGTAGAAATGATTTGTCAAAAGATCTGGATGATTTGGTGCATGCAGCTGTAGTTTAGCACCTGCACAAATAAGGAAGTTCAGCTTGTTTTTTCTAACAGAATTAAAGTAAACAATCCCACTGGAAAACAAATACAAATTATTTTTAAAATGCGTTCATCTGCTCAAGGACAGAATGATTTAATTTTTTCAGCCTACTCTTATTTTAATCAGTATAAAATGTTACTTTATTTCATCCCACTTAATCTGATGGCATATTTACTCATTCCTATCCATTAAAAGACAAACAATACTTTAAATTCCTCCCCACTACAAGGCAGATGTCAATGTGAGTCTTCCCCACGCTTAAAAAGACTGATACTGTGTTTGCTTGCAAATGTATAGACTGATTATACATTGAGTTGAGATGATACAGTACAGACTTCAACTTCTTCCTACCGTTATAAGGTTGATAAGTATTTGCGATGTAGTTCACTATTACTTAAAATGCCTCCATCCAACGCCACTGATCTTCCATTAATCCCATCCTGCATAGAGTCACTCTAAAACTGATTTATTCTTATAATTACTTATAAGCCTACTTTCCACACACAATAGATGGCATAAACACAAAAAAAATCAGAAAAGTCTCAACAAAAATTAAACACCATAACATTCAGAAGACTCAAAATTCTCTCTGCATTGTAAGTTACATTATCATGGGCATATAGGAAAGTGAGAAAAATACTGCAATTGTTGCTTTAGTTGTCCAAAAACCAAAGGGCATATAAACAAAAATAATATTATTTTCGAAATAGAAAGCATGTATTCAAACATACTACAGATTTGTTTACGGAAAAATTTAGGTTGGAACAAAACACTTGATGATCTGTTTTGTCATTTGCAAACACAGATCTATTACTATTCCCAAACCCAAGTCATTAACAAACTGTCAGGATGGACCAAAGGTGTGTGGTTGACAGGTGGGAGCCGAAATGCATGGTAACACCATGTTTGGTGTTAGAAGAACCAGAATACGGGAAATGTGCTCAGAACGATGTTTAATGGGTAACTTGCAACTACTGGTGCTGGTGAGAGAGAGGGCAAATGAGAAACAGTATAATCTGAAAGATAAATCAATATAACAAACGAGAGGTCGGGGGCAGGCTGCAGGCTGATGCAAGTCCGTGTACACAGGAAAGAGGCCCTAGACGGGCGACAGGCAACACAAGCCTAAGTAACAGGCAAGGAGGTCTTTCGCGGGCGGCAGGCAGCACAAGTCCATAAAACAAGTGAAGGGTCAAAACCAGGATATCAGATCAAGTATGGGAGCAGGGACAAGGTCTTAACAGGACTGAGGAACAAGCAGGAACAGGGCAAATCAAAAACAGGGCTAATCAGGAACACAATATAGGTTAATGATCCAGAATAGCAACAGTCTATATGGACAGTCCGAAGTGTGAGCTCCAAATGGCTCCAGTGGCTCAGCAGAAGAGTGCACTGTCCAGTTAACATGCAGACCAGGGATTAAATCCCCAATAGTCCTGCCAAAAACAAATTAAACAAAAGAGAACCCTGTAGGACACCATTAAGAACCTTACTTACTTAAGTAGAGAATGTACCATTAACAACCACCCTCTGTAGCTAGTTTTTTATCAATGTACAAGCAACATTGTTAAGACCAACAGACATAAGTTTAGAAAGCAGTCATTTGTATTTCAATGTATCAGTTGCTTTGGCAAATCACATCTACTGCTCCCCCACTGTCCAGCTTCCTACTTACCTCATCATAAAAACAACTGCATTTGTTTGACATGATCTGTCCTTCGTAAAGCCATGCTGATTCCTACTTATAATGCCATTCTTCAGAACTTAACTTTGTATGTGATCCTTAACAGATCTTCAAACAACTTGCTCAACACAGACACCAAACTTAAAGGCTGTGATTGCCATGTTGCGATTATAATTGAAATATTGGCATTCCATCACCTTACCAAATGAAATGGGGGATGGGGTGGGTGTTCAGATGCAACATTAATCACGACTAATCATTAGATGTATAAATAATGGTGCCTTTCTGCTTATTGTTTTGTATAACGTAGACAAATGTCTGGCAGTTTTATAATTTTAGAAAAATTTATGCACTTTCTAATGTAGATTAATCTTATATTTGTAACAGTCCAGTTCTGTTTAAGCATGATGATTTTTTTTACCTAACTTTTTTGTGCATTCGTAATCTGTACTTCATCTCAGTAATATTGGCAGTGTATGCCTTTGATAGAGATATATCTGTAAAGGACCTTTCGCACTACACATTCCCTGGATAATAACTGTCATTTGGACCATTGGTTTGCTTGTTAGAAGAATGGCTTGAAAACAGTATGACATGATACATTTTCTCTACTTTATGAAATCTTACTTAAATCTACTAGTAATATAATGACACTCAGCTCAATGCCCCAATACATGTTTCATGTAGCTATTGCCAAAATATAAACAAGTAGCTTTTAGCCCTTATTCACTTGACAAATCCCAATTGACACCATGCTGCTTTGGCTGAAATGTGGTTGGACTTCACTTAGAGATCTAGAGGAATTGCATGTTTAATCACAAAACAATTGTTGTAATGTCTAGCACCAGTCTTTGCTACACACTATTACAGCAAACTCCTAGATTCTAAAAGAAATTGTTAAAAGGATAATCTAAAAGATTAGTTGATGTTGCTTAGTATTAGATTAAAAATGTTAAGACATAATATACAGTATGTAGAAGGCTTACAGTTTTTCCAACCTTCAGGTCCTTTGGTTCCCTGGGCATAAATTAGTCAGCTAGATTGGGTCCTCAGTTCTAGAAGGAAAGCTGTTACCTTTTTTTATCAAAAGGTATGCCCACATGTGCTCAGTCTCTTTTGCACTGCACACTTGCTAGAGAAAGGACAGTGGTGCTGCATAGAGCCTGGAACAAAGGAAGGTTCCAGAATATGTGAAATGCAAGGGCAGATCTGTTATAGTCACTGTAGGAGTGAAAGACAGGGTCAGGAGTTATTTAGAAAGCAGCCAGAGGCTCCAACGAGGAGACCAGGAGGGTTAGTACCCTGCGGTGACAAGGCTGTCAGCTTAGGGACTCAAGTGGTTAGGCTCAGGGACAGAGAGATCCTTGGAGCGTGGACCCCTGTGAGAAGTGCCTTCAGTGGGGATTGTGCACCAGGCAGGCAATACTACCTCTAGAGTGATGTGACCAGTGACCACACATCATGTAGTATGAGTTGTGAGTATATACACGATGATCATTGTGGGAAGCACTTGCTGATCATTTTTGTGGCTACAAGCAGCACCTTTAAGGAAAGAGTGCATGTATTTAAAGTTACAGGGGCTCATTTATAAACACTGAGCGAATTTGCACCTGGGCAGTAACCCATAGCGACCAATCAGTGATTAGCTGTTTTCAGCCAGCTGCAGGTTGAACAGTGAAATCAAACATCTGATTGGTTGCCATGGGTTATTGGGTTATTGCCCAGGTGCAAATTTGCCCAGTGTTTATAAATGACCCCCACAGTGTTTTACAAATAAACCTTTCAACAATATACCTGTTTGTGTGTGATTACGGTTCAGAAAGTAGTTTCCCAGGGAGGGGTATTACAGTTCAGTCTTTCCTGACCCTGTTTGGAGACACGCCATTTTATAAGTACCTGCTCTCCCTATGGCGCCACACGCAAGTAAATGCATAATAGATCTCATGCAGCAGCAGAAGAGTGCTATATATATTATATCACTTTTTGAAGAGAATAAAGGGGTCATTTATGACCACAAGCACAGTTGTGTTTATGCAAATTCCCCTGCAGTTAGTTGCATGTTAAACTCCATTCCTTAAAGGAACAGTTCAGTGTAAAAATAAAAAGTGGACAAATAGATAGACTGTGCAAAATAAAATAAATGTTTCTAATATAGTTAGTTAGCCAAAAATGTAATCTACAGTATAAAGGCTGTAGAGAATGGATGTCTAACATAATAGCCAGAATCCAACTTCCTGCTTTTCCGCTCTCTAACTCTTAGTTAGTCAGCAACTTTAAGGGGGGCACATGGGGCATAACTGTTCAGTTAGTTTTCTTTTGATCCTTAGCATGCAGCTCAGATTGAATGGCAAAAGTTTATGTTCATATGGACCCACCTCAAGTCACTGATTGGTTACATCTTGTTAACTAATCAGAGAGCTGCAAAGCAGGAAGCTGGGTTCAGGTTATTATGTTAGACATCCAGTCACTCCAACCTTTATAAATAAAATTTTTGGCCAACAACTAGACTGATTTTTTTTATTTCGCATAGTCTATCTATTTACCCAGTTTTTATTTTTTTTACTGAACAATTTGAAAATGCGTTCCTTGCATTCTATATAGTTGTGCTTGAAACCACTGCCTTTCTCCCTCTCCTATTGAACCCTGGAACTACTGCCACCTATGGACCCTGCATCAATTGTTGCAGTGCACTAAAGAATTACTTGCGCATGTTAGTTTCATGTTGAACACTGGAAATGATGCATTGAAAACCTTTCAGCACATTGCTTCTAATTTATGTCAAAGTGTGAGTGCAATTTCCTTAATTTTGACCAGACACAACTGTCAGGCAAAACTCCACCCTGGAAAGCATGTGGTGCTGGAATTTTGCGAAAATATGCTACATTATGTGAATACACGTGTATTGTAATTTGCAAATTGTAAGCTATATAAAGAGTTTAATTGTTATAAATTCACAAAGGAGCAATGAGAAACTATTCATAAATAAATGCTTGTGATCTGAAATGTTCCTGGAAAAAAAGCAGTTTTATTGCTACACATAAATTTACCTTAAATGATTCCATTATATATTTTTAAATATAATGCATATGAATCACTGTGTATTATTACAGTTTTTTGCATTATTATTGTTGTTTTTAATTTTGGCAATCAGTAAAAAAACTTTTTATTTCAAATTCTTTCAAAAGTCCTACACAGAACAAAATATGCATTAGCCATTCCGTCCTCCTAGAATGTGAGCAACTTAAACAAAGATTCTGTCTGCATAATTATAATAAAAGGAACAGCATGAGCCACCAGGGTGTCATTCTGACAAAATGACCTTCATTGGTTCAATGGATCCCTTCTACAACAAACCACAACAAATAGTATCAATTTATTCCCAAGTAAAAGACAAATGCTGATGGAGCTGCTTACATGCAGATCACAGTGACACAATTTATTTTTTCAAGCTTACCAAGGGATAGAAAAGCATACTGTTTTATAACGGCAATAAAGTTACGCTGCAGAAAACGCCATCGCATGGTTCTGTTGTGCCTGGGGCTGAGATGTATAAATACTTTTGGGGGACTGTAATAAAAGTCAGTAACGGAAAAAATATTCGCAATGCGAAAAGTTATGCCTCTTTGTGAATAAATTTGCGAATTTAATATAGCTAAACTGTTTAGCAACCACTTCCGACAGTGGAAGAAGATTTGCGAATTGTATAGTTTGCGCCAGTGCGCGGTGAATGTAATAAAACTTCTTCCTGAAAAGGTTGTTATGTTTGCTCAAAAAGATTACGCATTGAGATGTGCGGTGACGTGAGTATTGACGCATGTACGCACTGATGAGTTAATGTTTTTTTTTTAAAATACTTCAAATTGAATTCGATCGAATACAATCTTACTTCGATTCGAACGATCGAATACAGCCTATTCAACGGCAAAAAAACGTTGTTTTTTATAAATAAATTTTGGTTTGTCTTTTTTTATTCGTATTTCGAAGTTATGGGAGTTAAAAAAAACCCTCGAAATTCAACCCTTGATAAATCTGCCCCTTAGGGGCAGATTTATCAAGGGTCGAATTTTGAGCGTTAAAAAACCCTTAAAGAAACCCTTAAAAAACCCTTGAAGTAAAATTCTTAGAATTCAAAGGATTTTAGCGCAAAAGGTTCGATCGAAAGATCAAATAAAAATCATTTGATCGAACGATAAAATCATTCGAAGAAATTTTAAGCAATCGATGGAATGATTTTTATTCGATCAAAAAAACCTTAGAAAAGTGCTCTGGAAGGTCCCCATAGGCTAACATTGCACTTCGGTAGCCTTAATGTGGCGAAGTATGACGTTTTTTTTAAAGAGACAGTACTTTGATTATCGAATTTTCGAATAGTCGAACGATTTTTACTTTGAATCAATCGCATCATTCGATTCAATCGAATTTGACCAATTTGATGGTCGAAGTACCCAAAAAAATACTTCGAAATTCTTATATTTTTGAGGTTTTTTGAAACCACAAATAAACTAATTCCATGAAAGTCATTCATCAAAAAATCCAAACTAGAAAAGCATGAGTGGTAAAAAAGCCACAGAAAAAGCACAAGAATGTTTTCAACTTGTCGCATGATAACTAAAACTTTTTCATATTCGCACAAAAAACATCAAAAACCTCAAAAACTGTAACATGATTTCAGCTGAGTATTTTCATATTCAGAATTATCTCAGTTTTTATCGCATAATAAATCCCATAAAAGTCATGCTTTTTCCCCACATTTTTTCGGGAAAAAATAAACCGACCCCTTAATGTATATAATTTATGTAAGAAAAATCTATCTATGTTGAAAAGCTTTCATCATTGAGAATTTATGATTTACCGTATACTTTTTTGGCTTACTAATATTTACTTTCAAAAAGATTACAACATAAACTATATTTCTAGTGATTCTAATCTACGTGTCAATGTTTGGATTCGAATAGCTTGATACCTGTACATGTTTGTCCACTCACTTTCACCTACAGGTGCTTTTTTGAAATGTAACTAAAACTAAACTGGTTATTTTTAAAGTCTGAATGCCAAAAACTTTTTCTATTTTACTATAGAATCAAAATTTTTAGTGGAAAAAAAACCTAGAATTTTTTTGAGCATTAGTATACACCAAGAAAGCAAAAAGTCCAAATCTGAAAATACGCCAACTTCAACCTGTCGAAGTCAATGGTAGAGGTCCTATTTGCATATGAAGATGTGCGCTGGGTTTTGTACATGAGAAATTCAAACGTTTCAAGCATCAAATCTGAAATATTTTGATTTAATGATTAAAAAAAGGGTAAATCGTGGATTCTAGTTTGGTCTGACTTTTTTTTATTAAAACATCAGAAAAATTTGCATTTTGATAAATAACTCCTTAAATGATTGCCAAGAGGTAGAGAACTGTAGGCATACACTGTAGGTATGGTGATTTCCTTTGCTGTTTTCAGTTATATGTGCTTATATAAGTAATTCTCTTTGAGAAATGTTACATTTTCTATCTGCAAATGAAATACTGCATAGTGCTAATTTAACTAATCTAACAAGAGCCATGCTGTTAAGCTTCTATCCGTAAATAGAGAGAAACGATATCCTTTATGTCACTGTGAGGGTGATAGAATATTCTGTTATACAGCCAGTGGCAATGATTGGCTGAAAAATCAAGTCAATGTTTGTTTTGTGCCGATCTCAGTGTAATGAGGCAATTTGAATCATGCTGCACTATGCCCTAAAACCACTTCTCTCTTTTTTCTTTAACATGAGCAAGATGTCTCAGAGGGTCCAAAATCTTTCAGTCAGATCTTCAAAAACGTGTTGTTTTATCTCTTTAATACAGTCAGCATAAGTTTTATCCACAACTAATTTTGTCTTGCACACATAGGGGCCCATTTACTTAGCTCGAATGAAGGAATATAGGAAAAATAGTTTGAATTTCGAATGGTTGAATATGGCTACTTCGACCATCGAATGGGCTACTTCGACTACGACCTTCGACTTCGAATCGAACGATTCAAACTAAAAATCATTCGACTATTCGACCATTCGATAGTCGAAGTACTGTCTCTTTAAAAAATTCTTCGACCCCCTAGTTCGCCACCCAAAACCTACCGAGGCCAATGTTAAAATTACTGTGTCCAAACGGAATGTGAGGATCTCCAAAAAATGCAAAAACAAATGTAAAAAGTAGAAAATTTATTAGGACATGATACCTAACGCGTTCCGTGCCTATTGGGGCACTTACTCATAGGAGGCCAATGTTAGCCTAACAATTTTCAATCGTTTGATTTGAAGGATTTAATCGTTCGATCGAACGATTATTCCTTCGATCGTTCGATCGTAGGAATAGTTGTAAATCCTTCGACTTCGATATTCAAAGTCGAAGGATTTCACTTTGACGGCCGAATATCGAGGGTTAATATTCGACCCTAGGTAAATGTGCCCCAAAGAGTTATACTTTCAGGTCTATGCACATTTCAGGTAAAGTCTAATATTATTTATTTATTTGTGAATTATAAACAAGTTTTGTGTCACTCCCTGCAGGCCACTGAAGTTTTTTAATGGTGTTTCATCTGCTCATGTACCCAGTTGGAAAACACAGGTCTAGAGTTGCTAAAGGCTCTTCATCTCTTTCTGCATGTTGTGCCAGTTGGTAATCAATATGATTTTAATCGAGTTCCTCTTCCTGGAGCCATACTGTACCTCTCTGTTAATACCTATAGCCCGACGTATACAAGATGAGTTGCTTTCTTCTAACTGTGGAATGGAACATTCTACATTCTGCTTTAGGATGAGTAATAATATTATATTTATAAATGTGTTAGCGTGCACAGTATATACAGTTTCTTGTGTAAGTATACACCTGTGGACCTTCCTAGAGTTTGTAGTGTTGAAACCTGAATTAAAACTAAATTAACCTGAACAACATGGACAAAAGGACCCAGAAAATAGTAGCTGTAAAGGCAGCCAAAATTGGGTTTAGTGAATACCTATGCAATCAGCCTTTCTGTCACAATAAAAAAATACATATATACTGTACATACTGTATACTGTAAAGCGCCAATATATTCCACAATGCTGTACAACAATGTTTATATACAGTTGCAAAATTACTTTCAACATGCACAAGAACAATGCTCAGGCAAACACCCATTTTATTTGCAAGCCTTTCATTTGAATATTTGTGTGCAATGTGCAAGAAAAGCAATGATTGGAAAAGCAATGCAATAATTAAGCATTTTGGGACAAAAAATGTGCACAAAACAGCCATATGCAACTGCACAACATTTATAAATGACCCCAACTCGATTAATGCTTGATTGAATGGAGACTTATTAGTGGACATCTGAAAAATGAATTACTTCAACTATCATTCAAACGCATTCAAAGTTCCTTGTTTAGATTATTTGTGTTCCATTTTGGTGTTAGCCTCTGATCTGTGAAGGACAGGGATTGGGGTTTTGTACTTTTAAATCCAATGTTAATCTTTCAGTGAGAAAAAAGTTTATCACGTGAAAACTCATGAACAAGATTCAATTTGAGATGCAATTCAATTCAGAAAAACATCTCTCTGTTTAGCATGTGAAAACTATATTGAAGTCTATGGGAAAAAACTGGAACTGAATCTGGCCCGATGTATCCTAATGACCCCCCACAGACGTTGAGATGGTAGTGGCTCAATAAAATGGTTCATCAGCATTTGTAAATGAGCCCTATTATGTTCTTGAACCACAAGAGAAAGATGTATTGAGAAGAACTATTCTGGTTCGCAGTATGATAATTTATTGCTTGTTAACAGGTAGCTAATAAGGATAATAATATTTGTAATATCCCTATAAACTATTGTGTATTAATCTATGTGAAGAAGAAAGATTTAATATGATACTATCAGTATGGAGGTGCATACGCCACATAAGCTTGCTGGCAACATTGCATTAATAGTCAAGCCTGTAAAGCAGAATCAATATGGAGTATATCACTACTGTAGGGAAAAAAATCACACAGGTCAGAGAAACTTCTTACAGGGAGCTTAGCATTTAGACTAAAATCAATTTGGTATTGAATTGATGTTTTTATGATGACACATAAACAAAGAAAGTGAAAACTGCAGCTCCTTTGTGCCAAGGTTCCTGCTGCCAAGTCGGGTGGCCAACTGTGCTAGGACGGCTACTTAAACACTGCAGATTTCCTGACAGCTTTCTGATTGCTTGGAACACATCTCATTTCGTAAAAGATCTCTGTCACTTATTCTCTCTTTGGCATCTGCTGTTAGCTGAAGTTTTAAATTTGCAGGCAGAATATGCTTTGCCTCTTCCTAAAAGTAAATATATTACTGTCTAAATGCAGCAACAGCCTTTAATGAATCTGTGGCATCATAAGAAGAAGGTGCCAGAAATGAAAAGACGTGTGGCAGTTGGGTGTTGATTAAAATCCAATCAGCAGTATGGAATCTGGTTGTAAACCTTGACATAACTAGAGTGTGACTTTATTTTAAGAAAACCGCTTATGTGTTAAGAATTATTTTTCCTCTGAAACTGTAATGACGATAGTTTACCCTGGTGGTCCAGTGGCTCTCCCTGGTGGTCTAGTGGCTGGCTGGGATAACCGCTGCATGCATCCTTCCTCCTCTGCGCCTGTTTCTTCTTCTTTCTTCTTCATGGCCATGCGCTTCTGGGTTTATGCGCCGACGTGATGACGTCATTGAGCAATGGCGTGAAATTCAAAGTATTTACAGGGGCCTTTAAATAGAACTCATTGCCCGTTGTTAGGTTTTATTAGCTAGTTCCTAGTGCCTATTTCTACGTGTATCCTACTGATCTACTGGTTTGACCCTTGCCTTGCCTGACTATTCTGAACTCTGTATCCAGACCCTTGCCTGCCTGTTTATTCTGTACTCTCCAATCTGACTATTGACTGCCTGATTATTCTGACCTCTCCAAGCTGAACCTTGCCTGCCTATTCTATGCTCTCCAATCCTGATCCTAGCCTGTTTGACCATTCCGTATAACTCTGCCTGCACTGACCCGGCCTTTCTGACTTATCTTAATTCTGCTTGTGCTGGCCCGGCCTGCCTGTTCCATGCTGTGTTATCTGGCCTGTCTTCCAAGTTGAGTTGTCTTCCATTCCAGAACGATTGTGCCCCTTTGCTCGTCCAGAACCTTTAGCTCTGCTCCTCTCTTAGTAAGATCTGCAAGCATCCAATTAGCCGAGGGCTCCTCCAAGGTGAAAGGCGGCTGTTAAAGGCAGAAGCAGGAAGCCTAGCATTGGTTCTTTATTTAGGGTGCCGAATGTGACAGAAGCAATAATAATTCTTATCCAGCTAAATATGTAGTTTTCCGCATAAAAATAGTTCCACAATACATGGACACATTATACATAGATTAGCAAATTTATATTAATTCTAGTCACTCACAAAATTTTTCTTATAAAAATAAATCACTTGAAGTATTATGCATGCCAATATTTTGTATCTGCCATTACAGTCCTTGCTATGTTTATTCATTAGTACATTATTTGTTTGTAGGCGCTACTGCGCTACTAACCTCATTTATCAAGGTCATTCTGCAAATAATAGGCATCCGGATAATCTCTGTGGTCTAACATTTTGTGCAACAAACTCATTTATTACTTGGAATCCATTTAAAATTTCAGATGAAGCAAGTGAAAGTCTCCATATATTTGGTGCAAGTGTAATTTTTTATAATGCTGCAGGAAAAATTTCACTGGACAAAAAGTGCAATGACATGAAAAGCTTCTCTGTATTTGAAACTAGTTAGAGGCCTTTCTTACACTGAAGCAATCAGGAAACAGGACAGCAGCTACCAGGAAAACCCAATGTAATAAAGTGTCTAGATATCATGCAATCTACTGCTATAAACAATTAGAATAAAGAGTCTTCCTCAGGGCTTGACAGACTTAATTTCTTTCCCCTCTTAATGTAACCAGTGAGTGATGTAATTGCAGTTCACGAAAACATGTTCCTTCATGGCAAGGTTTAAAGATGAATTATGAAGGTGGAAACAAATGATGCTGTTCCCACATACATTAAAAACAAATTACAGTTCCAAGATAGATAACATAATTATGTTGCTGCTTGGACAGATAATCGATAAACTCCAAAGTGCAGGCAAAATAATTGAAAAGATGACTTTCAAGTGGTTAAAATGCCACGACCAAAAACAACTTTCAAATAAAAAATTGGATAAAAAGAGTGCAATTATTATTATATCTTAGATTGTCAAGCAGTCATTCTATAATAATTTATCATCATAACGCAGGTAAAGTAAATGCTTTATTGTTAGGTGGGTCTTTCATGTTACCTAAAAGGACTGCGACACTCAGCTACTGTTTAAGGTTGAAAAGCTAGATCCAAGAATAACATTTCATCTTTCATTTGGTACGCAAACTTATTTGACATTCTTGTTATTTTTTTAAATACAGTGTATTTACAGTACTTAGAGCATGACATACTTAAAATCTCCTTGTACATGTAGTTTTCATCTGCAGTGAGTCTCTGTTTAGTAGAGCTTATAATATAATATTGTGACTTAAGGCACAGGGAGCCCTAGGGGTCTCAAAAACAAAACTAGGTTTCCTGAGTGAGAAAGCAGAATAAAAGCACAATATTGGCAGGTATTGCAACATATTTAGTTATGTATATCATAATTTGCAGATGCAACATTCATTGAAACTTACAGTCATTTTCAACTTTCCTATAGCTGTTATAAATAAAAGAAACATTTATTGTACAGGTTATGGAGTGTCAAAGTAATGATTCAGTTGCTGGGATCTCTGCAATAACAAGGGCACCATTTAAGGGTGTCATCTTTTGTTACTTTACAGCTTCTTATATTCCCCAAATTTAACTCCGATACTGTAAGGCATTCCCTGGATGTTACCTGCTATGTCATAATGTAGATTTAGAATCACTTGATGCTTTCTGGCAGGCTGCTGTTTTTCCTTCTCAATGTAACTGAATGTGTCTCAGTGAGACATGGGTTTTTACTATTGAGTGTTGTTCTTAGATCTACCAGGCAGCTGTTATCTTGTGTTAGGGAGCTGCTATCTGGTTACCTTCCCATTGTTCTTTTGTTTGGCTGCTGGGGGGAAAAGGGAGGGGGGTGATATCACTCTAACTTGAAGTACAGCAGTAAAGAGTGATTGAAGTTTATCAGAGCACAAGTTACATGACTTGGGGCAGCTGGGAAATTGACAATATGTCTAGCCCCATGTCAGATTTCAAAATTTAATATAAAAACATCTGTTTGCTCTTTTGAGAAATGGATTTCAGTGCAGAATTCTGCTGGAGCAGCACTATTAACTGATTCATTTTGAAAAAAAATTTTTTTCCCATGACAGTATCCCTTTAATTTGGATCTTCATACCTTAATTCTACTAAAATATAATGTAAACATTAAATAAACCCAATAGACTGGTTTTGCCTCCATTAAGGATAAATTATATCTTAGTTGGGATCAAGTACAAGCTACTGTTTTATTACTACAGAGAAAAAGGAAATCATTTTTAAAAATGGAAATTATTTGGATAAAATGGAGTGTATCGGAGACAGCCTTTCCATAATTCAAGGCTTTCTAGATAATGAGTTTCTGGATAACGGATACCTGCATCACCTAAACCAATTTACACCTAGATAATTGTGCTATAGAGGTTTTATCTGACAAGTTGAGCAAAACACTGATGGATAAATATGATACCATGTTTTATTTATCTTGGATATAGAATGTCAACTGTAAAACAAGATACTATATTACCTTATAATAATAATGTATGGTTCTTGTCCCATCTTCTTGTATTACTAATTAGAACTAAAGAAAAACAGAAATGGAAATTCCTATAATTTGATGTAATTTGGTCTCTGCCAACAGATTATTAAATTCTTGATACTTGGTGATTAATTATTAAAGAATCTATTTCAATTTTACTAACCACTTTACTAACTATTTCATTTTTTTCTTGATCTGATAACCCATGAAATCCATTATAGAACATATTGAATCATTTTCTGAAAAAGTTTTAATCAATTTCTATTTTGGGAAAATGTCTGTATAATGTGATTTGCCCCATTAATGTTTTAATGCTCGTCCACAAACTCCACAGCAGCTTTGGAATGTCTGATATTCCCAATACTTTGTAGCAAGAGAAACCTATTACAGTTTGATCTTGGACTGCTGAAAGTGAAGCATTGCTTATCTTGAGCAGTGGAGAAAAGGATCTATAGAAAGTTGTAGTGAAGTTGTTAAATAGGGAACTGTTATCAGCATCTCTCTTAAATCTTACTAAGTAGAACTGAATCTTTAAATTGAATACCTCATGGTATCCATGAGACATGTTTCATATGGGGTCAGGCAAGGTGGAAAAAGCACTTATGTTTTGGTGAAAGCTATCTCTACAATAAAGCAGTGATGTAGTGTCTGACTCTAAAGAGCCCATCTGATCTGTATTGCCGTGACACACAATTTATTGTTAATGAGTTAATAAAACTGTGCTGTTTTAGGAGCTGACAACGATGATGTGATGCTCGTTTTGCAGTAGTTTACTTGCTTGGATTGGAAAACTTTTATCAGAGTTTAACCACTTGGGTGTTTCAACGACTGCAGCAAAAGGAAAAAAAGAAAGAAAAACTTCTGGAAAGTAATTTACTAATTTCTCTGGCAACACAAGGCCTTTGGCTTGTTATTTATAGTGACACCCTGTCATATTTCATGTCATAGTCCTCTAAGAACAAGTCAACGTGAAATATTTAGATACAGTATATTGGCAGCTTTTCAGTTATCTATGTGGTTGTAAAAACTTATGCAACAGATAAATCATTTTACTTAATTACTGTTAGGTCCATTAAAACTTTGGTTCAACACATTATTTTAGTTTTTTTTAAAATTATTTTTGCAGTATTTGATTGAAATTGGGTTTCAGTGTATTTCGCATTGAGTTAGAAGAAATTATATTAGTTTAAATTGGTATGTGACATCCCTATAAATGATACAATGTTACATTTGTAAATGAGCCCTAGAAACTTATAAACGATTAAGTGATACGTGTCCTAATTCTCAAATTTTTTATCATTGTCATTTAGAGCATAAACATATATCAGTTCTTCTCTGAACGGTTGTCATTTTATGTCATTGTTTCATGCATGGGTGATATACAAGAGAACATTAAAAGATCTGGGAAAACAAATGTTTATAGCATTTCTGTAGCCTTGACTTGCTGCAGTGCACTATTTTCCTTTTCACAGAAAACTTTATTTGACATGAGTGATCTGTCATAAAACCATGCTGACTCCCTATATTTGATTTACTCTCTAAAATGTATTTCTGAATATGTTTCCTCAAAAACGGAGTTCTTCTACTGCTGTATGACTTATGGTCGATGATTTCATTTAGTCATTCTATTCCCCTTTTAAATACCAGCATTAAATCAACTTTACATGCTATTAAGATCATGCTAGCCTTGTGGAACCAACCCCAGTATAGGTCCTTCATAATTTAAAATGACATACCAAGGATTTTCATATTTACTTTAGTGTGAATATAGAGAGATGGTGAATTGGAAATGTAAGTTATTTTCATTTTTAAGTGACTCCATTTCCATTTCCTTTGAATATGTAGGGGATCAGAAAAATCCTTCCCCTGTTTTTCTTTCTGTGACATCATCCGGCACAGTTACAGGCTGGAGAGCCATCCGATTGGCTGTGGGCCCCAGTGCATACTTGGGAGAGGGGGGAGTGCCTGACTTTGGAGCCAAATGTGGTTTCTGACAGAACTTATAAAGGGATTCCTGCTGCAGCAGCCAGAGAGATCCAGATCTGTGGAATGTGACAGTGTTGCTTGAAAGGATTTTCCAGGTAGAAGGAAAAGGAAAGGCTGGGTTTTGCTCTACTTTGAGAAACTATCTCCAGTTTCTATCTACTGCCTGTATACACTTTGGCCACTGTGTGATTCTCCAGGGTGAGGACAGGTCTTGCTTGTTTACCTGCCACATGGGAGCGACTTCTAACTCCAAAGGGAAAAGTACCTTGGGCGGTAACGTAACTGGAGGGGGGCGGGCCTTGGTGCAGGGCGTGCAGCCAGGCCCTGCCCCCCTCTGTACCAGATTATCTGCCCTGAAATCGGCTATTGCGGGGAGGGCACACTGAGGGGGTGCGGGCCCTGGACCAGTTGCACCCCCTGCTCCACCACTGACCTTGGGGCAGGTAGCGCTACCCAGGGACATAAGGGGAAGAGACATTGAACTGACTGGATTTATTCTACATTATCCACCAGGAGTTGAGTGTGGGACTGTGGCATTGAGAGACTGCCAGGAGCTGGAATCCACACAGGTTCCCCAGAGTAAAGTGATATTGTGTGATTTGCATTTACAATAATTGTATACAGTTTTACATAAAGTTTATATTTGTTTTATTGCAAACTGTGTGTGTTTTTCCTAGTTATAATGAATAAGTAGTTTAGGGTCTGCAAGTAGAAATTGATAACTCACCACACTCGGGGAGCGGACAAGCCGAAAACACTTTTTGGAGCAGGCACTCAATGAAGGCAATCTTCTACCAGGCAGAACATCAAAGTGAAGCTTATTGTGTCCACAGTCTTACGAGTTTCGTGATAAACACTTAATCATAAAATATATTTGTAATTTCTCTTTTGATTCATAGCAATCAGTTTCGCAGTATCATTCGATATAGATCTCAGTGACTATCCCCACTCATGTCATTTTATCAGTTACCAGGATTTCATTCTTGTGAGTCACTTCTAACCTGTTATTCAAACCAATGGATATTATATTTTGCATTTATGTTACTAAGAAAAATCTGCACAGACATTTAACATCTAACACCATGTAAACCACTTGATTTTTCTGGGACGATTGAATTATTGGTAGTACAGTGTCAGGGTTTAGCAGCTCTAGTAGGTTGGAATTGGGACATAGAAGGAAGCTGGTGTGCAGACTGACAGAAAATATTCCAATTCCTGGTACACAATGGATTTAGCAGATTGAGGTTTATATCCAGACAAGAAGTCAGGTAGAAGGCAGCAATCAGCATAGTCAGGGGCATATTTATTATGCTATGTACAAAACAACGGGATAATACACCATACATCACACGCTTTTGGTGTAAAAAACTGCTTAAAAACTGGCATACAATGTTTACACATTTTTTCTTAGGGTGATTTCTGCCATAAGCAATGTAAAATAATGGTGGCAAATCTGATATTTGGAATGGCGTTACACACACCTTGATAAATTCGACATTTGTTTTACACAGCTTTTTACACTGTTTTTACACAGCATAGTAAATATGCCCCTTAGCAACAGAACCTATGTTCGGCATTGAACCAGGGTCTTCTGTGTCCTTTTAATTCAAATTTGGTGCCAAATCTAATCTCTATCTGGATTTTCTAAATATGCCTTGTTGGCAATTTATCTTAACAGAACCTTATTATAGAACAAGATTCTCAGCATATCGGAGGCTTTATTTATGAAACAAATTCAGAGTCTTGTGGAAGATTGTCTATATAACACAACACATACTGATTGAAGTCTTCAGGTAAGATGCTACAAGTCTCATCCTTTTATAGATGACAACATATTTTATATCAAGAGGACACCAACTTCATAACTTTCTATGTACTCTTGCTGTTACAGCTGTGCAAACATATGGTATACATGTGGTATTGCATGGTAAAGGGCATGTGATCAGTACTATCATGTCAGGACCCTGTGGTTTTGTAAGATGGCTTATTGACCTATGTTTATTACCTTTATGTTACTCCATCCTTGCCTGCCTTAGGTTGTTTTTACAGGGAATACTTGGGAATTTAATGCTCCTATAAAGATAACATTTACCTATCATGAGTGAGTGTATCCAACAGGTGATTTGGTAACCCTCATATAGTATGAGTTCCCATTTATGCCATTTAGCTTAATCTATGACATGAATTCCTTGTAACTGATTATTTTCATTTAGCCATCTTAGGGTTTAATGTAATAAATGGTCTTGCTACTTGTCTAAAACCCCCTCAGCAACCAGTCAGCAGAAGCATCTGATTGGCTGTAATGGGTTACTAGATGTTACCATGTACCACAAAGTTATACATATGGTATTGTTGTCTTGTGTACTTTGTTTTTTTTAATATAATTTCTGCATCCTACTGTGACATGTGCACCATAGCTTCCACATTATCCCTTCCCTATCATACATCACCTACTAAATGGGCTTGTGTTTATTGCATTGCATTCTAAATTATTACTGTGAAAGACTCATTTTAACATGGGTGCTCTTGGCTGTTGGTGTTAAAGTAGAACTAAACCCTAAAAATTAATGTGGTTAATATATACTGCGCTTATTGCACCAGCAATGATCCAGGACTTCAACCTTGTCACAGGGAGTCACCATTTTGGAAAGTGTCTGCGACTCTCACATGCTCAGTGGACTCTGAGCAGCTGTTGAGAAGCTAAGCTTAGGAGTCATTGTAAATTATCAAGCAGAAAATAAGGTTGTCCTGTTAATATAAGCTGATACTACAGGACTAATTATTACATTTTGATGCTAGTTGCACTGGTTTCTGTGCTGCCATGTAGTAAACAAATCAAGAAAAAAAGTATGCTTGCATCTGTAGTAACATCAAAGTGTGCTAATGAACCGACTGATGCTGGTTAATTATTGCTATCATCAAAAAGTCTATTCAATACAAAATTACTTCCGTATAAATTGCGAATGGGTTAATTTCTCTGCCTTAATTGTGATGTCTGCAATGTCCTCCTAAGCTCCTTGACGTTAACACAAGATCAAGGATTGGATAGGAATCTTTTGAAGCATGCATGTGAAAATATTCCCATCTTGTACATGAATACAGTCGTTTTTATCTTGCTCTACTCTCCTGGTCGCCTGCTGTGTTTCACTGAAACGTGAAAAACATTTAATGTGGATGCCTTTTATGTGAATTGCCTAACCTGTTTAGCAATTACAATTATTGAATTTTATTTTTCAGGCGCTTGTAACATGGATGTAAAAGAGGAATATTTTTGCTCTGTTGTTTCCTTTCTGCATACAACTGCATATGTGAAAACAAAAAGGCTTAGTTTAACAAAAATCAAGTGGTTTTAGCCATACATGCTACTTAACATACTATTATAGTTCCAAGGAGTCTGATGAGAATAGGGCCTCATGTCTGTTATGAAGGGAACAATAAAATGTGCAACCAGATATTTACTGATATATTAACTTTGGTGGCAAAGGTTATATTTGGCAGATAGGGAAAACAAGAGTTAGTTGAACATATGATTAATTTCTCTTCAATGAATGAAAGCAGCATTTCAGACGTTGTCATGTTTCATATGTAGGTACACACTTAGGGCCCTTTGTCCTACCAATCAGCCATTGGCCTTTTTCAGCCAGCAGGTTGAGCAGTAAAAACAAACATTTGACTGGTCACCATGGGTTACTACTCAGAGGCAAATTTGGGCAGAATTTATTAATGAGCCCCAGATTTTTTCCTGTGATAGTAATATAAAAATAAAATAATTTTTGTGATATATGAATCAGAACAACATGGCAGGACAGGTTGGGTATAAGTTAGGGAATCATTGGTTAGGGTTGAGGAAGATCTGGACTGGTGATGACCTAGGTGCATATGGTTGACCAAAACCCAACCACTCATGACTGAACAGTAGAATATGCAATCAAGGAGAATATGTTCTTAAGGAAAACAGACTGGAGAAAATATGTGAGAAAGGATGTGAGTGTTTAGAAGATTGTTTAACATTTATTTAAGGTTTGTCGTTAATATTTAGGTGTAATGTTATGCCACTTTTGACCTACTAACTACTCTGAAATTGCCAGAATTAATTACAAAGTCCAAAACTGCATTTTTTCAATATATGTATTTTAGATTTCACAACCCTAAAAATGAAATTGGCTATTTTACGCCGCATCATCTGGTGTAACACTTACTAGTCAATAGAAGTTTAGACCAAGAAAATATTGTTCTGTAAAAATAGATGCACAGTGTGATCTTTTATGCAACTTTTTCCAAGTGAGCACCAATTAAAGCACAAAATTATCCCTGGCACAATCAGTAATAATAATAATAAGTAATAAAGTCATACATGGGTTACTGTATAAAAGCACATAAAACAGTAAAATCAAAAATATAATAATGAATAAAAGATAAATGCATGGTTAGGGACAAATATCCCACCTATATTGAAACAAAATATAGGATAATAATGATTTGAAACTCTCAACTCTCCATAGGCCTGTAAGGTTTGTTTTCTACCCTTAGCTCCCGCTAAATTCAGTCTTTTGTATAAAATATGGGTTTATCAGATACTATTGCCTATATCTGACCTATCAATATGATCAACAGCTCTAATGTTCCTATATTCCAACACCCATCTCTCTAGTAGTTTTTCCAACATATTGCTTCAAACATATTCCACCAATGTGAAAAGGTTTTGGATACCTGAATCACAGAGCATAATTTTACATGGAACCCTGCATATTCATTAAAATTATACAAAACCTGAGGTTATGATGAGATTTTACATATATACCAGATGTCTTTGTCAGGCTGCTTGTTCTTTCCCATTGAGCTGTAACCCATCTTTTCTCTTCTGATCATTCGTTTTAATTTCCCACTTGACTGGCTGTGAACCCCAATCCAGAGATACAGACCTATACTAAACCTGTTTGGGACCATTGTATTCCTGTTCAACCTATCTATCCAACAATTTAATTGATTGTATCAGCAACAATTAAAGCAAACTCCTACTATACCCACACATACCTGAAAATATATCTCAGTTTATTCATTTAGATTAGATTTCATTATAAAGAATTTTCACAAAATTCACTACATCAGATAGAGATGGAATTGTTGTGGAAATGTTATGTGTGTAGGAGTCAAAGCACTGGACTAGACATAGCAATACAATAGGAACATTACTAGCAAGTAAATTAAATAGCATTCCAAGCTCCACTTCCAACTAAAAGATGCACTAAAACAGAAGGTATAACCCCTGCAAAACACTACAGGAATTCCCTGCCTATTATACATCTCTATATGCTAGTCCATATACTTTTCTGTCATCTCTTGCTGAAAGTTCTTTTCCTCATTGCAATTTCCCAAGATGTCAGCAACTCAGGCTGAAATGATGGATGCAACAATTGCTGAATTGAAGATGGCTTTTTGGGATTTTATTGCAAGAAGTTAAGTTCTATGCTGACTTCCAAACTGATAAACGTTTAACGTGAACAGATCTGCAGGAGCCTGGATTTAACTAGAAGGTGCCCCTAGGCCTCTTAATGAGCGCACATACACAAATTCCCCTCATAGGGTATGGAGTGCTGGGAATTGATGCATGGGAATGAATCCTACAACTTATCCAAATTTTACATTCCTCTGGCCATCAAGTACTTTCTATTGAAATGTATAAAAATATATACATATATGACAATTTTTGGCAAAAATGTGCAAATTGAGAAAGTCAATTGGATCACTAGCAAAATGTCTTCAAGAGAAAAAAAAATACAACTCAGTCCAGTTAATATTACTTTCACAGACATCAGTAAAGCTTATGATTGAATCTCATGTATTTGTACTCCATTCTAGACAAAATGGACCTCTATGAACACTTTACAGAATTCCAGCGTTTTTTTCACGACAACACATTTGCCCATTTTTATGAAATAAATTTGCAGAATTGTGTGCAAATCCATGCCTGGTAATAAGAAAAGGGTTATAAGAATATTTGCCCTTTTTCATTTATGCATATAGGTTTCTATATTGCATTCTTACAAAATCAGCGGCAAATTATCCAGAAAGTTTCAGTAGTGCAAGAATTATATGCCTAAGCACATGGATTCTGAAAATCTTTGAAATGTGACCTTGCATTATTTTACCTAAGCAAGAGAAAAATAAGGTACAATTTAACTCACTGAAATGTGAAGGATGATACTGCATAAGAATTAGCAAGTAGACAAATCTTTCATTTTAGGATTTATTTCATTAACCAGAGTTAATATTGAGTTGAGCTGCCAATACATTTGCAGCACAGATGACTAGATAATCTGATGGTGGAAGGTAGTACTGGGCAAGCTAAAAAGTCCCCTCTTCCCCTGAACCTCTGCAGTTGCAGGGTCTTTTGTATGGGAGTTACACCAATGGCAAGTTGCATTGTGGGCAAAACAAATGATTCTTTTTTTTTGCATTTTGCCCCTGTTCCTGCATCAGCCCTATAATTGTTGTCGATTTATAGTGTTGTTATGCAGGTGCAGCGCTATAGTAAATTGAATGCACCATTCTCTCACTATAATCTTTACCTCAATACTTTGCTCTGGATGAGACCTTCATCCTTAGGGGGTAAGCCCTCACAAACTGTGTGGAGTCAGAGTATAGTACAACTGAAAATAGGTGCAGTTCACATTAATTTGGTGCCAGTGATTCTTGTAACTGAACTAGAGAACATATTTATTGAACAGCATAATCCACAAAGGGGTGTACATAAAAAGCAAGCAATTTCATCAAGCAACAGTGGATAGGCATATACTCATAGCACCATTGGCCAGTATCAGTCCCCACAGGGAAGAGAACATACACAGCACCACAGAAGGTACACCCAGCTTTCAGCCTTTTCCCTAAGTGGAACCCAGGGGAAACTCTACATCCCTAGGTCTTTACACTTAGTCCCTACTCTGGGCAATTAGTAGTAGATGTTAATCCCTCTTACTCTTCTCAGAGGAGCCTCAAGCTGCTCAGATAAATAACCTGCCTGTCTGCTACTCCTAGAGTGACCTATTAAGGTGAGTAGCCTATCCTTACCAGACCTGACCTGTCTAGGTTCCACTTTAGCCCTGCCTGCCTGCTCAGGCCAGGGCTTACACAAAATGGATCCTGAGCACATGGCTGTCCAGGACTTTATACTTAAGATATACTTGAGCAGAGTACAATCTACTGGGCATTGGTTAAATTGAAAGTCCAGATATATCAGTTTGATTCCCAGGAAGATTAGGTATCCCCAAAGTCCAGCAAATCTTAGGCTCTTCTCTGCCTGATCAAAATTCTTTTCTTTAAAACCGGATTGCTGTGTTCCTCCAGAAACAAAGTTTCACGAGGACGGGGAAAACAGAAAAGATTATATAGTGTAGTATCTCAGTGTGAAAGTATCTCACCCTTTGTGAGTTAAGTGCCTTAATTATTTAACACCTTGTGAAAAAACACTCCACACCTCTCAATTAACCTCTGGCATGCACGTGTTACACAGACCTGAATATCTATACGTGTTGCCTATTTTTAGTGTGGTTACATTTAACGCATACTCCAATTGTCCAAAGTCCCCAAATGCAAAACTTCTTTAGACACGTAACTTGTGAATGGGTAAAAGGGAAAATAACATCAAACCGCTGAATTCCTAATGTCTCCAGTGGTATAGAATACTCACAAGACGTGAGTTGAAATAGGCATAAATAAATGCGAGCTCCTTTCCGTACTTGAACTCCTCCTTCGTTACATGGGTGAAGAGAAAAACAGCGTGTGCAGAAACGCTTAAAAACTTTTTAATAATAAAACACATTCTTGATAAATCGCATAAAAAGTTTCAGTGTAAGTCCCCAATGTCGCTATGGCTACTCGGCATCCCTCAGAGCTCAATCCATCATTGGTTAAATTGCAGGGGGCATAGCTTTAAGGAGGAAAAGGAAACAGGTCCCCCTCTTAACTGTGTTTTAGAACCCAGTTAGGTGTCTATAGCACTAGGGAACTGCCTGCTAAATAATACTGGGAGACTAATTTACCAGTCCCCTACACAGGCAAATAACTGTTGCAGAACCTTCTGTTTGGTTATATATTGAGTGTTGATAGTGGATTACTGTGTAAATGTTCAATATTAGCATGTCATTTTATGATTATTTTCTGCTTCACTTCAACTATTTCTACATCTGATCAACAACCCTAAGCAAACAGTGCTGTGATCCCACATTATTTATTGTTTAGATACAACAGATAATTAAATATAATTAGCTGGGTGATTATCGTTTGCTACTAAGAATTGCTAAGAATGTGCAGATTCCTTTTGGGAGCTGCATCCTATTTCTTGCATCGGTGAATTCTGCTGCTTAGAGAGAATCTTCTTTTTTTCTATTTACTGCTCCACTGATCTAAAGCAAGGGATATAGTAAGAGTATTAAAAACAGTCTGCCATATCCTTTCCATAATTCGTTCCTGGAAGAATTTTGCCTCTTTTGGAATGTTGTGAAAAAGGAACAAAAATAGTTTTTATAGTTCACTCCTACATCTAATTTACTATTGATTGCAAATTGAATTAGAGCAACATTTTTAAAGAAGTGACACCTTGTCAGTGCCACGGCCGGCACCCAATACCAGAACAAATGCCAAGGACCCTGGTCTTCACCAGTAGTGTGACCACCTTTGGGCTTCGGGAGGAGCCCTCAGCTTAATTGGGTGCCACCTGGACTTAACGGGGGGTACAAGGCGAGGTGTTTTGGCTGGCAAAGGGGCACGACCGGACAGCAAGAGTCTTTGGGCAGAAGGTCAAGGACAAGGCGTCTAGTGGAAACGGAAACAGGACAGACCGGATCAGGACAGGCAGATAACAGAATCGTCAGGCAGGCAAGGGGTCAAAACCAGGTAATCAGACAGACTGGATCAGGCAGAAGGAGTTGTCGTTAGGCAGGCAAAGGGTCAAAACTGGGTAATCAGACAAACAGGATCAGGCAGGCTCAGTAGTTAATAAACAGGCAGGATCAGGATACAGAGGTCAGAATAGTCAGAAACAGGCTGGGTCAAACACGGGAAGAACAGTCAGGATAGCAAATTCAGGAACAGGTAGCACTAGGCTCAGGAAACCACAGGATATGATCCTATAACGGGCACTGGCTACAGGTCTGAATGGGCCTTAAATAGGGTCCCAATTCGCGCCAAAACGTGCGCAATTTCGCGCCTTTAAGAGATGCGCAGGCACGCCGCGCGCGCCCTAGGGATCCAAGATGGCACCGGCAAGGGGAGAACAGGAGCGGCGCAGCCGGCGTCCACGCCGAGGACGTGGCGTGGACCCCGCTGCCCACTAGACCACCAGGGTAGGTTTCTTACAGTCAGGTCAAATAAGGCTATACTTTTGTCAATGTTCCTAACTGGCTACAAGGACACTCTGTTTTATTATACAAAGAGAGAATAATTGTTTCAGTTGCTAAGTACTCATAAAAAAGACAACAAATTAACTGGAAGACTTTTATGCGCAAAACTAAAAATCTAGTTTGGGAAATGCTAAGGACATTGTTTTAACAGAATTATCATAGGCAAAGGAACCAAGTAATGCAGGATATAATAGGCAGATCTGATCTTCTAGTTGACAAAACCACCTTACATCACACCTATGTCCCAGAGTATCTGTCTAACTAAATTTGCAAATATGAATAAAACACTTGTCCCTAGATGCCTTGACCATTGCAAAAAATAAAAAGGCAAGGTGCAATATAATGTGTACAGAGAAAAAATGCAGGAAATTCTGGTGTGGATTGTTTTGATTCAAGGTCCATCTGCACCTTGGTATGCTCTCTCCCTTTGCTTTTGCTACTGAATGTTTGATAGACAACTTAGTAGAAAGGTAATAATTGAAATATGTGGAATAGTAATAGATGGTTTTGGCAATCATTGGTCAGTGATACAGGGTGATACACTGGTGGCTTTGAAAATGGCCACCAGCAGGATATGAGTATAGTAGAGATTACATTTTAAAGGAGAAGGAAAGGTTAAACTTAAGTAGATTTCTATCATAAGACTGGTGCATTCATAATTTACAATGCGTAGTTAATGCTTTCTCCGTGGTGTCTAGAAGAAGGAACAGCGCTCTGCAGAGAATCTAGCAGTGGACTCGGGTGACGTCACTTATTTTCAATGCACCTTCCTCCCTGCTGCCCGAGGCAGCCTTGAGGTGCGTTGGGCTCAATTATAATTTAATGCGCATGTCAGAGGCGCAGCCTTTCTCCCCAGATGACGCACTCATGCTGCTATTGCTAATGAGCGCTGCTATGTCACATGTGACACGCTCAGGGGAAGTTTTTTTGCGCATGTGCATTACTGTCTCAAATCCTTTAGCAAGATGGCCGCTGTGTTCTACAGTTCTACAGCAGAGCAGAAGATCAACCATCATTTTCTGCTTTTGTATGCGCATTGGCGAGGAGAAAATATAGCGATTAAGGATAACAATGTGAGTACTATAGAGGAAGGTAGTGTATGAAATTTACCTTTCCTTCTCCTTTAATTAATAATAATATTGTCATGATTGTGGCACTTCTCACTGCTAGTGATGGGCGAATTTGCGGCGTTTCGCTTCGCCAAATAATTCGTGAAACGGCGAAAAATTGGCGAAACGGCGCCGGCGTCTCATTTTTGATGGAAAAAATTTTTGACGCCGGCCAATATTTGCCGCGAATTTTCGCGGGCATTTAGTTTATTCGCTGGCGGCGAATCATGCAAATTCGCCGTGAATTTGCGCCTGGCGAATAAATTCGCCCATCACTACTCACTGCATGTGACTGCAGGTATGGCTATAATGATTCACTTGCTCAGTCTCTCCCTTGCATTGCACACAGGTTAGACTAGTGCAACAGCACCCCAGAAGCCAACCTACACCCACAATATCAACAAAACTTGCTGCCACCACTCTCAGGACTCACAAACTAGGATCTCCATTCAGCATGCAAAGGGTTAAGGCACACAGTTGCACACTTTAAGGCTAAAGTTCATTGAGAGCATCAAAGACAAACATATTTAATATTATAATGGTATAACAGTGCAAATAAGCAAAAATATGGTACAATAAGGACATACATTACAATGTAACGCTTTATAAAGTAAAAGGAAACACATAGAAAACCTATACTTAACGTAGCATAAAATGTAGAATTTCCTGGTCCTGGAGGCAGGGGGAACCAAATGGGATAAGCTCCCACGAAAATGGCTCCCCCTAAAAAAATACAAAAGATTTGATTATTTATTACAGTTTACAGGGGCATCAGGTAACTAGACACTCCCCCCTCTCACTTTAATGACCTCCTGTGAGTATGGACTGGAACAAGAATATAATAACCATAACTTGTAACAGAAGCTTAAAGTACCAGTAACATCAAAAAATGTAATTGTTTTATAGTAATAAAAATATAATGCAGTGTTGCCCTGCACTAATAAAATTGCTGTGTTTGCAAACACTATTGCTGTGTTTACAAACACTACTATTGGTTATATAGAAAAGCCGATGTGTAGCCATGGGGGCAGCTATTCAAAGGAGAAAAGGCTCAAGTTACACAGCAGATAAGCTCTGTAGAACATAATGGTGTTATCTGTTATCCATTACCTTTTGTCAATTTCCACCATTGCTACTCAGCAGCTTGATTATATGAACTATAATAGTGTTTCTGAAGCAAACAGATCAGTTTTACCAGTGCAGGGCAACACTATATGATATTTTCATTACTTAAAAATACTTTAATTCTTTGGTGTTACAGTTCCTTTAATAGAGTTTGATAGGTAATGTTACATTGAAGACATTACCGGTTTTTTTATAGAGTTGGTATTACAGGTTTGGATTTGGGGATGGGCAATGTGTTGGAGTTATGTTATACTGTGACTGCCACATCACCTATGAGGGGTCTTTAGGGGAACACTAAGTCACCTCTCCATGGGCTTTCACTACCCCCACATTGCATGGCTCTAATCAGTCAGTTATTAGTAGTGATGGGTGAATCGGTGCCAAATTGACAGAAAAATTTGCGCATTGACACGCATCAATGCACGTAACAATTTTTATATGCGTGACTATTTGGTCCAAAATGCATTAAAGTCAACAATTTCAATGCGTGCCACTATTTTGACGAGCGTCAATTTTTTTTTGACGCAGCTGATTTTTTGTCTGTGAATTGTCGCCACAATTTCAAATTCATTTGCTTGCAGCGAAATGCGAAAATTCTGGCAAATTTAGTCGACCATCACTTGTTATCAGCCATAGCTTAGAGCAGGGCATCACTGGTTGTTATCCCTTAACACATGGCTGATTCCAGACCTTAGGGAGTGGAGACCTGTTAGGTACAGTATCTGTTTATGGTACTGGCAGAAATATCTCCTAAAGCCCTGTATGGTCACAAATATTTAGTAAGTACAGTATGTAGGGAAACAGTATGATCAAGAAAACTATGATCATTGGAATTTACTACTAAATATGACCAGTCATTGTTTTTATAATGTCCACTACAACTGAGCAGGTTTTTGAAGATTTATGTGAAGAAAAACGTATTTACAGTCCATGAGGCAGAACGCTGATATAGCCTGTCAGATGCTCAAGTGTGCAACCACCCTCATAGTTTTCAAACAAGAAACCATGAAATTATAGAGACTCAATCTTAGCCCTGTCTTTTAGAATGTAGACATGTAAAGGCAGATATAAGTGTGATAGAGTTGTATTTACCTTGTATTCCATTTTCTTGTCACACTACCATTTCACACTCTGCATCACAACTAATGCTAATGTAGTCTACATTGTAATATACTTGTCAGTTTCACTAAGTTTTTCTCTTCCATCATAGCAGAACAGCTAAACAGTGATACAGAATATCAAGAACTCAAGTTTCTTCTTCGTAGCCTAACTTCATTCTTTCCTAATAATCTGCCCAGAGAATGTGGTGAAGTTGGACAATGAAACATTTTATATTTAAATTTGTCTTCACATTTGTCAGATAATTTAATAAAACTAAACATATTCATAAAGTTCTTTTTGAAGCCCATTTTGTTGTGTTTCTAAACGGAAAATATTTTACGCAGGCCCATGAACTCCTAGAGACCAAGAGCTCCTTTTTTAACACAGCTGAAATGTTTAGTTCCTCGTTAGAAAAAAACTCCAAAAAATGTTTTTCATTTATTTTGAAAACAAGCAAATATCAGATAATGTTGTTTGAGCAATATACTGTACCCTTAAAGATATTAATGAATTCAAGAGAGAAGAGGAAATCACCTAAGGATTTTGCATTATACTTTGGGTATTTCTATTAACAAGTTTTAGCAATCTGGCCATGCATATATGTATTAATAAAATAATTTTGTGTGATTTTTGGTATGTGTATGTTGATCTTAAATATGCCGTAATATCTGTGCGTGTACTGCAAATGACAATAGAACAATTCTTTATTTCCTACCTTCCCATCTGTTAGATTTTCCTCCCTTTATCCATTTCTAACCTTTGTTAATGTGCATTGTTGGATTAAAATTGTAATGATAAACATTTATAACTAGCTTATAACAGTTTTCTGCATATGAACAATGCCTTTTCACAAACAGCATGCGCTGGAGACTTTCAATACCCTCCCTCAGACAGACCCACTCTCCATGTAATGTTGGAGGAAGTTGACAGAGGACCCCTTTGGCCAGTGTAGAGTGAATAACAGTTCTTTTTTTACAGGTTATAGAGAAGAACACAAACAACTACATAGAGAGGATAGCGACCTTCCACATACCAGCGGTGAATCTCACAGTTCCTTTTGGTCTTGATAGAGACAAGGAATAGTAATGGAATCTTTCTTTGTAGGTAACAGGTGACTGAGACCTGCAGTGATGCGTCACTCCAGGGTATGTACTAGAGAGGGACTATAGGGCAGCCAGGTGTAGTTATTAACAGTAGGAAAGATCTTCTTGCTGGTTCAAAACCAGAAATCACTGGAACTGGAGCTACAGATTTATAATCCAGTGAAACAGGTAAGAAGACCCAGCCAGTACTCAAGGGGTTAACAAGAGCCAGATATTCAGAACTGTAATCCAAGGAAACAGGCAAGGCAATCCAGCCAGGAGTCGAGGGATTAACAGGAGCCATAGATGCTTAACTGTAATCCAAGCACAGAAGGTAGGACCGTAACAGAAGAGGATCTTCAATAACTGCGCAAGGTAAAGTTATACCCTGCTGGGGAGGGGGCATGGCCAAAATCGGACCCTGGGCCCCGGGTCATTATACAGCAGGGACTCACACAGATGGGTCAGGCATCCACAGTGACTCAATCCTCAGGTTGGGCTCCTAGCTAAGCACAACAAACCTGCTTTATTCTTCTGGGCACAGCTTCCAGCACTATTCATAATGCGATCACTTCAAACACCCTTTACTCCTCATGGCATAGCTCCCAGCACTATGCGCAGTATGAACACATCACTTATCTCTGCTGCATCTGAGCTCTAGACCCTCCTGGTTAAGCTCCCAGGCTTGGGGCTCCCATACAGTCCCTGCACTACTGACTTGAGTGAAACTAGGAATTAGACTGATACTGAGCACATGGCAGCTCAGCTATTTGAAGAAATTGCTTCAAATAGCCACTTCTGCTCAAATACAGTGTGCCAAGGCACACTGCACAGGGACAAATGACTCACTCCCCCTCCCTTATCCAATTTAGGTTCAAACTTTAGCTAGGTTTCAACCATATGGGATTTTAACACCATATGGGAACTTAACCCTACGGATCCCTACTGGTCCAACCCCATAACTATTATTATTCAACAGTAATCATACTACATTTGTGAGGGAGCTTTATATATCTAGTGATATGCCCCAAAGCATAATATGATTCCAATTTTGTGGTTGAGCCCCTTCAGTCTCATCAAGCAGTTCATCTTTTTCTTAATGTGTATAACCCTATCTTGGTTACACTCTCTTATAAATAGCAATTAACCCCTTTCAATCCAGGGTCCTGCATTCTCTTTGCATATAAAAGATACTGGGAACTGGGATTTATAGCGCTGTGCCTCCACCTAGTGAGCACTGAGGATCACAACTCAGGGGAATTCCACTAGGAAAATAGAACACACAGTTTGCAGTAAACCAAGAAAAACTTTATATAAATAATAAAGGAAAGAATAGGTTAAACAGTGCAATGCAGCAATATTCCTACACTGGGGTAACGTAGTTCTGCCTTGCAACTAGCACAGTCTCTTTTCACTCCAGGTGGACAACACAAATCATTTCACATGAAATGTCCCTTTTCCAAGAGCTCTTTATTCCCCAGGTAGCACTACCTACCCAATGTACCTCTCCTTTAGGATATAGGCTGTAACTCCCACTTGGCAGGTTTACAAGAAACACCTGTCCTCACACCAGAGACACACAATGGGTTGCAACTGGCATTCAACTGCTGATGGAATGCAGGGAAACATTTCCTTCTAGGCTGAAACTCCAATCTGTCCAGCTCAACACAAACAACAGTTTCACTTGGTACAGGTGTGGGATCCGTTATCCAGAAACCCGTTATCCTGAAAGCTAACGGGCTCTCCAGCCTGTAACCAGGCTGGATGATGTCACAGACTAAAAAACAGGTTAAGGACTTGTCTAATCCCCTACATGTGCTTTTGCCTTTAACACAGATTTATCTTTTTTCATTGAACCCTGTAATAATCTGCATTGGAAACACTTCAATGCATCAGGACCTCAAAAGCAGGGCCAAGAAGGAATTTTTGCAACTCACTTCCAGCAAAGCAGCTGAAGCCATTACTGTGACATAATGTAAATATGTTTGGCATAGCATAAGGGTTCCTTAAATGTTCATTTTTAATTTCTTACATATATACTTTGCCATTTGGTTTTACTCTTTCATAACAGTTTCCATATCACCCAAGTGTGGAAATTATTTTTACTTTGATCTTCATCAATATCCATCATGATACTGAGTTTTTTCTAGATGGTATTTTCTTAGCTTGTTATAATTTCTTATATTTTTAGACATATCCTATGCTTAAATAGAAAAATATATTTGCTTGCAAAAGGTAGAAATATCACCCTTTTTGAATAAAAATGAATGCTAATAATATTTTCTGTAATTATATCTTTATAAATGAAGTTGTTTTTGTATGTACTGATCGTACAAATGAAAATGTATCCCAGTGATGGAATTAAGTTTAAATTTTCCTATTCCAATTCTAAAGCCTAGGATTAGTCTTGCATCTGCTACAGTATATGCCAGATCAAAGAGATGCATTAAGGAGAGAAGATAGCAAAGTGAAGATCCTTATTGGCTTACAGCCTTTGCAAGACTGTCCAAGACATATTGTCCCGTATCCTACTGGAAATCAGATGTTTCCTTCAACAACATTTCTTTCTGTTGAAATTTATTCAGTAAATAGTTCACTAGGGACTAATAGAGATGGCATTTTTACTCACTCTCCGACAGTCATCTGGATCGGTGACATCTGAGTCTTGACTTTTTCAGTTTTCCATTAAATTGAATGTTTTCCTAGTGATAAACCAAAATGTTTTGTATTGGTTTTATGTTTGCTAAATTTCCCTCGAGTGAAATGATCTCTAGTGGTGATAATTTTATGTATGTTTTTGTAAGAAGTTTCTAATATTTCTGTTTTGAAATGAAACATTAACTGTCAAATATCTTAATCTTAAAATTGTTCAGGGGTTGGGAGCAGGTTAAAGAGGGAAAGTAAGCATTGCTTTTAAATCAACAGTATATTGTCTGTTAATCTAACAATACTGATTTGAGCAATCAGACTTATCTGCTGTAACACGCACTACCCACCACTGAGATCCATAAATGTTAATTTACTTGTATGTAAAGACGACTTAACAATCAAATAAATTAATATTTAGTGTATATTTTATTCTCTGAACAGAAATGGTTGCATGTACACAAAATTAAGCTCCAAATTACATAAAGTTCATCTTCCATAGACTCCATTTTATCCAAATAATCCAAATTTTAAAAACTGATTTACTTTTTCTCTGTAATAATAGAACAATACCTTGTACTTGATCCAAACTAAGATATGATTAAAGGGATACTGTCATGGGAAACAAAATTTTTTCAAAATGAATCAGTTAATAGTGCTGCTCCAGCAGAATTCTGCACTGAAATCCATTTCTCAAAAGAGCAAACAGATTTTTTTATATTCAATTTTGAAATCTGACATGGGGCTAGACATTTTGTCAATTTCCCAGCTGCCCCCAGTCATGTGACTTGTGCTCTGATAAACTTCAATCACTCTTTACTGCTGTACTGCAAGTTGGAGTGATATCACCCCCCTCCCTTTCCCCCCAGCAGCCAAACAAAAGAACAATGGGAAGGTAACCAGATAACAGCTCCCTAACACAAGATAACAGCTGCCTGGTAGATCTAAGAACAACACTCAATAGTAAAAACCCGTGTCCCACTAAGACACATTCAGTTACATTGAGAAGGAAAAACAGCGGCCTGCCAGAAAGCATTTCTCTCCTAAAGTGCAGGCACAAGTCACATGACCAGGGGCAGCTGGGAAATTGACAAAATGTCTAGCCCCATATCAGATTTCAAAATTGAATATAAAAAAATCTGTTTGCTCTTTTGAGAAATGGATTCCAGTGCAGAATTCTGCAGGAGCAGCACTATTAACTGATGTGTTTTGAAAAAAAACATGTTTTCCGATGACAGGATCCCTTTAAGTAGAACTCTCTAGGGCTCAATTGTTGGTTTGATTTACATGTCGATGACTCTACATGGTCTTGTTATTCTTTATGGATGTTATTTTCTTAACTATAGTTTCTCTTAAGACAAACACATTTCTTCCCCTTTCCCCTTATGCAGCTATTATTGTGAAGATATTTGTATAATAGAACTACTATCATTTCTTGGATGTAAAACAAAGATACATATTTTCCTGTACATTCTTTAAAATGTGCAACATCTAATTGCTACAACGGTGTAAATTTAAAAAAATATCGGTTCTTTCTCGGACGTCAGGCTACACTCCATTCCGGTCAGTTCTACTTCAGTGTACCAAGTATTTGTAGTTTGCACTTACACCCACAATATATTAAAGCTTCTTTGAGATTTTTGTCAGTTTGCTATGATGTCAAAAACACTGCGTGGTGTCTTCAGATTATGCAGGCTATTTTTAAATTGTACAATAAATAAATAGAGACAAATTGTCAACGTTGTGTATATTTTAGGTCAACCTTGTCACAGGCAAGTCACAACATGAATAAATAAACTAAACATCATTAACTATTTGCTGCAGCCCAATAAATACACAATATTGCGTGTATGTGAAATTGCCATACATTTTTGTTCATAGCATTATTAATACTTGGCATACTGTAAAGGAACCCTGTAGTTTTCACCTGCCATTGACTAGAAATAAGGTCCAGGGTTACCATTCCAGAGCTCATCAGGTGAACTGTTTATCCTTTGATAAATAGAGAGGAAGAGAAAGAGAAAAGGAAGGTTACAGAAAGTCAGATGGAGGATCTGAATGATTTGAGTGCATTGCTTTTACAAGGACATTGAATGCACAACTGTTTCTTTATAGTTTACTTTACAATGAGGGATTTGACTTTAAAATGGATAGCTAAAGTGTTATTAAATATTTTATGATTCACATTGTTACAAAAGCACAGATATCCATCAAATTATCCAGGAGCTGAAAAGAAAAAATCCTATAAAGATGTCAATTACTGTGACATTTTAGTCAAGCCATTTTACACCTCCCATCCCTGATCTGAAAAACGAGTACTTTGTTATTTCATTATGATGAGCATTTTGCTGTAAATCACACACTTATTGAGTTTGGAGTAGACTGGTATTGAGGGCACTTAATATTTTTCATAAATGTTTATAATGCAAAGATGTAAAACATAAATATAGAGATGTCAAGATACACAGCTAAGTAGAATACGGAGCCTATAAAATGTTTTACACAAAGGGCTGATAAAATTCCAAAGATTCCCTAATTTTTTCACATAAAAAGGTGACTGAGTTAAAACATTTCTGTTTGTTAATTGTAGGAAAACTAGTCGAACAAAAGATTATTCCTATATTTGATTATTACTTTCACACTGAAGCTGTTCAGCGATGCTTTATGAGTCATGATGTTTAGGGGATTTGGATCTTTTAGTTATGAATAGTAACTAAATTTAATTGTACTGGGGTGTACCTTTGCGATGGGCGAATTTCTCCTGAAATTTCCCCCGAAATTTGAGAAATGGTTAACAATTAGCAAAACTCGATAATTGATGCCTGCGTCAATTTTGATGCTCGCGTCAATATTGACGCTGGCGTTAAAGTCAATGGGCGTCCAAATAGTGTTGACGCGCGACGGTTTTGATATGAAAATATTTTGATGCCTGTGATTTTTTGACATAGCAACATATTAAATCTGCCCCTATGTGATGCAGATGCACAAAAGTAGAACAACGTGATTGTATTTTTGTATCTGATACTGTTCATACTGGGGAAAATGGCATTTGAAATATATTTATTGGACTAATGTCTGCAGACTTGTTAAGGCCCATTCTCAGCAGCATCAATAACCAATGTTCCCTTTGAGGTGTGCGCACAAATTTTGAGGCCAGCACAAACAACAATAAGTGGTGCGCACAAAGAATTTTGTGTGAATATGCAACATTTTGCATTCTAACCTTCGCACAAATTTTTTAAAAATGTGCACATTGTGGTGTTTATACAACTGGCCTGTAGATGTCACCTGTGCTCATACTTATACTGTGCATACTTCCTGGTAGCTTGAAAGTGAAAGTTTACTGTTGTGTAATGGTTTTCTGACTCTGCTAATAAAGCACTGTTATACTCTACTCATCCTCGATAACCCAAAACATAACAAATGGTGACAAGGATGACTCTTCTACCTCTGCAGCATCCTGCACCTTTTCTTCCAAACCCTGGTGAGCCTACAATACCTTTTACTGCTTGGATTCGTATGTTTGAAAATTACATTATTGCTGCTGACCAAGGGGAGATTTCTGCTGCTAGAAAGCGTGCTTTACTTATTCACTGCCTGGGAGCAGTGAGACAGCTTATATTCTATACATTACCATTACCTGATAAAACTTATGAAACTGCTCTTACTGCTATAAATAACTTTTTCGTGCCAAGAATAAATATGGTTGCTGAAAGATATATATTCCGCCAACGTGGACAACGTAATGGTGAATCCACAGAACAATTTGTAGCAGCTTTGAGAGAGCTGGTTGTTACCTGTGAGTTTGGGAATCTAACAGATGAAATGCTAAGTAGGGATGGGCGAATTTTTTCACCTTGTTTCGCCAAAAAAATGACGTCCATAGACTTGTATGGCGTCGTGTGTCAAAAAGAAAAGACGCACATCAACATTTTTTGACAGTAATGACACTTCTGTCTACAGTCTTCAGCAGAGAAGGTAATCCAAAGGAGTTAATATCAGACAACGGACCACAGTTTGTCTCATATGAGTTTGAATCCTTTCTGAGAGAGGGGAATATTGTGCATAGGAAATCTCCCATGACATTCGCAAAACAGATTTTGACGCCCGCATTAAAAGTCAATGGGCATCTGAATAATGTTGATGCGCAAATTTTTTGAAAACTGGTGAATTTAACATATAAAAACAAGAGAGCAATAGTTTCACCCCATATGTCATCTGTATTGACCTTCAAGATGACTTTCTCCCCATCTAGAAGAGAATATAGTTTTTCTGCCAAATCTCCCACCAACTAGCCTTCATTATGACAATTCTCGATGTTCTGGGATCAATAATTTGGAAACCACTGCTATATTGTCTAGTGTTGAAAATAAAAGTAAATAAAATTACTTTTTTAAAGTTATCCATGGAGCTGTAGTATAACTTATCACACATAGCTGTAGTATAACTTCTGGTAGCAAATTAAGATTACTATAAGATATACAGAAGGTTTTGCCTAGGCTTTTGCAAAACATTTCAATGTTTCTTCCATCCTGGATGGTTGAATGCAATTTTACAGTAGAGCAGTCTGTCAGGAGATGAGCAAAATTGATTTTATTAATTTACAATGAACCTGCTTGGTGACTTTGATTCCAACAACAGGAAGAGCTGGAAAAAGCTGTATATCTCTAGACGTCACCTGCTGAGATTCCAAGGCAATAATATACTTGTTCGCTGTTCAGCATCTGCCAGATGACTTAACTTTATATTACACAATGCAATTCACCTGAGCATCATATAAATGAGCAGAGTCCAAGCAGAGGAAACAGACCTCTGTGCTTCTGTGTTGCCATGTTAAAATTCCAAGATCTCATGGACAATAAAAGCTGAATTGCTATGTATCTTCAGGGCCATGTGTCTAGAAGACACAAGACAATCATCAAGCAGCTCATAAATGACCACATCTCTGTAAAATACAGTACTTGGCAAAGTTAGTTATAAGGTGCTGCCATACTTCAAGAAGGTTGGGACATTTTACTGTTAATTATTCTTCCATGTGATCACTTAAAGGTGAGACTATGGATCAAGTAAATTAAGGAAAATTATTAAGGATTGATGCTATCTTAGTTGGGATCAAGTAAAAGGTAATATTTTATTATTGTTTTATACAGGTATGGGACCATTTATAAAGAATACTAGGGACCTGTGGTTTGGATCTTCATACCTTAAGTCTGCTAGAAAATCATATAAACATTAAATAAACCCGATAGGCTGGTTTTGCTTCCAATAAGGATTAGTTATATCTTAGTTTGGATTGAGTACAAGGTTCTTTTTTATTATTACAGAGAAAAAGGTCCAGTTTCACAGGGAAGATAGGGCATCCTAAATTCAATAAAATAGGTGAAGCTTATACATCTACATCAACCATGCCATTCTATTGCTTGCAAATGCTGCAGAAGGCGTTATACTGTTTTAAATACATATACAGTTAATACATAACCTACATTACTTGCTTTGAGATTCTTCACCATTATGTCAATCAATATTTATGATTGTTTATTATCGGTGACTCAAGAAAATATGACTTTTTCAAACGTAAATGCTTGAGATTAATAAAATGGAAAAATCTTGAAAATTCAAATGAAAAATTTGTTTGTAGAGAACTCATCTGGAAATATATCTGGAGCATACAAAAAAAGTTAATTTGTTTATTAAAACAGATTTCAGTGTCATTGAAAATTAATGGAACAATGTCATTTAATTGAGGTTTTTAGTTTTGTTCCATTTAATTTTAAGAAGGGCCTTGTTTCTTGTGTACAATTTTACTATAACTGCCCTTAAACCCCTTGTTTTAGATCAAAAAGTAAAAAGGCCTCCAACCTGTTCATATCGTAGTTCAATGTTTAATGAAGAAGAAGCAATAATTTTAAACACATCAGTCCTTGTTCTTGGTTGAAATGGTTATAAAATTGTGTCCATTGTGTAGATTGTCCCAATCCATATTCGCTGTGTTTTCTTTTACTTTTTCAACCTTAACCAGACATCCCAGCCCAATTTTTTACAGGCTGTAAAAAGTGTAAATAGTAAAATGTGTAAAACATCTATAAAAATCAATAAAATTCATACATTAAAAACAATCATATGGTACTGCTTCACTATTGAGCCTACCACAATTCACTTAGAGAATTACATGTATATTTTTTCTTTTATAATAACTTTTTCTTATCTTACCATTCGCTGGTCTCTAGTAAATTGCTATTCTATACTGCACAGCTTTTCAGTATCTGTGGAGAAAATTACAAAGTTTATTATCCCAAGAATGGTGTGATACTCCAATAGTCATTCATTCCTATTGGAGCCATCGTATTCATCTTTTTAATCCAGTAGGCTTCCTTTTGGGTCAAGATTTTTTTAATGTCTCCACCCCTATTGGGCATTTTTATTTGCTCCAAATTCATCCATTTTAGTTGGCTAACATTGTGTCCCTTGGAATAAAAATGTCTAGACACACATGTATCAGTTGCAGTTCCCATTTTAAAATTTCTGATATTGCCCCTGTGTTCTTTTATCCTTTCTTTAACTGCTCGAGAGGTTTGGCCTATATAAGCTAGTCCACAAGGACATTTAAGCATATATACAACGTGTTTTGAATCGCAAATAGTGTAATCTTTCAGATTAATTTTTGTACCTTTAGTTGGATGATTCACTGTGTTACCTTTTATAATTGATGCGCAACAGATACAGTTTAAGCAAGGGAATGTGCCTTTCTTTGGTTTTCCTAGGAACCGGCTATTTTTTCTTTCCTGACTATCTGATGGACATAAGGTGTCCCTTAATGTACGACCTCGGGTATAACAAAACATGGGCGGTGTATAGAACAAGTGCCCATATTTGGCGTCTTGCTGAAGAATTGGCCAATAGTTTTTAATAATTTTTTCTATGGCTCTACTCTGTTTCCCATATTTAGATACAAAGGGGATTCTCGCTCATTCTTTTTTGGTTGTTTTTTCTGATCTCAGTAGTTCCTGTCTATCTAATTGTGTCACCTCCCTAATTTCAGATGTAAGCCTGTTTTTCTTGTATCCCTTATTGAGGAACTTCTTAGTTAGTAGGGATGTAGCGAACGTCGGAAAAAAAGTTCGCGAACATATTCGCGAACTTGCGCAAAAACGCGAGCGGTTCGCGAACGGTTCGCGAACCCCATAGACTTCAATGGGAAGGCGAACTTTAACATCTAGAAAAGACATTTCTGGCCAGAAAAATGATTTTAAAGTTGTTTAAAGGGTGCAACGACCTGGACAGTGGCATGCCAGAGGGGGATCAAGGGCAAAAATGTATCTGAAAAATCTGCCTGTGTGTGCTTGGAAGAGATAGTGTAGGGGGAGAGCTGTTAGTGATTTCAGGGACAGATGATAGTAAGTTTGCTGGCTAGTAATCTGCTTGATACTGCTCTGTATTGGAGGGACAGAAGTCTGCAGGGATTTGAGGGACATTTTAGCTTAGGTAGCTTTGCTGGCTAGTAATCTACTGTTCTCTTTAAACAACTGCCATACGTTGACCTTGTAGACATTGTTTGCCCAGTTTTTTTGGTTGCAGCCACTGAAGCACAGTTGCCAGAAAAAATATGCCATATAAATGCTGAAAATAGTCATTTTTTGCCATACGTTGACCTTGTAGGCATTGTTTGCCCAGTTTTTTTGGTCGCAGCCACTGAAGCACAGTTGCCAGAAAAAATATGCCATATAAATGCTGAAAATAGTCATTTTTTGCCATATACGTTGAGTCAACGTATGGCAAAAAATGACTATTTTCAGCATTTATATGGCATATTTTTTCTGGCCTCTGTGCTTCAGTGGCTGCGGCCAAAAAAACTGGGCAAACAATGCCTACAAGGTCAACGTCGTTGACCTTGTAGGCATTGTTTGCCCAGTTTTTTGGCCGCAGCCACTGAAGCACAGAGGCCAGAAAAAATATGCCATATAAATGCTGAAAATAGTCATTTTTTTGGTCGCAGCCACTGAAGCACAGTTGCCAGAAAAATTATGCCATATAAATGCTGAAAATATGCATTTTTTTGGTTGCAGCCACTGAAGCACAGAGGCCAGAAAAATTATGCCATATAAATGCTGAAAATATAAATTTTTTTGGTTGCAGCCACTGAAGCACAGAGGCCAGAAAAATTATGCCATATAAATGCTGAAAATATGCATTTTTTTGGTTGCAGCCACTGAAGCACAGAGGCCAGAAAAATTATGCCATATAAATGCTGAAAATATAAATTTTTTGGTTGCAGCCACTGAAGCACAGAGGCCAGAAAAATTATGCCATATAAATGCTGAAAATATGCATTTTTTTGGTTGCAGCCACTGAAGCACAGAGGCCAGAAAAATTATGCCATATAAATGCAGAAAATATGCATTTTTTTGGACGCAGCCACTGAAGCACAGTTGCCAGAAAAAATATGCCATATAAATGCTGAAAATAGTCATTTTTTGCCATACGTTGACCTTGTAGACATTGTTTGCCCAGTTTTTTTGGTTGCAGCCACTGAAGCACAGAGGCCAGAAAAAATTAAACCAGTAGGGTTTGCACCCTAGTTTGTAACGGTGGCGGAGGGAGGAGGAGGACGCTAAAGGACAGCTGTGTGTGGAGTCATGAGGCTTGAAGAGAAGGACAGCTGCATAGAAGTCAGAACAAGTCTTCCGGCGTGCAGTAACCCTCCGAGATCCACCCCTCATTCATTTTAATAAAGGTCAGGTAATCGACACTTTTGTGACCTAGGCGAGTTCTCTTCTCAGTTACAATCCCTCCTGCTGCACTGAAGGTCCTTTCTGAGAGCACATTGAGGCTGGGCAAGACAAGAGGTTCATGGCAAATTGTGACAGCTCTGGCCACAGATCAAGCCTGCGCACCCAGTAGTCCAGGGGTTCATCGCTCCTCAGAGTGTCGATATCTGCAGTTAATGCCAGGTAGTCCGCTACCTGCCGGTCGAGGCGTTCTTTGAGGGTGGATCCAGAAGGGTTGTGGCGCTGCCTTGGACAGAAAAACATTTGCATGTCTGACGTTACAGACTGGCCAAAGGGCTTTGTCCTTGCAGGTGTGCTCGTGGCAGGATTACTGGCACCTCTGCCCCTGGAATGTTGATGAGTTCCTGAAGTGACATCACCCTTAAAAGCATTGTACAACATGTTTTGCAGGCTGGTTTGTAAATGCCGCATCTTTTCGGACTTGTGGTATGTTGGTAACATTTCTGACACTTTATGCTTGTACCGAGGGTCTAGTAGCGTTGCGACCCAGTACAGGTCCTTCTCCTTAAGCCTCTTGATACGGGGGTCCTTCAACAGGCATGACAGCATGAAAGACCCCATTCTCACAAGGTTGGATGCAGAGCTATCCATCTCCGCTTCCTCATTATCAAGGACTGCATCATCCACGGTCTCCTCCCCCCAGCCACGTACAAGACCAGGGGTCCCCAAAAGGTCACCACTAGCCCCCTGGGAAGCCTGCTCCTGTTGGTCCTCCTCCTCCTCCTCCACAAAGCCACCTTCCTCCTCTGACTCCACTTCTGGCACCTCTCCCTGCGTTGCAGCAGGTGCCTGGGTTCGTTCTGGTGATTCTGACCAGAAATCGTGCGCTTCCAGCTCCTCGTCACGCTGGTCTACAGCCTCATCTGTCACTCGTCGCACGGCACGCTCCAGGAATAAAGCGAAGGGTATTAGGTCGCTGATGGTGCCTTCGGTGCGACTGACCATATTTGTCACCTCTTCAAAAGGTCGCATGAGCCTGCAGGCATCGCGCATAAGCACCCAGTAACGGGGGAAAAAAATCCCCAGCTGTGCAGATCCAGTCCTACCACCCAGTTCAAAAAGGTACTCGTTGACGGCCCTTTGTTGTTGCAGCAGACGTTCCAACATAAGGAGCGTTGAATTCCAGCGAGTCTGGCTGTCAGAAATCAAACGCCTGACTGGCATGTTGTAGCGCTGCTGAATGTCAGCAAGGCGTGCCATGGCTGTGTAGGAACGTCTGAAATGGGCCGACACCTTTCTGGACTGGGTGAGAACGTCCTGGAATCCTGGGTACTTGGAGACAAAACGTTGGACTATTAAATTTAACACATGTGCCATGCAGGGCACATGTGTTAAATTGCCTAGTCTCAACGCTGCCAACAGATTGCTTCCATTGTCACACACCACTTTTCCGATCTGCAGTTGGTGTGGGGTCAGCCACCGATCGGCCTGTGACTGCAGAGATGACAGGAGTACAGATCCGGTATGGTTTTTGCTTTCCAGGCACGTCATCCCCAAGACAGCGTGACAACGGCGTACCTGGCACGTCGAATAGCCTAGGGGGAGCTGGGGGTGCACAGGTGTGGAGGAGGAGAAGGAGGACCCAGCAGCAGAGTAAGAAGAAGAAGAAGACGAGGTAGAGAGCGATGGAGGAGTAGAGGTGGTGGCAGAACCGCGTGCAATCCGTGGCGGTGACACCAACTCCACTGTTGTTGTTGAGCTACCCATTCCCTGCTTCCCAGCCATTACCAAGTTCACCCAGTGGGCAGTGTAGGTGACATACCTGCCCTGACCATGCTTGGAGGACCATGCGTCAGTAGTCATATGGACCTTTGGCCCAACACTAAGTGACAGAGATGCGGTAACTTGGCTCTGCACATGTTGGTACAGGTGTGGTATTCCCTTTTTAGCAAAAAAATTGCGGCTGGGTACCTTCCACTGCGGTGTCCCAATTGCTACAAATTTGCGGAAGGCCTCAGAGTCCACCAGCTGGTATGGTAAAAGCTGGCGGGCTAAGAGTGCAGACAAGCCAGCTGTCAGACGCCGGGCAAGGGGGTGACAGTCAGACATTGGCTTCTTACGCTCAAACATGGCCTTCACAGAAACTTGGCTGGTGGCAGATGACTGGGAATGGGAACAGGTGGTCAAGGTGGAAGGCGGAGTGGAGGGTGGTTCAGACGGGTCAAGGAGAGCAGAGGTAGAGCAGTAAGATGCTGGACCAGAAGGAGTGTGGCTTTTAGTTTGCCTGTTGCCTTTGAGGTGTTGCTCCCAAAGTGCTTTGTGCTTGCCGCTCATGTGCCTTCGCATAGAAGTTGTACCTATGTGGCTGTTGGGCTTACCAAGGCTCAGTTTCTGACTGCACTCATTGCAAATTACAATGCTTTTGTCAGAGGCACACACATTAAAAAAATCCCACACTGCTGACTTTTTGGAAGTGTGCGATCTGGCGGTAACAGTAGAAGTTGGCTGGCGGTAACAGTAGAAGTTGGCGGCATTGGCGGCAATGGCGGGTGCGTTGGCCGGCTGAACACAGGTGCCGATACATGTTGTTGCCCTACTGATCCCTGCGGGCTGTCCTCCCTGCTTCTTCTAAGTCTTCTTCTCCTACTGCCTCTCTGACTCTCCGTCTCTCCATCTGACCCTCCTCTTGCTCTCTTCTACTAGGCACCCACAAAACATCAATCTCCTCATCATCATTCTCCTCAGATGCATCAATTTCTTCTGACACATCACAGAAGGAAGCAGCAGCGGGGACCTCCTCCTCATCACTCATTATGTCCATCTCTATCGTGTTCTCTGCCAGAATTAAATCTGGTGTAAGGTCCTCATCTCCTTCATCTTCTTCTGGCAATAATGGTTGCGCATTACTCAGTTCAAGAAACTCATGGGAAAATAACTCCTCTGACCCCAGTGAAGAAGGGGCACCGGTGGTGGAGGAAGTGTTACGTGGGGTGGCCATAGCAGTGGAGGATGAGGAGGATGTTGTGGTAAAGTTAGAAACGGTAGAGGATGGGGTGTGCTGTGTAAGCCAGTCAACTACCTCTTCAGCATTTTGGGAGTTCAGGGTCATTGGCTTTTTAAAACTGGGCAATTTGCTAGGGCCACAGGATTGCATAGCAGCACGGCCCCTAGCACGGCCTCTGCGTGGCGGCCTGCCTTTGCCTGGCATTATTTTTAAAAAAACAACAACAACAACAAAAACTCAGTTGGTTTTTCTGGAAACGATAATACACACAGCTAGATGGCGGGTTGAAGAAAACACTGTGCAAATAATGCCTACAAGGTCAACGTATACACTACTACAGCGGTGGATACGGATTACGTAAAATATATGAATGCTGCTTGAAAAAAAGTAACTCAAGTGGTTTTTCTAGAGACGATAATATTATCAATATTTAGACAAAATGTGAACAAGCTCACACAGCTAGATGGCGGGTTGAAGAAAACAGTGTGCAAATAATGCCTACAAGGTCAACGTATACACTACTACAGCGGTGGATACGGATTACGTAAAATATATTATGGCTGCTTGAAAAAAGTCACTCCGGTGTTTTTTCTGGAGACGGTAATATTATGGATATTTAGACAGAATGTGAACAAGGTCACACAGCTAGATGGCGGGTTGAAGAAAACAGTGTGCAAATAATGCCTACAAGGTCAACGTATACACTACTACAGCGGTGGATACGGATTACGTAAAATATATGAATGCTGCTTGAAAAAAAGTAACTCAAGTGGTTTTTCTAGAGACGATAATATTATCAATATTTAGACAAAATGTGAACAAGCTCACACAGCTAGATGGCGGGTTGAAGAAAACAGTGTGCAAATAATGCCTACAAGGTCAACGTATACACTACTACAGCGGTGGATACGGATTACGTAAAATATATTATGGCTGCTTGAAAAAAGTCACTCCGGTGTTTTTTCTGGAGACGGTAATATTATGGATATTTAGACAGAATGTGAACAAGGTCACACAGCTAGATGGCGGGTTGAAGAAAACAGTGTGCAAATAATGCCTACAAGGTCAACGTATACACTACTACAGCGGTGGATACGGATTACGTAAAATATATGAATGCTGCTTGAAAAAAAGTAACTCAAGTGGTTTTTCTAGAGACGATAATATTATCAATATTTAGACAAAATGTGAACAAGCTCACACAGCTAGATGGCGGGTTGAAGAAAACAGTGTGCAAATAATGCCTACAAGGTCAACGTATACACTACTACAGCGGTGGATACGGATTACGTAAAATATATTATGGCTGCTTGAAAAAAGTCACTCCGGTGTTTTTTCTGGAGACGGTAATATTATGGATATTTAGACAGAATGTGAACAAGGTCACACAGCTAGATGGCGGGTTGAAGAAAACACTGTGCAAATAATGCCTACAAGGTCAACGTATACACTACTACAGCGGTGGATACGGATTACGTAAAATATATGAATGCTGCTTGAAAAAAAGTAACTCAAGTGGTTTTTCTAGAGACGATAATGTTATCAATATTTAGACAAAATGTGAACAAGCTCACACAGCTAGATGGCGGGTTGAAGAAAACAGTGTGCAAATAATGCCTACAAGGTCAACGTATACACTACTACAGCGGTGGATACGGATTACGTAAAATATATTATGGCTGCTTGAAAAAAGTCACTCCGGTGTTTTTTCTGGAGACGGTAATATTATGGATATTTAGACAGAATGTGAACAAGGTCACACAGCTAGATGGCGGGTTGAAGAAAACACTGTGCAAATAATGCCTACAAGGTCAACGTATACACTACTACAGCGGTGGATACGGATTACGTAAAATATATGAATGCTGCTTGAAAAAAAGTAACTCAAGTGGTTTTTCTAGAGACGATAATATTATCAATATTTAGACAAAATGTGAACAAGCTCACACAGCTAGATGGCGGGTTGAAGAAAACAGTGTGCAAATAATGCCTACAAGGTCAACGTATACACTACTACAGCGGTGGATACGGATTACGTAAAATATATTATGGCTGCTTGAAAAAAGTCACTCCGGTGTTTTTTCTGGAGACGGTAATATTATGGATATTTAGACAGACTGTGAACAAGGTCACACAGCTAGATGGCGGGTTGAAGAAAACACTGTGCAAATAATGCCTACAAGGTCAACGTATACACTACTACAGCGGTGGATACGGATTACGTAAAATATATGAATGCTGCTTGAAAAAAAGTAACTCAAGTGGTTTTTCTAGAGACGATAATATTATCAATATTTAGACAAAATGTGAACAAGCTCACACAGCTAGATGGCGGGTTGAAGAAAACAGTGTGCAAATAATGCCTACAAGGTCAACGTATACACTACTACAGCGGTGGATACGGATTACGTAAAATATATTATGGCTGCTTGAAAAAAGTCACTCCGGTGTTTTTTCTGGAGACGGTAATATTATGGATATTTAGACAGAATGTGAACAAGGTCACACAGCTAGATGGCGGGTTGAAGAAAACACTGTGCAAATAATGCCTACAGGGCAAATAATGCCTAAAAGGTCAATTTATACACTACTACAGCGGTAGTAAAATAAAAAAAAGTAAAATAAAAAAAAAATGAATATTAAAAAAAAAAATTAAAGTTGGTGCTGCTGAACTACTAGGAGCAGCAGATTAGCACACCAGTCCCACTCCCCAACACTGCTAGACTAATAGCACTGGGCTCTTATAGTAGTAGTAGTAGTAGTAGTAAAACAACAAAAAAATAAATAAAAGCAGTCCTTACAAGGACTACTGTTATTGCAGCAGTCAGCAGATGAGATCAGAAGCAGGACAGCTGCCCACTGCAGCTACATACAGAGCACTGCAGTAGAAGGTAGATTACTAGCCAGCAAAGCTACCTAAGCTAAAATGTCCCTCAAACCCCTGCAGACTTCTGTCCCTCCAATAACAGAGCAGTATCAAAACGATTACTAGCCAGCAAACTTTCAACTGTCCCTGAAATCACTAACAGGCAGCAGCTCTCTCCCTACACTATCTCTTCAGCACACACAGGCAGAGTGAAAAAACGCTGCAGGGCTTCGGTTTTTATAGGGAAGGGGAGTGGTCCAGGGGAGAGCTTCCTGATTGGCTGCCATGTACCTGCTGGTCTGGGGTGAGAGGGCAAAAAAAAGCGCCAACAATGGCGAACCCAAAATGGCGAACGTCGCGCGACGTTCGCGAACTTCCGGCGAGCGCGAACACCCGATGTTCGCGCGAACAAGTTCGCCGGCGAACAGTTCGCGACATCTCTATTAGTTAGTGTATTGGCAGCATTTTGGAATATATCCATATCCGAAGATATTCTTCGTGCCCTTATATACTGGCTTTTAGGTATCGCCTTTATTATATTTGGGTTATGATAACTGTCAGCGTTTAACAACTTATTGCGATCTGTGGGTTTGGAGTACATGGAAGTTTTTAATCGATTGTTACTCACTTCAATATTCACATCTAAGAAATTAATTACTTTTGTTGAGCTCTCACAAGTAAATTTAATGGTTTTATGTTCCTGGTTGGCTAAACCTATCATGTCTTGGAACTCTTTCTCTGTTCCACCCCATATTACCAAAATGTCATCCACAAATCTCCAGTAATGTATAAAATGCTTTCTATATTGTCCTTTCAGAAATATCATCTCCTCAATGTGGTTTACAAAAATGTTGGCAAATGAGGGAGCGACCGCTGCCCCCATTGATGTACCTTGCCGTTGCCAATAGTACGCCCCTTCAAATCTGAAGTAGTTTTTTTGTAACACCAATGATAAACAATCAATTAGAAAAAAGATAAGGTGATGTGACAGATTTGTTTCAAGTAATGCTTCCTCTACACACCTAATCCCTTCCTCTTGCGGTATAGACGTGTATAGACTTTGAATATCTATGCTGCACAATAAAACATCTGTTTGTGGTAAAACAACATCTTGTAGTTCACACAAGAGGTCTGTTGTGTCTTTCAAGCAGGTGGAGATTTTGGACACTATTGGCTGGAGGAATTTATCCACAAATTTTGACAGTGGCTCCAGTATAGACCCTATAGCTGAGATTATTGGGCGTCCTGGTGGATTTGTTAGGGATTTATGTATCTTTGGCAAAAGATATATAACCGGGGTGCGAGGGTGTTCCACATTTAAATATTCTTTGTCTTGTTTTGAGATTACACCATTTTCATATGCTTCCTGTACCATTGTGTCTATCTGTTTCTTTATTTCGAACACTGGGTCATGTGTGATTCTTTCATAGTGTTCACTAACTTTCAATTGTCTGTACACTTCCTCATTATACTTTTGCCTATCCATTACCACCGTTGCCCCCCCTTTATTGGTAATTGGTGGGCGGGCTAACAACTGTGGTGTTATAAAATGTTCTTTATACTACTAAATGTTCACACTTGAGAAAGGGCCGGGTGCCCGAAACATGTTGTGTGGTAATGGAATAAAAGCCTAATTGCAGTTAAGCTGCGTTTGTGAGTGTTTCCAAAACTTTACTACAGATTGAATCTATAAAGGGATGCCAGAGGCGGAGCACCCAAGGAATCACCACAAGAAAAATTTTGAAATAACGCAAACCAGTGTAAAAAGTTGTTTGGAACAATTTTAAACACATCCCCAGACATTCACTAGAGCCTAAAGACAAATTATTGGGGGCCCAGTTGCTGTATATGGTACAAGCCTAATGCCAAAGGTGATAAAAGGAAAAATCTTATCTCTGAGGGTTAATTGGCACCTGCCTATTCCAATTTCTTCGTATGAAGCTCCATCTGAAGGACAACACAAAATTGTCTTAAAAGGAAACTTCACATTATGGATACATGTCTGATAAACACTGCAAAACAAACATATTTTTGTATTACTTTTCTGTATGGATTTTTAGCATAGTCATTTAAGTTTCCTAACCATAGCAACAAGCAAGGCTAGTATGAAGCTGCCTGTCTGGTTTAAAAGGTCAGCAACTTCCATTAGCTTTTGGCTGCACAGGGACTGTCAGAGGCTTTGATCTGCAAATGAAGATTGCCATAGGGAATGTGAATCTCATTTGCATATTCAAGACATACAAATTAAATTTGCATATCATGGGCAGGCATGATTCTTTCATCTTCTGGTTTCCCTCTTGCCATTTGGATGTTTTGTTGGAACATTCTATTCTTTCTTATACACCTTAGCCCTTGCCTGTTATTGCACTTTTTTCTCTCTTTCCGTGTACATTTTTAAGTGTTTCTGGTACAATATGCTAAAAATTTAATTTAATGGTTCAAAAACTGATGCTAACTATATTGGGCAAGAGGAGCTTAGTCCATAGATTCTATGCAGTTATTTTGTTAATATCCCAAGATGTCTAAGAACCAAACAATGTGATATATCAGCTGTATACCAACTCTTGTTCTTTTTTTGAGTAGAACTACATGAGCGCTTAACATCCACTACGGTGGGTCGAGATGAATCGCAGGTGTCACGTTGGATGCGCCGAATCTAAGGTAAGAAATACGACTGTCGGATGAAGACGCAACATGCAACGTTCGTATCCGACATTCGTGTCGTGTCCTTAGATTACCTTAGACTTGCTCATCCGACGTGACACCTGCGATTCATCTCAACGCGTCGGTACGGATGCTATCGCAAGTAAAAGGGCTTGTGTAGTTCTACCCTCAGAAACATTTTGTATGTATGTTTTTAAATTAAATTACAGAGTGTACATTTAAATTCAGGCCCCCCAGTACCACTGTAAGGGCTAAACTCCACTGTGAGGCTTGTTCCGATCCAATGCGATGAGAGGAAGCAGATGCGATGAGACGCACGCGCCAAATATAATGTAAGAAATAGGAATGTCGGACCTACAAGCTGCATGCATCTGACATGCCAAGAATGTCGGATTCGAACACCGCACGTTGCGTCTTCATCCGACAACCGTGTTGGTAGGTCCGACATTCCTATTACTTACATTTTATGTGGCTTCCTCCTTGGTCAGATGAAGCACTATATATAATTGTGTCATTTAGGGCTGAACTGCACGGTGCGGCATATTCCGATCTGACGCAATGAGAGGAAGCGGATGCGACGAGACGGAAGCACCGAATATAATGTAAGTAATAGGAATGTTGGACCTACAAGCTGCGTGCCTCGACACAGCTGTCGGATGAAGACGCAACATGCAGTGTTCGAATCTGACAGTCTTGGCATGTCAGATGCACGCAGCCACCAAGGGGCAAATTCACTAAGATTCGTAGTTGCGCCAGCGTCCGCTTCGCCGCACTTCGCCAGGCGTATTTTCGCCAGCGCTACGCAAATTCACTAAAATCCGAAGTTGTGCAAGGTTGCGAAGTTGCACTAGTGTTAATTCGCCAAGCAAAGCGAAGTTACGCTAGCGATGTTTAATTTGCATACGGCGCCAAATTGAAGTTACAATGGAGACATATGTATCATCACTACACAAGCCTGGGAAACCTTCAAAACAGCAAATAAAATTTTTATTTTGCCCTACACATGTGCCCACTGTATAGTTAAGTTGCCATGAGTTAGGAAATGTAGGGGGGAAGGAGGGTAGCCCCAAAAAAATTTAGATCTTTTTCAGCCTATCACCCGTAAAAAAAGAAAAAACTTTTTTTAAAGCAATCTACTCTATTGCACTTCGCTTGGTCTGAGGTGGCGAAGTAAGTCTGGCGTAAAAGGTAGCGTTCAGAAAAATTTGCGTGTCAGTGAATTTGCGTAGTTAAGTCCGTTGAGCAAATTCACCAGGTGTAAGGGTGCGAAGTGACACTAGCGAATTTACACCAGAATCCGTTAGTGAATAGGCAAATTAACGAAAATGCGCTACGCTAGCGAATTAACGCTAGCGTTAGGCGCTTCGTCCTTTAGTGAATTTGCCCCCAAGTCTTTCAATGCATTAGCATTCCTAGTATAATCAAAAGGGTTAATTTCCTAAATCATCAATTACTTTAGCCAGAATCAAGTTGGCTGTTTTCTTTCTTTGTTAAAAGTCTTTTCTTCTAGGGCAAATGTCTGCTCTAATTCAGAATTAATGATTTGTGAAACATTGCTAGGGAGATGAAGCCTATTCATATAACTAATTCACATTAGGCCCAAAATTTATATTGATTAAGCAATAACTGCAAGAGTGCTATTTACTTTGTTACAAAAACAGAGTTAGAGCTTTCTCCAACAGTGAACAACATCTCATCTTTCATTGTTTAAAAACAGCCAATGCCGTATTCATTGTTGCATATGGTTCAATATTTATAAAGCCATCATGGTTCAATACACTAACTTGTTAATGGATTGAGCTCTATACTTGATGCTGGAGTATTGTCTGAAATTTAATTCTCACTTAATTGGGCATATTCAGGACAGAAGAGCACACGTTTTTGTCTTCCCAGTAAACGTAGACTAGAACTTTAATTTTTGCTTACAGCTGGAGAGGAAAGGACCAGAGCATTATATTAATAGATCCAAATACTATGGGGACTAATTCCACTATAACCAGGGACATAATCATTATATGTATTGTAAACAATGACAACTAAAAGTATGTACCTTTCCAATACCCAATGTTTTTTGGAAACATTAATGGGGTATTTAATAAACTCCAATTTCTGTCTGGTTACAGTTTTAAAAAGGTAAAAATACAATTTTCTTGTAGAAAAAAACCTCTAATTTTTCATGATATATTAAACCCTGAGGCTGCTAAAAGCCCAAATATAAAATTACTCCATCTCTAATTGTTTAGTGCACTTGCATAGTTACAAACTTACATAATTAATCTAGGTTCAAAAAATACAAAGGTCCATAATGTTCAACCCCTTCCAAATTATACACAGACCCACACACACAAATACACTTTATATATGAATACCTACTAGTGATGGGCGAATTTATTCGGCTGGCGCGTATTCGCTTTGAATTTCCATGTATCGTCGCATGCAGGGGCGTAACTACCGGGGGAGCAGGGGGTGCAATTGGGCCAGGGCCCGCACCCCGCAGAGCCTCCCCCGGCAGATCGCGCGCGCTGCAGCCGGCTCGATTCGGCTGCAGCCACAGAGAGGCTGAACGGCTCGCACCAGGGCCCGCCCCCACCTAGTTCCGTTACTGGTCGCATAAGAATAAATTTGCAAATTTGCTGGCGAGTTTTTTTGCCGCGACGGAAATGATGCCAGCAACAATGTAGAAGCTTGCGCCGATTAACGGACACCCATTGACCTGAATTGTCGATGGGACAAAATCTGTGTTTTGCTAATTTTTTGCCTGTTTTGCGAATTCGCTGGAAGTTTGCAAAAAAATGCGTCCAAAATTCGTCCATCACTAATACCTTCAGTATACTAAGCTCACTGTTGTTGTTAAAATCCCAATAGTCTTGGATAGTATGCTTGTTTGAAAAGTCTTACCAGCCACTCTTAAATCCATCAATAGAATCTGCAATCACAATATTACCCAACAGCAAGGATTTCAATCCATCGATCGAAGGATTTTCCTTCGATCAAAAAAACCTTAGCAAAGTAATGGGGAAGGTCCCCATAGGCTAACATTGTACCTCGGTAGGTTTAAACTACCAAAGTATGTAGGCAAAGTTTTTTTTAAAGAGACAGTACTTCGACTATCGAATGGTCGAATAGTCTAACGATTTTTAGTTCGAAACGTTCGAATCGAAGTCGAAGTCATAGTTGAAGGTCATAGTAGCCTATTCGATGGTCGAATTACCCAAAAAAATACTTCGAAATTCAAAGTTTTTTTACTTCGAATCCTTCACTTGAGCTTAGTAAATGTGCCCCTTATTGTTAATAGAAAAGGTTTATGAAGCAATAATATGTGCACTTTCTGCATTTTGCAACAGGGTGTCTGATGTTTTGCCTTTTTAGTTTACCCTACATCTCCATCATTGTCCTTTGATGGATTATTATAAAGCTATAATTCATCTTTGACCAATTTTGTTAAGAATCAAACTGTAAAAGTGAGCATGATGTTTATTTCCCCCCTGGTATTCATGTATCGATCTGTTTTGGTGTTTTTATAATTGAATCATGCAATATTAAACATTTACAAAACAAAATAAATCTAAAAGATGTCCACATTTTTCACTTTCTTGACATCCCCACCCTTGCACAACCAATTGTATTTTCAGAATATCAGTATACAATTATTAAAAAAAAGTTCTCAACACTGACCTGTCAGCAGAAAACTGTATGGAAAAAATCCAAAAATATAGCTGCAGAAGGACGCAGAGAAAGTTCTTATCATATACCATAGTAGAAGAAAAGTACATGAAGACAGAAATAAACTATATATTTAATTTCTATATTTGATTCTTTGTGAAGCTCTCTCTTGCCATAGTTAGGGGCCCATTCACTAAGCTCGAGTGAAGGAATAGAGTAAAATAGAGGGGAAAAAAATCGATTTTCTAATGGCTTTTTTGGCTACTTCGACCATAGAATTGGCTACTTCGACCTTCGACTTCGAATCGAACGATTCAAACTAAAAATCGTTTGAATATTCGACCATTCGATAATCAAAGTACTGTCTCTTTAAAAATTTCTTCGACCCCCTAGTTCACCACCTAAAACCTACCAAGGCCAATGTTAGCCTATGGGGAAGGTCCCCATAGGCTTTCCAAGGTTATTCTGATTGAAGGATAATCCTTCGATCGATGGATTAAAATCCTTCGAATCGTTCGATTCAAAGGATTTAATCGTTCGATTCGAAGGATTTAATCGTTCGATCAAACGATTATTCCTTCGATCGAAGGAATTGTGCAAAATCCTTCGACTTCGATATTCGAAGGATTTTAATTCGGCAGTCGAATATCGAGGGTTAATTAACCCACTTATACCCTTAATGGGACTGCACTAGGCAAATCCATTATGGAAAAGGACCTTGGAGTCCTTGTAGATGATAAACTTGGCTGTAGCAAGCAATGCCAGTCAGCAGCATCAAGGGCAAATAAGGTTTTGAGCTGTATTAAAAGGGGCATAGAGTCATGGGAGAAGGGGGCCATTCTTCCACTGTATAGAGCACTTGTAAGGCTCCATTTATAATATGCTGTACAGTTTTTGTCTCCATCACTCAAACAGAACACTATTGTATTAGAGAGGGTACAGAGAAGGGCAACTAAGCTGGTAAAAGGTATGGAAAATCTTAGCTGGGAGGAAAGACTGGCCAAATTGGGGATGTTCACGCTGGAGAAGAGGCACTTAAGGGGTGATATGATAACTATGTATAAATATATAAGGGGATCATATAATAATCTCTCAAATGCTTTATTTACCAGTAAGTCTTTCGAGCTGACACGAGGTCACCCATTCCGATTAGAAGAAAATATTCGGAAGGGGTTTTTACAGTGAGAGCTGTGAAGATGTGGAATTCTCTCCCTGAATCAGTTGTACAGGCTGATACATTAGATAGCTTTAAGAAGGGGTTGGATGGTGTTTAGCAAGTGAGGGAATACAGGGTTATGGGAAATAGCTCATAGTACAAGTTGATCCAGGGACTGGTCCGAGTCAGGAAGGAATTTTTCCCCCTCTGAGGCAAATTGAAGAGGCTTCAGATGGTTTTTTTTGCCTTCCTCTGGATCAACTAGCAGTTAGAAAAAAAAGTTGAACTTGATGGATGTGTGTCTTTTTTCAACCTTACTTATTGTTACTATGTAACGCTATAAAAACAATTCCAAGGCACATTAAGGGGCAAAAAGAAAAAAACGAATGTGCAGAAACAAAAAGAACAAAGGAAGTTTGAAAGCACAGTAATGACAATCTCACCCCTATCTGTAGTTTACTCAGTTCACATAATCAGAACCCAGCACCTTCCCAAAGATAATGTAAAGAGATAATGATTATTGAAACAAATTTAACATGTCGTTTAAATACATTAACAAGTAACATTAGATGGATACAATGTGCTCTGCTCATCTGCCTGATTCCCACAATATTGCTTTTTGTATTCTCTAATTACATCTTGTGAAGATTGATAACAGGAGGAAAAGATTGTGTCTTGAGAATAATGTAAAAGAAATCACTTGAGGCCTAGTCCCATCAATGGGAACTCTGTATTTTGGCACATACATTAAAATACTTTAAAAGCTGAAAGTACTTTTTCCTGGAGTGACTGACTTTCCACTTACCGCTTATCAAAACTACAATCTTTTGATTAGAAGCCACAGATTAAACAATAATGACTGTGTTTGAGATTTCATCATTTTGGATTTTCTTTTTTCTTTAAACCATGGTAAGAATGGATATAAAAGCACTGGCAAATATTGTATTGATATGCTAAAAAACCAATTCCCATTGGTACTGTATTATTGTTGCTATCGTTAATAGACTTTTGAGTCCCTATGATCTGTAACCAACCATTATACATTTAGAAGCCATAGAGTTTTCTGCTCTTTATCTGAGCTTGCATTATTTTTAATGGTACCACTTAAAGACTGCTGACTTTTATTAGGCAAAATGAATACGCAAATAAAAACATAACCATTATGGTCTTCATTTAGCATTTAGAAGTTACATTTTTTTTCTTAATCAATTTTGTTTACAAGACAATAGATGGCTCATTTAATAAAGCAGAACTAGCATTATCTAACGTATACACAGCACTGTGGTTTTTCTGTGTATACATACTAACTAAGCAAGGAAGGTGTATATTGGGTGAATATACAAAAGATCTAAAGGTGGCCATAGGTACACAGATAATATTGTACAAAACAAATTTTCGTACGATATTCATTGTATGTATGTTGGAAAAAGAGCCGACCGATATCAGCAGAAGACTTGGATGTCGGTCAGCTCGTCTATCGGGCTGGATGGAAAAATGGCTTTGAAAGCACCCAAACATCGGCCATTGTTAGTGCTGAATCGTCAGATACAGGTAGAATTCTATTGTTTCTATTTGTATATCTGACGATTCAGCTCTACATGTGTGTATTGAAACGAACGATCTTTCTTCGATAGATCTTTTCCAAGAAAGATCATAATTGTTACATCTATGGCCACCTTAAGACCTAGTAAATCCGTCCAGTATATTATTGTGAAAATGGTTTATTTACACAAAGCAAGGGTTTTACATATGAGCTGTTTTATGCAATATATTAATTATAGGTTCCTTTAACCATGGGTGCAGTACTGGTTTAGGCAATCTGGATCTTTATGCATCTTTTATCAAGCTGACACTAAAGTAATTCAGGCATAAATGTAATTATTGACAAATTAGAGTATTCTTAACAACAGGAATATTTTCAGTAATTAATATTAAACTATAACAGTTGTTCCTGATGTCTTATTAATGTGACCTATGACTCTACCTAATATATTTAAAGGAAACTCAGGCCCTATCCTTCCTATAAGATCAAAGAAACATATAGGCATGCAAAGGGCTTGTTTGGTACATCATAGCTACACATACATTTATTGCAAACAGGTACATATTCACAGTATGGTGGATGGTAGCTACAACCCAAACATAGTATGTGCCATACAGTACTCATCCAGATTCTACAAGAAATGTTTGAGTACATCTGACTCGATTGGTCTGGTACTGTTGTGTCTGGTACTATTGAAGCTTAGATCCTGCCACCAGTCATCAAGCTTTTTGTGAACTGGACTGTCTTCCCAGTTAGGAAATTAACACACACACACACACACACACACACAAATAAAGTATAAGCTGAGAAATTCATAAAAAAAAAGTGTTTTAAAAAATAAGCCCAGAGTAAAATTCAACTACTGAAAAGCTTGCACAGCACACATGCTGTATCATTTGCAAGATATAATAAATAATACATGTAATACTTAGAAATTAGTTAGTAGCCATCTGACATTGTTCTCAAGCTATTAAATATTAAACATAGGAAACAGGCACATAATATTCAAGACTTTTCCAGTGGGTATTTAGAGGTTTTTCTTATCATAGAAATGATTTGAACAACTAGGCATGCATTGTTAAAGGAACAATAACACCAAAAAAATGAAAGTGTTTTAAATGAATGACAATATAATATAGTGCTGCCCTGCACTGGTAAAACTGGTGTGTTTGCTTTAGAAACACAACTATAGTTTATATAATCAAGCTGCTTTGTAGCCATGGGGACAGTCATTCAAGCACAGCATACACAGTAGATAACAGATACGTTCTGAAGAATCTCATTGTATACAACAGAGTTATTTGCTGGGTATCCTGAGCCTTCTCTCCCTTTTCCAGCTTGAATGGTTGCCGCCATGGCTGGTGACATGTAGACAGGTACAGACAAGATGCTCCGGATCATTTCTGATCTGAGTTGCCATTCCTGCTTTTATATATATATATATATATATATATATATATATATATATATATATATATATATATATATATATATATATATATATATACATACATCAATTTGAAAGCGAGTATGTATATGTACAGGATCTTTTCAAGGAACATTGCATCAAATGGTGGCGCTGTATCGTGGTTTGGAGGGGTGACGTTGGATCCCTACAGGCATTCAAGACATGCTTGTATTGCTGTGTCCCGTCTATTAAATTCACATTGGAATTTAGTGAGGAGTCTGTGACATTCTTAGACACCAGGGTGTACCGGAAAGGAGAACGTTTGTTTACTGATTTGTTTGTGAAACCTACTGATCGGAACAATTTGTTGAGGTATGAGAGTGCGCATCCTAGTGCTAATGTTTCCTCTCTCCCCAGGTCACAGTTTTTACGGGTCAAAAGGATAGTAACTGAGGAAGAAAAATTGACCACCAGACTGGAAGAGATGACCTCTAAGTTTATTGAGAGAGGGTACCCCAGTGAGATGTTGAGTCAGGAGGTAACACGGGTTCAGGCATTGGATCGTGGAGTAACTATTCAGGAGAAACAACAAAGGAAACAAGAAGGGAAACGTATTCCTTTTGTACACACTTATCATCCTTGTGTGCGTAAGGTACATCGCATAATACATAGACACTGGCCATTATTAAGGAGAGCATATCCAGACATTTCGGAGATCCTTGAACCACCCCTTATGTCTTACAAGCGACCACGTAGTCTGAGGGACAGGCTTGTCAAATCTGATTTGGGCACAATGAAAGTGAGCCCTCAGAGGCTTTTGGCTCCACTTAGGAATGGCATGCACCCATGTGGTAGGTGTAATCAGTGCTCTAGTGTAATACGCACCAATGCTTTTTCACATCCATACACAGGAAAGAAGTTCGACATACAGGGTCACTTTACTTGTGATTCAGAGTATGTCCTGTACATGTTGAAATGTGTGGATTGGCTTATATTGGTGAAACTATACAACCGATCCGTGATAGGATCAGTCAGCATACATCTACGATTCGAAAAGAGATATTGAAATTGCCAGTTCCACTTCATTTTCATTGTGCGCGACATACAGCAGCAGCCCTGAGATTTTTGGTGATAGAGTCTGTTGCCCCCCCCACGTCGGGAGGGCAACAGACTCTTGTTACTCCAAAGAAGGGAGAAATTTTGGATACATACTGTACATTACAAACACTACATCCCAGGGGACTCAATACTGAATACGACTTATATGCTTTTATGTGAATATAAATCTTGTGCATATGGGGTGGGCAATAGGGACTTTGTATTGTAACACACATGGAGATACTGTTATTCTATTTGATCCTGTTAGGTTTGGCTCACTAATGATATAAGATATAATATGTTAGGAGGTCCATGGTGCTGTACTTGTTGACTATATTAAGTGCAGTGAGGGTTAAACCTTGTGAGACACTGATTCACCTGTTGAGTGTGTTAATTGGTTACCTTTAAATAGGAAATGATGTCATGATATTATGTGATGCTTGACAAAGAAGCGGGAGCTTCGAAACGTTGCAGCAATTTTTTCATATAAAGGACTTTTTTTACTTGCAACTGGAAGTCTGGACTTTTTTGTTTTGTCCATAATTTGGACTAAGTCACGGATTGGGATACCGCTCCACACCAGTTTGTACGGATATATATATATATATATTTCTAATAACAATGAGAAAATCACATCTTCTAATATCATATTGTATAGTGTTGGGAAAACGCAAGTTGTTTTTCTTATTTTCAAGACTGAAATATTGATATTCTTCTTGTAAAGCTATCACAGGCTTGTCAGTCTCGTTGAGGGACAATAATAATATTAAATGAAATGTACTGGCTGTGCACAGGATTGCCTATGTGCAGGAGGGCCCTTTGAAAATTTTTAGTGGGGGGGCGTGCTTTTGTTAAACCCCTGTCTGCATTATTTGAAATGCCATCTGATTATTTGTATTTTTTTATTTTTCTTTTCAATAAGGTGCATTATCTCTGATTTGTAAGTTTTTAATTTGTCTGAACCTTCAACATCTGTTCATCCAACAATCAGTTTTAATTTAAATTAATCACTGTTAAAGTACAACTGACAGATTTTGGGAAATTCCCTAAGCAATAATAAAAATTCAGATTTTTTTTCAAGAAATATGAAGGTTTTATAAAGAAAGCTGGATCTTCCTTAGGTGAACAGAATAAAAGGATAAATATATTTTAAATGGAATAGAGTGACATTTCTCTTGTGCTCAAACTCACCTGCAGCTGAAGATGTCGAAAGCTTTATTACAGTCTTGGTGCTGGAGGGAAGTGACAGCTCTTGCTAATACTAAGAAAACAAATCATTTTACTGTGTGCTCATTTAGGAGATAACCCCTTGCAGAAGTGTTTACTTTTATTAAGGTCCAGTTGTCTTTTTCATTTCTGGGTAAGGGAGATGTAATTAAAGTGGTGCAGAAGTGAAGAACATCAAGACATTCCCGAATGACGCACATTATTGATGCCACTCATCTACAGTCATATGAAAAAGTTTGGGAAACCCTCTCAGCCTGCATAATAATTCACTCCACTTTCAACAAAAAAAGATAACATTGGTATGTCTTTTCATTTCCCAGGAACATCTGAGCACTGAGGTGTTTTCTGAACAAAGATTTTTAGTGAAGCAGTATTCAGTTGTATGAAATTAAATCAAATGTGAAAAACTGTGCAAAAATGTTGCTAATTTGAATGCATGTAACTGCTCAATACTGATTACTGGCAACACCACATTAGTTGGATTAGTTTGTTAAGCCTTGAACTTAATAGGAAGGTGTGTCTAATCATGAGAAAGAGTATTTAAGGTGGCCAATTGCAAGTTGTGCTTCTGTTTGACTCTCCTCTGAAGAGTGACATCATGGGATCATCAAAGCAACTTTTAAAAGATCTGAAAACAAAGATTGTTCAGTATCATGGTTTAGGGGGAAGGCTACAAAAAGCTATCTCAGAAGTGTAAACTGTCAGTTTCAACTGTAAGGAATGTAATCAGGAAATGGAAGGCCACAGGCACAGTTGCTGTAAAACCCAGGTCTGGCAGGCCAAGAAAAATACAGGATTTTACAGGATTGTGAGAATGGTTACAGACAACCCAAAGATCACTCCAACGACATAGAGGAACATCTTGCAGCAGATGGTGTATCTGTACATCGTTCTACAATTCAGCACGATTTGCACAAAGAACATCAGTATGGCAGAGTGTTGAGAAAGAAGCCCTTTCTGCACTCACGTAACACTGCACTGTCGCTTGTATGCAAAAGTTCATTTAGACAATCCATAGTCATTTTGGAACAATGTGCTTTGGACTGATGAGATTAAATGTAATTATTTGGTCTTAACAAAAGCAATTTGCATGGATTTTCATGGATGGTCAGATTTGGGTGAGGTTCCATCATGCTGTGGGGCTGTGTGGCTAGTTCAGGGACTGGGGCCCTTGTTAAAGTCAATATCAACAAATTCTTCAGGAAAATGTTCAAGCATCAGTCACAAAGTTGAAGTTACGAAGGGGTTGGATATTCCAACAAGACAATGACCCTAAACACACTTCAAAATCTACAAAGGCATTTATGCAGAGGGAGAAGTACAATATTCTGGAATGGCACAGTCAGTCGCAGTCCCCCAACTTGAATATCATCGAAAATCTATGGGATGATTTGAAGCAGGATGTCTATGCTCTGTAGCCATAATATTTAACTGAACTGGAGAGATTTTGTATTGAGGAATGGTCAAAAATGGCGCCATCCTGAATCCAGCCAATTATCAAAGGCTATAGGAGGCATCCAGAGTTTGTTACATTTGCAAAAGGAGACTCAACTAAGTATTGATGTAATATCTCTGTTGGGGTTCCCACATTTATGCACCTATCTAATTTTGTTATAATGCATATTGCATATTTTCTGTTAATCCAATAAACTTTATGTCACTGCTGAAATACTACTGTTTCCATAAGGCATGTTATTTATTAAAAGGAATACAATTTAACTTTGAAAGTGAACAAGCAAGACAGCAGATAATAATTGTAATCAGTGATAAAGACCCAAGGAGTGTCCACAAAAAACTAAGTTCAAAGTGTCTGGGCCTAAAAAGGGGACTTAACCTCCGGGACTTGATCACTGAATAGAAAAATTTCTGAAATAATCCAAACAATTTTTAAAAAGGCAATATTTATTCACAACCATGCCCCAAATATCAGTTAAAAACAAATTTAAAAACCAAGGTGCAACGTATGGGAGGAGGGATTCCTCTCCTTAGATCATTTGACCACACAACCCGATTTAAATAAATCGGATAGGAGGAACAAATGGTATATATAATAAGGACAGCTGTGAGACACCAAACTAATCTATAGGGAATATGATCATTCAAATCATTAAGCATACATCTATGCCACTGGTTGTGTCCATCACGCAGCTGAGCAATGTGTTAAGACAAAAGATGTTGTAATGTGCAACGAAGCATAGAACATGGGCACTGTCCAGAACGTTGTATGTATTTGAGATTATCCCAATAGCAAAAGTGCTGGGTCTCCTCCAGAGGACAACGTCCCAGGGTGTTAGTCAGGGACAGGATATAAAGTTTGTATAATATGGAAGTGAGGTCTGTATGTTAAAGGTAATGACAGATGGTATTAGGAATCCATATGTGAAAGTCTAATGACATCCTTGGCGATTTAGCAATCGCAATACCGCACAAAGGATTTTCTTATAGCCAGACTCATGGAATCGTAGGATGTCACTGTCCTGTCCAATCCAGAGTAACACAAGTGAATATACAGACCATGTTCCTGAAGTTTCACCACTGAGCCAGTTTAAGGTGAGTGAGTAAAGCTGGCCATAGATGTTGAGATTTTTAAAAGATCAGATCCTGATCGTGATTCAATGCCTCGTCACCGCAAATCCTTGGAGAGGGGCCCCTTCTCCCAGAACGCCGCACCAACCTCAACAACCGTTTCTCCGCCAATCGCAGCTTTGTCAAGAGGCCAACTATGGAACAATGGACGAATATTAAAAGGAAGTTGCTACTTTGAAATCTCAGCCAATGATAAACAAAACTCCAAAGAATTAAGAGGGGTTCCGAAACCTTTTCAAATGACTGCATATGTTTTTAAAGTTCAAATTATAGTAGAGAAAAAGAGAAAACATACCAACATTTTCTCTTGTACAAGATGTAACAGTTTAATTGTTGCATGCAGTTAATTATTTTGGTTCAGTTTGTGCGCTAACTTATCCAACATAAATGTTAGTTAAGTCATTAAAATTTAGTATCCTTAAATTATTTTGTAATAATTTTTTTTTTATATCTGCACATACCCCCATTTGTAATAAAAGGCACTAAGTTTGCCCAGGAGCAGTAACCAATGGCAACCAATAAGATATTTGCTTTTAAACAGGTGACCAGAAAATGCTGCCTTCTTATTGGTTGCTATGGGTTACTGCTCCTGGGCAAACTTAGTGCCTTTTGTTACATAACCCCCATAGTCCTTTATATTCTATGTCCCTTTCTCTAGCACCAGTAAATTGGAGTAGGGCAGCTTTTTGGTTATAAATATCTTTATCTCTAACTGCCATACAAATTTTTCATTGACGAAAAGGAAGAACATCACTTAGTTTTAGGAGCAGTAGAGTGTGAGCACATAAAGCAATTTAGATTTTTTTCACAAATCTCTAAACATTTGTGGTTTCTTAAGTGTGAAAACCACAAAAACCTCTAATACCAAACAGCGCCAAAAGTTGTCAAGGTCCCATAGAAGTCAATAGGAGCTGCGCTGACCCTACTGAACCGCTCTAAATCAATTAGGATTTTAGAAGGTTTTGTATTTTTTTTTTGCTAGGAATTTTCTGAACATTTTTTTAGAGGTTTTAGAGGTCCTCCAAAACAAGAATAAATGGTAATGAAATTGTAATAGCCTTAGAAAAGACTATCCTGATGCACCTCTAATTTTGATTTCTCCATTGAAATTGGAACCAAGGTTTATAAGATTGTTCAATTGAAACTGTATATACTGTATTTCCCTGCTGGTAGACTCAAGGGCTAAACTTAAATAGTCAGGGCTGAATAAACACAATTAATTTGTAGTCATTCAGATTATTATCAGAAATGGATGATTCCCAAAATTCCTGAAATGATAAATACTATTGATACATGATCCTGGTCTAGAGTTTGAATTTCTTTATCAAGTATTGGCAATGCTTCATTGCATTAGTTATGGTGGATTCAAAGAAGAAATAAGTTGGTTATTAATGACATAGATTGAGATAAACAGAGTTTACGTCATACAGCATGAGTACTTTGAGAAGATTTCCAGATATGAACATAAGTAAATATAATGCTGAAAGTTGAAATTACAGCATGCCTGAAACACGAAGTCAGACACTAGTGTATAAGATGAGGTAGTTTATCAGCAAGAAAATAAAAATGAAATTAGAGGTTTCATAGCTCTAAGTAGGAAATATATAAAAATCACATGAAAATCAGGGAAAGCAAGTTATGACATAAAAGAGAAACCCAAATACCTAATAAAGCAAGATAAGAAAAAGCTATAGAAATAAATAGTAATGGGTGAATTAATTCGCCAGGCACAAATTAGTGGCGAATTAGCCAGTTTTGCCGTTGGCGCAAAAATTCGCTGGTGAAAATTCGGCGGTTTTGAAAAAATTGACGTCGGTGACGGTTTTGACGCCGGCATCAAAGTTTTTTCAACGCCGGTGACGGTTCCGCCGCCTGCACCAAAATCACGTCAGTCGGCAAATTGTCGCAGGCATCAAAATTGCAGTTTCGTGAATTTTTCGTCAATTTCCCACGAAATTCGTGGCGAAGCGAAACGGGACAAACTCGCCCATCACTAGAAATAAATACTGTAATAGTGCAGCACAATTAGTTAAATGGTAAAAAAAACCAAAGTCAGTACAGGTACTGAATATTGTAAGTGTAACTTTGCTCCATTTTTAAAATGTTTTGTAGGGATCCATAATTTAGCTGCCCCTTTCAAGCAGTCCCTTAAAAGTACTGTCCTTGGTTAGCCCCGGTGAGCTACTTTCTCATCGCTGTTTAAAATAATGTTATTTCAGTTCCATTTACTGCCTAGTAGATGGCAGTGTGTTATAATATAAAAAGAAAACACAGGTGCTCATCCTCCTTCTTGTGGTTTCACCCTCCAGGAAGGTGGATACAGTATTTGACCTGGGCAGGTGGCAGGATCAGTCGATAAGTTGGTACTAGACTATTTCTGTAATATTCATTATAGGAGTGTAATACAGGATTGGGGTAGCAAGCTGAGCAGCCAGAGGCTCCACAAGGAAGCTTGTTGTGCAAGTATCCTGTGGCCATGGGGCCGCTAGTATAAGGACTCAAGTGACCGAACTCAAGGACTGAGAGCAAGACTCTTGGAGTAAAGGACCGCTGTAAGATTCACCTATGCCAGGGATTGTCAGGTAGTATGCCTCTGCAAGGACAGATCACTGTGCAAGTTCAACTGTATGAATTAACACTAAGGGGCAGATTTATCAAAGGTTGAGGGGTGAATGTTCGAATGAAAAAAATTTGAATTTCAAGCTATTTTTTGTGTACTTTGACTAGGGAATAGTCCAAATTCGATTCGAATTTGAAAAAAATTTGAAAATTCAAATATCGAAATTTATCATGTACTGTCTCTTTAAAAATTTGACTTTGACCATATGCTATCTAAAACCTGCAAACTGCTGTTTTAGCCTATGGGGGACCTCTTAGAACCCATTTGGAGTCAATTGGTGGACTTTGAAAAATCAAAGTTTTTTTGGGGGAAAACTTCAAATCAAATTCAAATGCTCTATTCCTTCGATTCGTATGGTTTAAATTCGGCCGAAATGGACCTATTCAATCAAAAAACGGATCTATTCGACCAAAAAAAACTTCCACTTAATATCGGTTGGGTTTTTTCAATTCGAAATTCGAACCTTGATAAATATGCCCCTAACTGAGAAGATATCCCAAATGTTCTTGTTGTGATATTGTGCAAAATATCAATTTATTATTTATTATAGCACAATATCAATTGTGCTATAATAAGTGATATATAAAAAATATGCCTAATAAAGTTTCATTGTGTTAAAGAAAACTATGTTGCTCCAATTATTTTTTTGTTGGTTGATACAATCCTTGGTTGATTCTTTACCAGTGCCATAACGGGCATCTATCTGAGGGAAAAGAGTCATAAGCCGTGCTGGAATTAGGCTGAAAAAAAAGGAAGGGTTGGCATGTGTGCTGTGCTTAGCATGGCGCAGAAAAAGTATGCCTCACCCACTATTATAATAGGTAGTTATGAGTCAATCCGTCCCGTTTCAAAAAATTTGGGAAATGTATATGGACAAAAGTCTATGGACAACTTTTTCATTGCGGCAACTTTTTTGTAGCAAAATATATTATTGTCTATGGGTGACTTTTTTCTCTCACTCCAAATGCATTAAAGTTAATGGGTGATTTTTTCTTATGTTTTTTTCTCTCTCCAAATGCCACATGTCAAGTGTGATGCCACACTGCCTCCTGGTGCTCAAGCAGGAGAAGAAGTAGCCATTAGAATATATATATAACAGGTCCTTGGTTTGAGTCCGGGCAGTTCCTGGCACTCACTGGGAGTTGACCCTAGCATTATAGTGCCAGAGTTACATTGCAGGCAGCATACACTCCTATAGAACACCTACCATGGGAAATCTGCACTATGGGCAACAAATTGCTATCTGGATCCACTAGTAGTGATGGGTGAATTTGTCCCATTTCGCTTTGCCGCGAATTTCACGAATTTGCAGCGAAATTGGTGAAACTGGTGAAAAATTAGAGAAATGCAGATTTTGACGCCAGCGCCCATTAAAGTCAATGGGCATCCGTATATCGTTGCCAGCGTCATAATCGGTGCAGGTGTCTGAACCGTTGTCGGAGTGTAAAAAACTTTGATGCTGACATCGCAACCATTGACGGCGTCAATTTTTTTCCGACGGCAGCAAATTTTTTCGACAAATTCGCAAATTTATTTGCCGACGACGAAACGGCCAAATTTGCTGCCCATCACTATCCACTAGGATTGCAGTATATAAAACACTTTACATGTGGGAATTCTGTGCAACTGCGAGAAAAAGCCTTTTTACTAGGAATAAACAAAATATTTTGTTATGTTTCGTTGCAAAAAAGAAAACCCACGTTGACTCTAATGTAAAATAAAAAAAAAAAATCATGTATTTTTCAAAAAGTTGGGTGGAAAATTGCTTATTAACTTCAGTGTGCTTGTCAACTTTTTTTAAAAATTTTCTGCAAAGTGAAACAGATCAGATTCGCCCATCACTACTTTTTACGTGCTTTCTCAAGATTTTCTGGAGATTTTCTGCAGGATCAGCTATTTCCCACAGGTGATAAATCATTATGGGACATATTTATCAAAATAAGAGTTTGTGGGGAAAAAAAGTGGACCCAGATGAGGAATAAGTCAAATCAACAAGACTTTCTGTATTTTCTTTTTCCTTAAAGATGTTTTGCTAGTCATCCTAATGGCTTTCTAAGTCCAGAATGACCTGTATAAAAATATTTGTGGTTATATACTCTGGATTCTTACTCCAATCAGCATAATCTATTTTTTTTTTAAAACGGGTGAATAGGATTGAGCTGCAAACTCGAATCTAATTCGGATCAAATTTGTTTGAATTTGATTTGAATTTTTTCACCAAAATTTATTTTTAAAAAAAGTCCAATAAATGACTCCAAATTGATTGTAGTAGGTCCCCCATAGGCTAAAACACCAATTCGGCAGGCTTGAGATGGCGAATAGTTGAATTTGAATTCTTAAAGGGACAGTACATGATACATTTTAAAATTCTAATTTTTTTTTAACTCGAATTGAATTTGGACTATTCCCTAGTCGATTTACACTAAAATCAACTCATAATTACAATTTAAAAATTCAAATTTTCAATTCGACCCTTGATAGGTGTCACACCAACCACCTCTTTTCAAACTTGGTTTTTCTGTTTTCACAGATATGGCTTCTTTGACCCCTATCTCGAACACAATCCTCCTCCCTGTCCAGAATGTGAAAATACAGCAAGTCCAGTTGATTTAACTTATTACAACATTACCATGACCCAGCTGAATGAGCTTGTGAACATTAGATGGACTGAATAGTAACAAAATACTTTTTAAACAATAGCATAAGCATTTGCATACTGATTTACACTGTATCTCAATGTAAGTGAATAAGGCAGGGAAAATTATGCCTACCCTACCACTGAATGGTTAATAGATGTATGCCTTGTGACAAATCACTTAGGGGCACATTTACTATGGGTCAAATATCGAGGGTTAATTAACCCTCGATATTCGACCATCGAAGTAAAGGATTTATTGCAGGAAGGATCGAAGGATTTACCGCATTTACTTTGATCGAACAAATCGAACGATTCAAAGGATTTTAATCCATCGATCGAACGATTTTTCTTCGATCAGAAATTGCTAGGAAAGCTTATGGGGAAGGTCCCCATAGGCTAACATTGGTGCTTGGTAGATTTTAGGTGGCGAAGTAGGTAGTCGAAGTTTTTTTTAAAGAGACAGTACCGTATATACTCGAGTATAAGCCGAGTTTTTCAGCCCCCAAAATATGCTGAAAAACTCTACCTCGGCTTATACTCGGGTCAAGCGCAAAAACGGTCGCCGGCGCCTAAGAATATTCGCCGGCGCCTTAGAATAGTAGCCAGCGCCTAAGAATATTCGTCGGCACCTTAAAATATTAGCCGGCGCCTAAGAATATTCGACGGCGCCTTAGAATATTCGCCGGCGCCTAAGAATATTCGCCGGCGCTTAGAATAGTAGCCGGCGCCTAAGAATAGTCATCCAAAAACGAGATTGAAACTTACCAGAAGCTGCTGCATTTCTCACCCTCGGCTTATACTCGAGTCAATAAGCTTTCCCAGTTTTTGGAGGTAAAATTAGGTACCTCGGCTTATACTCGGGACGGCTTATACTCGAGTATATACGGTACTTCGACTATCGAATGGTCGAATAGTCGAACAATTTTTAGCTTCGAATCGCTCGATTCGAAGTCGTAGTCGAAGTAGCCAATTTGATGGTCGAAGTAGCAAAAAAACCCTTCTCGTTTTTGACGCTGGCGTCTGTTTTTTTTTATGCCGACAAATTTTCGTTGGTGAATTTTAGTGGCGCTTTCGCAAATTTATTCGCCGTGAATTTGCACCTGGCGAATAAATTCACCCATCACTACTTATAAATGACTCTGTCCACAAACCATTCTCTTAGGGCCATAAAGCACCAAACCCATATGGTTCCTTGTTTATCTTCTTATGGTTCCTTCTTGATCTTTTTATGGTCCTGTTTATGGTTTATAACATGCTTAACATTCTGGGCAACATTCCGCTCTATGCAACTGTATATATAAGCTTTTTTTGAGCAATTATATAAACAAGAATATACAATATCTGGGGGGAAAAACTGTACAAATGCAATATCCTTTCTCTTACCTTACCCTGTAAATGTTAATAGTTGGGCAACATTCTTCATGGTAATTGAGAGAAAGCTCAATGTTTTCATTTTGGGCAGCCCTCCCTGTGTAATGGCAGAGATTGAAGGTCCAGAGACAGTTGTGTTGTCATTGTCTATATTTTATTGACATACACTTCTACCTGCCAGTCAAGTCACTCTCTCTATTGATAATCTTGCCAAATACTTGAATATTGTTTGGTCAGTTTACCTATTTTTTGTGGACACCTGATTGACTTGGATGTGATACTGTCTGCCTTTGATAGATGTTTAGTGGAACATGTGTCAAGTAGAAGAATACATTTTTAGGGACTAGAACTATTTTTCTAAGTTGACAACGTAAGCCATCAGGTCTTTGTCGACTTTTTAATATTTTTTTTAAAATCTGTGGCAGTAGAATTTCTTTGACAAAAAAATAAATAAATGTACAGTAGGACTATACACATGGTAAATGCAATTGCAGTAGTTTTCCTTGAGGGCATTGGCATTTATTTGACTTTCCTTATAATCAGTCTTCTTTATCACAGAGTTGGATTAATATACCCGGAACTGCAGTATATCCAGGAAAGGGTTGAGTAAAAATGAAAATACCAGATATCATTTGATTGAAGGATGGAGCTCCTTTCATACACATGTGAAGTTATCAGAATTCCATCATCCAGTGCGGTTTTATTTTAGGCAAAACTGCAGTTCTTGGTCATAAGTTAAACATTCAAACCTGATGGTGATTTCTTTCATCAATATATGATGTTAATACTGTAATATTGGAAGAGTGTCATCAGATAATAGATTAATCCCCATAATCGTAATTGTATCCTTTTGGAAACTGATTATCAGAGTGGAAAGGATTCGGTCCTTTTTAATTTTGGGTGCATTTCTCAAAGTGCACAAACCATTTATACTGTGGCCGATTCAGACTGGAAGCCCATATGCTTGTGAATTAAGTTTCCGTTGCTGAAAGCTTTTACTTTTACTGTAGAATTAACAGTATAACAGCCATTAAATACAAGAATTTGGTCCTGTGTTGGTGTTCGAGTTTAGGGAATGCAGTAGTTAACACAGTCCTGTGTCAAGTGCATCAAAGGTCCACTGCAGGGGAACACATGAAGAAACACAAATGTCTCAGAGACATTCAGTTTGGCCAAATACTACACTGAATTGCAATCCTCACCATTGATATTTGCAGACTTTCAGATGGGTCTAATGGCATTTGATGTGGTTTGTCTTATCCATCAAGACCAATCAGCCAAGAGGTTAACATATTTCCATAAGTTCCTTTATTGGCAAAGGCAGATCTGACACATCTGTTCCTGAATTAGAGAAGAGAGTTCTGTTCCGGTGGGGCTAACCGGTGTTTTCCATTTAATAGGGCTTAAAAGCCTAGCTGATGTGAGTACAGTATATAGAAGACAGTATATTTGTGTTTAGGTGGGATTTCATGTAGGCCCAAATTTAGATGCCAGTTACTGGTGTCTTTTTTTTCACTATTAGCTCAAACATCCGTCTGCCAGAGGGTTTTCTAATTATTATTTTGCTTTGAAATTATGCTACTCCTAATCTGGTTTTATAGTTTGGACTGTGGAATTAGTTTTCTCTGTATGTAATTCCCAGCAATATGGCCCTTTCATGCGACTCTAATTAAGACAATTTATTCATGGTAATAAGCACGACAAACAATAGAATTAAAAAGGGAAGAAAGAACAGACATATATCCCCAGTGAATAATATTGCAGACATATTTACATTTAAATATAACTTTCTGCTTGCACTCATTAAAGCATAGTTTTGCATTAAATAAGCTTAGATGATATTTAAATTCAGGTTTCGTATAGTTTTGTACAAATCATGCAATATATACATTAAGCTGCTAAATTTTAGGCTATGGTGTCCTGTATGTATTGGGCATAAAGATGCACTGCTGACTGTAAAGAATCTTCAAGCTTTCAACATAAATAGTGATAAGCAAAAAATAATGCCATGAACAGATTTGCTGTGAATATATGGGAAGGGGGCATCTATGTCAGGCAATGCTGAATTCATCTTTCCAGTCTCAGGTTTTCATGCTTTATTGAGGAGCACAGAGACCTTCCAACAGCAACCAATCAGCAGGTAGCATTTACTGGTCACATCAGATTATTTGCTATCTATTATTGCCCCTTGCAATGTTGTACCATTTACTCCTGTAAAAAGTAAAAGTTTTGTTTATTAAGCATTTTCAGTTTAGCATTGAGCGGAGTATAGAGGAAGGGTGTTGACACAGGAAAGGGAATGGAAAAGGAGTAGTATGATGGTTTAGGGGAAGGCTACAAAAAGCTATTTCAGAGGTTTAAACTGTCAGTTTCAACTGTAAGGAATGTAATCAGGAAATGGAAGGCCACAGGCACAGTTGATGTAAAACCCAGGTCTGGCAGGCCAAGAAAAATACAGGAGCGGCATATGCGGAGGATTGTGAGAATGGTTACAGACAACCCAAAGATCACCTCCAAAGACCTGCAAGAACATCTTGCTGCAGGTGGTGTATCTGTACATCATTCTACAATTCAGGGTACTTTTGGGTTTTTTTATATAATTTTTTTTCGTAGGTTTAACAAATTATCATGGATAAGATAGTTGTTTAAACAATGTGTGAACTTCACAGTGACACTGATGTAATGAGATCCACTTGTAACACTGCTCTAACATTCCTAAGAGCCTATTAACTAGTTTCACATAGTACTCTGTTGCTAGTTTAGGAAGCTCATTGCAACAAGATGCTTTATATTTATACAAATCTAGCTTTACATAGTTCTGCCCTCTCTCACCAGCACAGATGCCGACAGAGCAGTATAAGATGGGAGATTGATATTTATTGTGTTTGATACCGAATTGTTTCTCAATAAGCGATACATTTGTAATATTAATAACAATATGGAGCATGCTTAGATGGATTGAGTAATATTGTGTCTTGTTTTTAAATAGGGGTTTCGTAACTTGTTTTTAATTTGCTATTTATTTTTGAACATATGCTATACCTTGCTGATATATGGTGTATATGGTGAATGAATGTGTTAATTGTTTAATTGATTTTGTCTGTGACAATGATTACATGAGTTTTGTTATAGCTGATGTTTCCCACCGGTGAGTGAATATAAGGCATGACTGTGAATCATTTTTTTCCCCAGAACACCTAAGCATCACAGAATAAATATTAAATATCTTATAGCTAGTTGCAATTAGACCCAAGATGCATTCAAAAAAAGTATGACTAATTCACACCAGACTTATCAAAACGCTAAAACATAGTTTTTATTAAATAGATTAAATCATTATTCAGGTCATTGTTTCAGTCCCCCACTAGAACCTTTGTCAAGCCTTTATTTACTAATTCAATGCCAAGAAATCAGCACACATTATTGTAGGGAGGTAGTGCAGAATCCCTGCACTTCTGCAGCAGTTACAGAGCTTGTGTTTGTATTCTGTAAGTTGTTACCTATCAACCAGCTGCACAGGAAATTACACAGCAGCATGGAAATGGCTGGTAGGAAGAGAACAACCTGGCAGAGAGAGCCATTTGATGTATAGAGACAAAGAAAAAGGAACTGGCAGTGGGCCCAGAGAACTGGCCTCACCAAAAGCAGTCATTTGGATCAGGTTGGCACAGGGAAGCCAGATACTGTGCCTGGAGAGACAGAGAGTATGAGAGGAGTCTGGATCAGCATCTTCAGGGGATTCCCATCTGAGTATCCAAAGGGGCTGGAGTTGCACTGCGTGTCCATAAAAAGATACTGACACCAGAAATAACCTTTTTTATATCCATCATAACATTATCTTTGAATGCTATTAATACATTTGCTATAAAAGTACTGTATTTGCCTGATACTTTTACATTACCTTTAGTGATGGGCGAATTTATTCGCCAGGCACGAATTTGCGGGGAATTTGCGCGATTCGCCGCCAGCGAATAAATTCGCGAAACGCCCGCGAAAATTCACGGAAAAAACGGGCGCCGGCGTCATAAAAACGGGCGCCGGCGTAAAAAACGGGTGCCGGCGTTGAAAACGAGACACCGCCGCAGTTTCACGAATTTTTAGCCGTTTCGCGAATTTCGCGCGAAATTCACGAATTTTCCAGCGAAGCGCAACGGCGCGAATTCGCCCATCACTAATTACCTTTCTTACCCCCATATTCCTGTATGAGGGGGCTGCCATATTTGTGCAGCAGTAGTCGGTGAGCATTAGAAACTCTAACTGACAGGCTGAGATAGGACAGTCAGGTTGTCAAAACAGTGTGGTTTAGGAATTTCAAGTAACAATTACTTACAAAAGCAGAAATCAAAAAAATGATCAACGTGACCTTTTAATGTAGATTAATATTTTGAAAAGAACATTTTTAGTGTCAGTATCACTATAAATGCTTGACTTGCCTGAAGATTCTGTGTAAAGCTTCCAAAGAGAATTTTGTAGTGACGGTATCTTAAAGGAGCGCTTGCATATTTTATAGACTGTGTTTGTGAGACTAAGTTACTAAGTTAAAGGATTTTGCTTTCTTTAAGTTAGTCAGACAATTTGCGTTTGCCTAGTTAGTTAGTGAGGTCCCTATTGCCACCGTATTGGGAGTGCTGATTGTATTAGTTGACCATTTACTTATAAATTAATTATTTAAATGAATTATTACTGTTTTCTTAGTGGGGCCACCTGTAAGTGCATTCCCGAGTCCCACTAGGTGGAGGCACTGCGCTAATAAGTACCAGGTACAAAGTCTTTCCCTATAACACTGCGGAGTGGCTCAGGTTTGTCCCGTGCCATCAGGTAACTGCAACATGTGGAATGTAACATAGACAGAAGGGGTGTTGAAAAGTTTATATTATGTTATTACCCAAAATGCAACATTATTTATCAGACTTTAAAGCAGTTTCAGACTGGGGAAACCGGGCCCACTGGGGCTGCAGCATCGGGGCAAATGCACACACCCCCAGGCCACCCCTCCATCCCCCAAATACCCCGCCGGCACGTAACTCTTTTATCTGTTTTCATGATCGGGGCAAGGAAGAGCAGCAATCTGGTGCAGTGAGCACACAATGTAATGCACCCATGCATACCTCCCAACTTTCCTGTTTTCAGCGGGACAGTCCCTCTTTTGACAGTCCCATGTTTGTACAGAAAAGTCCCGACTTTCTCTGCACTGAACAGCCAGAAAAAGAAACAAAGTTTCTAACTTAATTGGCTTTTGTCAGAGAGCCCAAAACAGCCACCAGGTGCAACTAAGATACTTTTACTAACAATTTTGAGATAACCAAATAAGTAATTGTAACAATTTAGATAAGGAGGTCCCTTGGCAAAAGTTAGACTCACAGTTTAAAGGGCAATTCACCTTCATTAGCAAAACTGTAATAACTGGAAAAAAACATGGAAATATGTTCAAACTTTCATAACCTGCCAAATTAGGGGTGTGGCCGCAAAAATTGGTGTGGTCAAAAAATTGTCCCTCTTTTTATTTCCAAAATGTTGGGAGGTATGCCCATATGGAGCGAGTCTGGGCTGGAAGGGATGAGTTTGACCCTGCTTTAAAGAAGTCACTATTGCAGCTACAATCAAATGAACAATTTGCACCAGACACCAGTGGCCCAAACATGTATACTGTTTAGTTAATGGCTTGCAAATGCACAGAGCTTACACCTGCCAGAGAAGAGGCTGTATAGTCATATACAATATTTGCATATAATTCCATTTCAGAAAGCTATAAAGGCATTATACAAAGGAAGCTCTGAACTTACTGCTGGGTGGTTGCTTAGTACAGTGCTTCCTTGTGCAGGACTATATTGTACCTTGTGCGACTGTAGATATACCAAAGTAGATGCAAGCAGCAAATTAGCTTGCAGTGGCAGTACAAGACATCACAGTTTTTGTGACATTTTAATTTGCACAATTCTGAGGCCATGTTTGCATCTAGTAATTGTAAAGTCTTATAAAAATTCAGGGTTCTTTCCAATAACTTGCTGTACAATGAATTAGTGGGATATCATCACTATAATGCTTTTATATGAAAGTACAAAATACAAAGTTACACTTTGGGGGTTACTTAATAGAGTCCTTTCCACTCAGACCTTTAAAGGTGAAAACACCAAAACAAACCTAAAATTTTTCATTATTTATTAAACCCCGATGGTGTTAAAATCCTAAATAAAAAAGTATTCCATTTCAAACCTCCGAGTTCATATAGAAGTCAATGGAAGATGTCAATTGGATATTCTGATCTGCGCTGGGTTTCATTCAATAATGAGAAAGATATACCCTTGAATTAAAAAAAAAAAACTGTGCAACACGTGTGGTTCTGTCTCTAAAAATAACTGCAACAGTTTAAAAGAGATAAATAAAAATCACTGTTTAGATAGTTTTGCTCAGCATGAGATTATTATAGTTCAGCCCACTTTAAAACTGCGCCTTATACAAATATGTGACTAGATATACTGCTGAGAGCTGTGTACAAATCTCCTGTCTGCAGAACAGGTACAATCACAGCATGAGAGGCAACTGAACATTATGTCCTTAGCCGCTTATTTGAAAAGAATTATGATTGTAGCTTGGGTTTCATTTATTTTCCTTTCTTCCGCACTTGATAAAAAAACTAAGCTACTGTTATTGTTCCACATTACCCATAGGTGGCAGCAAACTCACACCAAAAGGTCCTTGTTTTATTTCTTCTTTCCACCACTGCCAAAAAGAAACATACATGGGCTGTTTTCTTCCAGGCAAATGAGCAATAAGTAAATGACTAATAGAACTCGAGTGACAGAGAAGGAGTTTGCTAACATACAATATTTATAAAAAAAAATAGAGGAAAGATATAGAAAAAGAACAACCGATTCAGCAAATACATAAGAGATACTGTGTATGGTTTGGCCGTGGGTTTGAAGATATGACATTTCTAAATCCATTGTGATTGGATTATACTGGGATTGCTTTAAGTGTAATAAAATTCTAACAATCACAATAGAAGGCTGATTAGAAATTCATGTGGAATCACACTCCATGGAATCTCAGAAACCAGTGCAATTTGTATCAGAATCAAATAATCATCCCTGTAGAATCCGACAAACCTAATTTTCTGCTTGGTGATTTGTGACAACCCCTAAGCTAAACTTCTCAACAGCTACCCAGACCAGACTGAGCATGTCACTGAGACTCTCATGATGGGGAGCTCCTGTGTACAACTTTGAAGGCCTAGATCAATACTCTTACAGAAATGCTAAAACTCTAGTCTGGTGCAGTAAGTTCAGTAAAGAAAATGTGGTCCTTGTAGACATGTTTGTTTTTAGGGTTTATTTCCCCTTGTACAGGAGAATTGCCCTTTGTATCTCTCTTCCTTCCTTATAGGGATTGTTCATCTTCAAAAACTTTTTTTCAATTCAGATGCTTTCAGAATTTTGTAAAATTGCTTTCTATTTTTAATTGTTTGTATTTGTTTTCTGATATTGATGTTTAAAGATTCAGTTTCCGTTTCTTCAAATCTATGGACAAAAAAAACTTCTTAAAGACATAACTGAAGTTGAGGATGATGCAAAATTTGGTCTGCAGAAGTGTAGTCTAAAAGCAGTGCTTAGCAGCGGCAAATATAAAAGCATGACAAGCATTGATAATTAAGTGTGTCTAGACCAGGGATTCTTATAGGTCCCCTTGCTATTTCAGACCGGTCTCCATATTTGCACTTATATACAATAATAATTACAATGAGGTGTTTAATAGATTCTAACCAATCTTAGGTTGAGAAGATAATTCCCAGATCAAGTGTAAAACACATTTATAATGGCTAGGAAACCCTGTGCAGTCTTTTCCTTCAGAATTAAAAGAATTGTTCAGTATAAAAACTGGGTAAATAGGCTGTGCAAAATAAAGAATGTTTTCAATATAGTTAGTTAGCCAAAAATGTAATGTATAAAGACTGGAGTGACTGGATGTCTAACATAATGGCCAGATCACTACTTCCTGCTTTGCAGCGCTCTTGGTTTCCACTGATTGGTTACTGCCTGGTGACTGCCTGGTGACTTTAAGAGGGAGCACATGGGTCATAACTGTTTGCTTTTGAATCTGACCTGCATGCTAAGGATCAATTGTAAACTCACTGAACAGTTATGTCAAATATGGGCCCCCTTATAGCTGCTGACTAACTCAGTGTTAGAGAGCTGAAAAGCAGGAAGTAGTGTTCTGTTCTGCTATGTTAGACATCCAGTCACTCCTACATTTTTGGCTAATTAACTATATTAGAAACATTTTTTATTTTGCACAGCCTATATATTTATCCCATTTTATTTTTACACTGAACTGTTCCTTTAAAAGAGCATTTTCAGAACTATTGATGATTTTCATGCACAAATAGCCATGAGTGTTGTTATTAGTTTGTCTCAAGTTTGGATCCTAGAATTATATCATATTTTCAGGTTTTCACTAGTGTACTGACAGCACCTAAAATGTTATTGTCCTCTCTATGAAAACAGGATAACTACAATAACAATATTACAAGCCTGTGGTTGAGTCTTTTCCTGTGACATCATGTACTTTAGCTATACAAGGAGCATGCCCCTAATTTTGTCTGCACTTTACACATTAGCTAAATGTCAGAGGGTAGGAACACATCATTTTACAAATGAAAAAATGTACCTGGGGTGAAAACAAGAACAAAGAAATGTGTAAATGTCATACGCTCCACTATTTCATTAATAATGCTACTGAAGTCCAGGCATGCCATAATAAATGTATGCTTTCTAATAGCCCTCATTATAGTGAGGAACACTGATTAAATAAACCCAATATTAGACTGTAGAAATGTCAGGATAACAGTGTACATTACTTTTTTCAAAAGAATATACTGTACAGTATTTTGTACTCGTGATGGGCACATTTTTCCTGCGAAATTCATGAAACGGCGAAAAATTCTCGGAACTCGAATTCTGATGCCCGTGTCAATTTTGACGCCGTCGTTAAATTCAATGGGGGTCAGAATAATGCAATGATAAAAATGATGGGCAAATCAAAATAATATTTTATAAATCAGACTTTTCAGCACTGCCTGTCAACCATACATCTGCCATTGGCTGTCCTTGGGCCTCACATCTCCTGGCAACATGTTTTTTTTATTAGTTTGAATCTAATCTGGAAAGTAGGATCATTGCGAAAAGTGAATTTTGACACCCTTGTCAATTTTGACACTGGCGTTAAAGTCAATGGGAGTCCGAATAATGTTGACATGCGACGGTTTTGTCGCAATCGACTTTTCCGATGCAAGTCCAAATTTTTTCTAATGCCGGCGAATTATCGATGAAGTTTTGCTAATTTATTCACTGGTGGCGAAACACAGAAATTGGCCACAAATTCGCATCTGGAAAATTTATTCGCCCTTACCTGTTTTCTACACATTCCCGGGCAATACATAGATTCTAATTGTTAGTTCTTGAGATCATATCCTGTTTTCTTATAACCCTTGTTATAAGACCCCTGTTTGTAATAAATTAAAGTTTGTGTAACCTGCTGACATTAAATAAGTAGATGACCATCGTGGTGATCCTATTTTCCAGATTAGATTCAGACTAATGAAAAAAACATGTTGCCAGGAGATGTGAGGCTCCAGGACAGCCCATGGCAGTGGCGTGGTTGACAGGCAGTGCTGAAAAGTCTGATTTATAAAATATAATTTTGATTTGCCAATCATTGCATTTTTCCATATCATTTAGGAATCATTTTACCTTGAGATTTTATTGACGAGAGGAAATCTAAATTTCATTGCCTTTGTAAATGATAATATTCAAAACTCATTTATTCTCTGAGCATCTTTCTGTTCCTTCTGCCTCTTTGGATTTCACCCAGTATTAATGATTTCATTTCAAAGACCATAAATATCTTTCAGGTTTCAGAAAAATCTATATGCATATCTACTTCGGTGAAGGAAATCAGTGAAAGAAAACCAACCATTTAACATACAGTAGCCCTAAGAGAAAATTGCTGTAACATCTAGGGTTTCTACCTTTTCTGGAAAAATTACCAGCCTTCTTGAATCTGTTATCTTCCTCCCCTGGTTATAACATTGACATCCACTATGATTTTTACTAGTTGTACTAGTGAAAACACTTAAGAAAAGAACACAATCCTGGATCTCATTTATAAACACTGGGCAAATTTGCCCCTGGGCAGTAATCCATAGCAGCCTTCAGTGATTAGCTTTTTTTAGCCCGCTGCAAGTGTCAAGGCCGCCGGGAGCATGGAGAGATGCGTCTGCTCCCGGCGGCGAAGGATCCAAAATGGCGGTGCCCAGTCGGCCCACGTGGACGCTGGGACGCCAGCGCCGCAACGCCGACGCATGCGTAAACACGCATGCGCAAACACGCCAGCGCAAGCACGCCGGCGCAAGCACGCCAGTGATGTCACTATGGCGCCAAATTCAACTATAAAAGGGCGCCCAGGATGCCAGAAGGGTGCCCAAGAATAGGTTCTGCTACCCTGAACCTGGGTTTCTGTTATCCTGTTATCCTGACTCCTGCTCCTGCCTTGGTTTTGACCCCTTGCCTGGACTCTTGTTATTTGATCCTGATCTGCCTGCCATTGAACTCTTGCCTGGACTTTGACCTTGTATTTTGCTTAACCCTTTGGATACCGCGACCTTGCACCCTCAAGAGGGCTTCCTCCTTGATCCTGACTACCTCCCTGGAGGGAGCTCCCGGCTCCCTGACAGCAAGTTGAACACTGAAAGCAAACATTTGATTGGTTGTTATGGGTTACTGCCCACAAGCAAATAGTCACGTGTATAAAAATGGACTTCAATGGACTTCACAAATTTTTGGCCACTTTGCAAATTTTGTGGTAAATTCACAATTTTTTTGGCGCAGCTAGACAGCACAGATTCGCCCATCACTAGTAGTCAAACCCAAGTGCCTGTTCTCAGTGTTTTGCTCCTAGCCTGGAGGTAGTTAATATAACCTGCTAAGGCAGACACTAGGGGGGTTATTGAATTCTGATTTTATCTGGTCAGAAAAACACAATTTGTTTCGTAGTTAAATCCAGATGGTGTTAAAAGTTAGAATAAAAAAGTACTCCATCTCAAACTGACAAGTTCATGTTGAAGTCAATGGCAGATGTCCTATTTGCAATTGGAAGATATCCTGATCTGTGCTGGGTTCCATTCAACAATCCAAAGAATTTCTGGTTTTCAAGTGAAAATTCAAAAAAGTTGCAGTTTCGAGCATCAAATCCAAAAAAATTCATAAGAGTGTGATTTTTCGAATGGTCGAATAGTCGAAGGATTTTTACTACGAATCCTTTGATTAAAAGTCGTAGTCATAGCCGAAGGTCGAAGTAGCCCATTCGATGGTTGAAGTAGCCCAAAAAACACTTCGAAATTCGAAGTTTTTTTACTTCGAATCATTCACTCGAAGTTAGTGAATCGGCCCCTAAGTGTTATATTATGTCATAATAACTATCAACTTCCAGTGCCTGTCTGTGTCATGGTCTCATTATCTTCTGGTTCGTCTTAAAAATAATTACAGCATAAAAGAGATTGAAAATCACATTATTTAACTCTTGTTATGTGCTGGGCAACAAGTACAGTATAAGGTTTCTTAGTTATAATGGATGTCGTATGGAAGGTGGAAACTACCCAAATATGGTACCCTGATTGTCATTATCATCAATGTTTGCATCGCCATATGTCTGCTGGACCACTTGATTTATACACAGGCACAATAACAGTTATTCATTCAGAGTGCAAAGGGGTTAGAAGAAACAAGAAGTAAATTGACCTTTATATTATTTCACAAGATGCCATAATATGGGTACTTTTTTAGTAAATAAGTAAATAAAACAAAAGGAAAACATGAGACCATTAATATTGATGGGGGGGTTTAAAGGAGAAGTTAACCCTAAAAACAAATGTAGGTATAAATTATATATTTTATATACTGAACTTACTGAATCACCCAAGGTTTCAGACTCAATTAATCAAAGTTGAGCATGGGGAGGGGGGGGGGTCACGATTTTGGATTTAGTTGGGAGTATCAGTGATCTGCACATGATCAGTGTACTCTGGGCAAATGTTGAGAAGCTAAGCAGAAAGTAAGGTAGAAGCTTATTCTACAATGTGATCTGCCATGTAATGAGAATTTGAATTAATTACATTAATTTATATTCTATATATACTGTATATTGTCAGTCTCTAAACTTGAGCAACTGACAGCATGTGCTGTGAAAGAAAACGGGTAGCTACTGGGGGAATATTCAGAGGCACAGATGCTGTGGTTGCCTTGAGCTGGTACAGAATCCAAGGGGCCGATTCATCAATAGTCGAATATCGAGGGTTAATTAACCCTCGATATTCGACTGGGAACTAAAATCGTTCGACTTCGAATATCGAAGTCGAACGATTTAGCGCTAATCCTACGTTCGATCGATCGAAGGATTTTTCGTTCGATCGAACGATTAAATCTTCCCCATAGGCTAACATTGACTTCGGTAGCTTTTAGCTGCCGAAGTAGGGGGTCGAAGTTTTTTTTAAAGGGAAAGTACTTCGACTATCGAATGGTCGAATAGTCGAACGATTTTTCGTTCGAATCGTTCGATTTCGTTCAAATTCGAACGAATTTAACCAATTCGATGGTCGAAGTACCCAAAAAATACTTCGAAATTCGAATTTTTTTAATTCGAATCCTTCACTCGAGCTTAGTGAATCGGCCCCCAAGTGTATAATGTTCAGCATAATTCTTTGTAAAGCGTTAGTCCTCCTTTAAAAAGAGATTATTGTACTTGTTGGAATGCAGTGCAATCTTAATAAACATAAGCCTTAATTGTGTGCTAGGTGAATCAGCTTGTTATGCAGCCTCCTTCCTAACATAAGTTTCATATTTCATATTAAAAAAGCAAGCAAACTAATTACCTTTGACTTTTTACGGCAATTAGAAGCTTTGCAATAAGGAATGCATGAAGGTTTATTTGAATTCTATTTGAATACTATTTATCTGACTGTGTTGAATTAAGAATAAATATATTCCTTGCAGCTAGACTTATTACTTCAATGTGTGCCAGGAAAGTGAAGAATTTAATTTATTAACTTATATGCATACAGAATGTGACTTTTTTCCCAATAGCACACTCATACACACATAAGCAACACACATTCATGTACATGCTCATACACTAAAATACCCAGCACTAAGTCTGAGTAGCACACAAGCATACAAATGGTTTAAGGGCTTAAGTTCCATGTGCAAATTGCTATGTTCCCTTGAATTCTAGAGGATTTACAGGCTCTTGCAAAACAGTCTGCAACATCTTTAGTGTAACTTAACAAGGTCAAATAAGTGTCCAGTAAATGTATTTTAGCCATTGTCTGTGTGAAAATGAATTTATTTATGCCAAGAAACAGCAATAGCCTGCAGTTAATGTTCCGTCAGTTGCATGGTAGTTGAAATATGCAATGGGAACCATGAACATCACACTACCTTGTGTTTATGCCATATTTAGAAAACCCCAAAACACATCGAGGGTTTAATATAATAAAAGACTTTAAACTCACTACTTGTATTTTAACCCATAGAAACCTACTACCATGCAACATTTTACAATAGCTGTGTAAAATAAAATAAAATCCAGAGGTTCTGCAGTTCACTCCCTTTGCCGGTAAGAGATCTGTTCTCCCTCAGATCAAACACAATAAAAAACCTTTCCTTCATGTGAAGAGATACCAGCGCTGCAAGCTTAGGGATAGGCACCAAGAAAACAAAGAAATAAAATATAGTGTAGTAATTTTGAATAAGATTTGCACCTCTTTGTGCGATTGCTATATGGTGTGATTTGATTTCTTCCACCAAGGGGTTTAGTTGCCCTTTACCCGTGACATTTTAACGATATAGGTGGCCACCTCCTGTGTAAGATAACGGGTACTTACAAACGTTTCGTTTTGCCACTAGCATATAATATAGTTGTTTGTCCCAATCCTGGGTGTCTTTCGGTTTCTAAAAGGATATGCTAAAAATCGTGTAAAAACTTCTTTAATATAGTAAAAGGATAAAAATACAGATTGCACTCACATATGTGTGCTTAAAATAAGCATAAATTCAGTCCGTCTTGGGGTTCCCCAGTCCTGCGTTCCACTCTGGATGTTGATTGCCTGGCGTTGTTGGTAGGACACGCGCTCCTGGTCTCCCCCTGATGACGTCACTGCTAGCCGACGCGTTTCGTCTGTGCGACTTCCTCAAGGCTTTCCTTTTTACATTATCCCAATAATTAACTAACTTGATAATGAAATAAAGACAATTCTACTTGACTGTCAGGTTACTTTTTTTTAAGTAAATGCAATTTGGACCCAACTTATTCCTGTCCAACTCCATATATGAAGGGGAATTTGTTTCTTGGTGCAGCTGCTCCAGCAATGCCACTTGCGGTTAATTAATGTGTTTCCATGAATGCAACTGCCATATGGAATGTATGGGAATGGGATGACTATTAATAATTCAGGTCTGAATGTGTGGAGAGAATGCTTTATTTGTTTCTAAATCCTTAAAGGACAAGAACATTTCAAATTCATTGGTGGGTGTCTCAATGTACTTTACTGCAACTGCACAGGTCACAAGGAACTATTGGTTTGTTGAAAGATGACAGAATAGAAGCTACTGTAGAAGATAGGGTGCATTTTCAGCATAGACAAGCTCTGACCTTGGTTCCCCATCTACTTTACCATGCTCTGCTTCGGCTCTGACCAGACTAGTCAATCCGAGAAGTCTACCGTTACATCACATGTGTTGTACATAAACGAATTGCCATTCATCCAGACAGGAAAACATTTTTGTTATCTAAAGATATACAAAGCTTATTGAAATTGTATAGAATTGTTTATCACATAATATCATAAAGCCTATATTCATTCTGTTGATGTCTGTCTCTTTCTTTACAGGATACTTCCTGCTGCTTATAATGCACTAATGCTAGTTTTAGTAAACAGTATTTTTATTTCCAACACTTTTGCTTTTAGTTATACTGTTGACCGGGGGCTGTTGGTGTGTTCATGTTTTAATGCAGGTCATCAGATTCTGAGGAGACTCCTTGTATGAAAAATGTTCAGCCTGCAGCCCTTCAGTTGGCAGAGGACACTGATGATTCCAGTTCATTATCAGCTATTCTTATTCTGCAGTGCTGTACAGAGCCAGGGATGTAAAAACATGATGTTACAATTCCTACATATACAAGTATATAACATAGGTCAACCAAGGAAGAAAAAGTATGACACCTGAAATTGCACCCCCCACTAGATCAGTCATGGATTCCCACCATGTACTTATAGTAAAACTTAACTTTTAATAATAAACAATAAAAGTAGTATGCCTAGAAATATTCGAACACAAATTCTATTTAGGAGGGAGAGCCGTGCCGACTCTAAGGTCCCCAGGTTACAGACGGATTGAGGAGGAGTAAATGAAATTGCTACTGCATTAAACTCCTCTGTTAAAAAACTCAGTTTGTTATGTGGTTGTGGGGATAATGGTGGTTGCTGGAATATAGTCTAATCTGGGGCAGAGGTGATATTGAATCTATATATATATGCAAGAATAATGCCCTTCGCCTAATGACTCTGGGAGTATGACCGTTCTTCCTAATATAGTAATGGTTGAGCTGAGAGCCTATAGAGACCTGCCCACCCCTTGCATGCACAATACTCCCTTGGCAGGCTCGTGGTACACTGATGTATGCAGCACTAGATTCTTGTGCACTGCCTATGGTGAATAAACATTGAATCCGATGCAAGAACCACCCACATCCGCCCGCATTAGCCGTTCAGCCCTTCCACCTTTCCACCCTTCACTGAGATAGGTAATGCTTCTGTCTCCCGCCTTACAGATTAAAATGCTAAACGTCTGACATAGGCAAGCTTTGTCAAAGGCCTTTGCAGGGAAGTGCTATTTCTCTAAATTCAAAGTGGAATTTTAATGACACATGGAAGGAAAAGTTCCACAGAAAGGTTGCATGAATAAAAAAAAGGGATGATGGGAGATGGGATGACTAAGGAAGAGATCAGGAGGAGGCTATTTGCTGAGAGAAGGTTGTACCTAGGAATGTGCATGGAGATTAAGGGATTGGTTCTAAACGTGAGGCCCATGTAAATTAAAGGAAGAGTTCATTGTAGCCAGTTGCTATATCTGCCAACTTCGTAAAGGCCTGGCTGCAAACCACTAAATCCATTGAACTTGTATATGTTCTTGGCCCATGATAAATGACTAATATAGAATTGCATGTACTCTACAGAGTATATCTCCTAGTGGCTAATTTTAGACAGGCATCTATTAATAGTGATGGGCGAATTTGCGCCGTTTCGCTTCGCCGAAAAATTCGCGAATTTCACGCGAAATTTGCGAAACGGCACGGGCGTTTCGCAAATTTATTCGCTGGCGGCAAATCACGCAAATTCGCCGCGAATTCGCGCCTGGCGAATAAATTCGCCCATCACTATCTATTAACCCAAAGGTCAAAATGGGTAGTTTACAATGGTGAAAGCAGTGTGCAAAGTACATTTTAAGACACATTTTGCCAACCAGCCAGTGTGTTTTTGTAATAATGCCAGCATAATTGAAGCCCTGCGACGATTCGCTCCCATCGTAACTGTATCTTAAAAGGCATGCAACTGCATGTCTAGCACTTGTCTATCCACTAGGATTGATTCATCCTAGCAGGCTAGTAGGGCGGGTTGAAAAATGTTGAACAAAAAAGCCTATTGACTTTAATGCGTTTGGGGAATTTTTGCCATATCACAAATTTTTGGCAAAGCAAAATGGGTCAGATTTGCCAATAACGTGTCCCCACTTGTGCCAGACTAATATTCTTGTATATATGTATATAGTTCTATATATATATATATATATATATATATATATATATATATATATATATATATATATATATATATATATATATATATTGCTGTTTTTAAGATATGTTATTACTAAACAAATTTTTGCAGACATAAAAGTCAAAAGTACTAATAATGAATGTAATAAAATAGGTATTAGAAATTTTTTTGCTATATGTGTGTCTAATTACAAACTGTGTTAACATGCCGTAACCAAGGGCAAGTGAACAGTAAATGGAATGATATAATACAGATTAAATAAACTGCATTGTATCAATTTGCAGCAGTTTTATTGGTACAGAGTAGTTGTGGAAATCATAGCTGTCAATTCTAAATGTTAAATCATTTTGGTTTGTTAAAAGACACAATGTTCCTCGGGTTCGGCTGAGTAATGAAATAGCACTTTTTTTGAATAAATAATATGTGGTGAATTGTTTTACATCTATTTCTGGTCCCTTAAATTCCTGGCAAATCTCCATAATTGAAACAGCCAAACCACTTTTTGAATATTCTAACTTGTTTTGTTTGGTTTTCTTCTTCTCTTGAAAGGTTGTAATTGCAGAAACAAGGTGCACTAAAAAAAATCTCTTTGCTAACAAATCTTCTACAGATATCCTGATTTTCAATATGCTCTTTGTGACTTGTAGAATATGCCTTATTGTAACATGTACTTGTTTATTTTCATGGTTCCATTGCCAGTGATATTCTGGATTCTCTTTTTGTAATGATTACCATATTTAGATGAAACCAAGCTGCCAATGTTGGAATTTGTACATTTTTGTTCTTGTCCAGATGGCCCTCATAAAAGATGAGTATAGATTTAATTTTTATATATTTTATTTTGTGTAAAAGAGTATCAGTTTCTCTCACTGACGCACACGCACACTGTGCTCAACCTCTATTGTCTGCAACATATGCTCTGTCAAGTATTCAAAGTTTAAACCCTTGAGCAGTTGTGGGATCCAGACTATTATTCAGAAAACCAAGAATTTCTGTAGAGTCCTACTTGAGAAAAACAAATATTTTTAAAGGACCAGTAAAACCAAAAAATGCTTTATAATATAATATACTGTGTACTGGTACAGATTCCATGTTTGCGTCAGAAACACTACTATCATTTATATAAATAAGTTATAGTAAGCTTTGCAGTTGGTGCCACGTATATATAAACACAATAGCCTGACAAAATAAACTTTAGCAATTTATTCCACATTACCATTTTGTTAAGGAAATGCTGGTTGTCCAATTTTGCACAATCAATAGTAGATCACAAAGCAAGAAGTGACCTGTTGCCATATAATAGATACAGATTAATGGAGGAAGCCAATGCTGAATGATGGAGTAATTAAGCACTAGAGAGTAACACCAAACTAAGCAGTAGCCACTTTCCTCAGGAATGATACAGGGCATGGGGTTGGCTATTTAAAGTGCAAAATTTTTTATATTGTATGTCTTGTAAGCCTCGAATCATGCATTTGTTCATAAGAACCATTTTAGACATGGCCATAAGATTGTGTTGTGTCAGCTATAGTGGCCAGAGAGGGTAATTTTGTGCATGCATAGAGGCTGTTTCATGTATTATACATTAATTAGTGATGTCAGCAGCTACTAGGAGTCATTAACCTATTGATTTGAATTGATCTAATTATTCCTCTAAAGAAAAAATCTTCCATCATGACAATAAGTAATCAAAGTCGTCATCCATTTATATCTACAACTGACTCCGTTTGAAGCCACCAGTGACAAATGCAAACAATAATTAAGGATAAATGGCTGTTTCATTCCTCTTGCCTATCATTCATCCAAAAAGTTGTGTTCAGAACAACAAAGGAAAAAAAATGGATTGCATTGTAACTGCTAGAAGGTGCAGCCGGAATGATTCAGTGCATTGTTATTCCCTACATACATTGAGTACAATTCTAAAACCAGACTAGTTTAATAACAGCCAGTGTTTATGTCAAGCAACGCTTCAACATCGACCTGACAGATGTTTTTATGCCTAGGAGAATTTTTGACATGAGAGTTAAAATTCGCAACATTTATTAATACAAATTAATTAGAGTGTTGACAGTATTTTACCATTGTCAAAATGATTCCATAGTGAACCTGCAATGGACATGGAATGCCGCTTAAATGGTTGTTAAAATTCCTCAATGCTAGCCAGAGCATTTGAAAGTAATTAAACAGTGCTAAACTGTTAAATATAAATGAGTAGTGTATTAACAACCGACAGCATTTTAATTAATGTTGGGAAGATTTTCTGGCTGAAATGTCACTTTAATTAATCAGACACTTTATTAAAAATGTTAACAAAATATTAGAACTTGCTAAGTTATATGTTTATATAACAAGGTAATTGATACACTGTAGGAGATTAATCTGAGTTTTAATCACACTGTGGCAGGCCCTTGTTTTTCCCTTTCATCTCTGGTTTTAATTTCAAGAATGTCTGTTACCTACTTTGAAGCTGTAGGGAAAATAATATTAGTAGAAGTACTAGTAGGATTTCTATTGTTATTATTATGATCAGGCAAGACAGCCATACGAAGGTTTGAGAATACCAACTGAATTATTTATTTTTATATTGACTGAGAGAAGTCTATAAAACTAAGAGTCAAATTTTAGAGGGTTCTTTATGAGGTCTTGATGCTGAAATTAAATGTTTAGCATCCTGTGTGTTCAGAACTATTAGAACCAAAGTACAATAACGTTGATAGGTCCTTTCTATTCAATTAGCATAAAAAATTTGCAGAAGGAAGAGCTATCATTTTGCACAGGTGTAACGTATTTATCTGCAGTTTCATCATTAAATGAAAGATCATTAATGCTATAAGGAAACCAGTGAAACTCTTTTAACCTGACCGCACTAGTGATAAATAGTGATGGGCGAAATTCACAAAACAGCTAAAAATTTGTGAAACGCATTGAAGTCATTGGGCATCAAAATTATTTTGGTGCGCGTCAATTTAGACGCCCGAGACATTTGTTATATACGTGCCTATTTTTGTAAAATGTATTAAAGTCAAGGGCTTCTAAATTATTTGGAATAATGTTTATGTGCTCGACTGATGCAAATTTTTTTCCGTGGCAGTTTCACAAATGTATTTGCCAGTTGGGAAACACATAAATTCGCCGCAAATTCGCACCTGGCGTATTTATTCGCCCATCATTAGTGATAAACATCCATCTTTCAAATATTTCAATCATTAATGTTCAGCCATGAAAGCATTTTTTTCAACATGTATTATTTTAGCATAGGGTGGCTGTGTTTTCCTTTTCTTGCAGTGAGGTTATTAAAAAACCCTGGTTGAATGTCTTGCTGCAGCAGCCAGAAAAGTCATCCTACATAAATGGGTTTCCCACACAGCTCCACCTATTACCCTACTGCAGAATAAGCTCCATCATATCTTCCATGTGGATTGGATTGAGACCATGATGTATAAGGAACAAGACACCCAAAACTGAATAGAAGTAACTCTGAATACTCCCCCCTATTCAATTAGTCTATGTTTAACGTTTTCCAAAAACCTTTACTGTTTGTAATCAATGTTTGAATTTCTTATGTGCATTTCTGTTTTGTTTCAAAATTCAAATAAAAACATCTGAGGAAAACAATAATAGAGTCTCACAATAATAATATGCAGAATTTTGCATGAACCAATACAGTACCTTGCAAAAAATTATACGCATCATTAAATATAGTACATATGTCCCTCTTTCCATTCATTCTAGAAATAATGTTTTCACAAAATGATCCTCTTGCGATAAGGGGTTTATCTGGCTCTGCTTTACTTGTTAAAATATCCATCAACAAGTAATTTAAAAGCAGCACGGTAAAGATAAGACAAACATGGTTTTGATTAATTTCTAATTATTCTCTTCTGTATCCCCGGCTAACACTAAAACATGAAAATAGATCCATTAAATGTTCAGCATCGCTAATGCGGATTGGTTTGTGATAATCACCTCAAGCTGTCTGGCAGCTGCTTCCATGATACATGAGATCAATTTCTCTAATAAAACTCAATCAATAAGTCAGAGACTAAGACTAGTTAAGTGTGATGGGGTGTAAAACTGGAGGTCAGCTTGATACATCATTATTAAGTTTCATCTTGTTCTTAGGTCCATAAAACGACCCATAATAAATATGTATTTGCAGCCATGACTACTTGTATCTGTCTCAAATAGAATAGAAAGACAACATTTGCATCTTTGGATTTGTCATTTTTTCATGTTTTCCGTATCTTATTTAGCTTCACTAGTGGATCTGAAAATTATATGCTTACTCAGGTTATCAGAACACACACTATTTATGTCAAACTATAGATATGTGCAGGAACAGACAGATAGCATTCTGACCCCCAAGGTCCTCTTTTTACAGTGTATCTCTTTTAAACCATGCTACCATGCTTCTTAAATTAATAACACTCAAAATAAAAGTATTTCACTTTATTTTCTTTTCTACCAAAATAATAATAATAATAATAATAACAATAATAATAATTAAAGGGATACTGTCATGGTAAAAAAATATTTTTTCAAAATGAATCAGTTAATAGTGCTGCTTCAGCAGAATTCTGCACTGAAATCCATTTCTCAAAAGAGCAAACAGATTTTTTTTATATTCAATTTTGAAATCTGACACGGGGCTAGACATATTGTCAAATTCCCAGCTGCCCCAAGTCATGTGACTTGTGCTCTGATAAACTTCAATCACTCTTTACTGCTGTACTGCAAGTTGGAGTGATATCACTCCCTCACTTTTCCCCCCAGCAGCCAAACAAAAGAACAATGGGAAGGTAACCAGATAACAGCTCCCTAACACAAGATAACAGCTTGCCTGGTAAATCTAAGAACAGCACTCAATAGTAAAAACCCATGTCCCACTGAGACTCCTTCAGTTACATTGAGAAGGAAAAACAGCAGCCTGCCAGAAAGCAGGCACAAGTCACAAGTCACATGACATGGGGCAGCTGGGAAATTGACAAAATGTCTAGCCCCATGTAAGATTTCAAAATTGAATATAAAAAAAATCTGTTTGCTCTTTTGAGAAATGGATTTCGGTGCAGAATTCTGCTGGAGTAGCACTATTATCTGATGCGTTTTGAAAAAAACCTGTTTTCCGATGACAGGATTCCTTTAAGTATAGCGCACTTCTATCACATGTTGTATGACATGACAGCTGTTAGTGTTCTATAGCAAAAAAATACTCATCATAAAGGTTCCACTTTATGATGAGTTACTGTACATTTGTTCTTGGGCCCTCTTATGAGAAATCATTTTCTAAGGGCAGATGGTGTTTTTTGTTTCTGGCACCTGTCACTTGTAAAGTTGCTTTAAAACAAACAGCAAATCACATGAAATCAATATATCAGAGTATTAAAACAAATCAAGCATATAGAGGTATGTTTTTTGCATGGAAGTTTTAATTCATGGTCTTTGAATTTAAAAATTATATTCTGCAAGACCACGAACATGAAGAAATGTCCATTCATATTACAAAATAGTTTCCATAAGAATAGTGAGAATTTTAGGTGTAAAATAAAGCCAACCTATAACTTTGTGCTTATTTTTATTGAAGCATTGAAATACCATTAATGAAAATACCATTAGTGACCAAATTAGCTTTCAGTCAGTGCCATCATCTATCAGCTTCTCTCTGCCAGCCTGGCACAACATGTTTCCTGTATGAATGTGCTGTTGATGCACTAGGATTGTGCTTACTTTACTGCATATATCATTTTCAGCCCTGAATCACATACTCCAAAAATAATATACTGAGAAAGAAAGCTTTTCTTACAATGCACCCCTAAACTGCCTAAATTGCCTTATTAATTTTGCATTAGGAGCGAACCCTATGCTTTATCGGTCCATTAAAATTCACTTTAGATGTTCATTGCCCTTCTGCTTTTTATCACCTGAAAAAATGTCCTAATGGAGGCATAAAACAAAACGGGAATTATTTTTTTATTACATCAATAAAGCATTTAAAAAGCTTAACAATAAAACGTGAGACTGAATGTCACTTGTTTCAAAGTATTCATACAGAGAAAAGAGAAAACATCAACAGCTCCCTCTCATACCGATACCTAGAAAGCAATAGTCTTACATAGCTGTTAGTGACAAAATGCTATGGTGACAAAATGCTATTCTCAACAAACATGCTATGCTGTCTGTTGTGAAAAACACATATGTGTTTGGTCGGTATGGCCAGGGAAATTAAAAATTGGTTGTAGTCGAGACATGGAGGCCTGTGATATTAACGCAATATGTATTAACACAAATAGATCCATTCCTTTATATTCTGATATTTTGTAATAGTTTGTGCTGCTCTGCTGCAAGATGCGTTTCTCCATCAATTGTGTCTTTTCTTACATTTTCTGTACATTGTGAAATTCTTATGGGACCATGATCAGACCATGATCTTAATCCCATCTATGTTCTCGTGGTTTGGGAGGTAGTTTGGGGGTCCACTAAAAATACATCTATTCTGGTGTGGGAATGGAATTGTGGAGAAAAGTATGTGTAGTCTCTGGCTAAAGGGTTATTGGGCCTCCAAATATCTATTAATCCATGTGAATTCAGTATACCTTTAAAAACCTTGGCTTGATTCCATTGTGGTTTTGATATAGAGCCCCCTTTACCTTTGGCAATGTCTAAGCTGGGGTCGGAAACCATGTTAAAGTCTCCTGCTATGACGCATTTTCCTTGTTTGTATTGAAGTCGTTTTGGAAGGGTATTTGTTAGGAACGTGTTTTGATTTTCACTTTGTCTGTGCGGGAGGATAATGGTGAGATCAATATTGGGGCCAAGATCGACCGGGAAGAACTGTGCCAGAAGAACTCCAACTGCTCCATAGAGTTCCATAGAGAATCCAGCACCGCACAATAGATGGTCACCCTGCCGCCTTTTCTGAACAGGAGCAGAAGTGGAATTTCGGTAAGTTATTTCTTAATAAAGGCTTTGCAATTTTAAAGTTTTATTTGTCTTGGGGGCACAAATTTCAAAGTAATTTTTGGGTACTTCGACCACCGAAAAGCCAAATTTGACTTCAACTTTGATTCGAATTGAAAATACTTTGAATATTCGACCATTCAAAAATTGAAGTACTGTCTCTTTAAAAAACTTCGACTTCGACACTTCGCCACCTTAAATCTGCCGAATTGCTATGTTAACCTACGGGGACCTCCTAGAACCCATAGCCTATAAATAGGCAAAATTATGTTTTTATCCTTTCAGTTAATGAAAAGGTAAAAAAAATTAAAAAAAATTATTACTATACATCAAAAAATAAACACTAAGGGGCAAATTTATTAAGGGTTGAATTTCGAAGTGCTAAAACTTCGAAATTTGACCATTGAATTGAAAAAAAATGATAGTCTAAGTTTTTTTATGTTTAAATTTACCAGTTTTCGATCGAATTAAAATTGTTCGATCGATCGTAGAAATCGTTCGAATCGAACGGTTCGAACGATTTAATATATCAATCGAACAATTTTCAAAAAAAAAACCCTTTGACTTCTAAACACATTTATAGGCTAAGTTTTTAGAAGTCAAAGCTTTTTTTTTTAAACTCGATCGATTAAATCGTTTGTATTGTTTGATTTGAACGATTTCTACGATCGATCGAACGATTTTAATTAGATCGAAAACTGCTAAATTTAAACAAAAAAAAAACTTAGACTATCAAATTTTTTCAATTCAATGGTTGAATTTAGAAGTTTTAGCACTTTGAAATTCGACCCTTAGTAAATGTGCCCCTTGGTGTTTATTTTTTGACATATAGTAACAAATTTTTAAAAAATTTGTTTTTGATGTTACTGGTCCATTAACTGAAAGGATAAAAACATAATTTTGCCTCTTTATAGGTCCCTGGTAAGGCCTCACCTTGATTATGCAATGCAGTTTTAGGCTCCATTCCTTAGGAATCATATTAATAAACTGGGGAGAGTGCAGAGACATACAATTAAACTGGTTAAGAGATGGAAGATTTAAATTATAATCGTAAATTGTCAAGGTTGGGGTTGTTTTCTCTGGAAAAAAAAGCTTGTTAGGGGACATGTTTACACTTTATAGGTACATAAGAGAGCATTACACATAGGGGCAAAGTTAAGAAAATTCCCCAGCGTGACGTAATTTTGGTACTTTGCTGATTTATGGTCGCTGATGTAACTGGATTTAACGGTCACTGGCGTAACTTCATCCCAACCTTCTATGTCTACAGCTACAGTGACTGGCACCATGAAAATATAATAATTTCATAGTGCTTTTTGTCAAGAGTATTAGCTTTACTTATCATTTTGTATTTAACTTTAGCAGTTGCAATGTCTTGATCACTGACCATGATGAAATGATTTCAATTTTTCTTCAGATATTAATGTGTGTCAGTACTTTATCATACTCATAAGATACAATTATTATTGCTGGAAGGCACTCAATTTTGCTTTCAAACAAATAAATGCATTTTCTCTTACATTAGCATCTTACATTAGCCTGCAAGGCTTTGTTCTGGGACAGTTCGTATCATTTTAGTTGAGAGCCTCTGAATGCCAAACTCATGGACCTTACCCATTAGCAGGTTTAATTTATGTGTTTGTTATGCTATACCGTTTCATTTTACCAAATGTATTGATTTAGGCTATAAAAGACAATGATTAAGGAAGATGTCTTCTGTGAGGGAGGGAGAAAGGGAGAGAGAGAGAGAGAGAGAGAGAGAGAGAGAGAGAGAGAGAGAGAGAGAGAGAGAGAGAGAGAGAGAGAGAGAGAGAGAGAGAGAGAGAGAGAGAGAGAGAGAGAGAGAGCGTAGAAATGTAATTTACTGATTGGTAGGTACAAATGCTGAAGCACAAATAGACACAGTTCCTTTGTAGTCATAGTGTACTGTACATTGTGCTTCAGTCACAAAGACTAGATGCAAAGTTGTCAAAGTGTTAAGCACTATACTTTATAGAGTTATTGCTCAATTGCAGTCTGAATCCTATTTTATATGGGTGCACATTAGTGCCGAGTTTCTGCCATGGTGCAGTATCTGCCTTTAACATGCCATGCTTTTATAATATATGAAGTGTTGGTGAAATATCCCAGTGAATTAAGAAATAAAGAAACATTTGTCATTTCTACATCTAGCTCCTCCTTTGTAATTTAAAACAAAACTCTACACAACCTTGCAGCACATCCAATTTGGTATAAAAACTCATAAATGGGTGTATACCATATAGGTATTTTTAAGACTGGGCATTAAATGGGCTGATATCACAATGCAAAGAATAAAAGTGTATCTATAGTAATAAGCCAAATCAACTGGACTTGCTGTATGTTTTTTCAAGACCAGTTGATTTGACTTATTACTATAGACATAGCATGGTCTGAATGAATGAGAACCTTCACAGACATATAGCATAAAAGTGGTTGCCCAGAACGAAGTAAGGAATACATTCTATATTACTTAAAATTATTTTTTAACCATAGACAATTTCTTCAGTGATCTCTTCATATATTAGAATGATTAAAGTGTAGCGCTATAGTAAAATGAGTACCGGCACCGTCGCATATACTCACAAGTACCAATGATCAGCTTGGTCCCTGCAAGCAAGGGAACATACACAGCAGCAAATGAAGGTTCATAGGTTTTGTATTGTTGCCTTAAAAGGGAAGACTTTATAGGACCTCATTTAGGATGCTGCCTGCAACTTGAATTAAATAGGTTGCTGACATGATGGATATTGTAGAGACAATGATAACAAGCTCTTCAAAATAATTTGCAAAGTGTACAAAGTTTCTTGTGGCTCAGATATTCAAGGCATATCCTGACAGTGCTACTGCTTAGGGTGAGGTTCTATTTACATTCAGATTCCACACTAAAGAAGGATCACACAACATCCTACACCCAGCAAGACTATGCAGCCCTCTGTGGACTTAAAGGGCATGTAAAGGCAAAAAAAAAATAAAATCTCATTTTTACTTTATTTAATGAAAAAGAAACCTATCTCCAATTTACTTCAATTAAAAAATGTGTATCGTTTTTATAAGAAACCTGACTGTATGCAGTGCAATTCTCCCTTCATTTACTGCTGTGGATAGGAATTGTCAGATGGTCCCTAACTCTGCAGGGAAACAATCATACTTATGAACAGCAGGGGGAGCCCCCACCTTACTTCCCAATCATGCAGAACTCAAGCAGCTTTGTTTGTTTCCCTGTAGAGCAGTTGGCGACTGTGTAGAGATTTGTATTGGATTTTATTTTTGCCTTTACATCCCCTTTACTGTTTCCAACTCCAGCTGCAGGGACAAAGATCATGGAGGCTAATTAAAGGAGAAGGAAAGCTACAGAGGCATTTTATCGCCAATAGATTAGCTGCAATAGTGCAAGATAGAATGCTATATTTATTCTGTAGAATGTTTTACCATACCTGAGTAAAAAGCTCTAGAAACTCTCTGTTTGTTTAGGATAGGAGCTGCAGTATTAACATGGTGTGACATCACTTCCTGCCTGAGTCTCTCCCTGCTCTGGGCTCAGATTACAGTAGAGAAGGGAGGGGTGGGGGGAGAGGAGCAAACTGAGCATGCTCTTGCCCAGGGCAATGAGGTTTAAGATGAAGGCAGGAAGTCTGATACAGAAGCCCATGTGTACACAATAGAAGGAACGAAATGCAGTGTTTCTTTTCACAGGGGACTCAGAGCAGCATTATTTTGGGGGTTTACTGGTATATTTAGATGGACCTTTCTGATAAGGCTTACTTAGTTTTAACCTTTCCTTCTCCTTTAAAACAGATAAACTGGGATTCTATTTGGAGGATTATTTTGCTGCAGTCACTGGTTCTGCAGAGTTGGAGAAAGTTTGTATTAAACAATACAAAAACTATAAAATCCACATTAGATTACACAACAACAAAGGAACCAGTGCAGTCTGCCTATTCTGATTATTAATCAGTCTTGCTGTATCGGCTTCTGGCAGATATTATTGGACATGTGCTGTTTTAAAAATTTATGACGATTCCCAAGTAGCCCAGAACACACTGAGCATGTGCACAGTCTTGGTCTTGCAAAGATGTTTAACAAAGTTACAAGATGGTGACCCCCTGTGGCCAACTTTGAAAGCATAAATCATTTGTTTGATTAGGCTTGTGGTGCAGTTCATGTTTATATTTAGTATACAAAATACAGCATTACTAGCCTTATTCTATTTTAGACTTTACTTTCCCTTTAATGGGATCCTTTCAAGCCTTTTTTTAGTTGTAATATTAGTGTGTAGGCAGCCATCTCAGGTTATTCTGCCTGATCCTGTGTTCTCACATATACCACTAGGTTCGGCATGGTTGTGTAACGGTTGGCACCCTGAATCTAGAACCAATGCCAAGCACCCTGATCTTGGCTCGTGCTTCTGCCTTTAGCAGCCGCCTTTGGCCTCGGGAGGAGCCCTCAGCTACTCAGATGCCGCCAGGTCTTAAAATGAGAGTTGCAAGGCGAAAGGTTCTAAACAAGCGAAGGGGCACAACTGGTAAAGTCTAGACTAGGTAAAGTCTTTGAGCAAAAGGTCGAGGTACAAGACGTTAGGCAATAGTCAGATCAGGCCGGGTCGGGGCAGGCAGAGAATAAACGTAGCCAGGCAGGCAATGGTCAAACCAGGAAGTCAATCAGAGGGGTTAAGCAGAAGAGGTAGTCGGTATTTAGGCAGGGGTCAGGATCCAGAGGTCAGAATAGTCAAAAGCCAGGCAGGGGTCACAACAGGAATCAAACAGGTTCAAAACAGATTAGCAAAAGCTCAAATAGCACCAGGAACAAACTCCTATAACGTACAATAAACTGCAACCTAAAAATCCCTTTTATACTGTTTGAATTTCATGCCATTGTGCCGTCATCACGCCAGCGCGTCCACGTCTATAAGGAAGACGAGACGCGGGCAGGCGCACCCTAATGAGCAGCAGTGGCGCAGGAAGAAGAGTGGTGCGGCGGGCGTCCCCGCCACACCACTAGACCACCAGGGTGAGTTACTTTTATCACAAGTTGCATTTTTAACAATGCAGTATGTCAGATATGTTATCCAGTATGTCAGTATGTTATCCTGTTACCTTCCCATTGTTCTTCTGGGGGAGGGAAAGGTTGTGGTCATATAAATCCAATTTGCAGTGCAGCAGTAAAGAGAGACTGAAGTTTATCGGAGTACAAGTCACATAGCTGAGGGCACCTGGGAGACTAAAACATGTCTAGCTCCAGGTCAAATTTCAAAATTAACTGGTCCATTTTGTAAAAAACATGTTTTCCTGTGACAGAGTCCCTTTAAGCATGTCAGCATATCTACTGGCTCTGGAAATAAAAGTTGCTAATATGGTTTTGGAGGGAGATATTTTATTAATTAGAATGTAAATCTTTATGCAGCTAATTACTTGTTAACAAGGCCCATAAAAATATTGTACTGGCAGCAGCACAGTTTAGATACTTAGTCATATGTGAGGCTAGCACAGGAATATGGGGGTTATTATCTTGTGTTTTGGGATAGGTGAATTATTTTGCCTTGTTTCGCTGCGGAAATGACTCCCATAGACTTGTATGGCGTTGTGCTTTAAAAAAAAAAATGTGTGTGAGCTCTTTATATAAGAATACAAAGTTGTCTTCCATCGTGCTTGACTCTTGAGATGACAGAATAATTACACCCACAATTTAGCTCCCAGTACACACTGCCTCTCTAAACATTTTATAGATGTTTGTACTTATCTGTATGACATTGTGTAATCTGTTTCCCTGTCATTTTTCTATTAATATTATTTTTACAAATCAGTCACAAAGGTTTTTCACCACATATTGGTATATGTAGTGCTGTCATGATAATCCGGTTAAATAGACGTTCAAATAAAACATTATCTTGCCTCAACATTACACAGTGTCAAATTTGCAACAATCAACCTGGAAATCTGCTCTCCTGTGAGACTGAACAAAATTATGTTTCCCAGCAGTTATATTTGCTGCTCTTCAAACATTATTTTTGAAAAGCAAAATAGCTAAATAATGTACATTCTTTCCAGATGTAACATTATCACTTTACAACCAGCCTTTCTGTATGCAAGATAGCACTCTAAAATGAAATTCCAATGAAAGCAAACAACACTGGCAATCGAATGTTCCAGGTATGAACACTCTCTCACCAGCTCAGAATGTAATTGGATCTATTCTTGCTGCTAAAGCATAATCCTAATAAATGGGCCTGCCGCCTCTTATTTCAAAACTGCCTGTCAGGTTTTCAGACTCAATTTTGATACGCAAGATGTGATCTGTAATCCCCTGGTTGCAAACACAAAATACCAAAACATTATTGATTTAAATTTCATTAAAATGTTGCACTCAGCCATATGAAAAGTGTAAAACTGGTTTGATGGAATTGTCAAAATGTGGTATGTTGCTTTGGCTTCAAGGGGTCATTTTTTCTGATAGAGAGTGTTAGACAGAGAGGTATTTTGTTGTTTTGTGATACAATAATATCACAAAACAACAAAAATAATACCTATTATGGATTCCAGTTTGGTATCAGGTCCAAACTGGAATTCATAATAGACTCTGGCATTTCAAGTACACAGAGGGCCAAACAGCCCAATGTATTGTAACTGTCTATGGCATCTTATAGCCACCCTCGTCAGAATTCGCAGATTGAAAGTCCAGGCCTTAAAAGAAAAATATATTAAGAGAGATATGGAATATATTTTTGACACTGCTTGCTGTTTTGCTTATTCACAATTCTTTCCATTTGGTTCTGAAATGTGATTGCAGCTTCAGTTTTTCTTAATTACAGTACCTCTCGAAGTAATCTTTTGTGTATGAATTATTTATGAAAATCTGCAAAAAGTACAGAAATACAAAATAAAATGAATACTAATTGTGGGATAAGAAATATTTCTAGAGGGAGGAAGTGATGGAAATAGGACACAAGAATAATTTGGGTCGTTACCTGCGTTCTTCTTTGCTTTTTTATAAGAACTACATTCAGGCCCGGATTTGTGGTGAGGCCACAAAGGACCCGGCCAAGGGCAGCAAGATTTAAGGGCGTCATGCCGCCCAGCCAGATCCTGAGGAGCACTGGGTGCTCCGGTGATTGAGAGTGCGATCGTGAGTGCACAAGGGTTTTGTGTCTAAGGGGCCCGTCACTAGGACCATTGGCAATGGTGAATAGCTTGTTCTTGAGGACAGGGATTGTTGCGTGTGTGCGCCATGGAACTAATTGCTCTGGGTGGCTGCATGGCAGGCTCCTCCATAATGCGGAAGAATGAGGGAGATTTGAAACGTGTGCTGCAGTGTTTTCCCTCCTCCTCCGCACTACATGTTGCAAGTGCATGGAACAGGTAGCCCTTGGAAGAGGGAGCCCAGCCTGTGAATCCAGCACTCATGTACTCTCACCAGCACAGGGACTAGGTTTACTCGATGCCGCTTGCACTTCGGCGCTAGGTGACATTTTGTGACTTGGCGCTGCCAATAGAGAAACAGGGCCCCCAAAACAAAAGCTTTGGCCATAGCTCTGTTTTCGACCAACTGCTTTCAGTATGTGGCTTTCAAGGTGCTGGACTACGTCTCCCAGTGACCGTCAAGCCGGGATTTAAGGAGATGTAGTGATACAGTTGAAGGGTATCTCTAGTTAACTCTGTGTGTTCCAGGCCAAGCGGAAGCCCTATTGTCTTTAGGTCAGTGTCCCATTGTGGTAGTTTCCCAGAGGGGCACTGGGACCATGTTGCCTCGGGTGCCACTTCCTCAAATCCGGCCCTGCTTACATTAAGGGGTTTATTTATCAAAACCCACATTTTTCTGATTATTTAATTAAAAAAAGTCCACCCAAACTAGAATCGACGATTTGACCTTATTTATTATTTAAAAAGATCTATTTTATCATATTGGGGGAAAAACTCTATAAAATCAAGCGAAAACCTGAATCGTATGATTTTTTCTGATTTTTTTTCCTGAATTGTTAGTTTTTTTCTGGCTTTTTCCTGAAAAGCCTGAATTTTTCAGATTTTTGCACAAAAAGCCAGAAATAGGATTTTTGGGCTAATTCCAGTGCAGACCACAGAAACTTTCAAATAGGATAGGGTCCTCTCCCATTGACTTCTATACAACTTTGGCCAGTCTGAGATGGCGGATTTTCAGATTTGGAATTTTTGCAGCCTCAGGGTATAATAAATCTTGAAAATTTTGAGTTTTTAATTTTCCACTAAACATTTAGATTTTATGGTAAAAAAAAACTAAATTGTTTTGAGTTTTTAGCATTCGGTCTCTAATAAATAACCCCCAAAATGAAGCTTTGTAGAAAGATAAACTTCCCACTTCATTTCCAGGATTCTACTGTAGTACAGAACCATAGATACAGACAATTTCATGCAACAGCTTTTAAAACAAATTATTAGGACACTGCTATCAAACTTACATTTGCCAGAACTAATTATGCCAATTGCTAGTCTTTATTATATTCTCAAATGCATTTGCTTCACAAAGCGGTAGAAGAGTCACTCCTCAAGAGGTGAAAGGGAAAAGGAGAAATAAGAAATCCAGTGCTGAGACTGTGTGTATTTTATTTTAAAGAGGATGATTCCTTTGATGGCTCTTGAAATGTTAATCACAGTGCTGATTTTGAAGCTAAAAAATACAAACAGCATATTTCCTCAATACAGGATTTCTAGGCAACCGTTTCACAACCAGCAGAAACGCAGCTGGAGGCAGATCATGCAGAGCTTCCTTTAGAAAATGCCTAAAGCATTGAAGATCAGTTCCCATCACAATACTGCCTGGCTCCCTCATATACTGTGTAGAATGACAGGCTGGAAGAACACAATGTATTGGTTCAGCCATTGAGCTCAGAAAATATTGATGTTTTTACTTTAGGTCTTAAACAATCTAACAAGCCTGCAGGCTATTTTAATGTGGCAATTTTACTGCAAGGAATAAACATTTGTTGACTAACATCATTTATAAGAGGGTAAGTAATATAACATAATTCTCAGGCTATATATATTTATGCTTTTAATCTGGTTTTGAGGGCTAACTAGGGTCAGCTCTTTCAAGTTACTTTCAGCCAAATCTAGAAAAGACTGGGCAACATGCAAAGTGCAAAAAACAGGCATACAAAGCGCACTGTTTTGACCTTTCTTTACTGCTAAAATGCACAGATTGTCTTATTTTGCTTAACTTAAATTTTATATTTGTGAACCATGCCCTCCTGCCAAAAGATTTAAGCTTTCTACCATTAACACTATGTTACGACATCCAGTGTAAGTATTAATTTATAAGAAAGTATTACTTTTTAATTTAGCTGTGTATAAGAATGACAATACTAAATGATGAGATCTTTTTTATTATATTTAAATGAGATGATGGTTCCTTTTCCTTTCCTTAAAAGACAGCCTTTCTAAGATTCTGCAAATATTTAGAGGCGCATTTATGAAGGTTCAAATTTCGAATTCATGCAAGCTTTTTTTTAACTCATGAATTCGATTTTACTCGAAATTTGATTGGGGGAAATGTATTTAAAAAATCGAATATTTCAAACTCAGACAAATTTTACCGAATCTAATTCGACCAAACTGGAGTCTATTTTTTTTTCTCTGAAAAAAACTCCAATGTCATGAAGGCTACAAACATCTCCAAATTGGTCACTGCACCTCTCCCATTGACTTATAATAGTAAATTTCGTCAGGTTTTAGGTGGTGAATAGTTGAATGTGAATTCTTAAAGGGCTAGAGTAAGATAAATCTCGAAAATCAAATTAAATTTTTTTTAAAAGCTCGAATCGAGTTTGGATAGTTCCCAAGTTGAATTTGACAGTTTTGACCACAAATATTTTTCGAAAATTTGAATTCAAATTCAAATTTTCAATTGAACCTTTAATAAATCTAGCCCATAATGTGTACAGTACATATAGTAAAATGTTTAAAGGGCAGTCATGTTGATTTATTTTCATAGTCATATGTATGTGTGTGTGTTTCTTATTATGGGGAGGTGGCTCTCTCCTCAATGCTTGCTCTCCCAACCCCACCTAGTATCTTTGGAAGAGATCATGCTAAGTAAAGAGAAAAGCAGGTATGGTCTTTCTCCCCCCAAAGATAATATTCTCTTTTTTCACTTAGTTAGGACTGGCGCATGGACACTGCCTTGACGGGTCGCATGAGCTTTTGTAACTAAAAGTGTCTCTTTTTACCAATTGTTACCATTAAATTGTGCAAAAATAAGTTTTCCCTGGGGGCTATATATTGGAGTGCTGGGGTTAAGTTGTGTAGTATGTATTACAAGCCACACCTTTGTGCACCCAATAAGAAATGAGCCTCATATTGTGAACTCAGTTCATTTTCTTTTCTATTCTTTTGGAATAAATAATGCTCTTCTCAGCAACCTACGTATGATTTGCAATTATCTTTTTTTTTTCTCAGTTTCATTTTTAAATCATAAATATTAAATTTTCTAGAGACTACCTGAGCTTGAACACAACAGCAGAGACTGATCTGTGGATGCACAAATTAAGGAAAACAATGGAAGCAGAAAAGAGAGAGGGTGTCTTGCTTATGGCTTGAAATGAGACTTGCATCACCGAGGAAAAAAGCTAAAAGCAATCAGAATTAATAAGGCAGTGGCATGTTATGAATTCACTCTCCATTCCTTTAAGAACTCAGTTAATTTCACAACTCTTCAGACTGTAATCATTATGGAGATCAGGCCTCCTCCCTATTTGTTTGGTAAAGTGAATCTTCAGCTAAGTTTCAATTCCATTCACCTTATTTAGCTCATTTAAGTCTTGAAATACTGTATTAATGATTCCTTTTAATTACTTTCGGGGGAATGTAATAAAAATCGCTAACGGAAAAACTATTCGCAATGCGAAAAGTTATGCCTTTGCGCGAACAAATTTTGCTTTGTGCGAATTTAATATAGCTTTTGCGAGCCCGGAAACTGTTTAGCGACCACTTCCGACAGTGAAAGACCGTTTGCGAATTTTATAGTTTGCGCCAATGCGCAGTCAATGTAATAAAACTTCTTACTGAAAAAGTCGTTATGTTTGCTCCAAAAGATTACGACACCTTCAAGCACTTCTTATGAGTGCGCAATTAAAATTCGCAATGCGCAATTAAAATTCGCAATGCAATAGCAGTTTAAGGAACAATATTACATTGCGAGATGTGGATTTTTAGTCTTATTGGTGCGAATTGTTTTGCTCTTTGCGACTTTTATTACATTCCCCTGTTTGTGTTTTATTTTTGAAGTGTGAGCAAAATGTGCTTTCATAAATTTTAATAAAAGTCGAAGGTTGCTTTAAAGAAAAAAAAATAGCCTACCTTCACAGTGAATGTAACTAGGGTGGCTAAGATCTACTCATTAGGAATAAGTGCAGGCCAATGTACAAGGTGATAAGTACAGACAATGCTTGAAAAACAACCCCCATGGCTTAGGGGTAATATTAGAGTTTCCACCCTTGTCGGCAACCAGAAACAAAGGCCGGGCAGATAATATTGAAGATCGGGCAGTGAAGTTGAGTTGGGCATGATGACATCAGAAGAAGGCACAATGATGGTGGAGTTATGACACCGGGTCAAGGTTATTGCATCACGTAGATGCAACTGGCTGGATTTCTGTTCAGTTTTTGCAATGTTTTATACCGGATAGAAAGTTTTGAATGGACAGCCCTTGGAAAAACTGAGATGCCCAAAACCCCTGGGATGGCAACCCTATTTTCTATTTATATTCTGCCTGATAAGTAAGCCCAATCATTTAATTACAGATATGGGATCTATTATACAGACATCAGTTATCCAAAATGCTAATTTAGAAAAACAATTTCTTATTTTTGATTGATTGATTGGACTATTTTCTTTTTTCAATTTAACTATGATTTGCTTTTTTTGTGTGTCTGTAATGATCAAAAATAAACTGCACTTAATAATAACTAAGCTATAAACTAAGTGGTGAATTCTGGGTAAAAATGAATTGCATAGCTTAAGTTAATATATTACAGTCACATATGCATCAGTGTATGGCATATGCATATATCAGTCTGTAGGAACCCCACTCCCTCCCAAGTAAGTTTCTTTCAGTAAAATACCCCACGTTTGTGCATATAATTAAGGGGGCGGATTAAAATAAAATTGTGATATCAGAAAACAAAAGACTTAAATCTCGTCTAGTAGATGAATTTCAGTATAACAGCAGGGTTCATCAGAAAAAGTGGTAGTGGGAGGCAAGGGCAAGGGCAACACCGATATTTCAGATTATCCCAGAGAACCACAAATTATTTGGATTATTGTATAAAACCCAGAGCAGATTATGATATCTTCCAACTGTAAACGGGACATCTGCCTTTGAGACTTCTACATGACCTCGGCAGGTTTGAGATTGAGTACTTTTTTATTCAGCCTTTTAAAAGCCTCTGGGGTTTAGTAAATCATGAAAAATTTGAGTTTTTATTTTTTACGAAAAAATTGTGTTTTTCCATTTAAAATTCCAACCAGAAAAAATGGACCTCCTAAATGTGGTGTGAATTTTTCTGTGGTGAGTTCTAATCTCTCACTTTGATAACTCCATTTTCTTGCTTCACTTTTGTACTTTGAGTTTTTACAAGTCATATTGAGGCAATAAACAACTTCAGTAATTTAATGAATCTCTAATCACAGTAGTAAGACATTTGTTTGGCAACAGTGTATCCATGCTTTGCCAATTAACATCATACATTGTTTAAAAAAAATCTACATATTTTTCTGTTTGAGAATCTTAAGTGATCATCACTGAGGAACTGAGGTCTTTTCAACCTTATGGCCTTAAATGTATTAGTCCTACTCTCTAAACTGCATTTAAATAAGCAAGTATGAGGAAAACAATAATAAAATAATATCTATTTATTATAGAAATATATCTGTGTTGCTCCCTATGTGCAGTAAATCTATTAACAGAGTATTATCGACAAATTACAAGAGAGAGGCAAAATATATTTAATTTCACTCATGAACATGAATAAAAAAACACTTGCAAGATTTGTTCTCTCTCTCCAACATTTTCATTTATGGAAGGGCATTTGTACTTGCCCTAAATAATTATCCTGGTAGTCTTAGATTGTACTGCAGAAGTTATGATTTCTGAGGTCTGAATCAGATGCTTGGGTGGGTGGTGGGCAAGAATACTAGTTCAAGTATAATGAGAATGCCAGCATGGACCTTTGACATGAAGGGAGAACATAAGCAAATGAAGGAGCCAGGTCTGAGGAAAGTCTATGTTGAAATATATTTAATAGAAGAATTAGTCTCTTCTAATGATTGGGGTTTGTGAGAATATCTTATGTAACCTAATTTTTAAATATATTAAAGTTATGAGAAGGAAATTAAGCAAGAGAATTCAACTCATCTGAAATCCATGCTCTCTTTTTAATCTTTGAGTATCAGAATTTTGCTTTTTCACTAATGCAGTGTCTATGAGTTACAGGGACCTTACATAATGCGCACCTTAAGGTAATAAGAAGAGCAAGTAAGCAGTGCAAAATCATTTTGCTTATAAAAACCTTTAACAGAAAAAAAATATTCTATTGTTGCTATCATAGGTTGTGGAAAGACATGGAAAGCTTTTGTATGCAATATACTGTATATTAGCGGTCATTTATGTTTCCACAGGGCACAAATGCTAGAGTGCTAAGGGGTGCAAGGGTGTGCCCCTTAGGCCAATGACATAAAAAGAAATTAATCGCCCATGATAAATCTCCTCTTCTGTTGGCAACTAATTCCCTCCAAATGATTTCCCATCCGTGATTGTGAAATTCCTGTGGAAAACTTCATTTTTATGAAGTTGCCTTAAGATGAGGCTTCAGGAAACTTCATAAAAATGAAGCAACACTTATGGTAGGGGAGCAGAGTAGAGCACCCTATCTTTACTTTCTGTCATAGGTCAGGTGGTAAGGACATGGCACATTTTTGCCTGCTCCCTAAGGTACAAGTTAAGGGACAGATAGACGACAGGAGGGGTTATGCCTGCCTGTTTCCCCACTCCTTAAGCAGGTAGCAATCTATTAAAGAGGATAGCCTTAGGTTTAGGTGTTTAGGTTTATATCCCCTATAATGTTATAATGCACTTTCATATTGATATGACAAGGGCCATTTGGATGGTGCAGATACTAAATTGCATGCCCTCAGTAAAACCACAGCGCCTTGTTTATCCATCAGACCTGAAAGAGTTGTTTTGAGTAGTGAATTCCAGGAAATGTAAAAAAAGCAGCACATGAATGACATCATGACAATTCAGAAAATGTATATTACATTATAAAAAAAATGTATATACAAGTAGGAGATACGTTATCCGGAATGGAAAAGCTCCAAGTTAAGGAATGGACTCATTGACTCCATTTTATCCAAATAATCCACATTTTTAAAAATGATTTCCTTTTTCTCTGCAATAATAAAACAGTAGCTTGTACTTGATCCAAACTAAGATATAATTAATCCTTATTGGAAGCAGAACCAGCCTATTGGGTTTATTTAATGTTTCCATGATTTTCTAATATTAAGGTATGAAGATCCAAATTACAAAATGATCTCTAATCCAGAAAGCCCCTGGTCCCAAACATTCTGGATAACTGGTCCCATACCTGTATTTATATATTTTCCAGTATTCTAGTATTCTTCTAGTATGGGACAACTTGTGTTATTTAATTATATATTATGCTTGCTTTCTATTGCTTTCTACATTAAAGTTCCATACACTAGCATGTCTGGAATTACAAAATAAATAAAATACTATTTTAAAATAAAATATTGAAACAGTTGACATGCCTGCACAAATAAGATGTCTCTGATGTGCGTACAGTGTATTAGAATTCAATTAAAGTGGAAAAAGTCCACATTTGTTTACTGTATGATAAAACCTTTACAGGCAAGAAGCCAATAAATAAAGCATAATCTAAATATTTAGTTTTATAATGAAAAGGGATATTGTAACATAGGCTACACTGTACATTGCACAAGTGAATAGTGAAACTTGAACACAGCACAGCTTAAAACAAAAAAAAAGCAATTTTCCTTTTCTTAAAATTTTCCTGGCTGCAAAACTTAAAACACCACCAGATGTTATGTTAAGAATACAAAAATAGTGTCGATTTTTGCAAGATATCATTAAAATCCACTTTATTTTTATTTTAAGTTATTTAAGAATCACAATTATTAATGCATTAACTCAAAAACTTGTTTGAAAGGTTGAAAAATCACCTCTTAAAGATGGCACTGGATGGATATAAATTCAGAAAATAAATATTAAAAAAAGGTTCTTCAGTTAGAACCAGCATATACTGTAGGAAAAACCACCAGGCTTGTGAGGTAATTACATGATTTCCTGTTTATTGTGCTTTGAGTCTTTGTTTCAGAATTCCATTTAATAGGTTTTCTTTGGGGCTGTTTCGTATGAAGCCTAAATGTAAAATAATATGAGAGGAAATTTCATCAGTCAAAATGCACAGTTTGCAATTGTTGGGGGGGCCTATCGGCTCCCAGCGGGAGTAGTTGGGACCAAGGAGGAAGCCCAGGGGTCAAAGTCCAAGTTTGTGGTACAAATAGGGGTCAGACGAAGTCGTAGTCCAATTCCAGGAAAATGTTGAGAAGGCAGGCAGAATAACAGCAAGGTCAAGATTCAGGCAGGGTCAATAGTCCAGAAATAGTCAAAACTAGAATTACAAAGCACCAGGAATGCACCACAGAATTCCTATGAACAGGCATTGAACCGGCATCTTGGGCATCCCTTTACTTTGAATTTGGTGCCTGTGACGTCATCCAACTTGGATCCGACGCTGCAAGGAAGAGCCACGCCGGGGAGAGCTACGCCATTGGGGGCGCTTGTGCCAGCAATATAGCAATCAAATAATATTCCACAGGAAAGATATGAAATGAAGAGTTATACTTCCCAGTTTTCTGGTCTAATCAGGTAGCTGACTTTTATACGTAGTTACACAAATAATTATATTATCTTTTCACCAAATGATTCTGGAATCTCCCGTGAGAGGAACAGCATTTGGAATATGAAAGTTGTCTTTGGAAGAGTTACAGGAGTGCTGAAGAAGGTAGAACTTGTCTCCTGTAGTGATGCTAGACATAAGGATTAGCAAAAGGTGGAGTAAAATTTAAGGTAGATGACATAGGTTTGAGAAACCAAGAGGTCAAAAGTTCAAACAGAGGCCAGTAACAAGAAATCATACCACCAGGAAAGGACCTGTAACTTTTGGTGCATGTGTGCCAGGCGAATAAGCGCCCAGCGCTTCTAAACTCTCGCACCTTGTTCCTCCTACTTGAATTATTAGCACATGCGTCCAAATTGGATGCTGATTGTTATGTTCCCCCTACCATTGGTTCTCCTTAGTGTCCATCTATAGTTCACTATTCCCATTGGCACGTTTTGCTTAAATAGCTTCTTCCCTTTCCCCTCCTTGCCCAAGCTGGCTTCTGTTTATTCCGTTCCTGCCTAAGCTTTGATACATATTTTTGTTACGGTTTTTGATTCCCACCTGTTTTTTTATTCCGATTCTGCCTTAACCCTTCTCGTGTTCACTTTTTACTCCTGCCTGGCTACCAACTCTGATCCATGCTGCCTGTCCTGAACCTTGCCTGGCCTGACTTTGTTTCCGCTTCTCCTTGTCTGTAGTATGAGTATCCTCAACGTATTCGGGTTCCCTGTTGATTCTTCAGCAGAAAGCCTGGGGCCCCAAAAGGGCATCGGGGAAGACCTGGATCCTCAGGGGTGATCTTGTTCACCGAAAGGTACTTGCCACTCCCTGGGTTCCTTGTTAACTGACATTACAGGACTAATGTCACATCAGATCTCTCTGCAGTATGTATCTGGTTCTGGTAAAGCACAAGTGATAAAACATTACCCCACAAATGAGTTTAAAAGTTAAGGCACCTACAACACATATACAAGCACACTGACATATCTACATGAACTGTTGTATAAATAAGCTGACACAGGTGCCCCTGATTGTAGTGTCCCTGTTTCTGTTGATGTCAGTAAGGGAAACCTTTATAACTTATCAAGTATCAGGGTTGTGATAAATAATTCCACAAAACACAAATTAGTTTTTTATATTACTCAGTTTTCTTAAATTCCACTCAGGTTTTAGGTTTAAGTTTTTGTTGACTTAAAACAAATGGTCCCCTCTATCCAGGAAGAATATTTATGAGTACAAGAGTATAGAGACATGCATCTACACTGGTTAGAGCAGCGGACCCCAACCTGTGGCTTGTGAGCAGTTTCCCCAAAGTTGGTGGTTCTTTTTAGATTCCTGGCTTTGCGGTAAGTTTTGGTTGAATAAAAACAAGATTTACTAACAAACAAAGCCACCTAGAGGCTGACAATCCAGACAGTGCCTACCTAATAGCCAGCCACAGCCCTTATTTAGCACGGTTGTGTGCTCCCCAATGCTTTTTATATTTGGCTGTGGCTCACAAGTAAGAGAGGTTAGGGACCCCTGGGTTAAGAGCAGGCCCGGATTTCTGGAAAGGCCACCTAGGCCCGGGCTTAGGGTGGCAGGATTTTAGGGGGCAACAGGCTGCCCAACCACACCCACATTGGTTCAAAAACATTGGGATGCGCAGGAGATACAATCCCTACTGCTCTTGAACCAATGATGAAAATTTGTGAGAATAAAGGGGAGGGGATGGGGGCGGTGTCAGCGGGCCTAGGGGTGCCCGCTATGTAAATCCGGCCCTGGTTAAGGGAATAGAAATTCCATGAGGTAAGTGCTGTCTTTTGGTTCTATTATGGCAAAGTGATACTGTCAGGAAGCTGAGTGGAGAAATCAATAACAATTGGCCTCCCCTACAGCCTTCACAAGCAAAATAGCACCTGGGATTGGGAAAATGTTGGTGCTATTTAGGGATGCACCGAATCCACTTTTTTGGATTCGGACGAACCCCCGAATCCTTCACGAAGGATTCGGCCGAATACCGAACCAATTCCGAACCCTAATTTGCATATGCAATTAGGGGTGGGAAGGGGAAAACATTTTTTACTTCCTTGTTTTCTGACAAAAAGTCATGCAATTTCCCTCCCCGCCCCTAATTTGCATATGCAAATTAGGATTCGGATTCCGTTCGGCCGGACAGAAGGATTCGGCCAAATCAGAATCCTGCTGAAAAAGGCCGAATCCTGGCCGAATCCCGAACCGAATCCTGGATTCGTTGCATCCCTAGTGCTATTAAGAGAAGTGGTTGGAGTTATATTAACATTAGAACTCAGCTCCTGCAAGGATGACATTGAAATCATAGGGTGGTGGTACAGTCATGACTGAACAGAGCTGAGGCCAAGCATCTGACCAAGGGTCAAAGCCCAAACACACAAATACTTGACCAGATGTAGGCAGAGGTTAATTACTAAGGAATGGGTCAAGAGGAAGTTTTCTTGTCAACAGAGGCACAGATCTCCTCAAAAATCGTTGTACATATCACATCCTGTAATGCAGATGTAAAATTGTAGGCATTTGTAAATGTAACTTACAAGTGCACAAATCAGCAATATCTGAATTTCTGGGAAGAGTAAATACATCTTAAAATATACAAATCAAAAAAAGTGAAATATAATCTATTTAATTGATTAAATACTTGGGTTTTCTTAGAATTTCTGTGCAGTTTGTTACATGTTCATAATAATAAACAAAACAAAACAAAACACAAAGGAAATGTCAAAGTCAGAAAATTTGCAAGGCGATAAGTCATAGGAATTCTGCATTCAAAATTGGCATCAAATATTTAACTAGTGATGGTTGAATAAATTCACCAAGCATGGATTTGTGATGAATTTCTGGGTTTGATGCCAGTGAATAAATTTGCAAAACTGCAGTGAAAATTCACAGACGAAAAATCCGCCGCAACAGAAAAAAAAAATTGTTGTGCGTCAGAATTGTCACTCGTATAAAATTGCCATGCTTCAAAATTATTCGGACGCCCATTGTCTTTAATGCATTTTTACTAGTGATGGTCGAATTTATTCGCCAGGTGCGAATTTGCGGTGAATTTGCGGTGAATTTACGCGATTCGCCACCAGCAAATAAATTCGAAACGCCGGAGTCTGTCCGTTTTTGATGCCGGCTTCTGTTTTTTTCGACGCCGGCGACAATTTTTTAAAAAATTTTCGGCAAAGTGAAACGGCACAAATTTGCCCATCACTAATTTTGACAATATAGTAACGCTTATAAAAATTGTCGCTCGCGTCAAAATTGCTGCTTGTCAAAATAATTTTGATGCCCATTGACTTTTGCATATTTTTTGCCGTTTCATGAATTTTGCAGTAAATGCAAATGGCTATGCAAAATGCCACAGATTCCTCCATCACTATTTTTAACTATAAACTGTATCCTTGGATTTTATAAATATGCTTCCTATACAAGTAACTATATAACTATTTAACAGAAACGTTAGTATAAAAGATGACTATGGGGCCATTCTACAATATCTCCAAATAATGATCCTATTCTGAAAAGTGAAGCTCAATTTAGAATATTCATTTGTTACACTGAATACACCTGCTCTTGTTCCCTCTTTGCATTCTGCAGAAGTCATGCTGACATCGTAGAAAAACATTTCTGGGCCAGACGGAAAGGTAATGTTTTACAATGGAATGGATTAGTCTAGAAGCGAAAATGATGAATTTCCAGTAGCATAAAGAATAAATGTACTTGTATCCAGTTTTCGTTAAATGTTCCTAAATAGGAAGAAAATGAGGGAATTATATAGAAGCTTCAAGCTAATAACGTTGTGAGCCACTCTATACAAAGGGGTATTTATTATGGTGTGAACTAAAAAATTTTTTCCAATATACAAAATCATGTTACGCATTACCTTCATTAGGTATTATCAGACTACAAACATGTCTCCGCACTTTCAGTTCCATCATGCTAAGCTAAGCTGTGCAGCAGAAATACTGGTGTGCCGATCATGCAATAGAAGTTCACTTACCTCTTTTACAGAAAAAAGATACCCATCAAGGCATCAGGTCATAGAATATTTTGCTCATGGAACCCTTTTGTACTTAACAGTGAACACAGTAACAGTGAAGTTTATATATTGCCTATACTGCTTATACTGCTTACTCAACTCCAATAAAAAATTGCTAAAATGCATGTGTGAAGTTAGACAAAGTTTATAAAAAATTGGCACCTAGAAACAGTCCAGTTCATGCAGATGTCAATGGCAGTCGAATTAGCAAAATACAAGCTATTTTCCAATGCTGGTCATTTTAAATTTGAAGGGTAGAATGTGATTTTGCTGTGTTTGAGTTGTTTCTTCACATTTTTGCACTTTTTGAGTTTTTATAATAAATAAAAGCTCATTCTAGTTTGGCAAGTTTTTTCAAAATTTTAAAAAATGCTTGAATTAGATTTTTTTTTAATAAATTGCCTCCTCAAGTCCTTCTGCTAGTCCCTTAAAACACTATAAGGGGGTTATCAAAGTCCGAATTTCAATATGTTCTGCTACAAACTGCTATTATTACATTTTCCCGAAAATTTGCTTTGTGGGAAAAAATCTAATTTTCACAATTTTTTTGGACATTTTATCAAATTTTCACGTTTTTTTCGGATTTTTCATCAGATTTTCACAATTTTCATCCGAAAACTCCGAAACCTTCTGGGTATTCTCCCATTGACTTATATGCAACCTCGACAGGTCTGAGATGCCGGATTTTCAGATTTTTCCATCCTCGAAGTTTAATAAATTCCGAAAAATTCGTAATTTTTTAAAAGTCTGATTTTATAATAATAATCACAAATTTTTCGTGATTTTTGCATTCGGAGTTTAGTAAATAACCCCCTAGATGTTTTAACAGAAGGATGGGTTTTATAGTTCACATGAATGCTGTTGTATAAATTTGTGCTTTACAAAGTGCACTTTAGCAAAAGTGGTCAGTAATGATGGGCGAATTTATTCGCCAGGTGCGAATTCGCTGCGAATTTGCGCGATTCGCTGCCAGCGAAAATTCGCCGACATCAAAAAATGTTTTCGCCGGTGTCTAAAAAACGGACGCCGGCGTCAAAAACAAATTCGCCCATCACTAGTGGTCAGTCAAACAATATATATTTTTACAGTACACTGTTTGCACAAAAACCTACAACAATCTTAAGAATTGTCAAATTTAAAGCAGTTCCTTGATTTTACTTAGTTTTCATTCAATAATTAATTATATAATTATATCTATTGACTCCATTATGCTATGTAATGTAACAGCTACAGTATAAAGAAATATAGCTTTGCTTTGTTGCTAAGTTGTGGGTTAAAGCCAAGCAAGAAAAAGGCTATTTATAAATTATATCCTTTACATTCATCTCTGAGAGCACTTCTAAATGAAAGGTCTTGGATGAATTAAATAATTGGTATTAAATAAGCAAGCCATTTTTTGAAATAAAATTCTATGGAGAGAATAGTTTCCTAATCAAAATACTGATTAACTTAAAAATGGAGCAAAGTATGTTGTTCCTGTATGAAAACCTTTCTCTTTCATATATTTTAGGCATATTGTGTGTACCACTGAAACAGAATTAAATGTTTTACATTTAATCTAATCAGCATATGCAAAGTGAGATATATCAAAGTGTGATCTTATATTTAAATATATATATATTGATAATTGATAATACTCCTAACAGTCAGAAAACGTGTGTTAAATGGAAAAAAATTGAACTAATAGAAATACTGCTCTGTCAAGTGGTGCTAAATAAATTATTATTTGTATATCATTCCCTTTCCTTATTTTTAAACTAATTGCAATGCACAATTATGTCATCCAACTGGCATGTATCATAATGCATCTATAAAACGCAAAATAAAGTTTATATCTAGTAAAAAACAAAATACATAAGCAGGAACATATTTGCTGAAAGATAAGAAACTGTTTGAACATAATGAAACCATACAGGTTCTAGTAAAATAATGAAAGTTTCCCTCTCTATAGTTCATTTCATGGGGATTTTTTAATCTGTAGTCTTTACAGAAGTCACAGTCTTGACATGCGGCATCAAGAAGCTCAACAAATAATAACGTTTCTTTTGACCCTGTGGGAACCACCAATGACAAATTCCATGGGAGAAATCAATATCAAATAATTACCCAATGCTGAAGTACAAGTACAATTGCACACCACGTTACAGATAAGGTTGGCTTGGGACTTATATGAAGTAAATAACTCAGGAGACCAGTTTAATTAAAATGAAAAATTTTCTTTTTTACAATAAAATTGTATGCAACCTATATTCGTTAGATTGGGTATATTTAAAAGTACTGACCCTGAAAGCTGTTTTAAATGTGTACTTAGATATTTTGGGCTGCATTGAATGATTTCCCTGTTAAACATTTAGGGAACTGGTAAATATATCCCCATTTATTTTGCATTCCCCCAAAGATTGTGCCCAAAGGGGACAGATTTACTAAGCTCGAGTGAATAATTTGAATGGAAAAAAAAAAATCGAATTTCGAAGTATTTTTTGGGTACTTCGACCATCGAATTGGTCAAATTCGATCGGATTTAATGATTCGAACAATTCAAAGTAAAAATCGTTCGACTATTCGATAGTCAAAGTATTGTCTCTTTAAAAAATACTTCGACTTCATACTTCGCCACTTTAAACCTACCGAGGTGCAATGTTAGCCTATGGGGACCTTCCCCAGCACTTTTCTAAGTTTTTTGTCGTTGAATAAAAATCCTTCGATCGAACGCTTAAAATCGTTCAAATCGAAGATTTTATCGTTCGATCGAACGATTTTTATTAGATTGTTTGATCTAAGTTTTTGCGGTAAAATCCTTCGAATTCGATATTCGAATTCGAAGGATTTTACTTCGAGGGTCGAATTTGAGGGTTTTTTAACCCTCGAAATTCGACCCTTGATAAATCTGCCCCTTAGTCTAAGGAAGGAAGTAATTCCCGACTTTGTGGGTCAAAGTATGACTCATACCTATTCCAGGTTCGGCCATTAGGGTCAGTGTGTTTTGCAGTGTGTTTTGCAGTATGTTATAATATATAATGCCTGAGTCATGTGGCTTCATGGGATTCTGCCAGAGGCTTTGGTCTGGGTTGTTACCTGAATATCTCCTAAGTGGATTTGAACCTCCTGTGGAACCATCATTAGTCAGGACTAGTAAAGGGTAGCTAGATCCTGTAATCATGTAATAGTCTCTCTGAGAAAGAGCTACCTAGATTAATAAGATTTGAGCTCCATTGAGGAGTGATAGAAGGGACTCGATCCTGAGGAGATTGTGGCCTCGTTAGGGAAACAGAGACAAACCAACAGGGACTGAGATAGATCCCCCATGGGTATCCCATGAGAAGTGTCCTCAGAGGAAACAGGGGAAATTCTGGGTAGATGGATATGTCTCTCCCAATTGCTATAAAAGGGAAGACTCTGCTACTGGTCTGTGAGTATTGTCCCTACAATATACATATGCTTTGTATTGCATTGCTACTATTTAAGGTGTATATATGTACATACACCAGTTCAGTTAATGTTTAAGAATCACTGGTGCGCATTCTTTTACTGTTACAGTTACATTGCACCTTGCCTTCACACTGTTGCGAGGACTCAGCCCTGGGGAATATATAGGTCTCACCCGGAGCACAATTTATGGTACAGGTACTAGGGCAGAGCAGGGGGGGCACTTAATTTACTATAAGCTTAGAAACACATTAACAAAAACCTGTTCATGGTCTCTTGGACCTGTTTTTAAATGGTAGGGATGAGCTAAATCATTCTCCATGTTTCGCAACAACAAAAAAAAACACCCATAGACTATAATGTATAGATGAAAAAAAGCTGGGCGGTTAGAAAAACGTGGAGAGACAAATTCCCCATTCATGCATTATTATGCAGTATACATTCTTTTAACTTTCTTTTTTTTTATTTTTAAACCAGAAGGGAGATTTGTGAATGTCAGACTTTTCACAAAATGCATTGGGAAAGGTGCGATCAGCAATAAGTTCCTTTAAAGTTAAGAAATTCCGGTCTGCAGAATAAGATTTAGTTCTGAAAATGTTGATACAGTTACACAAGCCATTCTATGGTCATCCACAGCAATGGGCAGTCATTTATTTTGTAACTGATATTGGAGGAATTCAATGTAGCTGCTGCAGCAGGCGTTTTTTGTAAATTGAGCCAAAAGTGAGGGATTCAGCATGACACTACCTACTTTGTTTTTGGGGGAAAAAAAGAATTACTAATTAAAACAGAAAAATTACGTTAAAGGAAAGGCTAAAATTAAGTAAGCTTGATCGGAAAGGTCTATATAGATACACCAGTAAACCCTCAAAGTAATGCTGCTCTGAGTCCTCTGTCAAAAGAAACACTGCATTTCTTTCCTTCTATTGTGTATACATGGGCTTCTGTATCAGACTTCCTGTTTTCAGCCTAAATTTCCAGGGCTAGGGCTTGAGCATGCTCAGTTTGCAACTCTCTCTCTCTCCCCCTCCCTCCTCCCCTCCCTGCTATAATCTGAGCACAAAGCTATGAGTGAGCAGGGAGAGACTCAGGCAGGAAGTGATGTCACACCAAGCTAATATTGCAGCTGCTATCCTAGGGCTGTTAACTCAGGTATGGTAAAGCATTCTGCAGAATAAATATAATGTTATAGCTTGCATTATTGTGCTTATTCTATTGGCAATATACTGCTTTGTTAGCTTTCTTTCTCCTTTAAGGTTAATATGCCCTTCATTTTATGCTAACATGTCCTTAACTGCCCAATCAGGTTGTGTACCTGGATGGGAAGTGATGCAGTTGTCTAGGTGGTGAAAACTCTAAATCCATGATCTTGTAGTGAGAAGGCAAGATAGACTTTCAGGGAAAAGGGAAAATGGTGCCCCTTTTGAGAGAGTCAGTAAGGCGGATCTGGAGCTCCAGCATTGACTTGCTGGATGTCACTATTTAAAGAGTCAGTGAAGTGAGTTATTGGGTCACAAAACATGATTATTGGGGTCCACTAAACTTTGGAAACAAGATGTTTTTCCATAAACTTATTTTGCAGGGTCTGTGTTTTGTTTTTTTCCCCTGCTATTGCTGTATCTCTGTGTAACATTTATATTGTGCATACACGCCATCTATATATGAGCACTAAGCAAGTTTCCAAAAGCACACAGCAATTAATCAATGAAACATGAAGAGTGACTCACTTCAAACATGTATTTGTGCAAAGTCAACGCAGAAAATACAGTTTCAAATTATGAAAATCAATATAAAGGTATTACAGTACTTCATAACATACCACGAGGTGGTGTCTTCCCCCAGTCTGCATACCTCATGTCAGCCACTCCCTTCTGATCCACCATTACATACTTCATCAGAGGTTGAAGCACCCAATGACAATGTGTGGTCACTGTTCTCATTCAGGGACCACACATTGTAGTTCCAGCAATATCCGGTCCACGGAGGGGTTCTCATATGAATGCTCACATGGGCTGAAGTTCAAAAGCAATGCTGAAACTCCACAGAGTAGCACTGGTCACTACAAGATGTCTAGCAGCTTGGTATGAAACAGGATGGGGCCTCTCTGCATAGTTGAAGCTCTAGCTCCCAAGTCCTACCTCCTAACAGGGGTCAGCTCAGCAGAAGTGACTTTCTCTTACCATTCTTTCTGTGTCTGGGAGTGGCAGAAGGGGCTATTTTATTGCCTGTTTTGGCCCACCCTGTAGCTTGGGCACCAATCCCAGGCTTCACTCTTTCTTTCCCTTCCAGCAGACTTCAGACCTTCCAGCCAATCAAATCACTCCCATGCCTGATGATGTCATAGTCAGGAAGCTATGGTATAGGGGCTGGTTGGCCCAAAAGAATTCAAGCAGATAGCAGGCAACTGGGGAAGTAATTTCTGATTATCTACAACCCTGTCGGTATTTTTATCATGAGTGGACCCCCCCCTCCCCAAGGCGCACACCATGGAACCTATGGCACCATGGAATTAAGTACCAGGTCAATAATCCTGGCAATCAACTCAGTTTCCATGGAACAAATCAGCGAGTCAGCAATACCACAGAGTTCCATGGTTTGCATAATTGTAATTTGGACTAAAAATCTGCTCCAAAGGAGAGTATACATTATTCCATATTTACTTCATATTTTCAAGAGTATGCAACAAATGGGAATTTGGGACTTACCCTAATTGCCTCAAAGATAATTATTATTATTTGATTTGATATCAACTAATCAATGAAGTAAGACCAGTAATTGTAGGAACATGACCAAAAGAAAGTGCAGACAGTCAGTTTGTCTGACAACATTTAGGCTCCACCACACTTGAACTGTTGGACCAGAATCTCTAGCAGGGTATATGAAAAGAGGTAGGAAACATAATGAATGATGTGATTTTTATTAATAAAAGCAGCTCAGTTATGCTGTAGGTAGTTTTAAGAACAAGAAGCAGGTTTATATAATTTACATATTCTAAAGGTACACATCCCATAAAATATAAAGTGTTGCCAGGGTGTCAACTTTCAGTCCTTTTAAAATTAATATTTTTTTTTAATATGCACATGTAGCTGAACCCCAATCTACATAGTATTTTTGCAGATCGAATGCAAAAATCACGAAAAATTTGTGATTTCGTTTTTATAAAATCGGACTTTTAATTTTTCAGAATTTATTAAACCCGGAGGATTGAAAAGTCTGAATCAGAAAATCAACAAGTCTGTCATATTCTGAATTTTTCTTAATTCTGAAATCGGATGAAAAATACAAAAAAAAATCATGAAAATCTAATTTTTTTTCACAAAGCGAATTTTTGGAAAAATGTAATAATAAGCGTAAAAAACCCGAGCGGATTTGATCGGAGTTAGTAGCAGAAATTATTGAGAAAAATTCTTTAAATGACTTTGATAAATAGCCCCCTAAATGTTATATTATCTGGATGGCTATAGCAGCTTTAGCAAAGGGACATTCACAATGAATGAAATCTTTTAGCAATTACCTCCTTTCAGTTCTTATTTTGTGTGCTGAGTTTGATTAAAAATTATTACATGCACTTTGGCTACTGTTTGGCTCTTTGGATTCCTTTTGTCACTGGGTAACATTTGAGTGCAGTAAATATGACCTTCTTTGCCTGTCACAGCTGAGTGCTTCCAGATTTCACTCAGCAGCTCCGGATGTTTGGCCCTCAAGCAAAAAAAGGATGAGGGATGTAATCGGCTACTTGCGACTAAGATTTGGAAAGTATTACTTGTAATGTCCATAATGAAAAAGAGGTCTCACCTTGAATATGAGTTAGCCCTGCTCCCCAGCCTAACCATGATACATTGCCATTTCCACTAAATCATCAATATTGTCGAGCTAGAATTTCCTGCTACCAGACATGACAGATTCCAGCACCTGCAACGCATTTGTTTTGCTGGATTTACTGAGATTTTCTGCTTCTTGCAAAATAAATGTTTATGCATTTCACCGCTTACACAGAAATTAAGTAAAAATGCAGTTTATGGTTACCTGTGCACAAACAATTTCTAAATCACATTATTAATCTTCATATCACTATTATTATTATTATTATTATTTGTAGGATTGTGTTGGTAGTACTGTTAGGGGCCGATTCACTAACTTCGAGTGAAGGATTCGAAGGTAAAAAAATTCGAATTTCGAAGTTTTTTTTGGGCTTCTTCGACCATCGAATGGGCTACTTCGACCTTCAACTACGACTACGACTTCGAATCGAACTATTCAAAGTAAAAATCGTTCGACTATTCGACTATTCGATAGTCGAAGTACTGTCTCTTTAAAAAAAACTTCGACCCCCTAGTTCGCCATCTAAAAGCTACCGAAGTCAATGTTAGCCTATGGGGAAGGTCCCCATAGGCTTGGCTAACTTTTTTTGATCGAAGGATATTCCTTCGATCGTTGGATTAAAATCCTTTGAATCGTTCGATTCAAAGGATTTTATCGTTCGATCGAAGGAATAATCCTTCGATCGTTCGATCGAACTATCTGCGCTAAATCCTTCGACTTCGATATTCGAAGTCAAAGGATTTTAATTCTTAGTCGAATATTGAGGGTTAATTAACCCTCGATATTCGACCCATATTGAATCGGCCCCTTAGTGTTAGTAGTACTACTACTACTAATAATTATTATAATAATAATCCTGTATGGACTTCTGTATGTAGAGGTTTGTTTTACAAACATGAAAATGAAGAATGGAAAGCAAAAGAGCAAGTATTGATAGAATTAATTTATGTATTTGTATGTATATTATTATTTGTATAACGCTCCTTGAGGGCAAAGCACTGTACAGCAAAACAATAAATTAGTAGTAACAAACAAGGGGTCACTGCATTAATAAGTAACAATAAGTGCATTATTAGAAATACAATTCACAAATATAAAATATAATTACAAATTAAGTGCTCAGTGTCAAGGAGACAAAAAGATGGAGGAACCTATCCCTTTGGGCTTACAGTCTAAATGGAAGGTTAGAGTAATAGTAGAATTAATTGTAGAATTACATTTTTGATTAATTTCTTACATGTATTTTTGCAAAAGCTAGTTCCACTACAGTCAAGTAACTGGTCACAAGATTGGATAATGTTAGTCTTTGACCCTGGGGTGCTGGGTTGCTATTGATATTAGCACCGATTACTGGCTTTATTGTCCTTATAATTGTTGTTGGATAAACGTCCTCAGGGAATTAGATATAAGGCATGCACACAGCTAAAAGCTATCACACAGATAGAACCAATATTTTTTAGCTGAGGCACTGGCAGCTGTGGTGGTTACCATAATCACAAGAAGCTGCCTTGCTTAGTCTATGATATATTATATCAGAAGGGTGAGGTGATGGTAATATTTTAGAGAGCTTAATAATGGGAGCAATGAACAAAATTTGGATTTGAGGCAAAAGGAGTGTTAGGGACATTTTTACAAAACGCTGTGTCAATAAAGCCATTAATCTAATAAAATAAACTCATTAACTATTAACTATTTTATCATCGGGTACCAAGAACAACTAATGGAAAAAAAAATGGATGCAAGCTGCCATGTTTTTGACAATTTGCAGCCTGCCCCACTGTTAACACCCAAATGCATAGTTCTATGGGCTCCAGAACAGAGGTTCAAAAAAGTTCAGCTCCTCAAGTCTAAAGGATACAGTATATCTTTGCTGTGTTATAAAAGATCTCCCACGCTCTGTCTATAATGTCCTCTAATAGTGATAGGCGCATTTGGGGCATTTTGCTTTGCTGAAAAATTTGTGAATTTCCTGAGAAATTCTCCAAAAAATTGCGAAATGGAGAAATTTTCGCAGTGAATAAATTCGCCCATCACTATCCTCTAATGCACTTGCACATAGTTATCAAATCCATTTGCAAACACCTTTACTTCAGAGAAAACAACCCCAAACTTGACAGTCTTTCTGTTCCTCATAGTTTAAAGGGAACGTGGTGGCAGGTACATTAAAATTAGACTTTTCCAATCATTGAATTTCTTTTGAATCCAAAAAATGTGCACTTATTTATTAAATACTGAATTACTTAAAAAATAAAAATCATCTACCCTTTGTTTTCAACAAGTCTGTCATATTTTGAATTTATCTTAAAAGCTTAAATTGAAATATAGCTTGAATTTTGAATATACAACTACCACTGATTTTTAGATGAAAATATTTTTTGCGCTTTGATATGTGTTTTCCGAAATTCTAATTTACATTCATTCTACAATTTAAAATGTTATTCATTAATTAATAAAATATTATTATTTTCTTATATTAATATTGGTGCATAAGCAGCTATCTCAGATCGTGTCTGATCCTGTGCTTTCAGAAAGAGCCAGCACTTCACAATATAACTGCTTTCAGACAAACAATTATTTCTTCTATTCAATATTATTTCTCAAGTCCCAGTTCATCTTTTTCCCTATTTTTTTCTCCTGCTTGGGTGCAATTCTCATATCTACCAGGGTCAGACTGGGCCCGCAGAACAAACCCGGTGGGCCCTCACTGACCCAGGCCCGGTTCCCTGCCTGCAGCATTGCATAGAGATTAGAGCAGGAGTGCCCATACTTTACTAATGTGAGGTCTATTTCTAGTGATGTTGTCCCAATAGGATCTAAATCCATAAAAGTATTTTTAGCATTCTGTTCCATGGAAAATATTATTTAAATATTGAATGATGAGGAAATGTATATTGCTAAATTAAACAAACAACTATTTCTTGTGTAATCTTAACAAAATAAATATCTAGAAGTATGGGGGCACACGCCGTCACTGCAGCTCGGTAAGCGAGCCTGTGGTTAGAGCAAACCGTCCGGAACCGCTCTGGCTGCGGCCGTGCAAATGCGGAGCAAACTAGGTTGAGTGGACGGCATGAACACACAGGGCACGGGGAAACCAAACTTGATAAAATGAAGAAACTTTAATGTTCATCTTAAAACACACCATGTGTGCAGGCAGGGGAACAGCTTAACGCGTTTTGTGACCATGTGTCACTTCATCAGTCTGTATTTGGAGTGAGTATTTGGACCAAAGTTGAAACATAATGGTTATATACACATGCAAATAGTTGAACCTGACGATGTAAAAACTGGTTGCTGAAATGAGACCTATAAAGTAATACACAGGATAGTATAAAGTGGACTAGGAAATCAATAGTGCTTAAATGGGATTTGTGGAATATGACAGAAATGAGTATTATAATGGAATAATAACTAATACCAGTATATCCAAATATATACAGTATATGTTCCAAACTATAAAAAAAATTAGGTTATAGCTGATTTCATGTCTTTCTACACACTGTTGAGAGTAAATGATGAACAAACTCATGTAATAAACTCATATGATCCAAACACTTTTTTCTGATTTTGATCACAGCACTATAAATGTAATGTTTCCTGTACTCTTTTATCTAATCCATATGGAAGGGTTAATAAGGAACAGAGCTCCCAGAAGACCAAATAAACTGCACACTGGGATAATTTTATTGTGACGAACATGACTTTTTCATGGACTCACCAACATGTTAGCATCAGAAACCACTAAAATCTGTTACTTAGATGTGGGTTTTACCAACAACCATAAACATTCATAAGGAATGCTGTAAATTGCAAAACCATAAATATTTCTTCATCAGATATGTTTGGAGGTTTCTGTGGTCTGGAAATCTCATGTATTACTACAATAAAACCTTTATACATATGCCACAGAAGGATGGCAAGCTGACAAAAGACAAAGTACAGTAAACAAAATGGCTATAAACAGTCATTGTGTTTCTGTGATATCCCCACTGTTCTGATTGTGTTGATAGAATTTTGGGCTAAATGGCCTATTGTTTGAGACAGATCTTAAGCAGTATATGTGTTTTATTGATGGAAGAAAAATCTAGAACACACCGCTGATTCTGTATATGTTTTGAAGAAAAAAATATAGCATTTGAGAAATGACACATAATCACAGGTTTTAAATATGCAACAGTTCTTTACTTTTCCAGAATATATTTTTGAGTCTTCTCCATTTCAGTCACCCAGAAAGATGAAAGTCAACAGCACTCCAGACAAACAATATTTTATTCAGTAATGTTGGGCCATTAAGTCTGATGCTTTTTGGGCCACGCCCATAGTCATAGCTATTGATGGGCGAATTTATTCGCAAGGCGCAAATTCACGACAAATTTTCCCGTTTCGCCACCGGCGAATAAATTAGCGAATTTGCCATCATAGCCATTATATTAATCATGTTCCAGCTAAAGGAACACTTGGCTTACTGTTATATTACAGAATTTTTCCTTTTTGGCAAAAAAATAAATGGTTTCTTAAGTGTAACAATCCTGATTTTCCCAGCCTTTCTTCATTATAGAGACTTTCACTACGTTTATTAGCTTGGCTACTATTCTCTGGAATTTCTCTTTTTCTAGTAATAACCCTTTTGAGTACTTGAGGCCAAAACTTAACTGCATAGTCCAAATATGATCAGTGCTATGCAAAGAGGAAAACATACTTTTTGTGAATCTATAATAAATATATTAAATAATGGACTGTTCCTTGCTATTGCTTCCTCGACTGTCATTGCTAGGCTTAATATCTGCAAGTACCCTGCTTCTTCAAAACCAATTTGCACATGAATTTGTCTAGAAAACTAAAACTAGGCAAACTATTCAAACTCCCAATCTGAACCCTTTTCTTTTGTATACAGAACCATGAAAAATGCATTCATACTTTGAGGTTGTGGTTGTGGCCACCATATTGCATCTATAGAAATCACAAATAGATGGGAGGTGGTCCAGGCACACAGCCCCCCTTGGGGGGGGGCGGAATAAACTGATGACAATATCATTAGTTGGGAGGCCTCAAAAATATATTCAAAAAAAAATTTCCATTTAATGGTCAAAATTAGTGATGGGCAAAAATCAGCAAAATTCGCAAAATGGTGAAAAATTCACTAAATGCATTGAAGTCAATGGGCATCAAAATTATTTTGACGCATGTCAATTTTGAACCAATTGATTTTTATATGCCAGACTATTTGCTAAATGCATTAAACTCAATGGGCATCCAAATAATTTTTACGCGAGGCAATTTTTATGATGCAGCGGATTTTTTGGCAGCGATTAATTTGAATTAATTAGCCTGCGTCGAAACGTGGAAATTTGCCACGAATTTGTGTCTAGAAAATTTATTCGCCCATCACTAGTCAAAATTTAAAAAGTGAACACAGTCCCACAGGCGCTACAGGTTTCATGCCCATAAGGCATGCTCACAAAGCATAATGTACTCCTTTATTTTACTAGGCTTGGTGTGCATTTACAAATATAAATTATAAAGCTGTTGGATGATATTGGCAGATGCAATATGGAGCCATTATTTTAGGATAAACTGCAGTAAAGAAAACAGGTCCTGATCCCAACCATTTGCCCAACAGATGCTTCTGTATGTGTTGCACAAATATCTGTGTCTTTGTACTGGTAGTCAAGTGTAACAGGAGAAAATCTACACACAATACAGTATATGCAGATTAAAATCTTCATTAACTGTCAACGATTTAAAAAAATAATGTATTTTATCCCAAAATTGCACTTATACTATTATAATTAAAAAGGACATTAAAAGTATCAGAATATTGTTTCCAAATGGGTGAATGTTAATTGAATTCAACTCTTGTTAAAAATTATTCACTGCCACATCAGGGTCACCGCCAAAATTCATGGATGGGTTATTACACTGCCATGAAGTTCAGGTACAAGCTCCGCCGTGCATAAGCCAGGATAAATGTAATATTTTGTGCGCTTTAAAAGCAGTATCGGTATATGTGAATGTCATTCAAATATCCTTGAAATAACTGAAATGCCTTTGCCATAAGGATAGTAAGAGTTTATTACAGGTTTATCTCCTCTTATTAAAAGATGTTAAAATGTACTTCTGTGTATGTATTTTTTACACCACTAATTGTTCTGTAGAGAACATTATGGGATCTATTTATTATAGGTTGGGTTTGTCTGTTCAAGTTTTTGTTAGTGAAAAGAACTCAAATTTTTAAAGGAAAAAAAACTTGAATTTTTAGAAATTATGCCGCAAAGCAGCAAAGAACATCTGAAAACCTACCAAATTCATGTAAAAGTCAATGGCAGAGATCACTGTAACCATTTGAAGATGTTTTTTGCTTTCATGATTTTCAGGTGTTTTGGAGTGTCACTGGGTTTCATTTGAAAACTCAAATGAGTCGAGTTTTTTTGGCAACAAACTCAACAAATTTGAGTTTGTCACGTGACAATTTGAAAATGTCACATGATTGATTTGACAAGCAATTTTTTTCGAGTTTTTCTACGATCCGGCTATAAATCAAAATGACAAGTAAATTCTTGTGATCTGTCTTCATAAAAACTTGCTGACCCTACATATAAAGATGGTCTACAGAACATAATCTTGAATGTGCTCCCTTAACAAAACTTCCCCCCCCCACACAGATGTTAAACTTACGGTCCCATAAATGCCAGGTTGAAATTGTAATTTATTTTTAAATAATGAAATTACATCAACTTTCCTCTGCTCCAGAGGTACAATTTCCATTGCTGATTAATGACCCTCAAAGGGTGGTCCTTCAATAAATTTGGAACAGTTGTGATTTAATTCAATGTTATAGAACAAACACAAACAGGATTCTTGCCCTCCTAAACAGAAACAGTAGAAAATATGTTGAGGAAATTCAATGCCCAAGCTGATTTCATTTATACATTTCTCCTGCATCTATGATGTCCTCAGGGCTATGCTGACCTCTTAAAGAACAAAATAAATGTCATCCACAAGCAGATCACTATCCCTACAAACATATTATTAAAGGTTGAGTTTTGTTTTCTTTAAAAATTCAAATTTCAAGAGAAAAAAAATATGGATTTTTTGAGATTTAATATGCCCCAAAGCAGCAAAAAGTCCAAATCCAAAAATAGGCCAGCTAAAACCTGTGGAATTCATGTAAAATTCAGTGGTAGAGGTCTCTTCAACCATTTGAAGATGTTTTTTGCCTTCATGATTTTTGGGTGTTTTTGGGTTTTTACGCTGGTTTTCTCTTTCAAAACTCGATTAATTTGAGGTATTTAAGCCTATAAACTGGAAAAATTGAGTTTGTAAAAACTCAAATTTTTAAAGGTTTTTTTTCGATCCAATTTTTTCCAAGTCTAATTAGTGGTAAATTAGCCAGATTTGTGGATGGGAATTAGTTTGAGTTGTTTCTGGTAAAATATGAGTAAAAAAGTACCCATAAAGTACTTTCTGAGCCCCCTTTATTCTGCCTTTATTTTTTATCCTATAACTGTCTCTGAATTCTTCTGGTTTCTATTTTCATCCCTACTCCTAACTTGTTCCCATGTCCCTATGCATTATTTTCTACTCAAACAATGTGCTTCTGAGCTTCCTTTAGCTCTTACTCATATCTTCACTGATTTATGATATTTTCCCTTTTCATTGAAACATGCCTATGTCAAGTTGATTATTAAAAAACGGGCGCCGGCGTCAAAAACGAGACGCCGGCGCCGTTTCGCGAATTTTTCGCCCATCACTAATTGCAATAGAATAGTGAAATTGTTCACCCTTGCAAACAATAATTAATTTTCTCCTTTTTCCCCTCTCCTTTGATGTTCTGTATTTAGATTCATGGAAATGCACCCCAGTAATTTGTTTTCCTTGCTATTAACAGTGAATTATTTTGTATGTTTCTAACATTAACGGTCCCGTTATTTTCAGTTTATACTTATATTGGTAGGTGTTGAGAACTCTGTTAAACTTCTCAGTTTGATACTGTGTGAAATCAACGTTTAATACAAAGGAGCTGACAACAGGTCTCTAGTGACTTCAAACATTGAAAAGTGAGGATTTGGGTGTTACATGTTCTTACAAATTACTGTTGCATCATCTCTGTCACATAGCAATTTTACTTCTTAACCAAATAAAAAAAAACTGACTATTTCCGAACAATGAAAAAACCCCACTAAATGATAGTATACAGATCGTCGCTAAGTTTGGCACTAACTGTATTTTTCTGTTTTGTTTGCAACAATCACAATTCTAACTCCAGCTAAAATAACTAAATAGATCATTGCCGACATTTATTCAATTCAAGATGTGAGTCTAACTCACAATTAATGATGGATGAACGGCGCCGGCATCTCGTTTTTGACACCAGCGCCCGTTTTTGATGCCGGCTCCCATTTTTCGACGCCGGCGCCCGTTTTCGCGGGTGTTTCGTGAATTTATTCGCTGGCGGTGAATCTCGCAAATTCGCGCCTGGCGAATATATTCGCCCATCGCTACTCACAATTCATGGTGCATTTTTAGCTTATGTTTTTGGTAGTTAGTGAAATGAGCCAATTGTATAGTAAGAGATTTTTCAAAGGTCAAATTTCAAAGTTATGTGAATTTTTTCGGAAATAATTTGTACACCCATAGACTTTAATGCACGTTGCAAATTTTTAGCCGTTATTCGCGAATTTCAATTTCAACAGGTTTTAGGTGTTGAATATTAGATTTAGAAATGTTTTCAGGGTCAAGGCATGATAAATCTCACATTCAAATCCAAATTTGAGTTGGTGCTTTTAAATTCTCATTTGTGAGTTTTGACCAAAAAAAAAAGAAATCAAAGTTAGAATTCAAATTTACCATTTGAACCTTAATAAACCTGCCGAAAGTAGTAGGGTTGACTGGAGTAATATAATAAAATGTCAAAGTTTGAACACATCTAATTACCCATTGCAACCGATCACATATGTGTTTTCAAAAATCTAACTAGTAAATGTTATCTGATGATTGGTTGCTACGGGTTACTAGATGTGGACAAACTTTAGGTTGTTTATTACATTACACCAATATGACTCCCCCCCCCAAATGCTAGAGAAGGCATATACTTTGCCCAGGTGCCATAACTCACAGCAGCCAATAAAATACGCATTTGCTTTTAAATAGTATTCCAGTATTTTCTACCTGCTGATTGGATGCTGTAGGTGATAAGACCTGTAATGTTGCACCTTTATTTACATTACATCATATGGGGTTGAATAAATGCCCTGAAGCAAAATATTCTCAGAAATGCCATATGGCCATTGTAAGAAATTCCAGTACATTGATCACCTCATTGTGACCTCACTCAGGGGCAAATGGAATTAAAGTCTTTCACATTGTTATAAATCCTACCACTCATTTCAAATAAAGCATCTAAACCAAGGTTGTTCTGTGGACAGACCACTTTTTTACTTTAACTAACTGGTTGGATTCTTTTTAATTTTGCATTATGCAACCTGCTATACTGTTTAATTTAGTGTGATCACTGAGACATGTGAAGGCAACCTAATAATGAATGTATGTATTTTTATATAATACACAAGAGCCATGAATATCCTGTAAATTATATCCTTATAAATGGTGAGTTCTGATGTCATCAGCTATAAACGGTGAGTTCTGATGTCATTTCTGTCACATGACTCACTGAAACTTATGTATTATAATAAATAAGGTACCCCCAGTTGCAAAATATGAGGATACTAGAAGTTACCTTGGAGTGCCATGGCCTCGTGTTTTTATATGGTCATGAAACTCCTTGGTAACTTATAATATCCTTTTATTTTACAAGAGGGGGTACTTTATTCACTATAAAATGACCTAACCTGAATTCACAAGTTTCTATTGTCTTTGGGGAGGGCACACTGCTATTGGTTTGGACCCAACAAGAGCCATCCTTTAAGGCACTGCATTCATTACTACACAGTAGACAGTGTTTCAGTCTTGAAAGATTTTAAGTGGTAACAAATTAGTTAATGAGCTGTACCTTTTAACTGTGCCCTTGAGGTAATAACAGGTAAAACAGGAAAAGCTTTGTTGTAACCTATTGGAGAAATCACCAGTAGACTAATTACAGTTGGTGATAGCTTATGATTAGAAGGTATAATAAGGCCACAGAGAAGCAGTTCATTTCATTGTATTTCGATCTTCTGTTTCATTTGGCTAACTAATGGAAATTGCATTTAAATGTTAACAAATGCAGCATCCCTGGGGTGAAAAATAATGGAAACAAGTTGAAAATGAGGATGAACTTTCCTCTGTTACAGCAGCTGGTCCAAGCCAGCCATCTCCAGAACCTGTTTTTGGTGTGAGGGTTTAATTTGGTTACAAAAATAGCTGGATGTATTATAAGGGGGGGGGGTCTAAATACCTGGCATTTTCACAGTTTTTATTGTATGATTTGTAATTATTTGTATTTGACTTTTAAAGTCATGGTTTTTTTTTAAATTATTTCCCCTCTCTATTTTTTATACAGTACCTTTGTCTCCAGCATTGCTTCAAAAAGTAAAGGAATGCAAACACAAGACGGAAACACCTATCTTACCAATGTAGATGACAATGTATAAAAACTCCCATAAACTAGATTTTAGCGTTTTTCAAGAAGTTGCAAACTTGAATCAAATTTGAATCAAATTCGATTTGAGTTTTTTCTCCAAAAGAAATGATTTTCAGGATGTCCCCAAACAACTCCAAATTGATTCCAGGAAGTCCCCCATAGACTAAAACAGCAATTTGGCAGGTTTAAAGTGGCAAATAGTCAAATTTGAATTCTTACACTAAAATAAACGCGAAAATTTGAATTCTTACATTCGAATCTAAAACTCCCATAAACTTGCAATTTGACCAATTGAAATTTATTAATAAAATCTAATTTTCTCAGCTTGGACGAATTGAATCGATCAGAAAACTCGATTCGATTTTGATTCAAATTAGAAAACTCAAATCGAATAGAAAAAACTCGAATGTCAGGAAGGCTGTAGACATCACCAAATTGATCCCTCGACCTCTTTGACTTATACAGTAATTCGGCAAGTTTAAGGTGGTGAATAGTCGATAAATCTCGAAATTCAAATTCGAATTAAAACTCAAATGGAGTTTGCATAATTTACAACTAGAATTTGAGACTTTTTACCAAAAAAATAAAATAGTAAAAGTTTCTCTTCATTACCCTTTTCCCCAAAGTCTCTTTCCCTATGTTGTTACTGGCCAATGAATTAGCTGAAGCTTCATCCTCAATATCACTATGTCAATTACATCATATCCGGTATTCCAAAAAAAAAAAAAATCACTGACGTTTTCTGTTTAAAATATCTTATGTACAATTTTTTAACATTTGAAGCTGATGCGACACTTGTTTTACTGTGGACCTATTTCTCGGTTCTCTTGATTTTGCTTCCTTGTACATTTGTTATAAAAAGTGGGCACTTCCAGCATTTCACCACTCATAAATACATACAGTACAGATGACCTTTATGTACCCACTTGAATTTAAATTGATGTAAGTGTAAGTAAGATAACACAGTTTCGAGAGGAAGAACGTAATGCTAGAGAAAAATCACTTGCTGAGTCAAAATGACGTATTTTGATGAATACGAATAGTTGCCATGAAATAATGTCTGACGTAGTCGCACAAAGTACGGTGAAGATTTCCGAAGTGAAAATTCACATGTAAATAAATCTGCCCCAGTGTGTTTAATAAAACTTCTTAATGAAAAAGTTGTTACGTTTGCTCCAAAAGTTTATGGCACCTTCAAGCTCATCTTAAAAGTTTGCAATGTGCAATTAAGATTCACAAATCAATTAAAGTCTAATGAAGAATATTACATTGCGACATGAACATTGTTCTTATTTGTGTGCTCTTTGCAAATTTTTCATAAAATTCCAATTTCAATTTACTTTTATGGACTTTATTGACTTCTTTCAAGTGTACTTTGTATAAAATTATAAATACTTGTCTTTGACACAGTGCATATGGGGATTCCCATATCAGCTGTATTTTCAGGTATAAAATAATATAAAATAATATATTTAAACTATATTTCTCTGTAGATACATTTTTTTTTTTACAGTTTTATTTATCAAGTGTCATCTACATTATCTTGTTAGTCTTGAAGTAGACATACACAAGTTCAGGCATATTTATTAAAAAACGTTCACAAATCTCCTGCCGTTTAATAGCAGTTAATGCAAAAAGGAATTGCCAAGCTTTACTGGCAATGAAAGGGTTAAAGGACCATTTCTTTGTTTGTTTCTTTCTTATCTTGTATGTTCACTCCCACCCCCTCTCACACACACTCACAAACACACGCTGCAGTAAAGAATTATTCATTGTATAACTGCTACCACTGAATTGGTTAAAGAAAATGCAAGAAACTGTGAGTAACAAATAGAGTTAAAGGTAGTAAAACAGGAGGTGGCAAGGAATAGATTTGGTCTTGTAAGGTTTATACTGTATTTAAAGTATAGTTATTATTTTATTGTATAAAAGTGTTTCTGTTGTATCACATCAGTGGGAAGGCAGGAAGGTACATTTCGAAAGAAATCAAGTTTATTTGAGTGCTGGTGGCTGCCATATGTCGGCTTTAAGCAAGTTCATGTTTGTGTTAAAAGTTAGTTTTTCCTTTACGGAAAAGGTGTACAAACCATTCCTTTGATTACTTATCCTTAAACTGTCTTCATCCTTAAGCAATAATATTATGCAAAAAGATTCGGTACAGCATTAAATGCCCGCTTATTTCGAGTAACTTAGACATCAATATTCATTAATGTTTGATGATCCCTCTCTATCAGTATTACTTTTCAAAGATGTGCAGAATGCTTATGATAATCAACATCAAGGCCCTTTCCTACTAAACTTCATAGAAATTAAAGTTGCCACAACATCACTGCTATTTCATTATTTTACACTGGAGGAGTTATTTATTAAGCTCAGAATTTTTCTACATCACTGTGTTGTTTGTAGGGTAGGCACTCAGAGAGCAATCCTCCAGGTAGTTGTAGTAAAATTGACCTTTATTAAAAGTACAAGGATGGGTAACAGCCTTACGCGTTTTGTGTTCTCACAACACTTAGCGGCAGATTTATCAAAGGTCAAGGTGAATTTTTGAATAAAAAAATTCTAATTTCAAGCAATTTTTTGTGTACTTCAACTAGCGATTCAAAATTCCAATATCGAAATTTATCATGTACTGTCTCTTAAAAATTCGACTTCGACCATTCACCATCTAAAACCTCCCGATTGCTGTTTTAGCCTATGGGGGTCCTCCTAGAACCCATTTGGAGTCAATTGGTGGAACTGAAAAATCAGTTTGGGAAAAACTTCGAATCAAATTCGATCCATTGCGCTATTCGATTCGAACAATTCAAATTTGCCCAAATACAGACCTATTCGAACGAAAACTGACCTATTTGACCCAAAAATACTTTGACTTAATTTCGGTTGGTCTTTTTGAATTTGAATTTTGAAGTTTTTCAATTCGAATTTCAACCCTTGATAAATTTGCCCCCTAGTCATAGGCTTTCGTGAGAACACAAAACTTTTTAACTCTCTTAAAAGAAATATTTTGGTTATCATATTATACAATCCGATTTTTTCTAGTTGGACTTTTAAAGGGGAAAATACAAATCTTTTCAGAGAAAGAAAAATTAGATTTTCTCTGGATTTATTAAAGTCTGATGGTGTAAAAAGTCAGATGAAAAAGGTACTCCAACTCAAATCTGCCGAGAACATGTAAAAAAAATCATCGCTTTTGGGTGATTTTACTAAAAAAACATAGTTTTTGGGTGCAAAATCCTAAAAATTTGTAGGACTCAGATTTCTTTACGTTTTTATTATGACTTTTCCTGCACAAAATAAATATGTGAAAATGTATTGAATAAACTAAATTAAATGGGAGGGGGGGGAGTCTGCTTGGATTTGGTCTGAGTAATTTTTTAGAAAATAGTGAAAACTTTTTGGTTTTTGATAAATAACCCACTGCAATAGCATTGTAAATACTAGGGAGAAATATAATAAAAGTCACAAAGAGAAAAACTCTTTGCATAAATAAGAATAAAAATTTGCATTTCCTAATGTGTTATTGCATTGCGAATTTTAATTGCGCATTTGACACCTTTAAGAAGTGCTTGAAGGTGGTGTAAACTTTTGGACCAAACAGAACTCTTTCAGTAAGGTGTTTTATTACATTCAGTGCGCAATGGTGAAAACTTTAAAGTTTTTTATCCTTCTGCCACTGTTGGATGTGATCTCTAAATAGTTTCTGGTTTTGCAGAAGCTATATTAAATTGCGCAAAGGAAATTTTGTTCACTCAAGCGTGTACATTTTCATGTAGCAAATATTTTTCCATTAACGACTTTTATTATTGTAGGGACCTTAAGGGGTTAAGGGCCCCTCCCCTGAGCCTCATGGCCTGAGATAAGGGTTTTCTGCCTGAATTTTCCAGGGACAGAGCCTTTGGATTGGTGCAGCATTGCTGATCCCAAAAGGAACCACAAGGTGATGCTGTGCAACCATTTAAAAGGGGATGCCATGTGTTCTGTCAACCATTACAGTTTCAGTTTACAGTGATTGCTGTTATCTGCTGCAGAACTTTGTTTCACTTTGGACATAGTGACAACACCGGCAACATGTAGGATTTTAGTGGAGTGCAATAGGCCTGCCAAAGGCTGGGCAGGATCCTCCAGTGCCTGGATAACTCAACTAAGATGGTTTGGATGCCGGATTTCTGTATTCACCTTTGGAGATGGGTGAAAGATGCAGTTCAGCATAGATGTCGTTTTGTGCTCACGCTATAGACAGCGTTGGGAGCTGGATAAGTCTGGATGCCTGCTTCATCTCTATGTGAGTCTGCCTGGAATGGTAGAGAAAGAGGATCTAGGATGTTTCTGTGTGTGCTCGACTGGAAGATGTCTGGAGCCTTCATCGCTGTGGATGCCTATCAGCTCTGTGTGAGACTACCATCTGTATGACTCCCTTGGGTGATTGTTACCTTTGGGAAGGGTAGGAAAGGATGAGGATCCAGCAATCTCCTGTTTATGGAAACAGGCTGTTTGTGAGCCTGCCACGTGGGAGCAACGCTTTCCTGTGGGAATATTGTTATATAATAAAGTTATATTGTTATATAATAAAGTGTTTGAGTGATTTGTTTCCTAATGGGGATATCCTCAGGAGTATTCCAGGACCCCATTAGGTGGAGGCACTGCCAGAGAAGAGTTTTCCCAGTACCTTTCACCTTGCAAAGGGAACTCAGGACCCGAGTTGGTAAGCTGGTACAACCTTGGCACCAAGGGGGTCGCCAAGAGGGTGTTACATTACATTCTCCAAATTGAATGGTAGTAGTATTCAATATTGAGCTGGCAAGACTGCAGAAACTGTAAGAAATGGCACTGCCAGTTATAGTTTGTGAAGAGCTTACTATCACTAAGGTTCCACTAGGATATCGAGTATACACCACAATTAAGGATGGCCTCACTATTTGAGAAACCATGCACTTAAAGCATATCCAAAGAACAAGACTTGGAGACTCCCATATGAGTGCATACCTTGCCTCTGAGTATTATGTCTGTTTTGTTATTTTACAACAGAACCTTTATTTTTTTATGTAATTATTGATCATTTTTAAGCTTTGATTTGTTACGCTTGTTACTTTATGTATATAGTATAGTATAAAACAGTGTCCTGTTTTCTGAAAACAAAACAGTGCATTCAACTCTGCTGTGTTTTCCTCTTACAAACGCTTCATTATTCAGGACAGCTACTTGGTCCTTGGTCCCAAGGACAGAATAGCAGAACAGTGATTTTGCTATTTTAGCATTTTTGTTCCAGATGCAATTTGTTACTTTAGCAGAGTGCATCAGAATAGTTAAAATCCCATAAGAAAAAGAAGAATCATGAACATTATGGCTAAAAATAACTTATTTAAAATTACATTTAGTAATTTAGTGTGAATTTTCGGATTATTTGTCACTGATTTTGAAATATAAGACATTTTTACATATTTACCTACAGTATATTTAGGGGCCCATTTACTAAGAGTCGAAGTGGATTTACGAATTCAAAAACTTCGAATTTCAAAGTAATTTTTGGGTACTTCGACCATCGAATAGGCCAAATTTGACTTAGATTCAACCATTTAAAAATCGAAGTACTGTATCTTTAAAAAACTTCGACTTCGACACTTCGCCACCTTAAACCTGCCGAATTGCTATGTTAGACTATGGGGACCTCTTAGAACCTATAGCCAGTATTTGGCTAAGTTTTGAGAAGTCGAAGGATTTTTTTGTAAAATCGTACGATTAAATTGTACGATTTTACGATTCGAAGTACGATCGAAGTTCGATCGCACAGTCTTAAAAATCCTTCAACTTCGAATGTCGGAATACCCTATTCGATGGTCGAGTTTCAAAGTTTTTTTCATTATGAAATTTCGACCCTTGATAAATCTGCCCCTTGGGGTCGAATTTTGAATTCTAAAAAGTTTGAAATTAAAATAGACCAACCGAAATTAAGTCAAAGTTTTTTTTAGTCGAATAGGTCCGTTTTCGTTCATATAGATCTGTATTTGCCCAAATTCGAATCAAAGGAATAGTGCATTCAATCGAATTCGATTCAAATTTTTCCCAAAAAACCCTTTAATTTTTCAGTCCACCAATTGACTCCAAATAGGTTGGTCCCCCATAGGCTAAAACAGCAATTCGGCAGGTTTTAGATGGCGAATGGTCGAAGTTGAATTTTTAAAGAGACAGTACATGATAAATGATATATTTGAATTTTTGAAATGTATTCAAATTCTAATCGAATTTGTGATGTCAGGGGAAGAAGCAGTTTACTTCCTTATCTTCTGAGCAGGTAGAAACAAACCCACCCACCCTCCCCTTTTGCATATTTTATGAAATGTTGGGAGTTTTCTTATTTATCTTTTCATATTATCTATTAATAACTGAATGTGGATGTTTTCCTACATGCACAGTTATATTGTGGTTTCACTTCTCTTATAGAGTATACCAGGGATCCCCAACCTTTTGAACCCATGAGCAACATTCAGAAGTAAAAGGAGTTGGGGAGCAACAATAGCACTTTGGGGTGCCAAATAAGAGCTGTGATTGGCCATTTATTAGCCCCTATGTGGATTGTCAACCTACATTGAGACTCTGTTTGGCAGTACACCTGGTTTTTCTACAACCAAAACTTGTCTCCAAAGCCTGGAATTCAAAATTAAGCACCTGTTTTGAGGCCATTGGGAGCAACATCCAAGGGGTTGGAGAGCAACATGTTGCTCAAGAGCTACTGGTTGGGGATCACTGGAGTATACACATGAGAGTCTGCATGGTATTATTCATGTTAAATGAATATTAAATGCTTGATCTATGTTATGATCGCCATTGGGGTCAGGAAGGAATTTTTTCCCTCTTGAGGCATAATTGGCACTGGCTTCAGGCTGGTTTTTTTTGCATTCCTCTGGATCAGAACAGTAGATAAATGATAATGTATTTCAAGTTTTATTTGTCACAGCAGCAGTAGGACCTTGCCAGAGTACTGCACAGGTAAAAAAGAGTGAAACAGGAGGTTCTCTACTGTGACTGCACAGTGGGTTGATTGATATTAATGCTACTATTGCTTGTGCTAGGTGACAACCTATTTGGATTTCCTATAATCAACACAGTGCAGATTCAGGACCTACTGAACTTCTCTCATGGGGGCAATTTTACTTACCTTCGAAGTTGCGCCAGTGTTGACTTCGCCGCACTTCGCCAGTCGAAATTTCGACAGGGCGCCGCTAATTCACTAAAATCCGATGTTGCGCTCAGGGAGGCGAAAGGTAGCGAAGTTGTGCTACCGTTAATTTGTCAAGCAAAACGAAGTTCCGCTAGCGATGCCTAATTTGCATACGGCGCCAAGTTAAAGTACAATGGGCGTATATGTAGCAGCAAATACATTACACTACACAAGCCTGGGAAAGCTCCATAAAATAAAATAGAGTTGTTACTTTGCCCTATACATGTGCCCACTGTATTCTTTAGATACCATATGTTAGGAAATGTAGGGGGGAAGGAGGGTACCCTCAAAAAAATTTACGATCTTTTTTAGCCTATCACCCTTAAAAAAAGAGGTAACGTTCAGTAAAATGCGCAAGTTAGTGAATTAGCATAGTTACGTCCCTTTGCCATAGCGCAACTTTGCCTGGCATAAGGGTGCGAAGTAGCGATAGAGTAGGTCCACTTCGCTAGTGAATTTACGCCAGCACCCGTTATTAAATTGGCTAAGTAACGAAATTACGTCACACTGTCGAATTTGAGCTAGCGTTAGCCTCTTCACGCTTTAGTGAATTTTCCCCATGGTGAGAGATGCAGATTTGGGGGCTATCCTTTCTGTAGGTAGAGTCAGCCTAATACTCAGTGGTGGATATAATGACATGGTGCTGATCTCAAGTGAGGAATGGCAGAGCATAGTAGCAATTTCTGTAATTATGGCTTTGAATATTCTCTTTGGGTGAGGCTGGTAAGGTCCCATTTATTTAATAAAATGTGAATAAATGCTGTGACCATTTTACACAATTTCTGGCTCCTGGTGTTTCAGTAAGGTATGTAACAATGGCGTTCAGTGGGACAGCTAATATTGAGGGGTCAATTGAGGAGCCCCCTTGTCACGATGTGTTCCAATGTTAATCAACTACCTTAACCCCTCCCCCTATCCATGTATATTGCCTATATCAACCAACACCCTCTCTGTGCAGGTCTAAATACATACGTCCCCCTTGGCTGGCATAGGAGTGATCCACTAATAATCTTAATCAGTTTACAAATCTTAAAGATAGTGACATCAAAATACAAAAGTGTTTTAAAATATATGTAATTAAAATATAATGTACTGTTGCCCTGCACTGTAAAACACTACTATAGTTTTCATACAGATCTTTTCTGCTATTTAATCTCTGCTGTTTATCTGTATTTAACTGACATGGCTACTCCCCGTGGCTACACAGCAACTAATTTATATAAATTAGATCAGCGCTGCTTTAATAAATGGGCAAATGGGACTATTGATTCTAGGGGCCCACTGTGGTTGTACTAAGTTTTATATACTGTTGTGGATTGTGTCACACGTTTGCAGTTGTCGAGCAAAAATCTGCCCTCCTCTCCTGAGACTCCAAAGCAGTCATAAATAACAGACCCTCCCCCACCTCATCCTTCCTGTCTGTCCAAGAGAAATGGCTACAAGTCTGTAGGGTGGGAGACAGATCTCTCTGTAGATGCCTGATCAAGCTGATCATGCTTGATCGGTCATCTACTAAGAGTAGGGTTGCCACCTTCTGTCCGTGGAACTCTGGACAGGGGTCGGAGCCACTACATAATGATGCGTGGGTCCGTGATGTGGCGGGGGTGGCCATGACATCAGGGGCATCAAGCATAGGAAATCCTGCCTGGTTTTCCTTATTTGGAAAACCGGCAGACAGTTTTGACCCAGGCAGCCCTTCAACAAAACCAGGCTGTCCTGGTCAAAACCGGACAGGTGGCAACCCTAGCTTAGAGTAAGAAGAACAGACTATATGACCCTCTTGACACAAAAGAAAATCAGATGCTGAGCTGACCCCCTGTCAAAAGTCTGTCATCAGTGTTCTGTCACCATGTCAGGTGAGATTAATAGGGGGTGGGGCAAAGAAGAGGCTGGGAAGGGGGGGTGTTGTTAGGGGAGGGCCCACCAATTTGCCCAAGGACCACCAGGCATTTAAGTGACCTTGAACTAGAACAGTTTTTTCTGTAGCAAAAACATCAATTTTACCAGTGCATAGCAACAGTACATGATATTTTGCTGTAACTGTTCCATTAACGCTAATCCAGTTTATCAGTTTATGCAATTTATTTGTAGTAGCCTAACGTGTATATCCAGATGTGCAAAGAGACGATGTTAGGGTACCAGAGTCTCAATAACTGGGTTAGGGAGTTATGAACAATAAAAAACACCACCTGGCCTACTGTTTATTAATAATCGCACAGTTCCTATAAATTATTGAAATGTATAAATGTATAAGCTGGTAAAAAATGTAACCAAAGGCAAATATTAGGCAAACATTTCATTTCAAGTTGTACTGTAATTTTTTTTAATTAGATTTTTGTTCTATCCTTCTTTTAACATGTTCAAAAAGTATATATGCATTTTAAGAACCTTTTTGTTCTGATAAAATACCTGTTTCTTGCTTAAAGGGTGAGTGTTTAGCTAGGCAGTAGCTAGCTGTTTGTAAATACACCATCTAGGTCTATTCTTGCCATGTGGTGGGGCACAATGCTAAGACATGCTACTTTAGCAAAGTACAGAATCTGTTATACAATATTATCATGATCATGCTATGTATAGTTTGGGTTAAAATATATCAATTAATAAACGTAACTTCAAACAGCATTAAGAAATATAAGAAAAGTATCCCTTTAAATGGGAATGGGAACAAGTGAATTTCAATTGATATAGCGAGACAGAAATGCAGACAGCTTATTTTATACATATACTGTATCTGTGAAAATTAAAACATGAGGTTACTGGTGTTGAACGCCTGAACTGCAGATGCGTTTTTGATGAGATGAAGCAGTTTTAAAACAGAGACGATAATCTTATTGATTACCTCCAAACGTCTGCTTAATTTTTCACGAAGTGTAGATTTCTCCCAAATCAATAATGCTCTGCTGTAACTCTGTTCTTCTAAATAAATTGTGCCTGTCTGAGAAACTTGATTCTTATGCTCAATTAGATTCATAAAATATTCCCAGACACACAAACAAAAGCGGGTGGTGTCGGATATTTTCATTTGTCCAAGATATCAGGAAACAAGACAATGAGCTACACCTTCACTATTATATTTTCAACCAAATAATTTCTGGTGCCTACAGCACAATTATATAGACATATGAAATAAAGCAAAGAGTATATATGTACTGTGAAAATCTGAGGCAAAACATGGCTGAACTTATATGGTAAGTTGGTAAGCCGCAAAAATGACCCTATAAAGGTCAAATGTTTATATACTTAGCACTTTATGACAAAGGGCAGCACATATTTAAATTATATCAACCCATTTAATTGTACATGAAAAAGCCAGAGTATCATACAATAAATACATAAAATGAAATGATTTTGCTAACTCCCTATATACTGTAGATGTACCTTTTTACCGTGTATTATAAATGTAGGGGGTTTTTACACTGAGCATTTACCACACTACAGCTTGGCCCTCTGATCATCTCCACAAGCGATCTAACTCCCCTTCTGTGCTCTTTCATAAGAGGAACTGTAATCACTGATGGGATTCTGGGAGCTGCAGGATATTGCTGGCAGAAGAGAAGCATCCTGTAGGGCCTGATTTTGCATCCTGCTGTGGAAAAGAAAACACCAAGATATATAAAGAATCTACAACACCATCTTGCAAACAAAGCCCATCTGGGGAAGCACAAAGAAGTCTGTGCTTTGTTCACTGGCAGAATTAATCTTCAATGCAATTATAAACATTATAGCAAGCACCAGCCAAACTTCAAACCACCAGATGACATGACCGATGCCACTAATGAGAATGCCAGTACCGCAAAGTTGTTTGTGAGTTCCAGTGACATAAACACCAAGAAGGTTCAAGTGAGTAAATGAGCATAGTGATGGTTTTAGTAGAACTAAAGCATATGACACTACAATAAGGGTTCAAAAAGGTAATACCTATTATGTAGTGACTCTTCACAAAGGGTTCCCAAGTTTGCATAACCAGCAGTAGGTAAGCACCAATGCATCCATGCCTTTAATATTTTATCTATATCATAACTATAGTTACATAACCAGCATGCAACCCACACCGTTCCCCCTTTGTTATGAGTGTTTTGTAAGCAGATGTTTTTTAAAGGGGTGGCTCCTAGTCGGCTACAGGCTCTTTGCCATGGATGGGCTGCACCTCAATGATGATGGTGCAGCTGCTTTGTGTTTATGAAGAATAGCTCATGTCAGACAAAATGGATAGCATTTTATGATGAGGTAAGTAAGATGCTGGACAGAGGGGAAGCAGTAGATGTGATCTATTTTGAGTTTGCCAAAGCGTTTGATACCGTGCCCCACAAACAACTGCTTTCAAAACTAAGGGCTGTTGGGCTTAATGAAGAAGTTTACACATTGATAGGAAACTGGCTACAGGATCGGGTACAGAGGGTGGTTGTTAAGGGCACATTCTCTACTTAGTGCAAGATTCTTAGTGGGGACCCTCAGTGCTCTGTATTGGATCCACTTTTATTAAACTTGTTCATTAATGACTTAGGGGAAGTTATTGTGAGTAATGTACTGTATTTCATCAGTATTTGCAGATGACACATAACTATGCAGCTCAATTAATTCCATTTAGGATGTGGCATCCTTGCAGCAGATTCTTGACAAACTGACAATTTGGGCGGCTAAGTGCCAGATGAGAGTCAATGTTGATAAATGTAAAGTCATGGAAAAATATGCAAGCCACTTATACACTTAATGGGACTGCACTTGGGAAATCCATAATGGAAAAGGACCTTGGAGTCCTTGTAGATAATAAACTTGGCTGTAACAAGCAATGCCAATCATCAGCTGCAAGGTCAAACAAGGTCTTGAGCTGTATTAAAAGGGGCATAGAGTCACGGGAGGAGGGGGTCATTCTTCCACTGTACAGAGTGCTGGGAAGGCCCAATCCAGAATATGCAGTGCAGTTTTAGTCTCAGTGCTGAAACTGGACATTATTGAATTAGAGAGGGTCCAGAGAAGGGCAAATAAGATGATAAAAGTTATGGGAAATCTCAGCTATTAGGAAAGACTGGCCAAGATGGAGTTGTTCATGCTAGTGAAGAGGCACTTAAGGGGTGATATGATAACTATGTATAAATATATAAGGGGATCATATATTAATCTCTCTGATGCTTTATTACCAGTAGGACCTTCCACCCATTCCAATTAGAAGGAAGGAGGTTCCATCTAAATATTCAGAATATTCGGATTTGGAATTTTCTCCCTAAGTCATGATGGCTGACACATTAAATAGCTTTAAGAAGGGGTTGGATGGCTTTTAGCAAGTAACAGGGTTACTGAAGATAGAATATAGTACAAGCTGATCCAGGGTCTGGTCCAATTGCCAACTTGAAAACTGGAGAGCTGCTGAATAAAAAGCTAAATAATTAAAAAACCACAAATAATAAAAAGTGAAAACCAACTACAGATTTTCTCAGAATAACACTCTTTACTTCAAACTAAAATGTAATTGAAAGGTGAACAGACCCTTTAAGATGGAGAATTATCTCTGCACTATGCAATTTAATTATCTACCTCGCAAGGACCAAACATGGATTAACTTTAATATTACTCACACTGTTTTTCACAAGATATAACAAACAACATAGCTTTTTAAGGATGACAACACTACTCTATAGAGTTTATTTTGGAACACAATTTTTTCTGGTTTGAGAATAATTTTTATTTACAGTTGTGTGGCCCACGCCATGGGAACAAGATTCGTGCCCAGTTATGCTAACCTATTTATGGGTTTATATTACAGCTTGGCGCAAATCTACTATGGTGGCGCTACATTGATGATATTATATTTATATGGAAAGGTAGAAATGAAGAAGTAAAAGGATTTATAGATAGATTGAATCAAAATGATCTAAATATAGAGCTGTCTCCTACTATTAGTAAAGAGAGGGTTATATTTTTGGGTACCTTGAAATCTATAAGAAATGTGAAATGTGAAAACACATTTCAAACCAGTAGATTCAAATGATTACATTATGCCATCAAGTAACTATCACCCTCAGTGGATTCAGAATATACCCTTTGGTCTAATGTGTAGAATAAAAAGAAATTGAGAAATGTAATTGAATATTAGAAATTGATTTGAGGAATGGGGATAAATAAGGGAATTATTTAATTATTTTAAAAATGTTTAAGGGAAATTTAAAACACCCAGAGGGGGGGGAGTTATGCAATAGTGTTTTCTACTACCTATAACCCTATCGAAAAAGAGATAGGGGCCATTATCAAAAAACATTGGAATATTTTAAAGGGTGATATAGAACTCTAGATCACTCTCCCCTCCAAGCCAAAAGATGGTTTTAAAAAAAAAAAAGCTCAATTATTCCAGGCAGATTTTAACTAAAAATAATTTAAACCAAAAATATTAAACCAAAAAAGATAGATAACATGGTTACGTTTCTTTCCATTTGCTATGTGCAAGGCCTGTAAATATGGCAAGAATTTATATCAAATACAACTAAAGAGGTGTAGGGACGAATAGGGTTAATGTGTCCCTATGGCTTTAATTCCCTACACTTCCTGATTTCCTTAGTTTCTGGGCAGAGGCTCATGTAGCTAGATGTAATTTGCATAGTTGTGCTATTAGCCAGGAGGTGCTCTGACCATGCCCTGTCACACTCTGGTATAGTGAGCAAGAAGAGGTGGAACTTCCTCTTTGGTTTCTGAATGCTGATCCAGCTGGGTGTGCCCAGGGGGGCCTGGGTACAGCAAGGCCCAGAAAAGCCATGTGCTGTAGAGAGACCAGTACCTCTAGAGAGATAAGTCGGGGAGCAGGGACCCCATGAATGAGGCTAGTGAGTGGCAAGAATATAATGTTATAGACTCTCTAGGAGGCTTTTGGTTCTCCTCGCTGACCACTCTGCTGGGTGAGATTCAGACCATGTGTGAGGTATTTCTGCCTGGAGGTATGCTGTACTGCCTTGACTAATCATAATGTGACAATATCACTAACAGTAGACCCCACATTAGTAAAGGATGGGCACTCCTGGTACAAAGTGTACTACCCAAAATGTTATTTATTGTCTATCCATTACGAGACAGGAACATGTAAAAATATAAAGAAAAGATTAGAGACACAGAGGGGGTTATTTATTAAAGCCAGATTTTTCCTGTTTAGACTTTTAAAGGGTAAAAACACAATATTTTCAGAAAGAAAAACCTTGATTTTTCAGGATTTTTTAAAAGGTCCAATAAAAAAAAATCCAACTCAGACCTGCCAAGTTCATGTTGAAGTCAGTGGAAGATGTCCCGTTGATTTCATTCAATAATCCAAAGATTATGTGGTTTTCGGGTGTCAAATCTGAAAAAGTCGCAGTTTTCAGTGACAAATCCCAAAAATTCCTACTACAGGTATTTGGATTTTATTATGATTTTCATGCTAATCATTAGTGATAAGGAAATATTTTCACCAGGCATGGATTTGTGGCAAATCTCTGCATTTCGCCATATGCAATTTTTTTTCTCAAAAAAAAAAAACTGCAGCAAAAATCTGTCTCAAAAAAATGTCGCCAAGACAAAATTGTCGCAGAGAAAAAAATCGCCATAAGAGAAAACACTGATTGACTTTAATGCATTTGCACCAAATCGTCACAGAGACAAATACATTTGAATAGAGAAAAAATTGTTGCGCACGTCAAAAATTTGTCAAACATAAAAAAAATTTGGGCACCCATTGACTTCAATGCGTTTTTGCAAATTATTTGCCATTTCATGACAGATTCGTTCATAACTACTGGTCACACATGTCTGGCCTTTCTTCTTCAATAATGTTACTTGTTCTGGAGACCAAAACATATTATAGATAGAAAGGTAGAATTACTGTATCTACTAATCTTCTTTCATTAAACTATGCACCTTTTAATATTGTATGACAGCCTTGTTGCCCCTTGATTCTGGTGGGAATTAATATTTACAGCTTATTATACAGTATTAGCCAACATTCCTCTATCAAGGATTCACCTTACTCCCAATAATGATGAAAGCAGACTACATATCTTTAAGTCCCAAGTACATAATTTAAATACATACATTAATTAACATTAAAAATCAATTCTCACTTTGCTGCCCAGGTCACCAATCAGTCAAGTTTGCTATCTGGCCCCAGAGAAATTGACATAAAATTGATTACCATTTCTTGTGTCACTAGCATCTGCGCCGGCGTGGTTGTGCCCGCGTCCCAGCGCCCACGTGGCCTGAATGGGCGCCGCCATCTTGAATCTTCCACCGCTGGGAGAGGACATGCTGCTGAATTTGCCTTGACAAATATATATAAATATTTTTTGTGATCTCTTGTATCAATCTTTATTTTAAAGTATGAATTTGTTCTGTACAGTCTATTGATAATGGATTCTTTTTATTGTCTTCATTTTTATAATAATTTTATTGAATAAATATTCCCTGGCAAACTAAAAATAGTATAGCTTTTTAATACAACTCAATAGAACTTTATTTGTTTGAATAATATTTCTCACAGAGACAGATTATAAATTCATATTCGAATTTTCGAGTTGGATTTTTGCTCAAAACTCACAAATTCAGTTGGGAATAATCCAAACTTGAATTTGAATACGAGATTTATCATACCTGGACCCTGGGAACAATTTAAATTCGACTATTCGCCGCCTAAAACCTGCCAAGTTCATGTAAAAGTCAATTGCAGAGGTCCAGTGACCCATTTGAAGATGTTAATAGCCTTGCTGACATTCAAGTTTTTTTCAGAGAAAAAACTCAATTGGAGTTTAGTCTAATTAGATTTGAGTTTTTGGTTCGGTAATAAACGTCTAAAACTCAAACAAATGAGTTTTTGGATTATTTGATTTTAATGGAGTCTATGGGAGACGTCAGTAGTTATGGGCGAATTTGCGCCGTTTCGCCTCGTCGGAAAATTCCCAAATTTCCCGCGAAATTCGCAAAACGGCAAAAAATTAGCACCGGTGTCTAGTTTTTGACGCCGGCGCCCGTTTTTGACGCCGGCGTCCGTTTTGGGGAAAAATTTTTTTGACGCCGGTGAATTTTTTCAGGCAAATTTTCGCCCATCAGTAGACGTCAGTTCTGTAATTTCTGGATAATTTTTTTCCGGATAACCTGTACAGAATAAAAGCAAACGTGCAATATAGAAATTGAATCACTTCAACACCTGCAGTCTGTATGGGAATTTGATAAATGTATTTCTATTATTGGACCTTCCTTCTTTCTGTAACTGATTTAAAATCCTGTTCTCCAGTCCATTAACACAAATAGCACTCCACTTCTTACTGATGAAATTGATGGTGCAAAGATTTAGAAAAAAATAAATAAAAATTGCACGTTCAGAGCCGGCTAACAGCTGACTGTTCCTCGGTCCATGAATAAATTTACCTGCAGCCAGACAGAAGCCATATGTTTGGAAGTGGCTGTATTCACTTGCTGAAAATGTTTGCCTTTAACCAGCACTTCAGGTTAGATTTGAAATGGCAACTCTGCTTTTGTTCGTAAAAACATTTTGCTCTTATTGTTGCTTCACCCCTGAGACCTTGCTTGCAGCTAAACAATTCTTATAAATAAACATATTTCCTCATTAGAGGTTGGGGCAAGGTTGTTTATTAAAGTGTGCCTTACAGCATGCATTGCTTAAAGTAGCCATTATCTGCATTGTACAAACAAAGAACGTCAGCGACAATCTACATCAAGTATTTTGTTTTCATTATTTCCTACTGCTGTTAATAGCCTGCTTCATTATAAATACTTTGGAAAACAGAATCATAATTTTTCCAGCTCATACAATCTTTCTCACCACACTCACACTAAGAATGCACGCATTTCTGAGCATAACAATTTCATTTCACTGTTGTCATTTCCCTAATAGGCCACCGTTGACCTCTCTTACCAAATGTTGAAGTCTTCCCATTGTCTCAAGACATTAAGGTTTCATGCTATTCTAATTTGACTGTAATTATTGCTTGTCCTTTGCAAATCCAAGGATAAAAAGGCATTGCATGCAAAAGCTTATAAAGCTTGCTATAGCACCAAAACAGTGTTTGAATTGCTTAAGTTTTATTTCACCTCTGTTATCAACAAACAGAACAAGGGGCTGTAAATGGGAAAATAACCTAAAATACATAAAAGCTTACCTAACTAACAGCTAATTAAAGTTATTTCAGAAATAGCAATACAAACAGCTAACCTCCCTAAAGTATGTGTCTCATATGCAAATGCCCATGCTCACACACACACACACACATACATCCACTACAATAATTGTGCATATTCTGTTTACCAATATTATAACAAATACATGTTTTGTACATATACAATGTTGTATTTATTTAGTTATAGTTCCAAGGGTAAGATAGCTTGGAACATTTTCAAGATTCATTTACAATACAGACAAGAAAGTAATGGATTCTAACAAGCGATACAATAAATATTAAAATAATAAAAGCCAAAATGAAAGAATAAGTAAATCTAAAAGCTAAAAAAAATTGAAGAAGCCAAAATGAAAAATGAAAGGCCATGTCATACCAGACATCAACCTGTTTTGCAACCTGGTAGTCATTTTCACTTAAAAATCTGTCCTGTTTGTGCACTTATAGGCCGATACCATGTCTGTCAATGCACATCAAAGATGGGGCAAAAGGGAAAAGATTAGAGTTTCTCCCCCAGTGAAAACGCTTGGTATGACATGGCCCTTAAAAGAAATACATACCCCTAAAAATTGTCAAAATCAGTCTATCTGCAAAAGATCTAAGGAGCCATTTTTAATAAAATATACTAGTATACATAGTACATTTAGTGCATAGCACATTGGACAATACCAAATGATATATATTAACTTTTGTTATAAATACTAAAGGCTACCCCTGGCTATGATTCACAGTGTTCACACATAAACCAAGGGCACACATGCACTCTGTGTTACATCAGTCAATAAATGGACAGAGCTCTGCCTTTTATGCCCACATTTCTTCATCTAAATTATTTCCTGTCATGTGATCTCTGAGGAAGCACAGAGACCATCGCAAAATGGTGGCTCACGGTAAAGATTTAAAAGGGCAATGTTTACTTATATGTACTGATACTGCCACAAATGTTACACAGCTACTACTATACAAACTTTTTTATAGTAGGTTGAGGAATACCTAAAAACCTAATATATTAAGGTGCAATTCATTAAAATAAAAAAAAAAAAAACAGGCATTTTTAAATTAGCAAGTATTTCCAACACTAGAGCAAGGCGTTCCAGAATGGAAAACTGTGAAAATCCTTAAAGGGATTCTGTCATGATTTTTATGGTGTCGCTTTTATTTTTAAATAACACTCTTTATTAGTGATTGTCACGAAAAATGAAAGAATTTCCTGCAAAATTCGCAAATTTCCCAAAACAGCAAAAAAAACAAGAATCGCAAATTTTGACACCCGCGTCAGTTCTGATGCACGCATCAAATAGCGTTATTGTCAAATCAATGGGCGTCCGAATAATGTTGACGCGTGATAGTTTTGACGCAAGTGACTTTTCTGGCTCGTCCAAATTTTTTTGCCGCCGGCAAATTTTTGCGCCAGTTTCACAAATGTGTTCGCCTGAAGCGAAATGCAGAAATTTGCTGCAAATTCGTGCCTGCTGAATTTATGAGCCCATCACTACTCTTTAAATTGCAAATGATATCATTCCTAACTAGGGATGGGCGAATTTGACCCGTTTCGTTTTGCCTAAAATTCGCCACGGGCGAAATGTCACCGACACCCATTAAAGTCTATGGGCGTCAAAAAAATGTTGTCACGCGGCGAATTCTTTTTTGACGCGCGTCTTTTCGTTTTGACACACAACGCCATACAAGTCTATGGGAGTCATTTTTTCGGCAAAACAAGGCAAAAAAATTAGCCCATCCCTATTCCTAACCAAACAAGACTATATTTTTTTTATTTGTTATATTGGTGTGTAGGCAGCCATCTCAGGTCATTTTGCCTGGTCAGAAATGGCCTGTGCTGCACTATGGACCTGCTTTCTGACAGGCTATTGTTTCTTCTACTCAATGTAATGGAAGTAGTCGCAGTGAGGCATGAATATTTACTATTTAGTGCTGTTCGTATATCTACCAGGAAGTTGTCATCTGGTTACTGTACCTTCCCATTGTTCTGTTGATGGGCTGATGGGAAGTGAGGGGAGGGAAAGGAGGGGGGTGACAGCAGAGCAGTAGTAAAGAGTGACTGACGTTTATCAGAGCACATGACAAGGGGCACCTGGGAAACTGGCAATACGTCTAGCCCCATGTCAGATTTCAAAATTAAATATAAAAAAAAGTTTGCTCTTTTGAAAAACAGATTTCAGTGCTGAAGTCCGCTGGAACACTATTAACAGATGCATTTTGAAGAAAAACATGTTTTCCCATGACAGTATCCCTTTAACTCCCATTTATAATCTGAAGCAGGGAGTAGCAATTCAAATCAATTAATAATGTTGCTGCTGAGCTGCAAGACCCTATAATGCAGAATGGTGTTCAGCTCTAAAATGACTGATATATATAAATACTGTATATAAAATGGCTGTCATATAGAAATATATAAGTTTTTTTGTTTAATCGGCCAATGTTACTGACAGTCAGAACCTTTTTTACAATATCAAACTGCTGGTAGTTCTTAAGAATTCACCAGTTTGTTATTTGATAACTTTGCCCTGTGTGCTTTTTTCTGCTAATGTTTTCTCTCTTAAGATGTACAATGTATTGTAAGTCAAATTCAATGAAGCTAGTGATTCTAAAACAGTCTTTAACACTGCTCATTATACATGCACGTTGGTAAAACCTCAGACTGGAAAAAGTAATGGTAGCAGGACAGCTATGTGTCTGTGCTAGATTATTGCAACTCTTGCACTTTTTTACAGGACCAAACTGCGGAGATGCCAGCCTGGGTTTGGAAGTGATCTAAAACAGAACACAGAAGGTCTGGGTTCCACTGAAGAAAACAGTAAACAAAATAAAAAGAGATCGGAGAAGGTGTTTGGAAATAACATATAGATAAACCCTTAGAGTTACCTCTGCCTTGAAGGTGGTGGTAGCTCCAGGGCTACCCAGCATTAATAAGTGCTCTTGGCACTCCATACATTGTGTTTCTGCTTGAATCTGGCAATTTGCAGACATTTTACAGACTTTTGCCCAATGTATTTTTAGTAGATATATGTTTTTAATAATGGAATATGAAGCTAGGCTAAATTTATCTACAAAAAGTAAAAGAATGTAGAAAAGTGATATTTAAAAGTTACCACACACATTTATAAAGTGCCTTTTTAAGAAACCAGATTGTTTTATTTAGTGAACTTTTTTAGCCAAATGCATTAAAACACATTTTGCTGAAAGTGTTTACATTTTTTAAAAGACAGAGAATAATTTAACATTCAAAGCATTTTACAGATGTATAAACTGTTAAAACAAGGTCCATAAAAGTAACAGAAAGTGTATTCCCTTTTCATCATAAAATAATAATTATCAAGATGTTGCTGACTTTAGCAAATGTGCCTAGGCAGGCTTTTGTCCAGGAGTTTGTATAGTGGAACACTGGGTTACTAACAGATGCTAGAAATTAATGACCATCCCAGATTCTCCAATGTTACAGTTACACTAAAATTCACCATTTAATATAAATGCAAGTTATACACTAAGGGGGTTATTTATGAAGGTCTGAATTTATCTCAATATCGGCTGCTACAAACTCCGATCTAAGCCGCTCGGGTTTTTAATGCTTATTTATTAATGCATTTTCCCGAAAATTACCTTTGCGGGAAAAGCTCCGATTTTTATGATTTTTTTGTGAATTTTCCCCGAAAACTCCGACGTTTTCGGAGTTTTCACCCGAAAGCTCAGAAAATATTTTGAAATTGCCCGACCCCAACACAACCAAAAATCAATGGGACTGTTCCCATTGACTTTTATGCAACCTCAACAGGTTTGAGATGCCGTGTTTTTACATCCAGGCCCTCGGGGTTTAATAAATGATTTTTTTTTAAAGCCTATTATAACACAAAAAAATTTCATATTTCGGGAATTTTGGGGTATTCGGAGTTTAGTAAATAACACCCTAAGGGGGTTATTTATCAAAGTCTGATTTTATCTCAACATTTGCTGCTGCAAACTCCGATCAAATCCGTTCTGTTTTTATGCTTATTTGTTATTACATTTTCCCGAAAATTTGCTTTGCGGGGAAAAATCTGATTTTCCAAATTTTTTCAGATTTTTCATCAGAAAACTCAGATTTATGTTTTTTGCCCGAAAACTCCAAAAACTTTGGGGTATTGCACAAAACTCAGCACACATCAAAAACTCATTGGGAGTTCTCCTTTTGACTTATATGCAACTTCAACAGGTCTGAGATGCTGGATTTTCTGATACAGACTTATCCATCCTCGGGGTTTCATAAATTCCAAATAATTCGTAATTTTTTTAAAGTCCGATTTTATAAAAAAGTTCACACATTTTTCGTGATTTTTGCATTTGGAGTTTAGTAAATAACCCCCTAAATGGCAGTGTATTGGGTGTTTCCTATAATGAGAAGGATCTAGGGGTTTTTGGAGATAACAAGTTGTCTAATTCTGGGCAGTGTCATTCTGTGGCTACTAAAGCAAATAAAGTTCTGTCTTGCATAAAAAAGGGCATTAACTCAAGGGTATGAAAACATAATTATGTCTCTTTATAGGTCCCTGGTAAGGTCCCACCTGGTTTATGCAGCGCAGTTTTGGACTCCAGTCCTTAAGAGGGATATAAATGAGCTGGAGAGAGTGCAGAGACTGAGTGCAACTAAACTGGTTAGAGGGATGGAAGACTTCAATTATGAGGGGAGACTGTCAAGGTTGGGGTTGTTTTCTCTGGAAAAAAGGTGCTTGCAAGGGGATATAATTACACTTAACAAGTACATTAGAGGACATTATAGACAAATAGCAGTGGACATTTTTACCCATAAAGAGGATCACCGCACCAGAGGCCACCCCTTCAGAATAGAGTGGCTTGGATGATTTCCTGGACAGACATACTATCAAAGGCTATTGTGATACTAAACTCTATAATTAGTATAGACATGGGTATATATAATGCATGTAAAGGTATGGAAGGGTGTGTGTGGATGCTGGGTTTTCATTTGGAGGGGTTGAACTTGATGGACTTTGTCTTTTTTCAACCCGATTGATTTAACTATGTAACCATCTATTCTCCTACTTACAATAGCTAGTCACTTCAGACATTTGTTCACTTGTAATGATTCACCTGTCTCCCTCTCTCTCCTTTGCCATAGTAATTGCCTTCTAGTTATTTATTTTTCAAAAAATTCTTTCCTGTTAGTATGATCCCATCTTATCCAGCACACAATTTTGAGGTAAAAATTATTAGAAACCTAAAAAGCATAGAAGAAACATCTTGCCACTAAATATTGAAACTTCCGCACACAACCAATATGCCAGCAGCAATCTCAACCACTCATTGGCAGAAACTCCATTCAGTATATGTGGATTCTTATATTCATTGATTGAACACATTTCTAAGATTATTTAGTAAAACAATCCTATTTTTACAGACAGTATATACAGTACACCTGGTTCTTTTGTAATTAATCACAGTGGGTTTTTCACAAAGGTCTGAAATATGTGGCTGCACTCTGCACTGTAAATTGTCTATAAAGGAAAGAATTTTAACAATATGATATAGTACTACTCATTAGCTCAGGTTACTGCTACCCCAGGATGTTCTCTGTCAAGGTTATCTAAGTCATTCCAAGTGTGTTCTACTGGGACCCCACTCATTGGTCCATGACAGGCAACAGATTCCCAATCTGCAAGACATTATGAGTACACAGTAAAATAAGCATTGAATGTTTGACTTGGAAATGGCTGTGCTTTGTGGCAAAATGTTAGCAAACTATTATTCAACAACACCAGTGTTAGGAATATTAATGGGCGACCCTGCCCCCTATCCCTCTAATGCAATTTTTTATGGCCTAGATACTTGTCAATATACTGTAAATTTAAGTTTCCTTTTCTTCCAACACATTTTAACATCTTAATTCTAGCTGTCCGATACTAGTAAGCTATTAGTGCACTTTCCACGGGCAAGGGGGACGATAATTATCCCAGTGGTCACCTGCGCCTCCTGGGTGGTGGGCACTGCCACCAATTAAAAAATTTGGGCACAAATAAATAATAAAGACCCTTGCATAAACAGTAACATCCTTAATTTGTGCCTGCCACTCCCAGTTAACACCACCCAAAGCAAAAAACAAACTTGGGGCACATTATTTCCGCAGGTCTTCTGAATGCATTGCCCCCTATAAACCCCCCTAATGGCAGCCTAGCTAGCCACCTGCCTTGACATGTAGCCTGTCCAAAGCCATGATTTATGCCTAACCCCAGTCTGTTCTATGTTTTTTCAATGTACGCTGTTAGTTCTGCCACTGAAGGTCCCTTGGTCCCAAAAGGGTGATGGTGACGACCACTGTTGTCAAGGGTTTGCTTGTTCAAGCAAGAGTTCTCTCTATCTCTCTCTACTGATAATTATGCAATTAACTTTCACAACTTAGCTGCTAAGGTACTTCAAATAATGACATTCAAATAAAAACATTCTGGTAAGGCCAAATTAAGAATAAGTATGCAGCCCGGGACCTGCCTCCAATTTTTCTAGAATTTGGTGTCTCTAGTATTCCGTATTAAATATTAAAACATAGGCTTTTCTAGAAATTTCATGTCAGCAGAATATTTCTGAGCCTTCCATTTCTCCTTCTGTCCTACCCTCAAACTCTATCTTGGTCTCATCTGACAACAACATTAATTTTCATATTGCATCTTACCTAATTTGCTCTCATACTCTTTGTCCATCTACATATTTGCTTCTGCATCTTTTGAGTAATAGCTTCTTTTGTGCCATACTGTAATTCTGTAGAGGCTAATATTGTGCAGAGCTCTTTTATAAGGTTGATCTGTAACTAGAAAGAAATAAGGAGGTGTAGGCAGCTGTGAAAAAAGACACATGATGGGATATGATAAGTGTATAGATAGGTTGGTATAAATATGAGTATATATGTGCACTGGGGTTCATTTGGAGGGGTTTAACTTGATGGACTTTAGTCTTTTTGCAGCCTAACTTAACTATGCAAGTACCGTATATACTCGTGTTTAAGCCGACCCGAGTATAAGCCGAGGTACCTAATTTTACCTACGAAAATTGGGAAAACGTATTGACTCGTGTATAAGCCTAGGGTGAAAAATGACAGATCAACCTTTTTCATTGCATACCGTACTTTTACTCAGTTATTTGTTTTGTTGATAATTCATGCACATACCACCAACCTGGTGCATAATGAACCACAACAGACTTTCAATGGGGCTTTAAATAGGTAAAGTTTATATGAATAAAAATATGTTAAATTAAAACATCATCTAGTATTAGCCCAACACTCACCTGGGCTGAAAGCCCTACCTACTAATGACACCCTAATCTAAGACTATTGCTACTGCACAAAAGTCACACCCTCGTCTTCTGAAAAAATGCTGCCCCCAAATCTGCCCAATACGCACTGCATTTTTAAGCTTTCCAAAATGTGTACAACTCACCAATAAATGCCCAACCTCGCGCTGTGCCTGCACCCTATCCACAGAACTCTGACAATGACAGACGCAGAAGTCAAGTGACCTCCCGCACTGGCTGATGGGCTGATTGTCAGAGAGGACGAAGAAGAAGCAGCAGCAGCAGCCCCAGAGTGAGTAGCTCTAAGCACAGGACAGAGAAGCTCATACAAGCTACATATTCTGTACAGCTCCTGTGCTTGTCATGCTGCTTTGTGCGCCTATTGTGCCATGAACCGGAGCTCCAGCGCGTGAACCGGAACTTACAGACGTGTGACAGGAAGTAGGAAACCTTTGCCGGTGCTCATGCCTGGGATGGCGCCGTGTCTGCTCTCCGTACATGAGTCTCTGCAGGATTCATTTGTTCCACAGGTGGCCGCACTTTGCAGCGAGGAGGCAGAGAACTTGGCCCGATAAAATCAACTCTCTTTCTGCGAGCTGGTGCAACCTTTCTGCCCCCTGAGTTCGGAAGGTGAGTGACAGTCACTGACAGTCCAGGACCGGGTAGTGGCACTGAGGGAGGATGGGGCAGCTAGGGGAGGATCTGGCCGGGAAAGGGGGAAGCGGCACTGCCCCGAGTATAAGCCGAGGTAGAGTTTTTCAGCAGATTTTTTGTGCTCAAAAACTCGGCTTATACTCGAGTATATACGGTACCTGTATTTAGCGACCCCATCTGTCAATGGAAGAAGCTTGCACCAGTACCTAGTGTGCTAATGTGTTTTGTGCTATGTACAATAACATTCATAATGTAATAACTGCATGAATTAAAATTCACAATGTAATAAGTTATATAGAGTACTGCATTGTGAACTGCACATTTAGCATAATATTTTCAGATCCAAAATGAAGTTTTACTGAGGTTGCATTCAGCCCTAGGTATGCAATTAACCATACAGTGTTACCACACTATGCATAACAATTTGTGGCTATGTGCAGGCATGACACTTGCAGTCCTAGCAAATGTCATTAAGCATTTTAAAATAAAATTCTCTTTGTTATGAGGTTTTCATTCTCAATTACTTCTAAGCAATCGCAATTACTCATATATGGAGAATACCTTGAACTTTAGCCACATGTGGGATGAATAAAATAGGTTACTGTCCTTCCTTTATATACAGTCACAATGTGCTTTATAAATCATAAATCAGAGCACACTGAGCAAGTGCTGACTACAGCTGCACTCTATAACTCCAGGACTGTCTCGGCATCTGCATTTCAAGTACCTGAGGCTAGAGAACAATTATGATACTTCTCATATTTGCTGACCGCAATGTTATCTTTAGGGGAGGAATGAGGCTTGGTAGAGCTAAATTATAAGCAATTTCAGCTTCAAATAGACCTTTTTGCAAATCTTTTATTTCTGGCAAGAAAATGTTCAACCACTAGGAAACTGTGGAACACATTGTCCTATTTCTAGAAACTGTTATTCCCTGTTCCTGCAGAAAAAGCTTTGCATGAAGTTACAAACACATTAAATGTGGTTAGAACTCTATTCCATGTGTGTATAATTTCCCCTGAGAACAGCTATAATTATTTTTGTTGCTTTTCTAAGATTCCATGCCTACTGTGTGATTCAGACACACTAAAGCAACATAAGGTCATCAACAATTACTGACCGTGAACTAAGAACACACCTGCTGATTTCTTGGTTAGTATGGTACAATATAAACTATAAAATTAATATATAAGAAAAATGACGAGAAATAGCTGATATACTTAATAAGCACCTTCAAGAATATTATGCTATATTTATTAATGTATGGAGAACCCTTCCTGTGGTCTCTGAAAATGTCTTGCTACAGCTACCAAGAAACGCTTTCTTTCCTGATACAGTTTAAGTGTACAAGGAGGCCAATAAATCATGCAAAAAAGATCAGACAAGCTACAATTTATATGGAAAAGGGTACTGCAGCAAGCAGTAAAAAGAATCCAAATGTTTTTTTTTTAAATATGTAAATAGTAATGAAGCAGGAAGAGATGGGACCCTTAATATCAGAGGGGGGTTAGCTGGTTGACGAGAACAGAAAAAAGCAGTGATTCTGAACTGTTATTTTTCATCTGTCTACACAAATGAGTAACCAGTTAACGAAGGTCTATTTACTAGTAATACAACTAGAAACACATTTATCAAAGGTCGAATTTGTAATTCTAATTTTTAAAGGGATATTGTCATGGGAAAATGTTTTTTTTCAAAATGCATCAGTTAATAGTGCTGCTCCAGCAGACTTCTGCACTGAAATCCATTTCTCAAAAGAGCAAACAGATTTTTTTTATATTCAATTTTAAAATCTGACATGGTGCTAATGAATAATCATGCATGTGTAGGGCTTTTCTGAAATGGAAAGGAAACTTGTTCGTACAGAGGTTTTTGTTATTATGCAATTTTTATGTTACTTATAAGAAAAAATATGCAGCCGCTAGAGGTTCTTTAGGGTGGGAACCCTAAAGCAAACAATCATTGAGAACATGCATGATTATTCAGAATGAATCTATATAAGAGCAAAAGACATTCGCAATACAAAGCTCACATGAAGGGATAGACCAGTGATGATCTATCCATGGTCCAGTGATTGTTATTTTTTTTTTAATTTAGAATAATAGAATCCTGGCATTGTGGAGATTATTCTTACACTCTGCCTTTAATCCTTTTCAGCGTAAATGCATCAATCCTCTTAGGGTTACCGCTTACCAAGTAGTTAATCTTTAGATAAAGGATGAGGAGAGCACTCAGAGAGCAAAAACTGCTGTGATCAAAGTTTTAATGCAAGACTACATGATTACACAACATATTTATGGCCTTGCGTACCCTTTCTCAAGTGTAATACTCAGGGCTACCATCAGAAATCCCCAGATCCTGCCCCCAAGCTCCACCCCCCAAAAAAAATTGTGGTCTGGGCCCCCCTACAAGTTAAAACAAATCATTAGTGGTCAGCCCCCATATAAATTATAAAAAAACATTGCTAGCTGGGCTACCTATAAAAGTTTTTAAAAAATTATTAGTGGTCAGGGCCCCCCTATAAGTAAAAAAAAAAAATCATTGTAATAACCCTGCGGACAATGTTTAGATAGCTGATGCTTTGTATAGCAATTAGACTGTTACAATTGACTCTGAGATTGTGTGGAACCTTGCAATTACTTAAGCTTTTATAAACATTTGTACTTTGTATCCAATGTTTATACATGTACCTTGTAATTTTTCTTTTTGCTTTTCTTAAAACCAATAAAAATTACTTTTGGAAAAAAAATCATTGATGGTCAGACCCCCCCCCATAAGTTAAAAAACATTAGTGGTCAGGGCCACCCCTATAAGTCAAAATAAAAATTATTGATGGTCAGGCCCCCCCCCATAAATTCTAAAAACATTGGTGTTCAGTGGAACCTACCTTAGTTTCTTCTTCAGCTTCTTCTGTTTCCTATGTCCCATTTTTTTATGGTTGTTTTCCAGTAGTTCTGGTCAGGAAGCTGCAGAATCAGGTAAGGTGGGCAGAGCTGTAGCGCCTGCACGTTCCTCCCCAGCTTCTATACTACTAGTTTCTTGATAGATCGACACAGGGATTTGATAGGCCGGAGGGTGAAATTTGACCTTCCCTCCCAGCTTATCCAATCACCATGCGGCTCTACCGGGACTTCATGAAACCAATAGTTTAGAAGCTGGGGAGGGGGGAAAGACTTGTGTAGAAGAAGCTCCGCCCTCCCCATCTGATTTTACAGCTTCTTGACAGCAGTTGGGGCCCTGCTACAGAGTGAGTACAGCGGCTGGGCCCCCCTAAGACCCAAAAAGCACTGGGCCAACTGTCCCCCCTAGTCCCCCCTGATGGTGGCCCTGGTAACACCATACAGAATGTGAGAGCTTATTAAATACACCCTTCCCATCTCCCCACCACAATTCAATGTAGGTAATTAGCAACGTCAGGTGTGTCCAGGAGCTGAACAATAAATAAAAGTCACTTCCATTGCATAGTGCAGAAAAAAGTCTTTTGCATTTAGCAAATAAGTCCATTACCTAAGAAAAAACATTTTTAAATATTAACAGCATTAAAACCATAAACACTGTATCCAACAAGTGAAACATTTTGGTTGCAGCCACAATGTGTCCATAGATCTGAAACATTTTCTATCATTTTTGTAAATAGCAAAAGAAAAAAACGTTATTGTCATAAAACAACCAAGCCAAAGGGCATAGTTAGTACTGCACACACACCAGAAACAACAGAAACATACTGAACTCATCATACTGTATATAGTACAGACCAATTTAACGCCAGCGTAATTAGCTTTACGTTACCTTTATCACTCTATGCTGCTGGTGCATTCTGTATTCAGGACCTGCAAGTTTGAGAGAAGAAGAATGATACATTATACATTGCTATTTGATATTTTAACCATTACAAAAAAGGTTTAAGGCTCCAAGAATCATTCAGCCCATCTGGGACTAATGTATTCAGCCTTTTTATCCTTTTACCTTCAGTCTGTAATAATCTCTTATATCTATCCCCGCCTCTTTTGTCATAATTTCTTCTACTAGGCACCATTTCAGTTGCATCACATTGCGTTTAAGTTCATTAAAATGTCTTGAGACCTGCTTGTCGGTATTTGGGTTTTTCCTTATATATCCTTTCCGTTCCGGAATTCTTTTCTTAACCTCCCCTTTTGTCTGCCCAACATAGCCCAGACCACAAGGGTATTTTAGTAAATATACGACATATGTCAAGTTGCATGTCATTTAATATCTATGGTGTGAACCAGGCCCGGACTGGCAATCTGTGAGTTCTGGCAAATGCCAGAGGGGCTGCTGTAAGTTCCCATAGACAGTCACTATTTAATGGGCTGGTTGAGGACTATTTGGACCTCTGTGTATTTGGAATGCCAGGGCCTATTTTGACTCCCAGTCCAGACCTGGTGTGACCTTTAGTCGGGTGGTTAATCCTAGGGCCTTTTATTATTGCAGAACAGCAGTTACATTCTAAGCAAGAATATATCCCATATTTAGGTTTACCTTTGAACTTACTTCTCCTGGATCTAGTATCAGAGGGACAAAGTATTTATTTTATAGCAAAAAAGGGGTGGCTGTTTAAATAGATGACCAAACTTCTGGTCTGAATGGATCAGTGGCCAATACCTCTTTTTCTACTTTATCACTGTTTTGGTTGAATGTGGATACAAAGGTTATTCTATCATTTAGTCTTGTATTAAAACTTTGATCACAGCGGTTTTTTTTTCTCTGAGTGCTCTCCTCATCCTTTATCTAAAGAATAATAGAATCCTTGTACTGATTTTTTTTTTTTGCACAACAACAGGCCTAGCTTGGTTATAATGATCTGTACCTTATCCACTTTCTTTGCACTAGATAAAAAAATTATTATTTTTGCTGTACTTTCAAGGTACAAGTATGAAGTATGATATCACCTAATACGTTTCAACCATGGTGAAGCTTATGCAATATAACCTGAGATAAAGAAGATTTACTTTTGGATTTTGAGTCATGCAGTGTATATCTCAGCGTTAAGCTTGGAAACGATGGTCTATTTCTCCAACAACAAGCAAACTTCATGTATTCCATCAGTGCCTGGTACAGGATATATTGGCATTGATTTGATTAACTAGTTCATGCAATACATTCCAGAGGGGCACTACAGTGTGATCAAAGATATATTAAAGGTCAGGTTGACCCAATTTGTGCTCAGCAGGGTTCTCTAGCTAATTCACAATATGCCAACCTTAATCCACCCCTCCTTTTAAAGGGGAACTAAACACTAAACATTAATATGGTTAAAAATGCCAAATTTTACATACTGAACCTGCCGTACCAGCCTAGAGTGTCAGCATCTCAATAGCAGAAATAATCCAGGCCTTCAAACTTGTCACAGGGGGCCACCATCTTGGAAAGTGTCTGCGCAAATTTACAAACAGGAAATTAGGTTTGTCTGTCATATAAGCTGATGCTACAGGGCCGATTATTACATTCTGATGCTAATTGCACTGGTTTCTGAGCCGACATGTAGTAATTATCTGCATTAAGTAATAATCAGCCTTATATTGTGACATTTCTATTCTGTATATACAGTATATTGTGAGAAAGCCCCTAAGCTCGGTAACTGACAGCAGCACAGAGAGCAGAACAGTGCAATGAATCAGCAAAAAAAAAAAATGGAGAGCTACAGGTGCATCTTGGAGATCTTTACTGCTAATGAGCTGTGGTTGCCTAATTATTTAGTTAAGCTTTTAAATGTAGCTTCTGTACTCAGCCCTATGTGCACTAAAACGTGATTGCCCCCAGCACATTCTTCTTAATTTGATAGAGTGATGTTTCATCACCTTTAAGGTTACTTCTAGGCAGTTGTAATGTAATTAAAGGTTTAAATGACTAGTTAAAAGGTGACATTTTACTAACTACATGTTTAAAGTGTAATATGATTGGTTGCTGTGGGTTACTAGACCTAATGCAAATTAAGGACATTTTTCCTCATCTTCCTTGTGTATAAATTTGGTGTATTAATACACAACTGGTTAACAGTTGCCACTAGGGAAAGAGGCTAAGGTCCATGCTGGATGCTGCCTCAAATTTGACTACATAGGAAAGCTGAGCAGCAAACTGGCAAATGCGTTTCAATGCAATATAACTTCATAGTTATTCACTGTATAAATAACAAAATGTGAGTTATACACTAAAGGAGTCATTTAAGTCAACAAGTGCAATGAATTAAGTGCAAAATGCAGCATTTCGTAGAATTCCAACATCATTGTCTAACTGGGTCATTTTGTCTGACATAATTCCGTTGCACCTGATGCATTTGCAGCTAATGCATCAAAATAAACCGTTCTCTATATCTATTGATGCACAGCAACTTTCTTATACAATATCTAGCAGAATTAAGTCACAGGCAACTGGACATTGAGAGTTTTTCTTGAAAACATTTCACCACTCATCCGAGTGGCTTCTTCAGTTCAATTGAAGTGGTAGGGTATTCCCCGGAATTTGAAGAAGCCACTCACATGAGTGGTGAAATGTTTTTCAGAAAAAATCTAACTGTCCAGTTACCTTTGATTTAATTCTACTAGATACTGTATATCATGACCTGGATAAATGAAAACTTCATAGACAACTTTCTTATAGTTTTATTGTCCCATTACTTTTACCAATTTAGAAAGCACAGGTGTGCCTTTAGACCCGAGGAACTGAAATTTCATTTAAAGCAGAAAAAAATATTCTTTACATTTATAACATTGAGGTTGTGATGAAAGATTCTGTTAATGTCCTTAAAGAGTGGTTTGGATAACTTCTTGGACAAGCATAATATTCAAGACTATAGTGATCTTAAAGGGATACTGTCAGGGGGAAAAACATTTTTTTCAAAATGAATCGGTTAATAGTGCTGCTCCAGCAGAATTTTGCGCTGAAATCCATTTCTCAAAAGAGCAAACAGATTTTTTTATATTCAATTTTGAAATCTGACATGGGGCTAGACATATTGTCAATTTCCCAGCTGCCCCAAGTCATGTGACTTGTACTCTGATAAACTTCAATCACTCTTTACTGCTGTACTGCAAGTTGGAGTGATATCACCCCCCTCCCTTCCCCTCCCAGCAGCCAAACAACAGAACAATGGGAAGGTAACCAGATAGCAGCTCCCTAACACAAGATAACAGCTGCCTGGTAGATCTAAGAACACTCAATAGTAAAAACCCATGTCCCACTGAGACACATTGAGAAAGAAAAACAGTAGCCTGCCAGAAAGCATTTCTCTCCTAAAGTGCAAGCATAAGTCACATGACCAGGGGCAGCTGGGAAATTGACAAAATGTCTAGCCCCATGTCAGAATTCAAAATTGAATATAAAAAAATCTGTTTGGTCTTTTGAGAAATGGATTTCAGCGCAGAATTCTGTTGGAGTAGCACTATTAACTGATGTGTTTTGAAAAAAAACATGTTTTCCGATGACAGGATCCCTTTAAGATCTACAGTTTGTTTAGTATAGGCATGCGTTTATAGTTTTCATATGTGAGTATTTATATATACAAATAATAATATATAAGACTTACAAATAAGCATTGAACCGAGGCCTATGCCATATTTTATTTAGAATTATGGGCTGCATGTTGTATGATGAAATCAGTGGCTGCATAATTGTGCCAAGCTGATCCATAGGATTACCTCGACCTTACATTCCCCACAATAGGGTTAATAATTATATTTGTTCCCTCTGATATTTATCCTAGGAGATAGAATCCCAAAATTAAAAAATCCATCTCAGAGGATGGTGAATCATATTCTAACAGCAGCAAGGAGACTAATTGCAAAACATTGGAAGGCTCCCAGATCTCCCACAGAACAGGAGTTCTTGGACAGGATGAGGTTTATACGTAGGATGGATTATTTGACAGCTCTGAAACATGATAATATTGACCTATTTAATAAAATATGGTATAATTGGGATCTGATAGAGGGGCAAAGGGGGAGCTTTCCAACCCGGGGTAAGTAGAATTAATTCCACGGGGACGTGGTCTGAATAGGATATGTGGGGCAATAAATTGAGAACAGAGATGGAGGTAGAGAGTGGGGTAGTGAAACAAGAGAAACTGTATATGAGTACCTTAATGTATAGGAAAATTATAAGTGGCTCGGTATGCAGCAAGAGGAGCTTTATGGGAGATGAACATGTTAATGTATTAACATAGGATGATGCTCTGTATGTATGTAACAATGCCAATTGTATTGTGTTTTGGCCCTATGTGGGCAAGTTGTAAGTTCTACAAAATGATAAAAAAAAAAAAAAAATTATATTTGTTTTACGTTCAATTACCTAAACATATATGCACATATATTTCTTCAATGAACCTTGATTTTCATGAAGTGCAGACTCCATTTCAGATACGTAAATTTAGTTAAAAAAGTTGATGCATGTTCTGTAATAAATCTTTGTATCAAACACTACTGCTTGTACCTGTTTTGTGTAAGTGTAATGCAGAACTTCATTGTCAAAGTGTAAGGACAAATACGTTTTATTGGGAGACAACTTTAGTCTCCAAAGGATTAATCACAAAGTACAAAACATAACCACTTGTGTTAACCTTCCAGGCATCCGCTATTTATCAAACAGCGGTTACTTTGATGAATAGTACTGAGCTTTAAATGCAGTTTTGAGGGCTCTCTTCCTTCTAAACAATATTTGCAATAAATAAATGTACCCCGTAAATAAGAATAAGAATGTGCGATTATATCTACATTTTGATCCACATCAGAAATGAAGTGGCTCATTCCGTAAAAGGTCAAAGCATACATTTTCATGCAAAAACACAGTTTCATGCTATGCACTATATTAATGATTAATTCCTGGTCAAATAATCTATGATTTTAGAACTGCTCCTGCCACGTGGCAAAGTGAAACCTTGACTCAGATGCCCATGTGCATCAGGTAACCAGGAGCAGCAAAAAGCCAGCCACCTCTGGTAACTTGTAACCTTTGGTAAGAGCAAAATTTCTGTTTTTTTTTTAAAATGAAAACTTTTCTAGTGGAGACCACAACTCTGCTTTCTGCACTAGTGATGCAGTCCCCTCAAATAGCTCCAACACGATAGAGGTAAGTGCCTGGGATGGAAGGGGGGGGGGTTATTTTGTTGTGTCAGTGTCATTGAGTTCCACCCTGTTCATTTAGGGGCCAATTCACTAACTTCGAGTGAAGGATTCGAAGGTAAAAAACTTCGAATTTCGAAGTTTTTTTTGGGCTACTTCGACCATCGAATGGGCTACTTCGACCTTCGACTACGACTACGACTATGAATCGAAGGATTCGTAGTAAAAATCGTTCGACTATTCGACCATTCGATAGTCGAAGTACTGTCTCTTTAAAAAAAACTTCGACCCCCTAGTTCGCCATCTAAAAGCTACCGAAGTCAATGTTAGCCTATGGGGAAGGTCCCCATAGGCTTGGCTAACTTTTTTTGATCGAAGGATATTCCTTCGATCGTTGGATTAAAATCCTTCGAATCGTTCGATTCGAAGGATTTAATCGTTCTATCTGCGCTAAATCCTTCGACTTCGATATTCGAAGTCGAAGGATTTTAATTCATAGTCGAATATCGAGTGTTAATTAACCCTCAATATTCGACCCTTAGTGAATTGGCCCCCAAGTGTTATTAAACTATACAACCCTTATTTACTTATTAACTACAGTATATGCTGATTTGCCTTTTCAAACTGAGACTACGACATCAAGCCAGTTACTTATTGTTAAAGGAATAGTCACACCAAAAAGTGAAAGTGTTTTAAAGGAATGACAATACAATGTACTGCTGTGTTGCACTGGTAAAACTGGTGTATTTGCTGCAGAAACTTCATAATAGTCTGTTTAAACAAGCTGCTGTGTATCAATGGGGGCAGCCATTCAAAGCTGAAAAAGTAGAAAAGGCACACAGTAGATAAGATAGGCTCTGTATTATACAATGGGATACTTTAGACTTTATATGTTATCTACTATGTATCCTGTGCTTGAATGGCTGCCCTCGTGGCTAGACAGCAGTTTGTTTATATAAACTATAGTTGTGTTTCTGAAGCAAACAACAGTTTTACCACTGCAGGGCAACAGTATATTATAGTCATTCTTTTGAAACAATTTCAGTTTTTGGTGTTACTGTTCCTTTAAATGTACTCATGTTCTGCCTAGGTGTCATAGATGTAATGATAAAGGCATCTTATATCTGATACCCCTGAAACCAGTGATAAGTCAGCTCTTCTAACTAAAGGTGGCCATACACAGTCCGATTTAAGATGCAGGTTTGAATCAGCAGCTTATCTGAGTATGTATGGAGCCCGACTGATATCTGGGCAATAACTGGGCAAAAGTGAATCGGACGTCTACACTGCAATCTGTTTTTCAAAAGAGCAAACAGATTTTTTTTACATTTAATTTTAAAGTCTGACATGGGACTAGACATGTTGTCAGTTTCCCAGGTAGCCTCAGTCATGTGACTTGTACTCTGATAAACTTCAGTCCCTCTTCACTGCTGTACTGCAAGTTGAAGTGATATCACACCCCTTTCTTTTCCCCCAAGAGTCCACCAGCAGAACAACGGGTAGGTAACCAGATAACAGCTCACTGACACAAGATAACAGCTGCCTAGTATATCTAAGAACAGCACTCAAAAGTACAATCCAGGTCCCATTGTGACACATTGAGTTACATTGAGTATGAGAAACAACAACCTGCCAGAAAGCAGTTCCATCCTAAAGTGCTGGCTCTTTCTGAAAGCACATGACCAGGCAAAATGATCTGAGATGGCTGCCTACACACCAATATTACAACAACAAAAAAATACACTGGTTGGTTCAGGAATAAAATTATATACGGTACAGTGAATTATTTGCCTTATAAACAGTGTAATTTAGAAATAAAAACTACACCATAAAATCATGACAGAATTCATTTAAACAATGGTTGCTTCTCTACTGCAGTACAACAGTATTTCATGTAAGATAAGGGTAAGATATATTCATCAGTGTTACTTTAACCCTTTAACCGCCAAGCACGTACGGCGTACGTGCTGGCGGTTCAGGGCTCAGGCTGCCAAGAACGTACCTCGTACGTTCTTTTGCAGCTGAGCCCTTCTCTCTGCATCGGCGGCTTTTGCCGCCTCTGCAGAGAGTCAGGAGGGTAGACAGCCCCCTGGGCAACGTGGCTGGGGGGCTGTCAAGTCGGATCTGCGACGCGATTGTCGCAGATCCGACTTCAAAGTAGCAGAAGCGCAATGTAAGCGCTGCTGCTGCTGGCTTACCTCCTCCTCGTCGCACCACGCGCCCAGTCACTTCCTGCTGCGCAGTAACTCTGCAGACACGCTGCCAGGAGTCGTCCTTCGGTTCCAGCGATCCTCCTGCTACAAAAACGGTAAGTGCACTTTTTTTTACACACTTACCTGCACTTACACATACCTACAGTACATTTATACACTTACATGAACATTTTAGTAAAAATTTGTGTTTTTTATTTTTTATTTTTTTATTTTAGCACACTTAGTCGATTTTGTACACTTATTTACACTTAATTACATGTATTTGCACACTCAGACAACTTTTATTAGTGCACAAATATGTATACACAAAAACTCACAAACAGGGGTTTTTTTTTTTTTTTTACTTATTCATTGTACTGTTTGTTTTGCCTAAAAGCATGTTATTTTGACAGCGTGACTATTGGATAATCGATTTCGGCCACTAATTACGCTGCCGGATCAATTATTTGTTATTTCATTGATTTACGCTATTTTTGTGGTTTTATTGCAATTTTATCCATGCATTATTGTTCCTTATGTATCTTTAGTATAGTTTTGCTGTTTGGTGCTTTGGTATAGAAAGATTTATTTTACTTAGTTTGATTCGCCAGAATATATGCTTTCCAAAAATATATGGGTTTCTGGGGGTCTTTTTACAGTTTTGGGGTCTTATGGCACATAACGCACAGTTGGGGCTCTCTTTTCTGCAGCTTAGTTGGCTAGCGTGAAAATTCATAGGCATGTTTTTCATTTGGGGTCTGTACACGCCACATACTTTGGTAAATCTATGCATATTGGGCATCAAACTATTTAGTAGACCTCTGACGTCCATATTTAGGGTGATTTTTCTTTATACGTAAAACAGTGTGTGTGATAAATGCGGCAAACTGCAACAATTTTAGGCGATTTTCAGAAATGTAAAAACCTCTGCGTTTAGAAAAGCTTTGCAGTTTGGTGTAGAAAGACGTCTTTATCTTTTTTGGATTCGTCAGAATGTGTACTTTCCAAAAATATATGGTTTTGGGGGGTCTTTGCTGTTAGGAGGGTCTTGAGGCATATAATATGAAGTCAAGGGTCTATGTTCACAGAAGGCGAATCGGCAGCAGAGAAAAATCATATGCACTATTTTCATTTTGGGTCCGCACATGCCAGCTGCCTTGGTATATCAATGCATATTGGGCATCAAACGGTTCAATTGACCCTTGGCATCAGTATTTATGGTGTTTTAGAATTGTATGTAAGAAATTGGGTGAGATAAATGCGGCCAATTGCAATATTTTTAGGCAATTTTCAAAAATGTAAAAACTGTTGCTTTTATCGCCAAATTTAGGAAAGGCTTGCGGCTTGGTACTTTGGAGTACAAGGACATGCATACCCAATTTGGATTCGTGGGAATGTGTACTTTCCGAAAATATATGGTTTTCTGGGGTGAATGCACTTTTTTTTACCTTTGCTCCCCCCAAAACTATGTATATGTGTTGATTTTGCAGTACCTGAAATGACAGACCATATGGGGGTCTTCCTTTTGGGGCCCCTATATGCCACGTGCTTGGGTACATCTATACATATTGGGCATCAAACTGTTCAGAGGACCCTAGGCTTTCATATTTGGGGTGATTTGTCTTGATACCTAAAAGTATGTGGGTAATACGATGCTGCAGGGTAGATATTTTGAGGTGATTTTTGGAAATGTCACCTAAATCACCAAATTTAGGAATGATTTGTGGCTTGGTACTTTGGCGTAGAAAGACATGCATACCCAATTTGGATTCGTTGGAATGTGTACTTTCCGAAAATATATGGTTTTCTGGGGTGAACTTACTGTTTTCTACTTTTGCCCCCCCCAAAACGATGTAAATGTGTTGATTTTGCAGTACCTGAAATGACAACTATATGGGGGTCTTCCTTTTGGGGCCCCTGTATGCCACGTGCTTGGGTACACCTATACATATCGGGCATCAAACTGTTCAGAGCACCCTAGGCTTTCATATTTGGGGTGATTTCTCTTGATACCTAAAAGTATGTGGGTAATACGATGCTTCAGGGTAGATATTTTGAGGTGATTTTTGGAAATGTCACCTAAATCACCAAATTTAGGAATGATTTGCGGCTTGGTACTTTGGCGTAGAAAGACATGCATACCCAATTTGAATTCGTGGGAATGTGTACTTTCCAAAAATATATGGTTTTCTGGGGTGAACTTACTTTTTTCTACATTTGCCCCCCTCAAAACAATGTAAATGTGTTGATTTTGCAGTACCTGAAATGACAGACCATATGGGGGTCTTCGTTTTGCGGCCCCTATACGCCACGTGCTTGGGTACACCTATACATATTGGGCATCAAACTGTTCAGAGGACCCCAGGCTTTCATATTTGGGGTGATTTGTCTTGATACCTAAAAGTATGTGGGTAATACGATGCTACAGGGTCGAAATTTTGAAGTCATTTTTGGAAATGTCCCCAAAATCACCAAATTTAGGAATGGTTTGCGGCTTGGTACTTTGTAGTAGAAAGACATGCATACCCAATTTAGATTCGTGGGAATGTGTACTTTCCGAAAATATATGGTTTTCTGGGGTGAACTTACTTTTTTCTACCTTTGCCCCCCCCAAAACGATGTAAATGTGTTGATTTTGCAGTACCTGAAATGACAGAACATACAAGGAGGGGTCTTCATTTTAGGGCCCCTATATGCCACGTGCTTGGGTACACCTATACATATCGGGCATCAAACTGTTCAGAGGACCCTAGGCTTTCATATTTGGGGTGATTTCTCTTGATACCTAAAAGTATGTGGGTAATACGATGCTGCAGAGTAGATATTTTGAGGTCATTTTTGGAAATGTCACCAAAATCACCAGATTTAGGAATGATTTGCGGCTTGGTACTTTGGCGTAGAAAGACATGCATACCCAATTTGGATTCGTTGGAATGTGTACTTTCCGAAAATATATGGTTTTCTGGGGTGAACTTACTGTTTTCTACTTTTGCCCCCCCCCCAAAACGATGTAAATGTGTTGATTTTGCAGTACCTGAAATGACAGACTATATGGGGGTCTTCCTTTTGGGGCCCCTGTATGCCACGTGCTGGGGTACACCTATACATATCGGGCATCAAACTGTTCAGAGGACCCTAGGCTTTCATATTTGGGGTGATTTCTCTTGATACCTAAAAGTATGTGGGTAATACGATGCTGCAGGGTAGATATTTTGAGGTGATTTTTGGAAATGTCACCTAAATCACCAAATTTAGGAATGATTTGCGGCTTGGTACTTTGGCGTAGAAAGACATGCATACCCAATTTGGATTCGTTGGAATGTGTACTTTCCGAAAATATATGGTTTTCTGGGGTGAACTTACTGTTTTCTACTTTTGCCCCCCCCAAAACTATGTAAATGTGTTGATTTTGCAGTACCTGAAATGACAGACTATATGGGGTCTTCCTTTTGGGGCCCCTGTATGCCACGTGCTTGGGTACAACTATACATATCGGGCATCAAACTGTTCAGAGGACCCTAGGCTTTCATATTTGGGGTGATTTCTCTTGATACCTAAAAGTATGTGGGTAATACGATGCTGCAGGGTAGATATTTTGAGGTGATTTTTGGAAATGTCACCTAAATCACCAAATTTAGGAATGATTTGCGGCTTGGTACTTTGGCGTAGAAAGACATGCATACCCAATTTGGATTCGTTGGAATGTGTACTTTCCGAAAATATATGGTTTTCTGGGATGAACTTACTGTTTTCTACTTTTGCCCCCCCCAAAACGATGTAAATGTGTTGATTTTGCAGTATCTGAAATGACAGACTATATGGGGGTCTTCCTTTTGGGGCCCCTGTATGCCACGTGCTTGGGTACACCTATACATATCGGGCATCAAACTGTTCAGAGGACCCTAGGCTTTCATATTTGGGGTGATTTCTCTTGATACCTAAAAGTATGTGGGTAATACGATGCTGCAGGGTAGATATTTTGAGGTGATTTTTGGAAATGTCACCTAAATCACCAAATTTAGGAATGATTTGCGGCTTGGTACTTTGGCGTAGAAAGACATGCATACCCAATTTGGATTCGTTGGAATGTGTACTTTCCGAAAATATATGGTTTTCTGGGATGAACTTACTGTTTTCTACTTTTGCCCCCCCAAAACGATGTAAATGTGTTGATTTTGCAGTATCTGAAATGACAGACTATATGGGGGTCTTCCTTTTGGGGCCCCTGTATGCCACGTGCTTGGGTACACCTATACATATCGGGCATCAAACTGTTCAGAGGACCCTAGGCTTTCATATTTGGGGTGATTTCTCTTGATACCTAAAAGTATGTGGGTAATACGATGCTGCAGGGTAGATATTTTGAGGTGATTTTTGGAAATGTCACCTAAATCACCAAATTTAGGAATGATTTGCGGCTTGGTACTTTGGCGTAGAAAGACATGCATACCCAATTTGAATTCGTGGGAATGTGTACTTTCCGAAAATATATGGTTTTCTGGGGTGAACTTACTGTTTTCTACTTTTGCCCCCCCAAAACAATGTAAATGTGTTGATTTTGCAGTACCTGAAATGTCAGACTATATGGGGGTCTTCCTTTTAGGGCCCCTATATGCCACATGCTTCGGTACACCTATACATATTGGGCATCAAACTGTTCAGAGGACCCTAGGCTTTCATATTTGGGGTGATTTGTCTTGATACCTAAAAGTATGTGGGTAATACGATGCTGCAGGGTAGATATTTTGAGGTGATTTTTGGAAATGTCACCTAAATCACCAAATTTAGGAATGATTTGCGGCTTGGTACTTTGGCGTAGAAAGACATGCATACCCAATTTGGATTCGTTGGAATGTGTACTTTCCGAAAATATATGGTTTTCTGGGGTGAACTTACTGTTTTCTACTTTTGCCCCCCCCCCAAAACGATGTAAATGTGTTGATTTTGCAGTACCTCAAATGACAGACTATATGGGAGTCTTCCTTTTGGGGCCCCTATATGCCACGTGCTTGGGTACACCTATATATATTGGGCATCAAACTGTTCAGAGGACCCTAGGCTTTCATATTTGGGGTGATTTCTCTTGATACCTAAAAGTATGTGGGAAATACGATGCTGCAGGGTAGACATTTTTAAGTGATTTTTGGAAATGTCACCAAAATCACCAAATTTAGGAATGATTTGCGGCTTGGTACTTTGGAGTACAAAGACATGCATACCCAATTTAGATTCGTGGCAATGTGTACTTTCCGAAAATATATGGTTTTCTGGGGTGAACTTACTTTTTTCTACCTTTGCCGCCCCCCAAAACGATGTAAATGTGTTGATTTTGCAGTATCTGAAATGACAGACCATATGGGGTCTTCCTTTTCAGGCCTCTATATGCCACTTGCTTGGGTGCACCTATACATATTGGGCATCAAACTGTTCAGAGGACCCTAGGCTTTCATATTTGGGGTGATTTGTCTTGATACCTAAAAGTATGTGGGTAATACGATGCTGCAGGGTAGAAATTTTTAAGTGATTTTTGGAAATGTCGCCAAAATCACCAACTTTAGTAATGGTTTGCCGCTTGGTACTTTGGTGTAGAAAGACATGCATACCCAATTTGGATTCAGGGGAATGTATACTTTCCGAAAATATATGGTTTTCTGGGGTGAACATACTTTTTTCTACCTTTGCCGCCCCACAAAACGATGTAAATGTGTTGATTTTGCAGTATCTGAAATGACAGAACAAATGGGGGGTCTTCCTTTTGGGGCCTCCTATGCCACGTGCTTGGGTACATCTATTCATATTGGGCATCAAACTGTTCAGTGGACCCAGGATTTTATATTTGGGGTGTTTTACATTGATACCTAATGATGTGTGGGAGATATGTTGCTGTAGAGTGGAAGCTTTGAGGTCATTTTTCAAAAAATTCACCAATTTCTATAAAACATTATAACTTTAGGAAACAATTGCAACTTGGTGGTTTGGAGTACAAAGATATTTCTACCCATTTTTGATTCACCAGAATCTGTTCTTTCTAGTAATGGGTAGTTTTCTAGGGTAAACCTACTGTTAGCGGAATGTTTGGCCTTGAAATCAAAAGTATGCCGTTTGGGAAGTGTTGCTTTGGAAATTTGGTTGTGTACTGCTTGTAGATTTTGAGCTATACAAGTGAGAAATCTCCATAAAACTATATATATTTGGTATTGTCGCGTTCAGGAGACATAGACCTTTCTAAATCGGCTGTGTTCTCGTACATAAAATGAATGATGTTTCTGATATATGTGATTGTTCTTCGTGCAACATGATTTTTTTCATTTTATTTGACACTTAGAATCCAATATTTTATTAGAGAAGTAGAATTACACCAAAATTCTTGCATATTGTGAAAGTTCAGGTTGTCCTGAAAAAAACAATACATTGTTTTCCTGGGTTAACTAAAAGACCACCCCAGGAAAGGCCCTTAAAGTGAAAGAGTGCAAAATATCTAAAAACTGCTTGGCAGTAGATGTTCGCATCTAGGACAAAACGGCTGGCAGGGAAAGGGTTAAGACATTAAGCTCTGTGGACTGAATTTCACTTTATAAAGCTTTCATCACCACTCTACATAACTTTAGCTTTCCTTACACTTTCTAACATTCGCTTTCTTTATGCACATATTAATGCCCATCCTTATACACTCGTAATATGGGAGGCAAATTTAATATAAGTATTTTGCTGAAGTGCATTTGTGAATTTTATGGGAAACTTAAATGACAAATCTATTTATATACAGTGGAAGAAGAAATAAATTGCAACACCCACAAGTAGGGATTTTATTTTCCTATATTATCAGATGCACTAGTAAAAAATATAATCTACAATTCTTTTGGTTCCTGAGGGGTAATAACATTGTAGAGAATATATTGCACTCTAAAATTTTGGATTAGAGAATTATTGTTGGAGATATTTCACAAGAGGCATGTTGTATATTCCTTTAGCTAAATTACATGAGGTGCATTTGAAAAATACAAACTCATTATCTTTTCTGATTCTGAGATGTATTTTATACATTGGCACTGTGACTTTAGTTAGGAAATATCTGTCTTTACTACTGAATCTGTGTCGAAAAATATCAGGTGAATTTTAGAACCATTTGACTCAGTAGTAGGGCCAGATTCTGGCATTTACTTGTCATCGGGAATTGTACTTAATGTGCTTGTTTGTGTTCTTACATATGTTATTTCCAAACTCAGCTGTAGTATCTGACAGCTGCTGTTAAGATAAGCAATGTGCCACTTGCAACTGAAAATCATCATATCAGAAAGCACAGAAAATAGTGGAAGCTAGTAATGATGTTTTGTTTAATGTCACAAGTTTTTTAATTTAGCAGATCTGTAATTGAGAAATGCATATATGATCAGTGATGGGCGAATTTAGACACCGGCAACAATTTGACGCGCATTAAAGTTAATGGCCGCGTTCTCTCCAGCGTCGGAATTGTCACTGTTAGGGATGGGCAAATTTGACCCATTTCGCCAAAAATTTGCCACCGGCGAAATTGTTATGATGCGCATCTTTTTTTTTTTGACGCACAACGCCATACTAGTCAAATTTGCCCATCCCTATTCACTGGCTTTTTTTGCCTTCCTCTGGATCAAAAAAGTGCATATATTATATTGTATTCTAGGGGGCCCATTTACTTAGCTCGAGTGAAGGAATAGAATAAAAAAACTTCGATGAGCGCATGTGATGTCACATGCATGGCGTAGTGGGCGCGTTTAGGTCCGGTGCCTAGGGTGGCATCGGACCTAAATACAGCCCTGCTTCTATGGACTCTCGCTAACTCATTAATATCCTTTTTAGCACTAGAGACCAAAACTGCAAGGCATTTTCTAAATGGGGCCTTACCATTACTTTGTAAAGTGGAAGAATCTTCCTTATTACTCTTTTACTACAGCTTAAAACCTCAATTTCCCTTGCAGCTGCTGACTGGTATTGTTTGCTACAGCCAATGTCTTATCTACAATGACTCCAAGGTCCATCTTCATTGTGGATTTGACTTACACGGTCCGCTCTCATGTGCCATTGAGCTGCCAGTTTCGGAAAATCCTACTGTAAGTATGCCACATACTGGATGAATGGAACAAAATCCTAAAAATGGATATGGTTAAAAATGCCATATTTATATACTAAACTTATTGCACCAGCCTACAGTTTCAGCTTCACAACAGCAGTAATGATCCAGGACTTTAAACTTGTCACAGGGGGTCACCATCTTGGAAAGTGTCTGCGACATGCTCAGTATGAGCAACTGTTGAGAAGTTAAGCTTAGGAGTCATCACAAGTTAGAACAGAAAATTAGGTTGTCCTGTAATATCAGCTGATGCTACAAGGCTGGTTATTAAATGCTGATACTATTTGTACTGGTTTCTGTGCTGCAATGTAGTAATTATCGTTATTAAATTATAATATATAAGCGCCCCATCAAGGCAGTGTCCATGCGTCAGTCCTATCTAAGAGAAAAAAGTGTTATCTTTGGGGGGAGAAAGACCATACCTGCTTTTCTCTTTGTTTAGCGTGATCTCTTCCAAAGACACCATTAAGCGGGGGTTGGGAGCAGGCATTTAAGGAAAGCACCACCTCCCCATAATATATAATTTAAATAAACAAAGAAATGCAGCTCATCCCTTCCTTCATTGGGTGAACGTGGTCAGGCTTGATATACAAATTACAAAATGTACCACAGGTTCTCTCAGGGGGTTATATGTTGGAGTGCTGTGGTAAATTTTGAAATGTATATTACCCAGAGGTTCAACTAAGGCCATTTGCTATAAATGTTGGGTCATTAGAGATCACTAGATGCAGTATAGCATAATTGCAGGTCGGTTCCTCAACAACCTGTGGCATAACATTATCATGTAACAAATAACTTGTTCCCATGTACTGTTGCTCCAGTCAATATCTGGGTAATTAAAATCCTCCATAATCCTAATTCACACCAAACTAGCAGTCTTTTTCTATTTGCAACAGGGGTACCTAAATAACGTTCAAGTTAAGTGATGAACATGCCATCACCTGTTTCTTTTAAAATAAATAACCCCTCATGTGACTCAGTATGACACTGGGATGTTAAGCAGTCAAGTACTAAAAACCTTGTCACATTCTTATGCATTATTAGTGATTGTTATTTATCTGTTGAACATAAACCACCTTGAATATATTCATTTCAGTTTTCAGTTAGAACAATATAGAGCTCTGCTCAGTAATTACGAATAATAAAGATTTTCCCTCTTTACAATGTTTATTTCCTCATTCCATTGGTATTGATAAATCAGCATTTGTGATTTGTAAATCCATAAGGTTCACGTGTTCTGGTTTGTACCGAGAGGATACATATTGGCTAAAGCTCAGCAGGAGCACCCGAAATCTATAAAAAATACAACTAATTTGTAGAAAACTGTAATCAGGATGTAATTATCCCTCAGGGTTCCAAAGATATATCACTCATCACTTATCTTTTTACATGGGTTAAGCCCAGTCTGAGCACAAACAATCAGGAAAATTTACTGTTATATTTAATTTAACAGGACAGCAGAAACTCTTTAAGATTTATAAACAACACAAATCAAACAACACATGAAATATTTGTTGCAGATAAATCTAGGAAACACAACAAGAGATTAGCATCCTAGACATGAAAGTTACACATTAGAACAGTTATATGAAAAAACAATACATTTTGATCTTTTGTGAACTACTTTTCTTCTTTGTTCCCTTATTTCAGCTGTGTTTGAGTGCATACCTATAAAAAAAAGTTGTGTGTTAATGTCAAGATGTCATGATCGGCTCCCCAGGTGCTAAGCTCCATGGTCACGGCTCTTCTTCCGCCTGTAGCAGTCGCATTTGGACTCGGGAGGAGCCCTCACTACTCAGATGCCACCAGGTCTTAATAAAAGAGTTCAAAGGGTACAGATTTTTTACCAAGATGTAGGACGGGAGGCAACACAACTCAAACGGAATAGCATCAGACAGGCCAGGTCGGTACAGGCAGAGTTCCCAGGATAGTTAGACAGGCAAGGATCAGGATTGGAGAGTGTATAATTCACAAGGAATAAATACCCAGGAAGTTATACCTACAACGGCAATGAGTTTCCATTCAAAGCCCCTTGAAATTCTCTCCAAGACACAATGACATCATCACGCCAGCGAGTAAAACCCAGAAGTGCGCGCCATAGAGGAATTGGCACCAGTGGGGAAAAGAACCATGCGGCAGGTGTCTCCACCGGCCAATAGAAAATGTCTATTTTTGTAGGGTTTATTAGCAAGAGCTCAGAAGACATACTTTAAAACGAGCATTTTCCATAATATTTATAATATATCCTGAATGGCAATACATTAATTTGCTTACCATGTGTGTGATATCCCTAGCATATGCCAAATGAATTATCTAGTATGCTTGTTGCTCTGATAGCTGCAACAATGTTATGCTTATTTATCAATCTGAGCCACCTCCCCCTCAAACTATTTTGCATTTCCTCTGTGCTTGTTTCATTACCGTGTTTCCATGTTTTCAACAAATGTGCTTAACTAAACATTTATGTATCCATTTTAATGACTATCCTGGGTAAAAAAATGTTATATATATTTTGATTTTTCAGAATTTCTATGTTAAACATAGGTCTCAAACTGCTTCTAATAGCATTGCCATAGCAACTCACAATCCTATTCTTAGTTAAATAGGATTCCTGCTCTGCAATTGTAAATTAATTGCATATGTTTCACGCCTAAAATCATGCCACTGAAAACATGCAGACCCAGCAAAGAGACTTAGTTTTAACAGCTTTACTTTGAAAAACCACCAGTGGTAATTTGTTTTAATAAATACCTACACATAAAATATTTATTTTTTCTTACATAAGGTTTTATAAGTGCCAAGGAGCAGATCAGAGAAAAATGATTAAGCCCAGGTTAAAATGCACAATGAACTGATTACATTATTTGAGCTCCGGCAATCATCCCGAAATCAAGTTTTGATTTCTCTGAAAAATATTTTTTATATTTTATTATTTTAATTTAAGTTTACTTATTCTTATGGATTTATTACTGATTTATTTATGCCCTCAGTGAATATAACCCTGCTACTTTTCAGTACCATTAGGTTCACTGCCCTCTGCTCATCATCTAACCTGCTCATAATTTACTCTTAAAATAGAGAGTGCCGATATAATCCGGAGAGATCTGCACAATGCAGCAAAGACATGGACCAATAGCTTGGAGAATGGGTAGAAGGGTGCGATTTTGAGTTTGATTCCCAACATATTTCAAATGCCACTGGCATTTCTTGTTCCCTAACTAGCTAATTAAATGTTGGATTTCTCCTGTTCTCTAGAATTCTATTAAATAGTAAACAACAGACAGATACTTAATAGGTGTATGTAATCCATACTACAGATGTTTTGAGCTTCAGGATAGCTTTCTCTGCAGTATAAATTTTATCACCAAATAAAATAAAAAATGTGCCTATAATACAGACGTTATCACATTGAGCTCATACTTCTACAAACTTTCTCAATATGCCAGCTTATGCACTGCAGTGCACCCATGTGGACTCACACTGGTAATTACAGGCAGCTCTGTGTGAGGCATTTTCTTTAGTCATCTTATGGACTTTAGGCAAATTGTTGGAGTGCAGATCAGTCCCTTCAATGTGTGTTAGAACTCCAGACCTCACCTCTGGCCTGAGTTCTGCAGTAACAAAACAATGCTTCTCCTGTAGATGTTAGACAAGGTCATAATACTTGTACCACCCTCTTGGCCAGCCCCCTGGGGCCAAGGTTGTACCATCTTACCAATTACCAGTGCAGGTCCTGAGTTTCCTTTGCAAGGCGAAAGGGTACTGGGAAGTTCCTCTCTTGGCAGGGCCTCCACCTAATGAGATCCAGGAAAACACCTGCGGGTGGCCGCATTAGTAAAACAGTAATTACACACACAGTGCTGTATAACAATATCAACTTTATGCAAGATTAAAGGCAAAGTAAACATTCAGTTTAATCATATGCATTCACATAGCATGACCCACTACCCTGGGGAAACTGCGACAGTCCCATCTTGGCACCTCCCTGCTAGGCAAAGTCCCGCACTACTCACTACTACTGGACAAAGAGTCTCAGTCCCTTTTCCCCAAAGAGCACCATTGTTCCCAGGTAGCGCTAGCTGCCCAAACACCTTTCCCGCTGGACAAGGTATTTGCTCCAAGTGGCAAGCACACACAAAGCCTGTATCACAACAGGAGATACGCTGGATCCTTTTCTTTTCTCTACCCTCCCACAGGCAGACTCAGCCGGGGGCTCACACAGAGCTGGCAGGCTCACAAAGAACTGGAACAGGCATCCATGTGATGACATCCTCAAAGGCTCCAAGCTCTCCTAGCTGAACACACAACTTGCTTTATCTTCGCAGCTGAACTATAGCTCCCAGCACTGTCCATAGTGTGAGCACACAAAGTCCAGGTTTTGCATATAGGAGTTTAGACCCCCCTGGTCTAGCTCGCAGGCTTGGGGCTGCCACACCCCAGCCGTCCAGGGGCTCCTGCCCCTACATCTTTGCAGTAGCCTCTGTTCACCCTCTCTTTTAGAGAAAGTGAAAGCAGGAATGGCTGTGAGCACATGGCTCTCCTATATATCGAAATGTGGTGCAGCAGTAACACCTTGTGACATCCTCAGGTATCTGCCAGACATGCTGCTCAGGGACAAAGGCTCCAGCCCCTCCCAAGACTCAAGGAGACCCTGTATCTGCACAGGCAGGGGATTTTCACCATGTGGTTCAGACCATAGGGGAATTAACTCTATGGGTCCCTGCATACTATTTCACAGTTACACACACTAAACTGTAATATATGGGCACTTGCTATGTTTATATAAACCGCTTCTGTACCATAAAAGTGTCCCTTTTCCCTATGTCTGGAAACCACAGCTTCCCAGTGTCTCTTCACTGTCTACTCAGTGTTCCACCTCACAGTTTAACAGTGCCATTCTATAGATCTCTTTTACTTCATCACACAACTCAAAGTAGCCATGTCTCTCAAGTATTGACTCCCTTTTCTCACTTGGGGCAGATATTCAAGGGTCGAATTTCTAATTTATGGGAGTTTATAAAAACTCCCATAAATTCCCTAAAATTTGATTTTTGAGTTCAGAAGACCAATCATAATTTAATTTTTTTGTTTCAATTTGGGTGAATTTGAATTGAAAAAAACTTGATTTTCCAGATGCAACTAAACAACTCCAAATTGATCCCAGGATGTCCCCTATAGCCTTAAACAGCAATCTGGCAGGTTTACAGTGGCGAATAGTCAAATTTGAGTTCTTAAAGGGACAGTGCATGATAAATTCCAAAGTTCGAATTTTGAAATTGTTTTAAAATTTTGAATGAAATTTTAACTATTCCCTAGTCGAATTACACTAAAATAAACTTGAAAATTCAAATTCAAAATGCAAATTCAAAAATTCAAACTTTCAATTCGACCCTTGAAAAATCGGACCCATTAATGTTAATTAAGCAGGAGTATCAGCTTGGGTAACAGCAGTCTGAATTCTGAAATTTGCTATCCATTGTGCACATTTGTGAAAATACAAGGTAAAATGTGCTGGGTCAGAGCTGGCCCAACCTCATTTAATGTATGCTGTCACCCTTTACAGAATTCTGGTTTACATTATTGAATAAAAAACATTGTTGAAAGGACTAAAAAACTAAAAAAGTGCAAATGCAGCTGAAGTAACAAGTAAAAGCATCATTTCTGAAAAAGCTGTTGTGAATTAGCTGGTACTGTATGCCAATGCAGGTTCTTAATTCACCAAACACTCACTACAAGCACATTGATAAGAATACCGGGCCTGCCAAGGACAGAAGTTCAATCTCCCAGTTTTATCAATGAAGAGATAAATGAACACAGAGAGATGAACAGACCAACCAACCAAAAATGTAATTTTATCTCTGCTGGAATTTTCCCCCAGTACTGGACAGTAATAGCTGGTACACCAATGCAAATCAATATTTTCTATTTGTTAACATTAATTTACTTTAAGAAAATGATTTCATAGGAAACAAGTTTGTGCATAACTCAACTTGTAAGTTATAGCTTCTGATTTTATTGCATGAAGATGATCAGTAAATCCATTCCATTCTCCCTCTTGATAAATCAAACCAAACTGTACTGAAAGGTCTAAGATCATAACTTCCTTTTAGTTAATGTTAGGACAAGCAAAACTTTAATTCACATACAAATTGGCTTAGAAGTATTTTGTGACAACTGACAATGACAGTACAAGTGTAGAGTGTGATGCCCATACTCACTAATAAAGACTTATTTTATGTTTAATCTTACTAATGAAGGTATATTTTCCAATGATCTAGATTAAACTCATGCTGAGCACCTCATCTGTTTAACCTTTCAAGCTAAGATGTCACCTTGACCTGCGAGGGACTGGTTATACACAGTCAGGGTATAATTATTCTCCATCTATGATGTGTTACTAAAATTGATTATGTTCATTACTTGCTTCACAAACTAATAGATGGGATAGCGGGTTGTTTCAGGACTTTAATTAGATGTGGCATGTTATTACGACTACACGAAAAGTAACGTGTTGGTAGCTGCCAGTTGAGAAATGTCAACATAATTTATATCAAACTGTCAAGTCTTCATTTTTCAGTAATAGCCTCTGTAAGACTCCAGTTGACATCTCAGTTTTTAAAATGTGCATTCACAATTTTCATTTCCATTTCTTTATTAATATAGTAAACATTTAAATATGAAAAGAAACTGTGATATAAAGAACACTTATTCTAACAAACTAAACAAACAGCATGAAAACTGCATATTCCTCTTATAATAGAGATGTAAGAATCATTAATTATTGACATCACTAATCAAATTCTTATGATTAAGGGGCAGGTGGTTAGGTGAGGAGTGCGAAGAACCGATGCAGAGCAATATGTTTTAAACCACCATGCACCTGCCATAATAAATATCACGTGAGCAGGTGAAATATTTGCCTGTCAATTAAAATGAGGCATTGGGTTGTACAGGTGCTGGAAGGAGTGCCTTTAGCCAAAAGCAAAAGTACCCTTGTACTTAATGCCTGTCTACTACATGTATTAAATATGGCATTTTCATGCATATTGAGTGCTGAGCTTTGTATCTTACTCCATATGCCTTACAACCAAAATGCACTGCTGATAAGAGGATAAAAAGGAATACAGTAGTTCTGTACCAGGACAATGTAAACTGCAAGCACATTTTCCAGTTGGTTGGCTGCCCCATACATTTTTATTCTCTCTCTGTTACCTTTCAATAAACATATATATTTCTTGTTATCCTTGAGAAAGAGCACGGTTGGTGTTCAAAATGTCAGATTTTTTCAATAAATCATGATTTTCGTATTCCCCTTTGAGTGTGGTGCTATTTTAATTTATTAACTTTATTTACCAGCACCTTGGCATACATAATCTCAGGGGCGATTCTCTGACTCTTGCCACTTGAGGCGGCTCCTGAGATGCTGCCCCACCTCACTCCCTAGAGCTTACGTTTTTTTTGCACAGGAGTAGGTACAGAGGGGCCTCATTGCTGGTGCAGAGAGTGCAATTGATCTCTCTGCACTAGAAAAATCAAATTTCCAGTTCAATTATCTGACATGTGGATCTTAAAGTTACCGGGATAGGCTTTTTGCCACCCCCTGGTAACCTGTCGGTTGTTGCCGCCTGAGGCGAGTTTCTCAATTTACCCCATGGTAGCAGTGCCCCTGCATAACCTACAGCTGGGTCATTTCTTTATCTGACCAAACTCTAAATCACATCCTCATAAACAGCTATCTCCCACATCTTTATAAATGTGCTATAAATAACCTAACATAAGCAAATATTATAAATGATGGGGGAATTTATTCGCCAGGCGCGAATTCGCTGCAAATTTGCATGATTCGCCATCGGCGAATAAATTCGCAAAACGGCCGCAAAAATTCGCTGGCGAAACTTCACCAGTGTTAAAAAAAATGTCGCCGGCGTCCAAAAAAAACGGCATTTCGCAAATTTCGCCCATCACTAATTATTATTTTGTAAATAAAGCATTGGGAAATCATACTCCATGCCACATTTGTACTAGCCATTTCTGCAGCAAAGAGAGAAAGCTCTTCGCTAACCTAAACCTAAATATATTTATTTTCTAAAATTGATAAAGATATTAAAAGTCACCTGGAAGTTGCTTGACCTATATAAAAACACTCAGCCCATGGTCTTGTGCTTTAATATAATCACATAACTCCTTTGTGAATTATAATTTCTTCATAAATTACAATAGGGGTCACATCATTCACTATATAAATGTTGCTTAGTGGGTCATCAGTTAAAATCGGTGGCTGGTGTATTTTATAGTGAATAAACTACCACCTCTTGTAAATTATAAGGATATTATAAGTTACCAAGGAGTTTCATGACCATATAAAAACACGGGGCTGAAGGCCAAGTAACCTCTAATATCCTCATATTTTGTCTGATCCAAAAAAGGGGGGTTGTGGGTGCACTCCTAAGGCTAAGTAAAAATGTATAAAAGTACAACAGAAGTGCTAATGACTTGGCCAATTAATCAATGCACATTCCCTGTTCCCCTGTCTAAGTAATTCAGTATATATGCGAGTGCATGTGCTCACAAAGACAGGGGTTTAGAACTTATAGATAGGAAAGAAATGTTGCTTTTTTATGATCATGGAACTTTTCGGTAAAGTCTAATAGTTTCATAAACTTCCGTTTCTTGATCTGCATCTCGTGTACCATTCACTAATGGGAAGTGAAAGCAGTTAACAGGTAAGGGAAATGTAAAATAGTTTCCAGTTCAGTCTTGTCTTCCTCTAAGTTTTCATGCACATGAAGATTAACGTATGTTAAAGGTGCTTCCGAAAGATACTGTAATCACACATAAAAAGTGCCAAGACCCATCTTCATTTCATGCCCAGCATGCAGTAGATTACCCAAGGCAGGCTCCAGACTGTTTTAAATCTGTGTTGACCTTTCTTTAAAAGGGCAATACTTTGCTAAACCATGAAAATCAAGCATGCATTAAGATTTTTCTAATAACACAGTTAAAGTATAAGCATCATTACTCCACACAAGCGTGTTGGTGTATTAATAAAAACATTCCAGGCAGCGAGCTTACTTTAATTTAATGTATTTTACTTAACGAAAAGTAATTAGTATTTTGTGTTTATAATTACCTTATGGATTGTGCATTACATGAATTAATGTGATGTGTTCATACAGCTAATCACCCTTCCTTAATTATGAACATAATGTTAATAAAAATAGTAAACTTACCCTTCTTTTTAACCCATCTTAAGCATCTGGAGAACATTGTTAATCTAAATACTTTTTTCATCTAGTTTTTGCTTAGTTCTTTTAGCATTTTGATAAGAGAAATAGAATGTTTTAGCACAGTTCTATTGATATCTTTTGCAGAAACCAGCTATTTGTTGTTAGGCCATTGAAACAGAGCAGGCAACATATGCGGTATACTAAAGTGAGCAGATCTTGGCTTATAATGGGTCATAACATCTCTTATGACAATATATTATATATCATTTGCATAACACTATAAAACTGAATAAGAGATAACTGCCCAAATTCAATTCCATGAGAAAATGTTATTTTAAGGTTTATTATCATGTGAAAACTTTGGGTGAGATTAAATTGCGCCTAATTTCTCCTAATACAGTTTTTCCCATAGACATCAATAAAGTTTTCGTATGATAAATAAAGTTAGATAAGATGATAAGATGACATAAATAATAATAATAATTTTAATAATAATAAATAAAGCCCTTTGAACACACTATTATGTATCACACGAAAACGTTATTTAAGCCTATAGGGAAAAATTAGAACTGAATTAGGAGAACTGAATTTAGCCTACTGTACAAATTTTCACATGATAAACCATAAAATAATGATACACAGTATGCATTTCTGGCACATCTGAGTGGGTCGAGGCACCATAAGCGCATAATAAACAGTTAATGGCTGTGGGTACTGGCACTCTAGGCAAATTATACACAATAATGTAGGCATACCACCCAGCAGCTTCCCGGGGAGCACTGGGGAGCACACCCACAAAATCCAGCATGGACAATAAGAGAAAGTGTTTAATGAATAGGGGAGGTGCATTTGACCATTTTTTCAGGATGCACCCCCTATTCTGCTGTCCCATGTACCCTCCTATTCATCCTTTAGCTCTCTTACTAGTTTCTCATCTGCAGGAGCCACTGCTCTATATTTCTAATTTTTCATTTGTTGCTCTCTCTTTTTATACTTGTTTCCACCATCACCTATACATTCAATTTTTTTATCCCCTTTTCTCAATCCATCTTCTCTTTTATCATTGCATATGTTCCTTTGCATTATTTTACTAGTAACCTTGCATTTTGGCCACCCCCTCCATATTTCTGTGAGCTGACTTCATGTTTCCCTAACTTGATATGCATACTCTACTATTTTATTTCTGTTTCCAGGCTGGTGGGGAAAGGGGCAGAGGTGAATTAAAGCAAAGAAAAAAAAGGTGGGTGCTGGCCCTAACACACATAACCCAGGAACCAGAACAGTTAATCATGGCAGCAGCACTGACTAAACTTCAACTTTTCCCCCCTCAAAGTACAAGTCCCAGTCCTGCCACTAAGGGATTGGCTAGGCTGCAGGCAACTTCAAATTTCTTCCACCAGCGTAGACAATCCTCTTGAGGCTGTACCAGGACTTACATCTTGAGGAACAAGAAAAAGAAGCAAAGCTCTTTTTTTCGTTTTTATTATCAGCCAGGTTGGGGAAGGCTTAGCGCTCCAGATCAAGTTTTCAACCAAGATCATTTCCAGTACTATCTAGTGATGGGCGAATTTGGGACGTTTCGCTTCGCTGAAAAACTCGCAAAATTCCTGCAAAATTTGCGGAACGGCGAAAAATTTGCGAAACATTTTTGACGCCGGTGTCAGTTTTTTTGACGCTGGCGAATTTTTGCGGCTGTTTCGCGAATGTATTCGTTGGCGGCAAATCGCGGGAATTCACAGCGAATTCCCGCCTGCCGAATAAATTACTAGTACTATCCAATATGTCTCTGATTTTACGTAGTTGTGTAAAAGTTTTAAGCTAAAATATCACCGTATGCATTTGAATCTATTTTCAGGTGAATGAAGAAAGGGTTTTTCTGGATGTTTGTCCTAATTAGCCTGGAAACATCCCCTGATGTAGAAAATGTATAATTTCAGAGGTATGTGGGATAAACTAAGGACCTTGCAGCGCAAATAACTGCTGTGAGATCTGTGTATGGAAAAGTATCACTTAGCAGAGCAGTTTGTACAATTACTTTGCATCAAGGGATGTACAGTATTGTGAGAATGTTATTAAGTTGTTAATGGAAACAATATGTGCAATGTGAAACATTTTTTCTTTTGTGTGTTCAAAATTTTCTTTGGATGTATTAGTATTTATTTAATTTCATAGTGCAAACCACAAAGGAATTTTACAACTCATCCATCAGCACTGAAAAAAATACTGCCTTTTTATAGTTTGCACTAGCATGTAGTGATGGGCGAATTTATTCGGCAGGCACAAATTCACGGAAAATTCGCTACGAATTTGCGTGATTCGCCGCTGGCGAATAAATTCGCGAAACAGCCGTGAAAATTCGCCGGCGTCAAAAAAAAAAAAATGGAATTCGCCCATCACTACTAGCATGCAGTATATGAATATATGAAATAGATCTTCTTACTGAAAAAGTTTTTGCAAATATTAATATTTGTATTTCTTATATTGCATATCCCAATTAGTTTGTTTTTATGTTGTATGAAATTTGTAACAGTACTGTATATTTTTTGTTTAATAATTTTACACCATTGGGTACTGTTCCTATAATGACATAACCTATTATTCTACCTGTAATATAGAAAACTAAGCAACACTCATCCAAGGCTCTGTTGTTTATGTAACTCCTGCACAGTGGAAGAGAATAGTGCCTTGTATAATACTGAAATATGTTCAGGAGTAGGACTTTGACCTTATGGCTGCCTTGTTCATTTAAATGTAGCTTAATACAGTTTGGGTCTCTGTAAGATATGGGTGGGACAAGAGGATTGGAATGAAAGTCCCCTATGCACACTGATTTCAGGTGTGGTCCTTTCAGTGGTATAACTGGTAAGGTGGTTGACATGTTCTGGCTTTTTGGTCTCCACTCATGGAAACATTGTGGATGGTGTTAGCCACTGGAGGTAATTGGGGTCTAAGTCTAAGCCATTGATCAGGGTAGTTAGTGGACAGTCAAAGGATCCACTGGGAAAAGTGTTCCAGGTGTGAGCCACCATTGTAGGGACTCCAGTTTGCAGCCTCTATGCAAACAACAAACCTTGGAGCACACTGGGGGGGTCTTGTTCCTTGGGTCTTGGAAACCTTAGTGCAGGGGTCCCCAACCTTTTTCACCCATGAGCAAAATTCAGATGTAAAAAGAGTTGGGGGGCAACACAAGCATGAAACAAGTTCATGGGTTGCCAAATAAGGGCTGTGATTGGCTATTTGGTAGTACCACTGCCAAACAGCTTACAGGAGGTTCTGTTTGGCAGTGCACTAGGTTTTTATGCACCAAAACCTGTCTCCAAGCCTGGAATTCAAAAATAAGCACTTGCTTTGAGGCCACTGGGGGCAACATCCATGGGGTTGGAGAACAACATTTTGCTCACAAGCTATTGGTTGGGGATCACTGCCTTAGTGGGTAATTTCATGACCTAATATCCAGACACCAAAAGACACTGTGGTTATATTAGCTTGCCAGTTTAGTTGTCTCCAAAATCAAAAATCTGCCTCACACTGAATGAGTAAGAAGCCTTAATGGCAGTACTGTCGTGTCTCAAATGCATCTGAAAGCATCTATGACTGCTAGTACAAAAGGATGTGTTGTTTAAATCCTTGTGTGGGAATCGATTCTCCAGCATTGTTATAAAGTATTTCTCATTCTTTGCTTTCCTCAACCTGCTTGAATAAAAAGCCTCTTTAAACATAGCCATTTAGAAATTCGACTTACATGATGTTTTTTTCCGTGGCTGACAATACATTTACAAGATAAATCGCTTTACATACTCATTTCAGATCACACCGATGTCTGTGCTTTTCTGGCTGGGACTTGGGTCTCAAGTGATCTCTACCAAGGACACATTTATCAGTATATGTAAATGTAGGGATGTGAAAATCTTAGACACCCTTACACTTTATTGACAGGCCCATCCCTAGCTATTTGGATACCTAAGTGGGTCCTAAAATACAGTTGGGAGGGGTATTGTGCTCCTGTCTTATGTAACCCTTGCAATTCACACGGTGACCTGAGTGGCGCTGTGCCAGAGTATAAAAGGTTTAGGAGCCATGTGCTCTAGGTCCATTACTTTAGCCCAACCAAGCAGGCTGGAAGGGAATGGGTAGTGCTGACCCTAGAGCCCAGCATCCTAGTAAGTAGATAGCTATACTTGTTCATAGATCACTCTAGGAGTGATAGAGAGGTTAACTAGTTGAGCAGCTCAAGGCTCCTACGAGGAGATTAGTGGGATTAAGATTCCCGGGTAATACTGACCCAGAGAGGGACTAAAGTGTTGAGATTAGGGATGGTAGGTTTCCCCTAAGAGCAACCAGGAGTTCCTGAGTACTGAAGATATATTAATACTCACACCTGTTGCAACTACTCTCTGCTGTTATTCCCTGGCCTGTGGGGATTCAGCCTATGCGTGCTGTGAGTATAAGCTCCTTTAATGCTGCTGTGGTATTTGATGCTCCATTGTGGATAATTGTACTGATCATCTTCATGCTCTATTGTTCAATAAATATTCTTTTGGTTTACGGTTAAAGAACTACTGGCGCCCATCATTGTGCTATTGCACCGAGTTACAGTTGCATTACATCCTTCCTCCACCTCGTTGCGAGGGCTTGCCCCTGAGAAAGAGAGCTCATCTGTGGTGAGAGTCCACAAAGGAAAGTAGCTATAACTGCTATATAAGAGGCAGTTTACTATAGCGCTACATTTTGGCGCCCAACGTGGGGCTCTAAAGGGTTAACTGTAACCATTAATTGTTATACTGCACGCAGCCTAGTGTGACAGGCGCTGCGTGTGCGGACCCAGTAGGAAAAAGGCACCTTACTGTGGGGAAAGTCTGTAGTTCTTATTCCCCCAGTGCTGCCATACTGATTCCAGTGAGAAGTGTATTGTTTGCTTGGTTCTGTCCTTATTAAACATTATGGCTCCCCTATCTGAAGCTGCAATGTGGGATTGGTCCCTGGATATGGGAGCGGATCCTGAATACACATTTATGGTCGATGATGTACCTGAGAAATGTCCCATAGACGTTGTGAATCAATCGCTAATGGGAAATTCTATATTTGATGCGTTTGCTTATGTAGCTAGAGAACCCTCAGACAAGAAGGGATTTGTTCGGCTCTTATATTGGGTTCCTGCAGTGCCCCAGAAAAGCACCTGGCCTTCTAGAGTCTATCCGATGGGAGTACAGAAGGAAGGGTGCCCTTGTCGGTACCAGAGCCCGCCAACACTCCCTCCATTTGGGTTTCCGCTAGCTCCTTTTAGTGACTGTGTAACTGACTCTTTCAACTGCTCGAGTTTATCGGGAGAACAAGAGGGCTGCAGTACTAAAGTGTCTGATGATTATGAGATTAATGTGTCTACCCCTGGGCTTAATCCGTTCCTAGCTGATGATGTCAAGGACTGTAGTGACAGTTTGCCCGTTGAGGAATGTCCTAATATTGCCCAGGAAAAAGACTCGTTGGTGGATAGCTGTTTTGCTATACCGCCACCTATTCCCCCTCGCACAGGAAAAGTGGCTGTTAAGAAATTTTCTGCTGCGCCACACCCTGTGTCCTTGACCTGCCCAGAAGGGGTTAAGTCGGAAAGCCCGCGAAGAAATAAGGGGCGTGCTCACTCACCTCTAAGAGGCGTTATTGAGGAGATGTCGCGACGTCCTAATTTAAAAGATAGCTTGGCTGGGATATCCTGTTTGCCGTTCATGCTGCTAGGATCTTCGGAGCTAGTAGACCGGGACCTGAATTCTGTTATGGAGCCGATTTCCGAACCCGGTGTTCCAGAGTTGCCCATGGAGTCTTTGCCCCCTCGAGCGAGAGCTGATTCCGTTCCTATCCGGGTGGAGGCTGAGTGGCAGTATATATACCAAGGAACCTTTACCCCAAGTGAATGGGGGAACCATGATTCCGGGCTGTGGAGTGTGCGACTTGGAAGCACCCGACGCCTTGGAAGATCCGGAGAGTGTTTGTTTCCAGTGTGAAGCTCATCTGTGGATGGGACCATTCAAGCGGGCTGATCAATCCCCCTTGGTGGACCGGATACGGGACAAGGTGAGCGGCAAAACTATTCTCATCTACAACGAGATAGAGGGTGCCCCCGGGGTGTCAGCGGCTGCGGGCCCATATCTGGAGCTGCACCCAAGCTTGTCTCCGACTCCGCTCCAGAGCCTGTCCCTACACCGGTCCCTGAGCCTGCTATGGACTTTGTGTCTATGCCCGAGTCTGTCTCAGTGTCTGCAACAGTGCCGGCCTTAAAACTCAGTGAGGTTAAGCTCATGTGCGATTGTGCTTCGCAGACTGATCTGATTCTACCAGGGGGAGAGGAACTTGTGATCGCCACTGCGGGTCACGAAAGAGTGCCGTCTTGCCGGGCGGCTGATGTGACTCCTACTACCCCCTTGCTAAAGTCCGAGGGTGAACAAAATATTCTGGCGTGTCCTGCGCTTTTGCCTCTTAAAGTGTCTTCCCCAGTTTCAGATGTACCAGGGGGAGATTTGGATCCCTTACTAACAGTTGAGGATCCTGACTGTTGGGTCCCTGGCACACCCCAAGAGAACTTTCCAGAAGGGGTGTGGCACGTGTTAGAGCCTGATGCAGCTTGCAGGCCTGAAGCTGCTCTTGTATCCTCAGAGGAGGAAATGTTTCAGCCGTTCATATCTAGCTATGCTGAGTCTGATGTTTCGTGGGAGGTGAATTCAAATCCTGAATTGTTCCATGCCTCAGCAGAGGAGAATGTTGAACTGACCAGGAGCCTCTTGTGACGATTTGCCCCAAAGATGATCCTTTGCCCCGCAAAGTATTGCTCAGTGGCATGGGACCTCATGGGGATTTAACAGTGACTGTCTATACAGCCCTAGCTGTTCCTGCACCACTTCCAGTCCTTAGTTCTGATGTGGAATGGAGGAAGTTTTCTTTTGGCAGGTTGGGGACTATTGCGCCTGTTGCACCAACCATCCGAGATCCTCCAATCCTGGAGGATGAGGAGGACCTGTTAGAAAAGTGGATCTCTGCCAGTGTGGACAGTGATGGAGTTTCCACATTGGACCTTCCGCTCAGGTCAGATGTCAGAGCCGACGATCTGTGGCTAGTGAGCCAACAAAGAATGTGTGCCCCAAGGTGACCGTGTTTCAAACTCTTAGTGAGCCAGGAGAGAGCATTCACGTGTCGGAGTTGTACCATCACGAGTGGGGTAAGATATCCCTAGAGAGGGAGGAAGGACTGGTTGCTATCATTCCTGTTGTTGCTGATGACTCCATCCTCAAAAGAGCCCCTGGATGGGAAGAATATGAAGAGGAAACTCCCGAAGCCGTGTCTGAGCCAACACCTTCTATAGAGAGACCTTCCAGCTTCACTGCACCTCCCATCATTGGCCCTGAGGAGGAAAAAGATTTTTGGGTGCTGCCAGGACGGGCAGACCCCAATGTATTCACCTCTGTATCCAGAGTACAGAGGGTGATAAATTTTCATGTTCATAGAACTTGGGGATATTTCATGCCCTATGCACCACTGTGGGTGTATGAGAAGGTGGCGGCATCTTATGAAAATTGGCTCATAGATGAGATTCTCCGCAAAGAAAAGATGCACCACAGTTGCCTTACCAATCCTGACAAAGTGAGGAGAGAGAAGGATTGGCAGTATCTGCGTTCCATAGAAAGGGAATGGTGGTATGGCCGCACCATTTTAAAGAATGCCGTGAAAAGCTGTGGCAAGTATAACCCCACCAAGTACTTCAACTTGGAAGTCTATTTGGGAGATGGACAGTGGGTGGACAAACCCCATCCCAAATACTACATCCCCTATGAAGGATACCAAGGCAAGATTTCTTCACATGATTTAATCTGCTGATACTCCATTGGGAGTTTGTTTGTAGCTATTTTTTTTGAGCTATCTGCCTATTTTCCTGTCCCTTCAAGGTACTGAACTTTCTTACAGGGGAAGATTGTTTTTCGTTTTACTTCAGTTGGAGTTATGCCCAAGGACTGTTTTAGGTAATACCTGTCCGTTGGTAGGTTCATCCAATTTCTCCTAAGTGCATTTTCAAAAAGGATTGTGGGTTCGAATGTTTGATGGACTAGAATACTGATTGTGTTTGAACTGCAGTATTTCTAACTTGTGTTCTTTATAGGTGTACCAATAAAAGTTTACCTGTTCATGAAGGAAACTGTGCTATTGATATGTTTTCTTTCAGTTATGCCATTGTACCTGGGTTTACTCAGGAGAGTTACCCCGAAGAGGTTATAAGGTAATGGTGTAGTAATGCAATGTGTTCTTTGAAAGGTTTCTTGCATGATGTGCCTTAACTGCTATATTTTCAGTATTGATTCTTTGAAGGTTCCTTGCCGGGACGGAAAGGAATTCACCAGGGGGAGAATGTAGGGATGTGAAAATCTTAGACACCCTTACACTTTCTTGACAGGCCCATCCCTAGCTATTTGGATACCTAAGTGGGTCCTAAAATACAGTTGGGAGGGGTATTGTGCTCCTGTCTTATGTAACCCTTGCAATTCACACGGTGACCTGAGTGGCGCTGTGCCAGAGTATAAAAGGTTTAGGAGCCATGTGCTCTAGTGCCATTACTTTAGCCCAACCAAGCAGGCTGGAAGGGAATGGGTAGTGCTGACCCTAGAGCCCAGCATCCTAGTAAGTAGATAGCTATACTTGTTCATAGATCACTCTAGGAGTGATAGAGAGGTTAACTAGTTGAGCAGCTCAAGGCTCCTACGAGGAGATTAGTGGGATTAAGATTCCCGGGTAATACTGACCCAGAGAGGGACTAAAGTGTTGAGATTAGGGATGGTAGGTTTCCCTAAGAGCAACCAGGAGTTCCTGAGTACTGAAGATATATTAATACCCACACCTGTTGCAAACTACTCTCTGCTGTTATTCCCTGGCCTGTGGGGATTCAGCCTATGCGTGCTGTGAGTATAAGCTCCTTTAATGCTGCTGTGGTATTTGATGCTCCATTGTGGATAATTGTACTGATCATCTTCATGCTCTATTGTTCAATAAATATTCTTTTGGTTTACGGTTAAAGAACTACTGGCGCCCATCATTGTGCTATTGCACCGAGTTACAGTTGCATTACATCCTTCCTCCACCTCGTTGCGAGGGCTTGCCCCTGAGAAAGAGAGCTCATCTGTGGTGAGAGTCCACAAAGGAAAGTAGCTATAACTGCTATATAAGAGGCAGTTTACTATAGCGCTACATTTTGGCGCCCAACGTGGGGCTCTAAAGGGTTAACTGTAACCATTAATTGTTATACTGCACGCAGCCTAGTGTGACAGGCGCTGCGTGTGCGGACCCAGTAGGAAAAAGGCACCTTACTGTGGGGAAAGTCTGTAGTTCTTATTCCCCAGTGCTGCCATACTGATTCCAGTGAGAAGTGTATTGTTTGCTTGGTTCTGTCCTTATTAAACATTATGGCTCCCCTATCTGAAGCTGCAATGTGGGATTGGTCCCTGGATATGGGAGCGGATCCTGAATACACATTTATGGTCGATGATGTACCTGAGAAATGTCCCATAGACGTTGTGAATCAATCGCTAATGGGAAATTCTATATTTGATGCGTTTGCTTATGTAGCTAGAGAACCCTCAGACAAGAAGGGATTTGTTCGGCTCTTATATTGGGTTCCTGCAGTGCCCAGAAAAGCACCTGGCCTTCTAGAGTCTATCCGATGGGAGTACAGAAGGAAGGGTGCCCTTGTCGGTACCAGAGCCCGCCAACACTCCCTCCATTTGGGTTTCCGCTAGCTCCTTTTAGTGACTGTGTAACTGACTCTTTCAACTGCTCGAGTTTATCGGGAGAACAAGAGGGCTGCAGTACTAAAGTGTCTGATGATTATGAGATTAATGTGTCTACCCCTGGGCTTAATCCGTTCCTAGCTGATGATGTCAAGGACTGTAGTGACAGTTTGCCCGTTGAGGAATGTCCTAATATTGCCCAGGAAAAAGACTCGTTGGTGGATAGCTGTTTTGCTATACCGCCACCTATTCCCCCTCGCACAGGAAAAGTGGCTGTTAAGAAATTTTCTGCTGCGCCACACCCTGTGTCCTTGACCTGCCCAGAAGGGGTTAAGTCGGAAAGCCCGCGAAGAAATAAGGGGCGTGCTCACTCACCTCTAAGAGGCGTTATTGAGGAGATGTCGCGACGTCCTAATTTAAAAGATAGCTTGGCTGGGATATCCTGTTTGCCGTTCATGCTGCTAGGATCTTCGGAGCTAGTAGACCGGGACCTGAATTCTGTTATGGAGCCGATTTCCGAACCCGGTGTTCCAGAGTTGCCCATGGAGTCTTTGCCCCCTCGAGCGAGAGCTGATTCCGTTCCTATCCGGGTGGAGGCTGAGTGGCAGTATATATACCAAGGAACCTTTACCCCAAGTGAATGGGGAACCATGATTCCGGGCTGTGGAGTGTGCGACTTGGAAGCACCCGACGCCTTGGAAGATCCGGAGAGTGTTTGTTTCCAGTGTGAAGCTCATCTGTGGATGGGACCATTCAAGCGGGCTGATCAATCCCCCTTGGTGGACCGGATACGGGACAAGGTGAGCGGCAAAACTATTCTCATCTACAACGAGATAGAGGGTGCCCCCGGGGTGTCAGCGGCTGCGGGCCCCATATCTGGAGCTGCACCCAAGCTTGTCTCCGACTCCGCTCCAGAGCCTGTCCCTACACCGGTCCCTGAGCCTGCTATGGACTTTGTGTCTATGCCCGAGTCTGTCTCAGTGTCTGCAACAGTGCCGGCCTTAAAACTCAGTGAGGTTAAGCTCATGTGCGATTGTGCTTCGCAGACTGATCTGATTCTACCAGGGGGAGAGGAACTTGTGATCGCCACTGCGGGTCACGAAAGAGTGCCGTCTTGCCGGGCGGCTGATGTGACTCCTACTACCCCCTTGCTAAAGTCCGAGGGTGAACAAAATATTCTGGCGTGTCCTGCGCTTTTGCCTCTTAAAGTGTCTTCCCCAGTTTCAGATGTACCAGGGGGAGATTTGGATCCCTTACTAACAGTTGAGGATCCTGACTGTTGGGTCCCTGGCACACCCCAAGAGAACTTTCCAGAAGGGGTGTGGCACGTGTTAGAGCCTGATGCAGCTTGCAGGCCTGAAGCTGCTCTTGTGTCCAGAGAGGGAGGAAGGATGTAATGCAACTGTAACTCGGTGCAATAGCACAATGATGGGCGCCAGTAGTTCTTTAACCGTAAACCAAAAGAATATTTATTGAACAATAGAGCATGAAGATGATCAGTACAATTATCCACAATGGAGCATCAAATACCACAGCAGCATTAAAGGAGCTTATACTCACAGCACGCATAGGCTGAATCCCCACAGGCCAGGGAATAACAGCAGAGAGTAGTTGCAACAGGTGTGGGTATTAATATATCTTCAGTACTCAGGAACTCCTGGTTGCTCTTAGGGGAAACCTACCATCCCTAATCTCAACACTTTAGTCCCTCTCTGGGTCAGTATTACCCGGGAATCTTAATCCCACTAATCTCCTCGTAGGAGCCTTGAGCTGCTCAACTAGTTAACCTCTCTATCACTCCTAGAGTGATCTATGAACAAGTATAGCTATCTACTTACTAGGATGCTGGGCTCTAGGGTCAGCACTACCCATTCCCTTCCAGCCTGCTTGGTTGGGCTAAAGTAATGGCACTAGAGCACATGGCTCCTAAACCTTTTATACTCTGGCACAGCGCCACTCAGGTCACCGTGTGAATTGCAAGGGTTACATAAGACAGGAGCACAATACCCCTCCCAACTGTATTTTAGGACCCACTTAGGTATCCAAATAGCTAGGGATGGGCCTGTCAATAAAGTGTAAGGGTGTCTAAGATTTTCACATAATGTAGGGATGTGAAAATCTTAGACACCCTTACACTTTATTGACAGGCCCATCCCTAGCTATTTGGATACCTAAGTGGGTCCTAAAATACAGTTGGGAGGGGTATTGTGCTCCTGTCTTATGTAACCCTTGCAATTCACACGGTGACCTGAGTGGCGCTGTGCCAGAGTATAAAAGGTTTAGGAGCCATGTGCTCTAGTGCCATTACTTTAGCCCAACCAAGCAGGCTGGAAGGGAATGGGTAGTGCTGACCCTAGAGCCCAGCATCCTAGTAAGTAGATAGCTATACTTGTTCATAGATCACTCTAGGAGTGATAGAGAGGTTAACTAGTTGAGCAGCTCAAGGCTCCTACGAGGAGATTAGTGGGATTAAGATTCCCGGGTAATACTGACCCAGAGAGGGACTAAAGTGTTGAGATTAGGGATGGTAGGTTTCCCCTAAGAGCAACCAGGAGTTCCTGAGTACTGAAGATATATTAATACCCACACCTGTTGCAACTACTCTCTGCTGTTATTCCCTGGCCTGTGGGGATTCAGCCTATGCGGTCTGGAGTCCATTTGCTGCTAAATCATAAATGTAGGGATGTGAAAATCTTAGACACCCTTACACTTTATTGACAGGCCCATCCCTAGCTATTTGGATACCTAAGTGGGTCCTAAAATACAGTTGGGAGGGGTATTGTGCTCCTGTCTTATGTAACCCTTGCAATTCACACGGTGACCTGAGTGGCGCTGTGCCAGAGTATAAAAGGTTTAGGAGCCATGCTGGGCTCTAGGGTCAGCACTACCCATTCCCTTCCAGCCTGCTTGGTTGGGCTAAAGTAATGGACCTAGAGCACATGGCTCCTAAACCTTTTATACTCTGGCACAGCGCCACTCAGGTCACCGTGTGAATTGCAAGGGTTACATAAGACAGGAGCACAATACCCCTCCCAACTGTATTTTAGGACCCACTTAGGTATCCAAATAGCTAGGGATGGGCCTGTCAATAAAGTGTAAGGGTGTCTAAGATTTTCACATCCCTACATTTAACTTGTGTTCTTTTATAGGTGTACCAATAAAAGTTTACCTGTTCATGAAGGAAACTGTGCTGTAGGGATGTGAAAATCTTAGACACCCTTACATTCTCCCCCTGGTGAATTCCAACAATATACTTCTCACTGGAATCAGTATGGCAACACTGGGGGAATAAGAACTACAGACTTTCCCCGCAGTAAGGTGCCTTTTTCCTACTGAGTCCGCACACGCAGCGCCTGTCACACTAGGCTGCGTGCAGTATAACAGTTAATGGTTACAGTTAACCCTTTCGGGCCCACGTTGGGCGCCAAATGTAGCGCTATAGTAAACTGCCTCTGGGTATAGCAGTTTTAGCTACTTTCCTTTGTGGACTCTCACCACAGATGAGCTCTCTTTCTCAGGGGCAAGCCCTCGCAACGAGGTGGAGAAAGGATGTAATGCAACTGTAACTCGGTGCAATAGCACAATGATGGGCGCCAGTAGTTCTTTAACCGTAAACCAAAAGAATATTTATTGAACAATAGAGCATGAAGATGATCAGTACAATTATCCACAATGGAGCATCAAATACCACAGCAGCATTAAAGGAGCTTATACTCACAGCACGCATAGGCTGAATCCCCACAGGCCAGGGAATAACAGCAGAGAGTAGTTGCAACAGGTGTGGGTATTAATATATCTTCAGTACTCAGGAACTCCTGGTTGCTCTTAGGGGAAACCTACCATCCCTAATCTCAACACTTTAGTCCCTCTCTGGGTCAGTATTACCCGGGAATCTTAATCCCACTAATCTCCTCGTAGGAGCCTTGAGCTGCTCAACTAGTTAACCTCTCTATCACTCCTAGAGTGATCTATGAACAAGTATAGCTATCTACTTACTAGGATGCTGGGCTCTAGGGTCAGCACTACCCATTCCCTTCCAGCCTGCTTGGTTGGGCTAAAGTAATGGACCTAGAGCACATGGCTCCTAAACCTTTTATACTCTGGCACAGCGCCACTCAGGTCACCGTGTGAATTGCAAGGGTTACATAAGACAGGAGCACAATACCCCTCCCAACTGTATTTTAGGACCCACTTAGGTATCCAAATAGCTAGGGATGGGCCTGTCAATAAAGTGTAAGGGTGTCTAAGATTTCACATCCCTACATTCTCCCCCTGGTGAATTCCTTCCGTCCCGGCAAGGAACCTTCAAAGAATCAATACTGAAAATATAGCAGTTAAGGCACATCATGCAAGAAACCTTTTCAAAGAACACATTGCATTACTACACCATTACCTTATAACCTCTTCGGGGTAACTCTCCTGAGTAAACCCAGGTACAATGGCATAACTGAAAGAAAACATATCAATAGCACAGTTTCCTTCATGAACAGGTAAACTTTTATTGGTACACCCTATAAAAGAACACAAGTTAGAAATACTGCAGTTCAAACACAATCAGTATTCTAGTCCATCAAACATTCGAACCCACAATCCTTTTTGAAAATGCACTTAGGGAGAAATTGGATGAACCTACCAACGGACAGGTATTACCTAAAACAGTCCTTGGGCATAACTCCAACTGAAGTAAAACGAAAAACAATCTTCCCCTGTAGAAAGTTCAGTACCTTGAAGGGACAGGAAAATAGGCAGATAGCTCAAAAAAATAGCTACAAACAAACTCCCAATGGAGTATCAGCAGATTAAATCATGTGAAGAAATCTTGCCTTGGTATCTTCATAGGGGATGTAGTATTTGGGATGGGGTTTGTCCACCCACTGTCCATCTCCCAAATAGACTTCCAAGTTGAAGTACTTGGTGGGGTTATACTTGCCACAGCTTTTCACGGCATTCTTTTAAAATGGTGCGGCCATACCACCATTCCCTTTCTATGGAACGCAGATACTGCCAATCCTTCTCTCTCCTCACTTTGTCAGGATTGGTAAGGCAACTGTGGTGGCATCTTTTCTTTGCGGAGAATCTCATCTATGAGCCAATTTTCATAAGATGCCGCCACCTTCTCATACACCCACAGTGGTGCATAGGGCATGAAATATCCCCAAGTTCTATGAACATGAAAATTTATCACCTCTGTACTCTGGATACAGAGGTGAATACATTGGGGTCTGCCCGTCCTGGCAGCACCCAAAAATCTTTTTCCTCCTCGGGGCCCCATGATGGGAGGTGCAGTGAAGCTGGAAGGTCTCTCTATAGAAGGTGTTGGCTCAGACACGGCTTCGGGAGTTTCCTCTTCATATTCTTCCCATCCAGGGGCTCTTTTGAGGATGGAGTCATCAGCAACAACAGGAATGATAGCAACCAGTCCTTCCTCCTCTCTAGGGATATCTTACCCCACTCGTGATGGTACAACTCCGACACGTGAATGCTCTCTCCTGGCTCACTAAGAGTTTGAAACACGGTCACCTTGGGGCACACATTCTTTGTTGGCTCACTAGCCACAGATCGTCGGCTCTGACATCTGACCTGAGCCGGAAGGTCCAAATGTGGAAACTCCATCACTGTCCACACTGGCAGAGATCCACTTTTCTAACAGGTCCTCCTCATCCTCCAGGATTGGAGGATCTCGGATGGTTGGTGCAACAGGCGCAATAGTCCCCAACCTGCCAAAAGAAAACTTCCCTCCATTCCACATCAGAACTAAGGACTGGAAGTGGTGCAGGAACAGCTAGGGCTGTATAGACAGTCACTGTTAAATCCCCATGAGGTCCCATGCCACTGAGCAATACTTTGCGGGGCAAAGGATCATCTTTGGGCAAATCGTCACAAGAGGCTCCTGGTCAGTTCCAACATTCTCCTCTGCTGAGGCATGGAACAATTCAGGATTTGAATTCACCTCCCACGAAACATCAGACTCAGCATAGCTAGATATGAACGGCTGAAACATTTCCTCCTCTGAGGATACAAGAGCAGCTTCAGGCCTGCAAAGCTGCATCAGGCTCTAACACGTGCCACACCCCTTCTGGAAAGTTCTCTTGGGGTGTGCCAGGGACCCAACAAGTCAGGATCCTCAACTGTTAGTAAGGGATCCAAATCTCCCCCTGGTACATCTGAAACTGGGGAAGACACTTTAAGAGGCAAAAGCGCAGGACACGCCAGAATATTTTGTTCACCCTCGGACTTTAGCAAGGGGTAGTAGGAGTCACATCAGCCGCCCGCAAGACGGCACTCTTTCGTGACCCGCAGTGGCGATCACAAGTTCCTCTCCCCTGGTAGAATCAGATCAGTTCTGCGAAGCACACAATCGCACATGAGCTTAACCTCACTGAGTTTTAAGGCCGGCACTGTTGCAGACACTGAAACAGACTCGGGCATAGACACAAAGTCCATAGCAGGCTCAGGGACCGGTGTAGGGACAGGCTCTGGAGCGGAGTCGGAGACAAGCTTGGGTGCAGCTCCAGATATGGGGCCCGCAGCGCTGACACCCCGGGGGCACCCTCTATCTCGTTGTAGATGAGAATAGTTTTGCCGCTCACCTTGTCCCGTACCCGGGTCCACCAAGGGGGATTGATCAGCCCGCTGAATGGTCCCATCCACAAGATGAGCTTCACACTGGAAACAAACACTCTCCGGATCTTCCAAGGCGTCGGGTGCTTCCAAGTCGCACACTCCACAGCCCGGAATCATGGGTTCCCCATTCACTTGGGGTAAAGGTTCCTTGGTATATATACTGCCACTCAGCCTCCACCCGGATAGGAACGGAATCAGCTCTCGCTCGAGGGGCAAAGACTCCATGGGCAACTCTGGAACACCGGGTTCGGAAATCGGCTCCATAAACAGAATTCAGGTCCGGTCTACTAGCTCCGAAGATCCTAGCAGCATGAACGGCAAACAGGATATCCCAGCCAAGCTATCTTTTAAATTAGGACGTCGCGACATCTCCTCAATAACGCCTCTTAGAGGTGAGTGAGCACGCCCCTTATTTCTTCGCGGGCTTTCCGACTTAAACCCCTTCTGGGCAGGTCAAGGACACAGGGTGTGCGCAGCAGAAAATTTCTTAACAGCCACTTTCCTGTGCGAGGGGGAATAGGTGGCGGTATAGCAAAACAGCTATCCACCAACGAGTCTTTTTCCTGGGCAATATTAGGACATTCCTCAACGGGCAAACTGTCACTACAGTCCTTGACATCATCAGCTAGGAACGGATTAAGCCCAGGGGTAGACACATTAATCTCATAATCATCAGACACTTTAGTACTGCAGCCCTCTTGTTCTCCCGATAAACTCGAGCAGTTGAAAGAGTCAGTTACACAGTCACTAAAAGGAGCTAGCGGAAACCCAAATGGAGGGAGTGTTGGCGGCTCTGGTACCGGCAAGGGCACCCTTCCTTCTGTACTCCCATCGGATAGACTCTAGAAGGCCAGGTGCTTTTTCTGGGGCACTGCAGGAACCCAATATAAGAGCCGAACAAATCCCTTCTTGTCTGAGGGTTCTCTAGCTACATAAGCAAACGCATCAAATATAGAATTTCCCATTAGCGATTGATTCACAACGTCTATGGGACATTTCTCAGGTACATCATCGACCATAAATGTGTATTCAGGATCCGCTCCCATATCCAGGGACCAATCCCACATTGCAGCTTCAGATAAGGGAGCCATAATGTTTAATAAGGACAGAATCAAGCCAACAATATACTTCTCACTGGAATCAGTATGGCAACACTGGGAGAATAAGAACTACAGACTTTCCCCGCAGTAAGGTGCCTTTTTCCTACTGAGTCCGCACACGCAGCGCCTGTCACACTAGGCTGCGTGCAGTATAACAGTTAATGGTTACAGTTAACCCTTTCGGCCCCACGTTGGGCGCCAAAATGTAGCGCTATAGTAAACTGCCTCTTATATAGCAGTTATAGCTACTTTCCTTTGTGGACTCTCACCACAGATGAGCTCTCTTTCTATGGGGCAAGCCCTCGCAACGAGGTGGAGGAAGGATGTAATGCAACTGTAACTCGGTGCAATAGCACAATGATGGGCGCCAGTAGTTCTTTAACCGTAAACCAAAAGAATATTTATTGAACAATAGAGCATGAAGATGATCAGTACAATTATCCACAATGGAGCATCAAATACCACAGCAGCATTAAAGGAGCTTATACTCACAGCACGTATAGGCTGAATCCCCACAGGCCAGGGAATAACAGCAGAGAGTAGTTGCAACAGGTGTGGGTATTAATATATCTTCAGTACTCAGGAACTCCTGGTTGCTCTTAGGGGAAACCTACCATCCCTAATCTCAACACTTTAGTCCCTCTCTGGGTCAGTATTACCCGGGAATCTTAATCCCACTAATCTCCTCGTAGGAGCCTTGAGCTGCTCAACTAGTTAACCTCTCTATCACTCCTAGAGTGATCTATGAACAAGTATAGCTATCTACTTACTAGGATGCTGGGCTCTAGGGTCAGCACTACCCATTCCCTTCCAGCCTGCTTGGTTGGGCTAAAGTAATGGACCTAGAGCACATGGCTCCTAAACCTTTTATACTCTGGCACAGCGCCACTCAGGTCACCGTGTGAATTGCAAGGGTTACATAAGACAGGAGCACAATACCCTACTCTAGAAATAAGGGGCGTGCTCACTCACCTCTAAGAGGCGTTATTGAGGAGATGTCGCGACGTCCTAATTTAAAAGATAGCTTGGCTGGGATATCCTGTTTGCCGTTCATGCTGCTAGGATCTTCGGAGCTAGTAGACCGGGACCTGAATTCTGTTATGGAGCCGATTTCCGAACCCGGTGTTCCAGAGTTGCCCATGGAGTCTTTGCCCCCTCGAGCGAGAGCTGATTCCGTTCCTATCCGGGTGGAGGCTGAGTGGCAGTATATATACCAAGGAACCTTTACCCCAAGTGAATGGGGAACCATGATTCCGGGCTGTGGAGTGTGCGACTTGGAAGCACCCGACGCCTTGGAAGATCCGGAGAGTGTTTGTTTCCAGTGTGAAGCTCATCTGTGGATGGGACCATTCAAGCGGGCTGATCAATCCCCCTTGGTGGACCGGATACGGGACAAGGTGAGCGGCAAAACTATTCTCATCTACAACGAGATAGAGGGCTGCCCCGGGGTGTCAGCGGCTGCGGGCCCCATATCTGGAGCTGCACCCAAAGCTTGTCTCCGACTCCGGCTCCAGAGCCTGTCCCTACACCGGTCCCTGAGCCTGCTATGGACTTTGTGTCTATGCCCGAGTCTGTCTCAGTGTCTGCAACAGTGCCGGCCTTAAAACTCAGTGAGGTTAAGCTCATGTGCGATTGTGCTTCGCAGACTGATCTGATTCTACCAGGGGGAGAGGAACTTGTGATCGCCACTGCGGGTCACGAAAGAGTGCCGTCTTGCCGGGCGGCTGATGTGACTCCTACTACCCCCTTGCTAAAGTCCGAGGGTGAACAAAATATTCTGGCGTGTCCTGCGCTTTTGCCTCTTAAAGTGTCTTCCCCAGTTTCAGATGTACCAGGGGGAGATTTGGATCCCTTACTAACAGTTGAGGATCCTGACTGTTGGGTCCCTGGCACACCCCAAGAGAACTTTCCAGAAGGGGTGTGGCACGTGTTAGAGCCTGATGCAGCTTGCAGGCCTGAAGCTGCTCTTGTATCCTCAGAGGAGGAAATGTTTCAGCCGTTCATATCTAGATATGCCCAAGCCTATCCCACAAAAGATCAGAAGGCCGCTACTGTGGCTAAGGTGTTATGGGAGAAGTTCTTTGTCCATTATGGTTTACCCAATCGACTTCACTCTGATCAGGGAAGAGATTTTGAGAGTCGGTTGATAAAGGAACTACTAGATCTGTTAAATGTGGCTAAGAGTCGCACGACTCCTTATCATCCTGAAGGAGATGCTCTTCCTGAGAGGTTCAATCGAACCCTGTTGGACATGTTGGGTACTCTTTCGGTCACAGAAAAACCCTCTTGGAGTCGTCATGTAAGTGCCCTGGTTCATGCCTATAATTGTACCCGGCATGAGTCCACTGGGTTTTCGCCCTATTTCCTTATGTTCGGAAGGGAAGCACGACTGCCCATAGATGTACAGCTGGGGGTTTCTACTGATGGAATTGGATGTAAGGAGCACTATCAATATGTGAATCGCCTTCGGAATAGCTTGAAGGAAGCTTATTGCCTGGCTGAGGAAAATGCTGCAAAGGTCAATGCTGGGAATAAACGTCGGTTTGATGCTAAAGTACGGTACCGTGAATTGAAGCCTGGAGATAAAGTGCTTTTACGTAACTTAGGTCCCAGTGCAAAGCATAAGCTGGCAGATCGATGGAGGAAGGAGTTATTTGAGGTAGTAGCCAAGCTACCCAGTGTTCCGGTGTATCGGATTCAGGGTACGGATGGAAGAGTCAAAGCTTGGCACCGAAACCATTTGCTGCCTGTTCCTCAGGTTCCTCAGATGAATACTAATTCCGAAGTGGTGGAGGACGATGGTTTGGTTCCAAATGATGGTGTAAGAGAAGAAGAAGTTCCATCTACTACTGAAAGTGGAGAAATGCTTGCACTTGGTGAAGGAAGTGATGATATACTTCACGGAGGTGAGTTAGATATTGATGCCCCTCCCTTCCAGCCGCATTCTCCAGGATATCCAGCCCCTGACCCAGTGGAGTGCAGGGGGTCTAACCCTGAACCATTGAGAAGAGGTGATCGGGTTAGGAGGCCTCCTTCCCTATTTACTTATGACACTGTGGGTAGGCCCACTTATGGGGTACCTGGATATTTTGGTCCTTCCTCAGCTGTGATGAGTCTGATTGATGCTCATGCCAGATTGGTACATATGATGCCTGTATGTTGTTAGAGATGGAACTATAAAAGGATTTTTCTTCAATTTACTCCAGTTGGAGTTAGACCTATGGACTGTCTTAGTAATACCTGCCCATTGGGTAGGTTCATTCCATTTTTTTTTTCTTCCTCCTAAGTGCATTTGAAAGAGGACTGTGGGTTCGACTATTTGATGGACTAGAATACTGATTGTGTTTGAACTGCAGTATTTCTAACTTGTTTTTTTTTTGAAAAGGTCTTGCATGATGTGCCTTAACTGCTATATTGATTCTTTGAAGGTGCCTTGCCGGGACGGAAGGAATTCACCAGGGGGAGAATGTAGGGATGTGAAAATCTTAGACACCCTTACACTTTATTGACAGGCACATCTCTAGCTATTTGGAGACCTAAATGGGTCCTAAAACACAGTTGGGAGGGGTACTGTGTTCCTGTGCTTATGTAACCCTTGCAATTCACACGGTGACCTGAGTGGCGCTGTGCCAGAGTATAAAAGGTTTAGGAGCCATGTGCTCTAGGTCCATTACTTTAGCCCAACCAAGCAGGCTGGAAGGGAATGGGTAGTGCTGACCCTAGAGCCCAGCATCCTAGTAAGTAGATAGCTATACTTGTTCATAGATCACTCTAGGAGTGATAGAGAGGTTAACTAGTTGAGCAGCTCAAGGCTCCTACGAGGAGATTAGTGGGATTAAGATTCCCGGGTAATACTGACCCAGAGAGGGACTAAAGTGTTGAGATTAGGGATGGTAGGTTTCCCCTAAGAGCAACCAGGAGTTCCTGAGTACTGAAGATATATTAATACCCACACCTGTTGCAACTACTCTCTGCTGTTATTCCCTGGCCTGTGGGGATTCAGCCTATGCGTGCTGTGAGTATAAGCTCCTTTAATGCTGCTGTGGTATTTGATGCTCCATTGTGGATAATTGTACTGATCATCTTCATGCTCTATTGTTCAATAAATATTCTTTTCGGCTGGATTAAGACTTCGGCTAACATAGGCAACAGGCTTCAGACCCTCCGGGTATTCTTGATGAAGAATGCCGCCCAGTCCTTCATAACTGGCATCAACATGCAAAACATACGGTTTCTGAGGATCAGCATAAGCTAGGACAGGAGCCTCCGTGAGTCTTTTCTTTAGAGTTAAGAAAGCTTCCTCACAATCGGTGGACCACCGATCTTTAAGGGGGGGCTGGACAGAATGGGTCTGCTTGGAAGCACTCCCTGCCAGCAAGCCATTCAAGGGATGAGCAAGTCTGGAATATCCCTCTACAAATCTCCGATAATATCCACAGAATCCCAAGAAGGATCTAAGTTCAGTCAAATTGGTTGGCCTCGGCCAATCTCGGACAGCTGCCACTTTCTCGGGGTCAGTAGCAATGCCTTCTGCAGACACAATATGTCCCACAAACTTCACCGCCTTACGAGCGAACTTGCATTTATCAACAGAAAGCTTCAAACCCTCCTGCCGCAAGCGATCCAAAACATTAAACAACCTGGTATCGTGTTCTTCCAGACAAGGAGGTAGACCAGGACGTCTGGATAAGGCATCAGCACCTACATTTTTAGGACCAGGCTTGTACTTCAGAGAGAACTGATAATTGGATAAAGCGGCCAACCACCGATGCCCAGCAGCATCCAACTTAGCAGTGGTTAAGATATAAGTCAATGGGTTATTGTCTGTCCTTACCTCAAACTTAACCCCATAGAGATAATCATGCAGTTTGTCGGTAATTACCCATTTCAACGCCAAAAACTCCAATTTGTGCACTGGGTTATGGCCCGGCTAGCTCAGTCGGTAGAGCATGAGACTCTTAATCTCAGGGTCGTGGGTTTGTCCACCCACTGTCCATCTCCCAAATAGACTTCCAAGTTGAAGTACTTGGTGGGGTTATACTTGCCACAGCTTTTCACGGCATTCTTTAAAATGGTGCGGCCATACCACCATTCCCTTTCTATGGAACGCAGATACTGCCAATCCTTCTCTCTCCTCACTTTGTCAGGATTGGTAAGGCAACGGTGGTGCATCTTTTCTTTGCGGAGAATCTCATCTATGAGCCAATTTTCATAAGATGCCGCCACCTTCTCATACACCCACAGTGGTGCATAGGGCATGAAATATCCCCAAGTTCTATGAACATGAAAATTTATCACCCTCTGTACTCTGGATACAGAGGTGAATACATTGGGGTCTGCCCGTCCTGGCAGCACCCAAAAATCTTTTTCCTCCTCAGGGCCAATGATGGGAGGTGCAGTGAAGCTGGAAGGTCTCTCTATAGAAGGTGTTGGCTCAGACACGGCTTCGGGAGTTTCCTCTTCATATTCTTCCCATCCAGGGGCTCTTTTGAGGATGGAGTCATCAGCAACAACAGGAATGATAGCAACCAGTCCTTCCTCCCTCTCTAGGGATATCTTACCCCACTCGTGATGGTACAACTCCGACACGTGAATGCTCTCTCCTGGCTCACTAAGAGTTTGAAACACGGTCACCTTGGGGCACACATTCTTTGTTGGCTCACTAGCCACAGATCGTCGGCTCTGACATCTGACCTGAGCCGGAAGGTCCAATGTGGAAACTCCATCACTGTCCACACTGGCAGAGATCCACTTTTCTAACAGGTCCTCCTCATCCTCCAGGATTGGAGGATCTCGGATGGTTGGTGCAACAGGCGCAATAGTCCCCAACCTGCCAAAAGAAAACTTCCTCCATTCCACATCAGAACTAAGGACTGGAAGTGGTGCAGGAACAGCTAGGGCTGTATAGACAGTCACTGTTAAATCCCCATGAGGTCCCATGCCACTGAGCAATACTTTGCGGGGCAAAGGATCATCTTTGGGGCAAATCGTCACAAGAGGCTCCTGGTCAGTTCCAACATTCTCCTCTGCTGAGGCATGGAACAATTCAGGATTTGAATTCACCTCCCACGAAACATCAGACTCAGCATAGCTAGATATGAACGGCTGAAACATTTCCTCCTCTGAGGATACAAGAGCAGCTTCAGGCCTGCAAGCTGCATCAGGCTCTAACACGTGCCACACCCCTTCTGGAAAGTTCTCTTGGGGTGTGCCAGGGACCCAACAGTCAGGATCCTCAACTGTTAGTAAGGGATCCAAATCTCCCCCTGGTACATCTGAAACTGGGGAAGACACTTTAAGAGGCAAAAGCGCAGGACACGCCAGAATATTTTGTTCACCCTCGGACTTTAGCAAGGGGGTAGTAGGAGTCACATCAGCCGCCCGGCAAGACGGCACTCTTTCGTGACCCGCAGCCGCTGACACCCCGGGGGCACCCTCTATCTCGTTGTAGATGAGAATAGTTTTGCCGCTCACCTTGTCCCGTATCCGGTCCACCAAGGGGGATTGATCAGCCCGCTTGAATGGTCCCATCCACAGATGAGCTTCACACTGGAAACAAACACTCTCCGGATCTTCCAAGGCGTCGGGTGCTTCCAAGTCGCACACTCCACAGCCCGGAATCATGGTTCCCCATTCACTTGGGGTAAAGGTTCCTTGGTATATATACTGCCACTCAGCCTCCACCCGGATAGGAACGGAATCAGCTCTCGCTCGAGGGGGCAAAGACTCCATGGGCAACTCTGGAACACCGGGTTCGGAAATCGGCTCCATAACAGAATTCAGGTCCCGGTCTACTAGCTCCGAAGATCCTAGCAGCATGAACGGCAAACAGGATATCCCAGCCAAGCTATCTTTTAAATTAGGACGTCGCGACATCTCCTCAATAACGCCTCTTAGAGGTGAGTGAGCACGCCCCTTATTTCTTCGCGGGCTTTCCGACTTAACCCCTTCTGGGCAGGTCAAGGACACAGGGTGTGGCGCAGCAGAAAATTTCTTAACAGCCACTTTTCCTGTGCGAGGGGGAATAGGTGGCGGTATAGCAAAACAGCTATCCACCAACGAGTCTTTTTCCTGGGCAATATTAGGACATTCCTCAACGGGCAAACTGTCACTACAGTCCTTGACATCATCAGCTAGGAACGGATTAAGCCAGGGGTAGACACATTAATCTCATAATCATCAGACACTTTAGTACTGCAGCCCTCTTGTTCTCCCGATAAACTCGAGCAGTTGAAAGAGTCAGTTACACAGTCACTAAAAGGAGCTAGCGGAAACCCAAATGGAGGGAGTGTTGGCGGGCTCTGGTACCGACAAGGGCACCCTTCCTTCTGTACTCCCATCGGATAGACTCTAGAAGGCCAGGTGCTTTTCTGGGGCACTGCAGGAACCCAATATAAGAGCCGAACAAATCCCTTCTTGTCTGAGGGTTCTCTAGCTACATAAGCAAACGCATCAAATATAGAATTTCCCATTAGCGATTGATTCACAACGTCTATGGGACATTTCTCAGGTACATCATCGACCATAAATGTGTATTCAGGATCCGCTCCCATATCCAGGGACCAATCCCACATTGCAGCTTCAGATAGGGGAGCCATAATGTTTAATAAGGACAGAACCAAGCAAACAATACACTTCTCACTGGAATCAGTATGGCAGCACTGGGGGAATAAGAACTACAGACTTTCCCCACAGTAAGGTGCCTTTTTCCTACTGGGTCCGCACACGCAGCGCCTGTCACACTAGGCTGCGTGCAGTATAACAATTAATGGTTACAGTTAACCCTTTAGAGCCCCACGTTGGGCGCCAAAATGTAGCGCTATAGTAAACTGCCTCTTATATAGCAGTTATAGCTACTTTCCTTTGTGGACTCTCACCACAGATGAGCTCTCTTTCTCAGGGGCAAGCCCTCGCAACGAGGTGGAGGAAGGATGTAATGCAACTGTAACTCGGTGCAATAGCACAATGATGGGCGCCAGTAGTTCTTTAACCGTAAACCAAAAGAATATTTATTGAACAATAGAGCATGAAGATGATCAGTACAATTATCCACAATGGAGCATCAAATACCACAGCAGCATTAAAGGAGCTTATACTCACAGCACGCATAGGCTGAATCCCCACAGGCCAGGGAATAACAGCAGAGAGTAGTTGCAACAGGTGTGGGTATTAATATATCTTCAGTACTCAGGAACTCCTGGTTGCTCTTAGGGGAAACCTACCATCCCTAATCTCAACACTTTAGTCCCTCTCTGGGTCAGTATTACCCGGGAATCTTAATCCCACTAATCTCCTCGTAGGAGCCTTGAGCTGCTCAACTAGTTAACCTCTCTATCACTCCTAGAGTGATCTATGAACAAGTATAGCTATCTACTTACTAGGATGCTGGGCTCTAGGGTCAGCACTACCCATTCCCTTCCAGCCTGCTTGGTTGGGCTAAAGTAATGGACCTAGAGCACATGGCTCCTAAACCTTTTATACTCTGGCACAGCGCCACTCAGGTCACCGTGTGAATTGCAAGGGTTACATAAGACAGGAGCACAATACCCCTCCCAACTGTATTTTAGGACCCACTTAGGTATCCAAATAGCTAGGGATGGGCCTGTCAATAAAGTGTAAGGGTGTCTAAGATTTTCACATCCCTACATTAAAATGTAGCGCTATAGTAAACTGCCTCTTATATAGCAGTTATAGCTACTTTCCTTTGTGGACTCTCACCACAGATGAGCTCTCTTTCTCAGGGGCAAGCCCTCGCAACGAGGTGGAGGAAGGATGTAATGCAACTGTAACTCGGTGCAATAGCACAATGATGGGCGCCAGTAGTTCTTTAACCGTAAACCAAAAGAATATTTATTGAACAATAGAGCATGAAGATGATCAGTACAATTATCCACAATGGAGCATCAAATACCACAGCAGCATTAAAGGAGCTTATACTCACAGCACGCATAGGCTGAATCCCCACAGGCCAGGGAATAACAGCAGAGAGTAGTTGCAACAGGTGTGGGTATTAATATATCTTCAGTACTCAGGAACTCCTGGTTGCTCTTAGGGGAAACCTACCATCCCTAATCTCAACACTTTAGTCCCTCTCTGGGTCAGTATTACCCGGGAATCTTAATCCCACTAATCTCCTCGTAGGAGCCTTGAGCTGCTCAACTAGTTAACCTCTCTATCACTCCTAGAGTGATCTATGAACAAGTATAGCTATCTACTTACTAGGATGCTGGGCTCTAGGGTCAGCACTACCCATTCCCTTCCAGCCTGCTTGGTTGGGCTAAAGTAATGGACCTAGAGCACATGGCTCCTAAACCTTTTATACTCTGGCACAGCGCCACTCAGGTCACCGTGTGAATTGCAAGGGTTACATAAGACAGGAGCACAATACCCCTCCCAACTGTATTTTAGGACCCACTTAGGTATCCAAATAGCTAGGGATGGGCCTGTCAATAAAGTGTAAGGGTGTCTAAGATTTTCACATCCCTACATTCTCCCCCTGGTGAATTCCTTCCGTCCCGGCAAGGAACCTTCAAAGAATCAATACTGAAAATATAGCAGTTAAGGCACATCATGCAAGAAACCTTTTCAAAGAACACATTGCATTACTACACCATTACCTTATAACCTCTTCGGGGTAACTCTCCTGAGTAAACCCAGGTACAATGGCATAACTGAAAGAAAACATATCAATAGCACAGTTTCCTTCATGAACAGGTAAACTTTTACAATGTAGGGATGTGAAAATCTTAGACACCCTTACACTTTATTGACAGGCCCATCCCTAGCTATTTGGATACCTAAGTGGGTCCTAAAATACAGTTGGGAGGGGTATTGTGCTCCTGTCTTATGTAACCCTTGCAATTCACACGGTGACCTGAGTGGCGCTGTGCCAGAGTATAAAAGGTTTAGGAGCCATGTGCTCTAGGTCCATTACTTTAGCCCAACCAAGCAGGCTGGAAGGGAATGGGTAGTGCTGACCCTAGAGCCCAGCATCCTAGTAAGTAGATAGCTATACTTGTTCATAGATCACTCTAGGAGTGATAGAGAGGTTAACTAGTTGAGCAGCTCAAGGCTCCTACGAGGAGATTAGTGGGATTAAGATTCCCGGGTAATACTGACCCAGAGAGGGACTAAAGTGTTGAGATTAGGGATGGTAGGTTTCCCCTAAGAGCAACCAGGAGTTCCTGAGTACTGAAGATATATTAATACTCACACCTGTTGCAACTACTCTCTGCTGTTATTCCCTGGCCTGTGGGGATTCAGCCTATGCGTGCTGTGAGTATAAGCTCCTTTAATGCTGCTGTGGTATTTGATGCTCCATTGTGGATAATTGTACTGATCATCTTCATGCTCTATTGTTCAATAAATATTCTTTTGGTTTACGGTTAAAGAACTACTGGCGCCCATCATTGTGCTATTGCACCGAGTTACAGTTGCATTACATCCTTCCTCCACCTCGTTGCGAGGGCTTGCCCCTGAGAAAGAGAGCTCATCTGTGGTGAGAGTCCACAAAGGAAAGTAGCTATAACTGCTATATAAGAGGCAGTTTACTATAGCGCTACATACATATAAAAGAAAAGTGAGATAAATAGCATTGCCATATGTAATGAATAAAGAACATCTCCAAGCTGTATAGTGTGTGAAAAAATGCCAGCTTCTTTGAAAATAAAAATACAGAATAATAAATAGGACATTTTCAATGTGCCCTTTTGTTTGAAAATCATGTACAGCAGGTTTATTATGCCAACATAAATTGCATATATTTTAGCCAAATGTAATTATATAGTGGTGCAAATGTGGGTACAATAGTGGAGTATTTAAGATCAGGGGAAGAAGTGAGCCTTCCATTTGGAGGGGTCCAGCATTGTTCTTACTGTGTTCTAATGGTTCCAGATATTTCTGTCCAGTATGTTTATTAGTGTTCTCTACCTGGCATCATTCCAGTGAATACTGTTGTACCCCCTGAAAATGGGTTCTAGAATTTTGCCTCAGTCAGCCATGGATTGCTAAACCATACCATGACTCATAGTGATCTAATTTTGTACATCTTATTCAGGAACTAACTGACAGACAAAGAATTATACAGCTTACTCAACATGCCAAGCCTGGGTTCATGTTCAAAAAGGGATATATCATTCAGTAAATGAATACTTATCAGGGCCAGAACTAGGGGTAGGCAGAGTAGGCACCTGCCTAGGGCGCAAAGCTGGGGGATGCCAGGCACGTACTTTCTCTGCCTGCTACCCCTAGTCTGGTCCCCTCTCTGCTCCTTGACTGACTGCCCCTTCCATGTTGTTTTGCCAAATGCGCGTCAATCGCCTGTTCTATGCGCATGAATGTCCGATAGACGCTCACGAACATGAGCGTACCCAGTTGGTGCTGCGATCGGCCAGGTTGCCTAGGGTGCCTGGCCAGCTTGTCCCAGCTCTGATACTTATGATATTGCATAGGTAGGCATGTTATGCCCCTTTATGTTTATATTTTATGTTGTAGTAATATGCCCAGGAAGGGATTGTTTTGTGCAAGACCCCACATACTGCCTGGAATGCTTGCAATGCTGCAGGAAGTCCTCATTATTTAGAAATATAATCATATTAGCGAGAGAGACTACCCGTTACATACTGGATTAGCAAGTCATATTGATGAGCCTGTTAAAAGTTAGGATACTCAAAGTTTTGAGGCACCTTATCATTTTCTCTGCAATGAAGCAAATAAAAAAGGCTATGACAGAAACTGATTGGTTTGCAATATCTGTTCCTGGGATTGAGTACCTTGACATTTGCCCAGTAAAAGATAACATGCTTTACAAATGTCATTCTGCATAATTTCCCAACCAAGGAGGCAGATTAAATCAGCGATGTCCCAACAGTGGCCGTCTCTCGAATAAACAGCCACAATGCAAAGGACTATGAATAAACAAGAGAATGTACATTAACCACTTCTGATTAGCATCATTTATCAGATTCTATTGCTCTACTGCAATCGAGAATAGGTCTTATACATGTGTCTTTCACCATTTGCTTCATAAGGAGATCATTTGGCAGTGAGTGGGTGTGAGGGTGATCAGATTTTAGGCTTTCAATAATAAATATTGAGCCATGGAAATGAAAGATTACACTTAGTGGCCCATTCATTAAGTTCGAGTGAAGGAATAGAAGAAAAAAAAATTCGATGTGTTTTTTTGGCTACTTCGACCATCGAATGGGCTACTTCGACCTTCAACTACGACTTCGAATCGAACGATTCGAACTTAAAATCGTTCGACTATTCGACCATTTGATAGTCGAAGTACTGTCTCTTTAAGAAAAAACTTCGACCCCCTAGTTCGCCACCTAAAAGCTACCGAACTCAATGTTAGCCTATGGGGAAGGTCCCCATAGGCTTGGCTAAGTTTTTTTGGTAGAAGGATAATCCTTCGATCGTTGGATTAAAATCCTTCTAATCGTTTGATTCGACGGATTTAATCGTTCAATCGAACGATTATTCCTTCGATAGTTCGATCAAACTTTTTGCGCAAAATCCTTCAACTTCGATATTCGAAGTCGAAGGATTTTCATTCCCCAGTCGAATATCGAGGGTTAATTAACCCTCGATATTCGACCCTTGATGAATCTGCCCCTTATTATATTAGCAAGAGTCCAAAGAAAAACATTTCAAAATTGAAGATTCTCTGCTCATCCATTAAAATTCTATATTCAGTATTAATAATGTTACTGTTATTCATTATTGTGTTTGCCCATGCTTGTTTTACATTTTCTACAGTGCATGCATAGATCTCTTATTGGTTACTTACTTCTTCAGTGATTTAGATATGGTATTAGTGGGGCAGGACACTAAGGGGCCGATTCACCAAAGGTCGAATATCGAGGGTTAATTAACCCTCGATATTCGACTGGGAATTAAAATCCTTCGAAGGATTTTAGCGCAAATAGTTTGATCGAACGATTAAATCCTTCGAACGATTCGAAGGATTTTAATCCAATGATCGAAGGATTATCCTTCGACCAAAAAAAATTTAGGAAAGCCTATGGGGACCTTCCCCATAGGCTAACATTGACTTCGGTAGCTTTTAGATGGCGAACTAGGGGGTCGAAGTTTTTTCTTAAAGAGACAGTACTTCGACTATCGAATAGTCAAACGATTTTTAGTTCGAATCCTTCGATTCGAAATCGAAGTCGTAGTCGAAGGTCGAAGTAGCCCATTCGATGGTCGAAGTAGCCCAAAAAATTCGAAGTTTTTTTACTTCGAATCCTTCACTCAAAGTTAGTGAATCGGCCCCAAAAAGAGATCCAGCTTTTTATAAACACTGCTTTTCAGTAATACTTTACCATTTTACTTTAGTGGGTTATGCCTGATCTAGAGTGGCATAAAATTATGGCATAACTGTTGGCCTTCGTCTAGTGTAAAAATTAGCTACCTGGATTTTTACATGATTAAGGAGTAAAATCTTTAACCCAACTTTTACTGTAAATATACACCTGTTTCTCCATCTAGCTTTTTCCAAGCTGGGATTGATGATGAATAATTCTAAATAACTCTAATGTATTTGCAGGCACTATATATATATATATATATATATATATATACATACACACAGAGTATATACAGTATGTACATAGATATATATGTTATTTAAGATAAATTTCAAATTAACTAACTGTTTTTTCCTTACAATCCAGACAAAAAGTGGTCTGGCCGTCTTTCTACTATAACACCTGCCAACTCTACTAGTCTCCTTATAAATTCAGTCTTGCAAGTTTATTACCCCCCCCTTAATGAAATTAATAGTCCTGTCCTGAGGATGAACCCAAAAATAAAAACAAAAAAAATTCACATTGCTATTTCGGTTTCAGCTATTTCAATGCTCAACAGCAGAGCATTATAGCTCATCTAAAAATGTGATCATAGTCTCCAGGTGAAGTTTTAAAATAATAACTGACAGACAAATATTTTTGGTAGATGTGAGGTGTACTGCAATGTTAATGCTTTTTTGTTTGATTGCGGTATATAAGATTTACATATTGACTAGCCTCACAAAATCCAAGAAAACTGAATAGAAGTAATGTACTGTAGTATTTCATTCATCCCTAGCAGGCAGTAAGGAGAGGGCTGGCCTGTGTCTGTCTGCTTTTGAAGTCTGCTCCTCACACCACACTTTTTATCTGGGGCTAGTTGTTGTGTCAATAAATTTCCAGCATGCAAGTGCACCCCAGAGAAAAGTAAATTAGCCCTTATGCATATCGCATGTCCCTTAAAGGGGAAGGAAACCTAGTCGGCGCAAACCCCCCACCCCCCCTCCCGTTTGACATCACATAGCTAGGCAACAATAGACCCTCCCTGCATTAAAGGAGAAGGAAAGGTTAAAACTAAGTAAGCTTTATCAGAAAGGTCCATCTAAATATACCAGTAAACCCCCAAAGAAGTGCTGCTCTGAGTCCCCTGTCAAAAGAAACACAGCATTTCTTTCCTTCTATTGTGTACTCATGGGCTTCTGTATCAGACTTCCTGCCTTCCGCTTAAACCTCATTGCCCTGGGCAAGAGCATGCTCAGTTTGCTCCTCTTCCTCCTCCTCCCTTCTCTGCTGTAATCTGAGCCCAGAGCATGGAGAGACTCAGGCAGGAAGTGATGTCACACCATGTTAATACTGCAGCTCCTATCCTAAACAAACAGAGAGTTTCTAGAGCTTTTTACTCAGGCATAGTAAAACATTCTACAGAATAAATAGAGCATTCTAACTTGCACTATTGCAGCTAGTCTATTGGCAATAAAATGCCTCCGTAGCTTTTCTTCTCCTTTAAGTAACATGCACTGGAACAACATCTGTCTGTTGTATCCCAACACACTAAAATTTTAGTTATAAGTAGTTTGGGGTCTTTCTTAAATCACAGATGAAACACTGTATCTACCTCTCTACAAAAACTAGCAATTGATATATCTTTCCATCATCTTTCAGATTCTTTTAAAACGTTAATTAATGATAATATACACTGGAGGGTTTTCAGTAGGCTTTGTTAAACTGTTTGCACAGAGGCCTAATTAAAGCATATTTGAACTAAATTATCATTTTTAACATTTTTCTAAATCAGTCCAGGAATAATTAATTATTAAAACCTCTGTACTGTCTAAGGGTCTTTAATGAGCTGCATCTTCATTAACGACAATGCAATATATCCACTGCATATGTTCTTATCACTGTGTTGCCGACGCAAAGGACAAAACATTTAAAACAGCATGATGAAAACAAGAAGTTATTAGTATAACACAAAACTATATGGCATGTTCCAAATGCATAAATCCTGTAGGTTCTGCTGCACAAAGAATTGCTAAAGGCATCCTCAAAAGTCTACATTTTGCAAACCAGTGACCTTTTCTGCACTTCGGTCTTATTTAACACTTCCTGTTAATGAAGTAAATGTCATTTTGGAACTGTAGGGCCATTTGCTGTTACTATTTTCCTTAAAAATATTCATTTAAAGGGCATGTTTATGAAATGTCTATTCTGTCTTTTTTTTTGTTTTCGTGCTTTTTCTCAGTGCTTCTTCCTTTTAAAGAGAGGTGCATGTTCATCCGGGGAATGCAAAATATTGCACTTAGGAGCAGTAGCTGCAAATAACCTTTCAATATTTTGCATCTTGCCTTCAGTTTTGTAAATTAGTATCTGTTTTTTACACTAACTTTCTGTTTTTGGTGTAAAATGTTTTCACACTTTTCCTTAATATGAGCCTGGGATTTATTTCTGTCACGTGCAGATCAAGCTGGGTGCTTTAGAACTCTCCAGCATTAAGGAAATGCTCATTCAAGCTTGTCTAGGTCTACTGACCTTGTTAAGTCTAATAAGATCTCAGACATTAGTTTTTCTTAAAATGTGAATAGATTTACCATATTTCTAAAGTCTCTTTTGTCTAAAGAAGAAACATTCATCCAAACATGGCTTATTCATGCAGAACCTGTATTAAACACCATGCTAGATTTAGGGGGTTATTTATCAAGGTCCGAATTTATCTCAATATCGGCTGCTACAAACTCCGATCTAGCTTGGGTTTTTACCGCTTATTTATTATTACATGTTCCCGAATATTTGCCTTGCAGGAAAAGCTCAGATTTTTCATGAATTTTCCCTGAAATCTCTAAATTTTTCAGAGTTTTTACCCGATAAGCTCCGAAAACATTTTGAAATTGCCTGAAACACCCGACACAACCAATAATCAATGGGACTGTTCCCATTGACTTTTATGCAACCTCGACAGGTTTGAGATGCCGTGTTTTTATATTTCGGCTTTTTAGCCCTCGGGGTTTAATGAATTCCAAAAAAAAATTTTTAAAAGTCCAATTTTATAAAAAAAAAAAAATCACAATTTTTTTCGGATTCCGGGGAATTTCGGGTATTCGGAGCTTAGTAAATAACCTCCTTAGAATATATGGTCGTTTATGGGAAAATATAAAATTAAATGTACAGAAATTGTAAGGAGTAAGGAGTCTCTTTAATAAAGGTCAATAATCTGTTTAATAAAGGTCAGTTGCCTGTTTGCCTGGCCTCACACACTACATATCACCATGTTTAGCAAATTAAGAAAAAACTTTTTAGCACAAACAAAATTACCAGGAATGTTGAAAAAATCCCCACATCTGAAAATAATAATAAAAAATCACTATGGACAATAATCGCAATAGCCTGTTTTTAGGCTGGTGGCTCAGTTACTGTATATAACAGACACATTTTCTGGGAATTGACTCAGTATAACATGTTTAGGAAATCCAGCTTGTAGGATAAGTTCAAACAGATGTTTCTAGAGAAAAGTCTAATAACTATCTCTCAGAAAGATCTATGGTGGAGGTTTTTAGATTTTCTGTACTATTGCTTCCCAACCTTTAAAAACCATACAGTTATAAAATCATTGTGTAATATAATAATGCACATAGTTTTCTCTAAAGTATATCGTCTGATACAGAACTTGTTTTCGAAATAGAAGCTACTTCCTGGTTGATGTGTGGTACTATGAAACAACTTTCACTGTCATTATTAGTGATAGGCGAATCTGTGCTGTTTCACTTCCCCAAAAAATTTGCGAATTTATCATGAAATCCGCAAAATTCCGACATGAGCGACAATTTTTATATGCGCTACTATTTGGTCCAAATGCATTAAAGTCAATGGGTGTCCGAATAATTTTGACGCGCACAATTTTTATGCGTGCACCAATTTTGATGCACTGCAAATTTTTTAGATTATGCATTTCTATGCCATTTTTAATATTCAACCTTGCGTTTGGCTCATGGGTGTCAAAGTTGGATGATAAAATCCATGGACATGAACCCCAAGAGGGTCATGTAGTACAGTTTCTCTACTCTCACTGTAACTGTAATACTAATGTAAAGTAATAAAGGGCATAAAGCTCAGCCGAATTTGATTGTTTTAGTGCTTAACCAGGGAAATAAAGAGGCCATGTCAATTATGACTCTCTACAGAACTGTAGAATGAAAAAAATAATTCATGTAAACAAGGTATATATTGTGGCCAATAAATAATATATTTGTAGATGACCATTGGACAGATAGAGTCAAAGCTTTTGTAAAGGTTCTTTAATAAAGAAAAATATAGTACAACATGATGTAGAGAATTGTTATGGGCATCTCAGTCCCCAATACATTTTTGCTTGTTTTACCAAAAAGCATGAAACTCCTCAATATATTACTGGGAGACTGAATGTTTCTGTACTTGACCTATTAATGATCGAATGAATATCTTTATTTAATACATTTCTTTAAATTGGTTATGCATAAACTGATGATAGATCTTTGAATTTGAGAAAGGATTTTGCAAGAACTAATGCTGACTTGCAAATACAGTACCTTCATTTGCCAAAACATACAATAAAATATTATGCTTTATTTGCAACTGATCTTCCCTTAGTGCACTTCCTAAACAGAAGTGGAATATATGATATTTGTTCTATATATAAATCACAGTCAGATTTGTTATTCTATGCCTACACTGGCACGTTCTAGGAAATAATATACATTACAAAATGATAGGTTATTGTTGATTTGCTGTTATCCTCCTTTAAAAAGAGTCCATTGAAATTGTAAGAACTGTTGAGCGCTGGGCTATTTAAACCACTACTGATGAAACAAACTTTTGATTTTTCTCCTGCAACTGCATTTTTATTGTCAATCACCAGCTTAAGTGAAAATATTCAAACATACTCAATATTCACAATTCACAATATTCAAACAGGTTTTATGCAGTTTTTTTTTACTTTTAATAAATTATAAATATTCTAGATTTAAAAAATTATTCTCAAGAACAGTCATGTTTGTCTTTTTCCTTTTTGTAGTAAATTTCTACAAATCTAGAATTTTGATAAATCTGCCCCTTAAAGGTACAGTGAAACAATAACAATTGTTTTAAAGTAATGAAACTATAATGTAGTGTTGCCCTGCACTTGTAAAACTTGCTTCAGCAACACTGTTATATTTTATATGAACAAGCTGCTGTGTAGCCTTGAGCACAGCCATTGAAAACAGATGAGTTATGTTGAATCCAATTGCATTCTACAGAGCTTATCTGTTATCTGAACTTGTGCCTTTTCTCCTTTTCCATCTTTGAATTGTTCCCCCATGGCTACACAACAGCTTGTTTATATAAACTATAGTAGTATATCTGAAGCAAACACACAGCTTTTACCAGTGCAGAGCAACAATTACTTTAATTATTTTAAATCACTTTAATTTTTGGTGTTACTGTTCCTTTAATACTTAAAGGGCATTCTGAGAAGGGACATATAAGGTACCTCAATTCTGTTTTATAACTGCTCTTAAATTAAGAAACAAGCTCTTCCAATGTAATTATGTGTAGATATGTCTAATGGACAATTTTTATGAGGAAAAAAGTGTCCCATTTGTGATCTAAGCAAAAGGACCACTCCTACCACTATACAGATTTTATGAGATATTGTGCAGTGTTAAACAAAGAATATAGTTAAACTCTTTCCCCATTCTGCCACATTGTGTATGACAACAGTATTTCTGGCTCATCTCACTCTCCATTAATGAATGATATATTGATATACTGTATACTGAGATACAACAGGAAATGAAATTCAATTCAGTAGTATTAACAACAGATAATTTAGGAGTTATCTATCAGCATCTTTGTACAAGTTTACCACAACTTCCTTTGTAAACAAACACAAAACAGTTGTTAACAAAATCAGAATTTAGCACCTTGGATATGTTTCTCTATTGAATTTACTGTTGACTGAAACGGCATCTCAAGCGTTTCACATAAAGACATTGAGTATGACATGCCAGCTTAGCTGTCTAGGCTGTCACACACAGTACAAGAATCTTTCTCTCATTTCTAAAGTACAGGTTGGCAAAGAAACCCCTATAATTAACTTCTTCAATCTGTACTACAATACTGCAATTCAATAAAAAGTAATTGTAGCCAATAGGCATAACAATAATTTTGACGCGCGTCAATTTCGACACCCGCGTCAATTTTTTTACGTGCACCTATTTTGTCCAGATGCAATAAAGTCAATGGGCATCCGAATAATTTAGACATGACAATTTTATGAGCGTGACTATTCTGACGCGCACCCAAAGTTTCGTTAATTTATTTGCTGGTGGCGAAACGTGGAAATTCACTGCAAATTTGTACCTGGCGAATTTATTCGCTCCTCACTAGATTTCAAATTAAACAATTGTTACTTATATTACAAAAACATTGAATGATGAGCAGATTTAATGACATTGAAAAAGCTTGCTTCCCTTTTTTCTATGTGAAAAAGAAAAAAATTTGTTAACTTTTTTCACTTTTGCCTCATAGGGCAAACATTATTTCCACTATTTAACAATATGGATCCATTTATTTGACGGCTCATTGACTGTGACCTTAATCTCCATATCCTCAACTTCATTGATAAAACATGTTTGTGATTTTTGTCTCCGTTTATTCGTTCTGTTGGTTTCTACATTTTCTATCCTTTTTATTTATCCATTGTGAGTTTAAAAACTTTCTGTGGAGCTTTATGAGGTTATGGTAATGTAACTTTTGTGGGGTTTTTTTAAACCTACATCATGATGATGTTTTAACTATTTTATGAATGTATTTAAAACTCCTAATGATAATATTTTGGATAAATTGCTGTATCTCTGTGTAATATTTCAATACAACATTGTGCTTGAGATGTGAGCAGTTTACTATTCATTTGGGGGGCAGATTTATTAAGGGTCAAATTGGAAAATTGGATTTTTCTTGGTCAAAACTCTCAAAATCGAATTGTGGATTATCCAAACTCGATTAGAATTTTAATTCAAATTTGAATTTCAAGATTTATCAAACCTATACCATGGGAATAATTTGCATTTGAATATTCGACCTTAAACCTGCCGAGTTGATGTATAAGTTCATGAGAGAGGTTCAGTGGCCAATTTAAAGATGTTATTAGCCTTCCTGACATTCTCCCAAAAAAACTAGATTCGAGTATAGTCAAATTTGATTCCAATTTGATTCCAGTTTTTGGGTTTGTAATATTCATTCAAGTTTAGATATTTTTTTTTTCTTAAACGAGAATATTCGTAAAAAAAACCTCACATGAATTTGAAATTCTACCTTTGATAAATGGGCTTCCCAATGTCAATAAAGTTCAATTTTATTTGGAACTTTATTTGAGTGCTATTATTTAGTTTATGTAGTAAATAAAAAAAAATGTTTCCTCCTTTTTGAAAAAAAATGTATGCTACATGAGATCTAAAAATGAGGAGGGAGTCAAGGAATGATTAAGGTACAGGTAGAGAGTCAGGGGCCAAAGACATCATAAATTCTCCCAATCTTCAGCAGATAACTCTGATGAGAACCATAACACACAGAAAGTAGCAGATGTCAATGTGTTCAATGTCAAGCACCATCATCCATTGACCTCAATCCACCTGATGCGGTACATAAAGAAGAAGTTTCTGCAGTAGAAAGTAAAATTCCAATATGTAATTGCTAAATTCCTATATATAATTTCTAAATGTACTATAGTCTGCCATGCTGGTGAGATCTAACATGTGTTATTGTTCATAAAGTTCAGTTATGCATTGTTGATAGCATCGTATTATATGTCTTATCACGTATGATTAGAATTATAAAAATTAAAGCCCCAATATTTTCCAGATTGTTTTTGGTATTGATGTCCTTATTGTAAAATATGCATTGCATATTGGTGCAATTGTTCTTGTAATTATGGGGTTTTCCTATGAATCGGTAGCTTTGCTTATAAGTAGTCTTTCTTTTTCTTCATTTTGTGGTTTGGGAATTAAGTAAACACCTTCATTGAAATATATTATATATTTCTATAGAAAACCTGATTATCACTTTATCTGCTGTTGTAATTTGCCTTTGCTAGTACATATACAATCAATTAGCTTTACACAGCTTCTCAACTTTCTCCCAAGCACAGGATAGCTCCAAAATAAACAGCAGTTTTGAAAATTATTATCTTGTTTCCTCCTTCAGCCTTTTTTATCCTTTAGGGAAAGCATTTCCTCTAATGTTGTTGACAGACCACTGTAAATCAGATTCTCTTCAAACATTATAATTCATATTTAGTAAGTGTTTCACCTAAAGACACGAAGCACTCACTGTTACACTGAATACAGTGGTAATGTTTTATTCCAAGTAACTGCAGATGTTAAATGTTAAAATGCAGTTATTAGGTTTTAGACCTTGGTTGTGGAGTTTTATTCTCTTTCAGACATGTTCTGCAAATTGAACACAGTGCATGTAACCAAAATAACAGAGCTGTTTCAGGCTGATGCACTGAAAAAAGAATTTAATTCAGATACATTTCCTATTCCAGCCTTTAAGCATTTTAGCAGTTGACATATAATGTAACCTGAAATCTAATTGATTATGTAGCTTTCTAGCATTTCATTTTAATCATTGCTGAGTCTTGAGTGATTTATAATTTTCATTCTTTTTCCTGGAGGAATAGATTAATAATTCTCAACAGAGTATTGTTTAAAGTAGCCTTAGGTGTGAGTGTTGGATTTAAAGGCTCATGTTCATTGTCAGACAATTAGCTGCTACTTGGATAGACAGCAAGAGAAACACATAAACTAGAATCCTCAAGCAATCTTATTATCCTTTAGACCGTGAAAATAAAATCAGCCTTTAACTGACATATCTCGAGAGGAACCAATTGAAGCACACTAACTTATTAAAGGGAAAAGTTACCCCATTTGTGTCATGAGCTCATTCAGTTGGGCTTATGTAGAAAAGGTGCATGAACAGTATCTGAACGTTCAAAAATAAATATGAATGCAACATTTCTTTAATTTGGCCATAGATGCACCAATATTATTGTACAAAAAGAACTTTGTTACTTTAATCGTTGCGTGTGTGGTGAGAGACAAAGCGTCAGATATTAGTAATAAGCCTTGGATATCGGTCATCTTGTTGATCAGGCAGGACTGAAAAGTTTGACTGGACACCTTTGAAGGTTCCTGAACATCGTAACATTAATGCTGAATCATCATTTAGAGCTAAAGAATTGTTTTTGTTTTTACCTGCATATCTGACTATTTAGCTCTTAACATTTGTACATTAAATATTTTCCCCCACATTGTTGCATTGTGAAATAATGGATTCTTGAAGTCCCTCTGCTTTCAACAGTGGGCGTTGTAAAGATTTTCTAAGAAGCAGAGAGACTTCGAGTTCCAAAACCCATCACTTCAAAATGGAATAAAATGAGAGGGAATGCATTACACTGTGTACATAAGGGAAGTGTGGAAATGGTCCCTCCAAAGAGAGATAGACTATCATGTTTTCCTTTCAATCTGTGAAATCAGATATGTTTGTGTAAAAAATACCTTTCTGAAAGATCAAGACATTTTCTAGAGCAGCTTCTTGTTCTTCCTGGGCACTGTTGTCCCACATTGTTTTTCAGTGTCCCATTTCTACTACACGTATCACAAAAATACCTATGGGACACACGATTAGGCTTGGATGCCATAACAGTACTCTTATGGTTTCTATACTTGGCTAATTTATGACCACAACTACAGTTGACAGAGAAGGTTTGTCTAGAGCTGCATTTATATGAGAGAAACATGGCTTACCCCTACAAGCATGCAAAATTAGAAGCAAAGGTTGGCTGCAGAAAGAATTTTCCCTGACCACCAACATAAAGCTTACTCAGATTAGATAAATAATGAAAGCTAGAAGATTATGCTGGAATGAAAGCATCAAAAGCATGATGGTCCTTTAAATAGATATGATCTTATAATGCATGTCTTTCAGTAAATGAAAAAACACTAACAAATACAAAATCTTTTGGGAAATTTGCGTTCTGGCTTGTCTTTCAGGTAAAAAAAGCTGCTATTGTTGATAATAGTTATTATTATTGATTTATATTCAACACATCATTACTTCGGCCTTTTTATCAAAAGGAAGGTTAAGTCAAAGCTTGAACAATAAGATACAGTAGAAATACAAGAACACAAATTGCAGACTATTATTCAGCCCCAAGAAGGTTACATTCCTGTGATTTTGTTTGCTATTGTATCACCCTGCTCATGAATTGAGCCATTGCCAGATATGTCAGGATGGGATAGGGACTCATTTTGAAGATGATCTGAATATATATAGATGGGTATTGATGGCACTGTCTGTTTGACACTTCTGGGACATTAGTTAAACCTCATCTGCCTATCTTCCACAAAGCAGTTCTTAGCAAAATATGTTGCCTTTTTGTTACAGTGACCTTGGTTTGAAAAAGAGGAAAGGTTTGTGTGGGCAGCATGACTGTCACAAAATAAAACACAGTAATACTCATTTTTAACTTTATTAACACAGCAATTTAGTTATTGAGAGTATAAACAGAAATGATTTTGACATATTGTATGTATATGTATGGAAATTGACTTTGGAAAGAGTATGTTCTACGGGGTGCCCCAATGGGACAGTTTCTGTGGTTACCCAGGATATGCACCATATGGGACTCCTTTAATTCTCAGACTATGTCATTATGGGATCGCTTTCTACAACGAGGATATGCACTTAAGATATTAAGATTGCTTACCATAGGGCAGTTGAAACTAACCGAGAGGACCTTTTTAGTGCCAAAATAAAGAAAGGCAGAAGGGACAAAGTGACACAGTGGAGGGAGAATGGTAATAGGTAAATTAATTGATAATATACTGTATCATTTGATACTATATGAATTTTTCCTTATTTATGTATTTTTTTTTCTTCTATTCATGTATTCATTGTTTCAAAAATGTTAAATGTTTTAAATTTTTTAATTTACTTTTTCATTTATATATTTATCTAGTTACTTAATTTTTGTACAGTTATATATGTCATAATGAATTTATGTCATGCTGCTTTATTAGTTCACAATAATATTGCTATTATGTATTAATTGCTGCTAAATGTATGTATTGTGCTAAGCTATTTTCATCTAATGCTTACGTACGTATTGTGACTTTTTAAAAAGACGTATCTTTGAATTTTTATTGGTGTAGGTATATAATTATATCACCTGCATGGGGCTCTTAAGCTTCTGATGAAGTGACATATCAGTCACGAAACGCGTTAAGATTTTCGCCCCTGCCCACTTCGAACTTTGAGTTTTAAATGGACTAATAAAGTTGTTTTATCAAAGTTTGGTTTCATCGTGAGGTTAAGTAAAAGTGATCATTGCAAGGTTTTGATGACAAAAGTTTGTTTCCATGGCCAGAGCGGAGGAGAGGGATCGACCGATAATCAGATGATATGCTCCCTGTTTATCCTGCAACCTTACAAACAACATACACCATTTCTTCTTACTTCTGTATCTGAATTGCAGCTAGTGTAAGCAGAAAATGAAGGTTTATTTACAATGAACAGTCCATTATAAACATAAAGGCATCTATTTGAAGGCAGGGGTGCTGCTGCCATGAGGCAAGTTGAGAATCTTGCCTCAGGGGCAGCAGCTCCCTAGGGGCGGCAAAATGCAGGAGCCACCTCAGGCAGCAAAAGGCTTAAAACTGCCTGTTTGACAGGTAAATCAACAGGGATTGCTTACACATATATAGAATCCCAAAGGCTTTCTAGGAGCCTTAAGCAAATTATCTTAACTTTACAGAGAACACTTCTTCGATCTCCCTTTACATAATATGGAGCATCACCTATACTTTCCTCTCATATCGAATAGGGACCCAAAGTTCAGTTTCATCTTTCACACAGTCAGATCTTTCAGATTTCTGGGACTTAAGTTGGTCATAGATGCAAAGATCCAATTGTTCGAATCCTCGAACGATCAGACTTATCGGACTTCCCTATCTCCCGATCTGCCACTAACCTTAAATATATCAAATATATATCAAATAAAGTAGATAAAGAACAGATCAGCCGATGTTCTGCCCCTACAGCAATCATACGAAAGTTATGTCTGACAAAAGCTAGTGACAGCCTCCCACTGAAGATCGGCAATGCACGCAGAGATATTATCGGCAGCCGCCAGAAATTTCCTAACCTGTCCGGTCGACTGAATGACCAATCGGCATAGCACGACAGATGTCGGGACACTCCACACACGAGGATTCATACAATCGGATCTTTGCGTCTATGGCCAGCTTTACCCAGTATAGATCACCTCCCCTGGACCCTCATCACTTTATGGCATTCTCCTATTTTGTACATTTCCTCATTTAGATTTGTGCTTGCACAATGAGCGACACTAGAAGTGCCTGCTCCCCATGTGTAGTGACATCACTGGGGAATAACAATAGACCACGGCCACAAGCACCATAGATCCTGTGAATGACAGCTCAGTCAAGTTGACTTCTCTACTCACAAACGCAATAACAACATCAAATCCAGGGACACAAACGAATATGTAGGTGTGCATTGAGCCTCAGTAAAGGGATTTCCTAATAACCAGATCACCATGTTCCATTCATTTCCAGGCCAAACAGATACAGGTTCCAGCAATCATGTCACACTTTTAAAAATACATTTTAATAGTTCCCTTGTTTACAAATAGTTTTATTTTACTTAATACAAATACAGACACATTGAGGTTATTGATGGGATTCATGAAGACAATTGTATCCAATTGCACTTTAGTACCTGTTCACCGGCTCACTATCCAAAATTGCTTTGTACAGTATACCTACATTTTTACCTGGTTTTCATGATTTTGACAACTGCAAATAATTTTGCCAATGCATGACAAAGACACAAATGGTTTAATTAGAATTGTTTTGCTTGGAAATTTTTTTATTGCTCTAGGAAAAAATGCCCATTATCTCCATATTATGATTCTTTTAGCAAAGCAAAATTACCCAGGTTTGCTCATCAGTACTTGATTCAGTGCTGAATATAGCTTGTGCCTATTGTTTTAATAGAAAAACAATTTTTTTTTTATATTTTGAGCTAAACTGGGCAGACAGGGAAACTAAAGGGCCCTTGTGATGTAAATAACATATCCGTACATAAACCCCTCCTTAACCCTCTTTTGTGAGTGGGTTGAGTTGCAGATAAACAAAGTCCATTATGCAACAGAATTATCCATGCACTGGTAAACTTATTACCAAAGAACATGTAGGGGACAGGAAGAATCCTTCCCCTGTTTGTCTTCCAGTGACATCATCCAGCCCAGTTGCATGCTGGATAGTGACCCGATTGGCTGGGAACCCCAGTGCATCCTGGGGAGAAAGGGTGTGCCTGACTTTGGAGCCAAAAGCACAGGGTCTCCCAGGGAGAGAGCAGAGAGAGCCAGCATGAGTAGCTGTAAGACTGTGAGGTGCAGAGAAGAAGCTGCTGAATCTGGGGAGATTGAGCCCAGCCTGTCCCCTGTAGGGATGTAGCGAACCGCCGAGTATGTGTTCGCGAACGCCGTTCGCGAACACCGGCAAAAAATGCGAACAGTTCGCGAACTGTTCGCGAACTTCGAACATCCGAAAATCGTTCGATTCGAACGATCGAAGGATTTTAATCGTTCGATCGAACGATTTTCGTTCGAATCGAACGAAAAACGTTCGATTTTAGCGATCGAATGGTCGAATGGTCGAACGATTTTGACGCGAACGTCGCGCGACGTTCGCGAACTTGCGGCGGACGCGAACAGTCGAAGTTCGCGCGAACTAGTTCGCCGGCGAACAGTTCGCTACATCCCTAGTCCCCTGCCAAGTTGCTGCAAACTCAGAAGGAGAAAGGTGCCACTAGTGAGATTGTTTCTGCTGCAGAGCTGTGTGTGATCTCCAGTGTGAATTCCTCTGAGAGCACCCCGGTGAGTGAGCACGGATACAAGCGTGGGGCCCCATACTGAAGACAGCTTTTAACCCTTTACCTGCTACGAGAGAGCTGCTGCCAACTTTCAAAAGGGAATGGTACTTTTGGGGAATAAGGTAGCGCTACCTGGGGAATAAGAGCTCTGGGGAAGGGACAATCATTTGAACTGTGTGATTATTAACCCCTTCAGGAGGATTGGGACTGTGATATCTACTAAGGACTGTGTGAAGCAACAGTTAAGCACCTAATAGTGGTTTAGGGAGTGTCCCACGTGTCCCCAGTGTAGGAGTGCAGAGTGTATTAGTTGCCCACGTGTTTATTTTGTTTATATAAAGTTTATATTGGTTCAAATTGCAAACTATGTGTTTTATTATTCCTAGTGTAACCCCCTGAGGTGTCTTCCTCAGTGTTCACTAGGTGGAGGCACTGCGCTGTAATTCCCAGTTCCCAGTACTTTTCATATGCAAAAGGAATTTAGGGCCCCTGGATTGCCAAGGGTAAGTGGTGATTTAAAGAGACAGTAACCAAATTAGTGTTACAAACAAATCAAACATAGATCATTGAACTCATGTTGAACAAGGTGTATATTGCACCATTAATATGTTTTTGTTTTTATTGTACTTACTTACTTGAGATCAACAAGTGTAATCAACAGAAGTCATGAAAAGAAATATATTTGTGGGTTATTTCAGCTTCTTGAGATTCAAATAGCCTCTTTGGGATCTGTTACTGTGCCTCTTTCTTTGCATTTCACGTTAGCAGGGCCGCCATCAGGGGGGGACAGGGGGGACAAGCGTACCGGGCCGTACGTCTTGCCTCTTGCGTTGCCTCTTGCGGAAGTGCCGAAAAGCCGATGCGCCGAAAAGACCCGAAGTCACGGAAAAAGCCGAAGTCCCGAAGCACCGAAAAGACCCGAAGTCACGAAGCGCCGAAAAGACCCGAAGTCACGAAAACAGCCGAAGCCGAAGTCCTGAAGCAGCGCAAAGACCCGAAGTCACGAAAACAGCCGAAATTGAAGTCCTGAAGCAGCGCAAAGACCCGAAGTCACGAAAGGAGGCGAAGTTGAAGTACTGAAGCCATGAGTTCAATTCTACTGAACACCAGTTTGTGTTTTTTTTTTTTTGTTTTAAAACTTTTTTTTGGGGCCCCAATTTTTTTTTTAACTTATAAGGGGGCCCCTGCCGCCAATGTTTTTTTTTTTTCAAAAAAAATTATTTTATTTTTTTCAAAATTTTTTTTGGGGCCCAATTTGTTTTTAACTTATAAGGGGGCCCCTGCCACCAATGTTTGTTTTTTTTTTAGTTTTTTTTACATTTTTTTGTTGGGGCCCCAAGTTTTTTTAACTTATAAGGGGGCCCCTGCCACCAATGTTTTTTAAAAAAAAAAAAAAAATTAAATTTTTTTTTTGGGGCCCCAATTTTTTATAAGGGGGCCCTGACCATCAATAGCTTTTAACAACTTGTGTGGGGGGTTACTTTTTTAGCGCTGATGTCTGTGTGGTCTTTTAACTGCGATGTGGAGTGGGCGGGATATGGGGTGGAGCTTGGTCATCAGTGTGGGCGGGGCCCAGGGGGCCCCAAAAATTTTGTGGTATGGGGCCCCGTGATTTCTAATGGCGGCCCTGCACGTTAGAGATCAATAAATACCATCAATTACCACTTAAGTCTGTTAAAGTGAATCTTAATGGTCCATATTGCCTACAAAATGTAATTCTTCCAAGGCCTCTTGTAATTATATTAATTATGTGCCTACCTTTATAATTTGAACCCCTTGTTCACTTTTCTCTTTTGACAGAAGACCTCTGTTTGTCACCCAATTAGTTTGGTAAAAAAATGAAGAAAAAGCCTTGGTGTATTCATATTTTCTTGTATCATTAAAACCATGACATACAGTGCAACGTTTAGCATTTTATAATCTGGTAAACTAGCTATATGTATGGGTACGATATTGCTCATTATAACTAACACTAATTGCTACACACAAATAGATTTTTCTCTTAGACATTCATAAGGGCAGCATAATGAATGCACATAATCATGAAGGCAAACATTTTGGCTAATAATTCAGCAATTCATTTATTATAGTCATACTCACAAGGAGGAATTTATACTTAATGTACAGGAAAAATACTGTAAATAACCTCAAGATGAATTCCAAATCTCTGTGAAGAATTTGTAATTTCTAAATGTTCACTTAGAAATAGATTGTCAGTATTGACAGTATTTACATTTAATATATTTCTCTTTGATTATGAAAACTAGTGTGGGCATTATGGAAGTCCCAATAAAATACAATACATTAAATGCTATACAGAAAAAATCCTTTTTATTTTCTCTTAAGTATAATAATAGAATCATTAGGAGACTTTCCATCCAGATAAAAAAGAAAGGTTAAAAACTGAACTAGGTGATTTATGGTTTATTTATTACACTTATATGTGACAGATATAAAGCCTGACAGATATTTAACTTCCCTAAGGCTTTAACAACAACAACAACAACAAAAAAGCAATGGAGAGACAATGAGGAAGAAATTATGTGTGAGGTTGTTGGCCACAGAAAAAATAGCTTGTGAAGATAAGGGAAATAAGGAAAGGCAGTGACACAGGATCTCTGCTATCTGTCTATAATGCCCTCTAACATACTTGTAAATCTGCCAATGCTTTTATGATCGCGGAAACCATGTGTAGGTTTAGGAACTCACGCATGATTTTAGCACCCAAATATTTGAGCCTGGAGGCATGGACATTACTAAATCAGCCCGTGTGAAGCATTTATACTATGTCAACTTAAAGGGGACCCATCACCCCCCAAAAAAAAAATCCAAATCCTATTTCATCATGTTAGTCATGCAAAATTAACTTTAATTACACTATATAAATTATTTGAATGTTGTTTCCATCAGTCTGGGAACTCATATTTATAGCAAGCCTGCAGGAGCCATTTTGTGGGCACTTATTTTTTGATCTGATTGGCTGAATGTTGCCAGCCAATGGAATTGAAGATATGCAAATGAAGCAGGAGAGAGAGAGAGGGCATGCGCAGTACAGATTCAGTCCTTTATGAACGCTCTAATGAAAAAAAAAGAATTTGAATTTCATGTTTAATTTGAAAAGGACTTTTATTATACAGCTTTTTGTGTCTGGGTGACAGGTCTACTTTAAGTGCATTTATCAGTAATAAACATCAATGGCTAATTTGCTGCAGAGTTTTTGAATTTAGTCAAATAATTGAGCAAAATGGCAACATTCTGTATGGAACTTTTCATTTTAAGGTGCCTTAAATGCATGCATTACCATACCAACTTCAACACCAGCACATACAGTATGTCAAACCATAAATGTTTTGCTTTCTGATATCTTTCCTTACAAGCGGAAAATACTGACATTATATTTATTTATCAGCATTTTAAAGACATTGCATTTTCCTTCTATTTTTCTTTTGCAGTTAATATACTGCAGAGGTGCTCTTATACTGCCAGTTACAGCTAAATTGGGGTTAGCTTTGTTAAAAATAGTTAGTCACACTTTTATAGGAAGATTTGGTATTTGACTGAATGCAATAATTAAGAAAGTTCAGTATAATATTAAATATAATATGATAGAAAAGTTCAATAAGGTGTTTAGTGAAAATCTAGTATAAGTAAGTCAATTTCTAATGGCTTCCAACTGTAGAGACCATAAGGGTTAGATACATTTTTCTCAGACAGATTCCCCTTAGTTTGGACACCTAAGGTGGTCCTCAGGGCCTCAAAACGGAGAGAACAATTGTGCTCAGAGCTCTTTTTCTGGATCCCACCTAGCTGGTAGGTGGGAATAGAACTGGGTCTGAACAGGTGTCGGGCCCAGTTAAGGAAAGTTTAGTTAGTGGAAAAGTTCCTGTTATAGTTCCTGTAGGAGTAAGCGAATGTGGCAGATTATTTCGTGAGCAGCTATACTCTCCAAAAAGCAGGTTAGTTGTGGTTCGTACCCTTGTGGTGACAAAGCTCATACAGGCCAGGCATACAAGTGGGTGAGCTCAAAAGCAGGGAAAGTTGCCAAGGAGCAAGATACCCAGGGGATTCCCAGTGGTGGGGAAAAGGATCTCCATGACAGGCTGTACTAAGAGTGAAACTAAAGCAATAGGCAAATGGACGTTATTTTGCAAATTCACTAAGTGAGGATTTTACTGAACGTTACCTTTTTCATCACCCTTACGCCAGTCGAAGTTTCGACAGGGAGCCGCTAATTCACTAAAATCCGAAGTTTCTCTCAGGGAGGTGAAAGGTAGCGAAGTTGTGTTACCATTAATTCGTCAAGCAAAGCGAAGTTACGCTAGCGATGCCTAATTTGCATACGGCGCCAAGTTAAAGTACAATGGACGTATATGAAGCAGCAAATACATTACACTACACAAGCCTGGGAAAGCTTCATAAAATTAAATAGAGTTGTTATTGTTATGTTAGGAAATGTAGGGGGGAAGGAGGGTACCCCCAAACAAATTTACAATCTTTTTCAGCCTATCACCCTTAAAAAAGTAAGATGCCAGCTTCTTTTGGGACTTAGAAAAAATTCAAGTCCTATCTACTCTTCTCTCTGCACTTAGCGTAGTTACGTCCCTTCGCCGTAGCGCAACTTCACCTGGCGTAAGGGTGCGAAGTAGCGCTAGAGTAGGTCTACTTTGCCAGCGAATTTACGCCAGCACCCATTAGTAAATCGGCAAAGTGGCAAAATGAAGTCACGCTGACGTATTTTCGCTAGCGTTAGCCACCTCACCCTTTAGTAAATGTGCCCCTTTATGAGAGGTTGTTCTGGAGCTCTGCAGGATTATGGTTGATCCCCTGCTGGTGAAAGTGTATACTGCATCTTTGCATATATATTCTGCATTTGCTTAAAAAATAAAGCACAAATTTTTTCCACTGGATATCTGCCTGGCTACTGAACTTACATGCGCCCAGTGACAGGAACATTCATTTTACAGTGGGCACATGTGTAGGGCATTAGAATAACTCTATTGTCTTTATTAATGTTTCCTGGACATGTGTTTTAAAACGTGTAATTTGTAAGTATATGCACCAACATTTAACATAAAGACGTCCATACAACTTTAAATTTCCCGCCCTATACAAATTGACCTGAGTTCAAGATCACTAGCGAAGTTTCGCTAGGCAGAAATTAATGCATTTCCGAAGTAACGCTAGCGGAAAGTCGTCAGCATTAGGCACCCATGACAAAAAAAAACATATTTTAGTGAATTACCGTAGTCTGAGCGAATTCTCGCCTGGAAAAGTGTTGCGATGTGTGCGAAGTGGACGCTGGCAAATTTTCGTTGGTTAGTAAATCTGCCCCTTAGAATGAACCACGTTCCTTGCTTCTTATCCAGCCCATATTATATTGGATTAGATAGGAATATGCACATACATACAGAAGTGTTGTAAAGATATTAGTAAGCGTGTTATTGGTAACGTGCTATCTACTTCAAGAACAATCTTCTCTAACTGTGATAAAATATATAAATTTAACAAACTATTCTAACTATTTCTCCTGTTCCGAAGGGCAACAAGTCCTCTCTAAGCTGCCTGTAGCTTCATTAGTGTCAGTTCACCTACTGGTCTCACAGTAACAAGTATATCCAATTATCCTGGAGATATTTGCACTTGTCCTACTGACTTGTTCCAGCAGAAAGAGATGAATCAAAAAGTCTTCCTGTGGTCAGAATATTAATTTGAAATGAGTTTTTTTTTTCTGAGATACACTGTTTTAGCTTTTAATCATTTTCTCTTGAGCTGCTACTGCTGTTTAAGGGTCAGATAAATGCAGCGAAGATTTGTCAAATGATTCTCTGTTATCTATGTTTATTTAAAAATATGTTAACGAGTCATAGTACCAGTGCACAGTAATAAAGTGTTGAGTTATAAATAAAAATCATCTAATAGTGTTTGTATTCAAAAGGCCATACATTATATATGTAAGTATGTCTATCTATCTATCTATCTATCTATCTATCTATCTATCTATCTATCTATCTATCTATCTATTATCTATCTATCTATCTATCTATCTATCTATCTATCATCTATCTATCTATCTATCTATCTATCTATCTATCTATCTATCTATCTATCTATCTATCTATCTATCTATCATCTATCTATCATTGCATGGTCAGTTTAAGCAACGTATCATTTTAAATGGGGCCCAGCACTGCTTCTTCACTTATTTTTAAGAACTAAGGAGTGCTATAATTTCTCATATACTATATATATTAGGGCTCAGAGACACCCGAGATTTCTGCTGCAAGGGGTTGCATTGGCAGCTTTGAGAGTTGCAGTCCATTGACCAGGGTGGTTCACCTGGGAGCCGATTCAGGTGGGAGGAATTGCTCACAGGCCAGCCAGAAGAAGGTTGGCAGATCATTTATAAGTGCCCTACAGCCAGTTGGTGGTCAAGTTACACCGGAGGCAAAACAGCTAGGTATTCCGGTACAAAATTGTAATACCGGCCTAGCAGCTAGACCTGTAAAACCAGCCAGGTAGCAATTGTAACCAAAGCAGTCAAACAGAGGCTCAGTTTAAGGACAAGTTAGGATCAACTGTGAGTGTAAATCCTATTTGCTATAATTGATGAAAGGGGAAGTGACTGGTAGTTAAGTAACTATAAACTACTATATACTAACATTTTTCAAACATTTTTATACGCTACTGTTGAACATTTTTATATATGAGCCTATGAGTAAGTGCCCCTATAGGCACAAAATGCATTAGGCCTCCATTTACTAAACTTATATTTATAAACTTTTGAATTATTTTTTGGAGGGACACACATCTATTGGTTTTTATTATGGATATGCACCCATGGACTGGGGTGAACTGTGAGTATATCCCCCTTTCCATATCTCAACTTATTTATACATATTATCAACATCCTATTTATTGTGGTAGTGTTTACATTGGTCCCAGGCAAGCACCCTACTTTTTTTCTATCATTTTTATATAATAACAAATCGTGTTCAGTCTTAGAATGAACCATGTTCCTTGCTTCTTCATCAGCCCATATTATATTGGATTAGATAGGAATATGCACATACATACAGAAGTGTTGTAAGATATTAGTAAGTGTGCTATTGGTAATATCTACTTCAAGAACACTCTTCTCTAACTGTGATAAAATATATAAATGTAACAAATTATTCTAACTATCTCTCCAGTTCCGAAGGGCAACAAGTCCTCTGCTGCCTGTAGCTTCATAAGTGTCTAAACTGCCTGTAGCTTCATTAGTGTCAGTTTACCTACTGGTCTCACATTAACAAGTATATCCAGCAAATCATTTTATAAGTGCCCTACTGCCAGTTGGTGATGAAGTTAGGCCGAAGGCAAAACAGCTAGGTATCGCAAACATACTTTGAGTTTTTTTGACGTTGGCGACAATTCTGATGCTGGTGGATGGCCATTGACTTTAATGCGTGTCAAATGTGCCAGCATCAAATTTGTCAAAATTTGCATTTCGCTAATTTTTCTGACGTTTCGCAAATTTTGCAAGAAATTCACGAATTTCGTGGCAAAGCGAAATGATACAAATTCACCCATCACTTCTGGCAACTGGAATTTCAATGCATTGCCTCCATCTAGTGTGTAATGGGGTAAAATGTTAATGTGTTAATATAAATGTTTAAGGTTAATACATATATATTCAGGTTTGCCAGGGGATAACAGTTGTGAGGGAAAGCCCCCAGTGGGTGGAGAATAGTAAGTTATATAAGGGAAGGTTACAGGAAGTGATTTTAGACATGTATCATGGGAAGCAAGATAAGCAGAGAGCACTGCAGCAGTAGAGTCCTGTAAGAGGTACTAACCTAGGTAGTGTGCGGCCTAGTAGTGTAATACTCTAATGCTCTACAAAGTGTAAGAGGGCAAGGTAACTAGTATGGGCAGCTATGGGCCCAAATAGGAGTTAGTGACCATTGTGTTCCCAGCGGAAATCCCGACCAGCCAGGAAATAAGAAGAAGGGCTAGGTCTGGAGAGTGAGCTGGCCAGGACCCAAGAGGTGCCTGTGAGCGTCTGTTCCCACAGTTACAGGAAGTGTCATACAGTTTGTGGAAAACTGAGAGACCGAGCCCTGTGAAAGTGCTGCAGCTTAACTGAAGACCATGACAATAAAGATAACGTGTTTGAACTGCAACTCTCTGCATCCTGTGCTTCACTAAAGGTTTCCCCCCACACAAAAGGTTGGTGGTACATCAAGAGTTAACAAGTGGGCACTGAGGAATTACACCTCAGGGGAGTTAACTAGGAAAAGTAAACCACACAAATTGCTGCAACAACTATAATTGTATATAAATTGAATACATGAAGACCCCGTGTGGTAAATCCAACCCTTGCACAGTCTTTACCAGGACACAGTGCCACATTACATTCCGGGTGGTCAAGTCTCACAGTTCAGTCCCTTAACACAAGAGCTCTTTTTTTACCGCAGGTATCGCTACCTGCCCCAAAGTACTTCTCCTTTTGGACAAGGCAATTGTTCCCATGTGGCAGGCACACCAACAAGACCTGCACTTACACCAAAGCATGAGCACACCGCAGCCCAACTACTGTCGGCAATACCTTCTTACTTTCTCAGCTCAGAGAGGAAGCCTGTTTAGGCTAAATGCACCAACGGTGACGTTGGCATGCAATGGCGCAAGGACATGACAGGCAGATTTGGGGTATACACAGTTGGGAATCAGGAATGCCGACAATGTACTGAGCACAACGGAGAACTTTTGAAAAACCAAAATCTCTGAGTGGTATTATTTACCTCTATTTTCTAAAGTCTAAATACTAAAGTCTTACTCCCGATTTACCCGATTAAGGATGCTTATGACTACTTCTTGCTATGGTTTAGTATAATAAATGGAGTAAATGGAACTCATGGCTCTTCTTCTTTGGACTTCCACTTTAGGAGAAAGTGGATGCTGCCAGGGACCAATGGTTGCCACATTGCTAGTATTACAGGTATGGGACCTGTTATCCAGAATGCTCTGGCTCTTAATGACAGTATTATCAATAGGGGCAAAAGATAAAAAATATGGAAGGCTGTTATTTCTTTCCAAAAATAAAGTGTGAAGATAGAGCTAGGTGAGCTCCTGCTATAATGCACTATAGGAGGGTAAGGCAAACAGGCTGAGCTAGAAATAGCTGTTCAGGGAGTAAAAAAACAAGTAATGTGCTGTTTTATGTCACTGTAAGGTTATTTCATTGCTTGCGTTACACTATGCTAGGCCGCAAAGGTTTTCAGCACAAGTGAACTGAGTGATGTGTGAGGGTATATATATTGAGCTGCAAGGTAACGGCTATTAAAGCATCAAAACGGGTAAAAGAATGCATTGCAATTGCAAATTGAATTATAATCATTCCCCACAGCCTAAGAAAGATTAACGATTTTGACCATAGATCCTTTTTAATCAGCTCTTCAATCAACTTCTTCAGTGTATACAATAGTGGAGTCAGAATTTCAAGACCCACCCAATAAGGACACTGATGTTTAATACACAATTTTGTCCTTGTGAATGACATTATGAGCAGTAGTCAGCATGGCTTTAGGAAGCTTAGGGTCATGTAAGACAAAGCTCAATTAATTCCATCCAGAATGTGGCATCCTTTCAGTAGGATATTGACAAACTGGAAATCTGGTTGGCAGATTGGAGTTGGCAGATAAGATTAATCGGAAAGGGGTTTTTTTTACAGTGAGAACTGGCAAATACATTAGATAGCTGTTAAAACGGGGTTGGATGGCTTTTTAGCAAGATAGGGAATTTAGGGTTTTTAAAAATAGCTTAGTACAAAAGTTGATCCAGGGACTGGTCCAAATGCTATGTCAGCCAGGAAGGATTTTTCCGAGACAAATTGGAGAGGCTTCAGATGAGGTTTATACCTTCCTCTCGATCAGCTAACAATTAGGCAAGTTTTATTTGGGCTGAACTTGATGGACATGTCTTTTTATTACCCAGGTTACTATGTAGGTTACTATGTTACTATTTCTTCATCTCCTCTGTAAAGCTCAGTTCTGTTTGGCTATCAGGTAGTATATACCTAATGCTGGGACAACAACTACCCTTCATTCAATGGGACTACTACCTCGGCTTTAATGTGAACCCCAGTAGTGAGAGGAAGCTCCCTAGAAAAAAATAATTACATGCTAGTGGACAATTCTGCATAGTAGAACAAGCACAGTAAACTGGACAAGCAGGGGTAAGCAATAGTGATGGGAGAATTTGTCCTGTTTCGCCACAAAATTTGAGAATTTCCTGCAAAATTAGCAAAATGGGTGAAACATTTGTGAAACACGGATTTTGACACCGGCGTCAATTCGCGGTCATCAAAATTGACGCCGACAACAATTCCGATGCTGGAGACATTTGACATGCATTAAAGTCAATGGGCTTCCGTTTAATTGCCGTCGGTGTCTAAATTGACGCCCGCGTCAGAATTATCAAAAAAATTTCCCCATCACTAGTTAGCAACCACTTTTATCCCTCACCATTTCTTTACTAAGGAAATAAAGTATTACTTGTAGTGATTGTTAGAGGAATCTTGTCTGTTCAGTTGAATTTAAGGAATACAGTTTAACTTTTTCTCTGATACTGACACAGAGGTTACATTTCTTACAAAAACTGTACATATCAGAACCTGCTAAAATATCATGTAAGCATCACAAAGTCACCTAACAGCAAACATTTGTAGACAAATTGCTGTCTGTCTAAAGTACTCTTCCAAAAGAAGCACATTTTCATTCATTGAAGCATAATGGAAAGTTGGAAGGAACACCAGAAAATATTTATACATTTGAATGCATCCTGAGAAATGCTTACACCGCTAATTACCAGTGTTTCTACTTTAATGCTTGAATTTGTATGGGATATTTCCCTTGGTTTAACTTTGCTACTGCTCAATAAACAATATTTTAAAGGTTAACTCATCAACTCCCTACATTATTGTCTTTATTAGCAAACTATGTAAAACAGATGTAGAAAAAAAAATAAAAAAAAATTCTAGTCTCCAAACGAATTGTGTTCTCATGGAAACAAAAGAGAAGCAATGATAGCACAGAGGGCACATCAATAAAATTACATTAGGGAGTTCATTAGGTAAAAACTTAGTAAGATCCATTAAATTAAAAATAATCACTTGTTTTTATTCATATCCAAGCAGTAGCTTCCATTTCTGTGCAGAGTAGTCATATCTCTTACAGTGAGCTGCCATGGCAGGTGGCAGATGATAAAATGCATTAAATTTATAAGCCCCTTTGTAATCAGACCTGACTGCAAGTAACAGTCACTGAGGTGACGTCCTTAACTCATTTTAATATTGGCTGTGTTGACACATAAAAATAATTGTCTGGGCACAGTGTTAAAGATATAACAGAATGGTGTGTGAGCTCTTGGTGCATTCTCCAGTAACAGAACCATCCATTGTGCTTCCATATAGTAGTGTCACACAGTATGTGCCTTTTTCTAAACAGTTTCATATGCATCCACTACTAAAGCAGTCACAACACAATATAATGTAGCAAAGTCAATTATCTTGGGTGTGTGCATAAAATAATTATGGAAGCTATAGATTCTCTTAAGAAAAATGTGTCATGGACTTTCTGAGCTGGTAGTTTTGATTTGAGAAAGAGAGGATACAACAATTGGCTCATGCAGCATTTGTAATCCAGAGTAAAAGGAATATTGTAAGTAAAGATGAAATGCAGCTCACCATTTATATGTTTGATTGGTTGTCCTGCGGGGTATCCTGTGTTGATGCCCCAATCGAGTCAATCAGTGAAAATCCAAATGCAGGACAAATCCACAGCAGTATTCTTAGACTGCAAAATCTTTTATTGGGAATGTAACCAGACACTGGTTACATTCCCAATAAAAGATTTTGCAGTCTAAGAATACTGCTGTGGATTTGTCCTGCATTTGGATTTTCACAGAGTAAAAGGAACAATTTACCTGAACATTTTTTGATAAAAAATATTCAGTCCTGATAACAGCAGTTTCTACTGTGAATTGGCGTTATAATGTACGTCAGTGTTTAAACAACAGTTCACAGTAGTGGGAAACAGTTTCGCATGATCCATAACTTTCTAAGTTCACATTTTCACTAAAGAAAAAAGCACGTCGTCTAAATGACACATTTGTCATTTGCCTCAGAAATGTAAAATAATGAATGAACTTGAGCTTTTGTAGAACAGTTGTTTGCTACCTTGAAATAAAACATCTCAAAGCTATGAGTCATGTGCATAGATATCTAGCCAATAAAATTAACAAATATGAAAAATTGCTATGAAGTATGAGCTATGAATTATGCATATTGAATAAGAACTATGAACCTACAACTGTTTCAAACATAATTTGCATTCAACCAACCTCACGACTAACAGGAAAAAGAAAATAAACCTGGTGGCCAGTGTGCCATTTGACCGTATTACATACTGTACATTTAGGGGCATTTAAATTCAGAAGTCCGAATTGAGAATGCCAGTCGGATGCCTGGTGAAACATCTTCAAGGGAAAAAAACACAGCAAGTCCAGTTGATTTTACTTATTTCTACTGATACTGTATACTTTCTACTGAAGGCATTTCTTCTGTAAGTCGTTAACCATGAAAGCTATTTTCATTTAAAGAAGAAGGAAAGGCATACACTTGGAGGTGCCAAATGTTAAGCACATCCAATGGATTGTATATATTTAAATGAAACCCCAGGCCAGTGCTCCTATCAGCAGAAAACTGCACCTGCCTGCGGTTATACCAGTGAGCACCACGGAGCGATCAATACAATCACTTGGAGGTGCCTTACATCCCCCCAAGTGTACAAAGCCGTTCCTTCTCCTTTAACATTATCATTGTGAATTCAGTTACTCTTGGGGGTCTGTAAATGCCATGTCATGCAAACATACAATTCTACCCCATGCTTGAGCGTTTAACCTCATAGTTCTTTGCATTCATTAAGGTTGTCCTTCTTAAGTCAGAAGGCTAATATGTAAGCAACATTTCATTAACACAGTTTAAATTGGAAAGATTACTATTTTGATAAAAGAGATAGTTAACCATCTTGTTTATCATATTGGAAATTCTCTTCCTAATACATATGCTTAGGTGGTATGACTTAACAGGTACCTGAAAGAGTGTAGGATGCATATACATGATAGAGGCGCATATTAGAAATCTACGGTATCAACAAGCTACTTCCCAGTTGATAGCATTATTGAGTAAAGCAGAACTCATCAAAAGTGTGGTTCCCTTTTAAAATATCACTAAAGACCTCCAGGAGACGCCAATGACTGAATTTCCCTGATCCCTGATCTAAAACAAAGTAAGTTTTTGTCCGGGAACCCCATGGCCTGAATAGGGGCAACAGGGTCTTGACGGGGCCTTAGGAGGGACATTATCCCCGCCCCTTCCCCTTTTGTCTATTGCAGGTGATTGGCGGGCGGTTCCCGGGCGGAGGAGCAGAGGAAGGAACAGCGGTAATACTTACCATTCGGCCCCGGGACGTGGAGGAAGAAGGACGCAGCATCCCACCCTCCCTCCCTGTTAATATATGTTTTAGTCGCAGTTGCGGAGGGTACCTTTGCAAGGACCCCCAGGGGAAGTTAAAAGTGAATGGAAGTAGCCTGGTAGGCCTGTGTCCTCATGGTACAGTAGGCAGCCCGGTTTAGGGTTAGGAGATTGGAACAGGAACCTACCTTGGCAGTTTGGGTACAGACACTCCACCCCCATTCCCCTCTCCCCCCGGTGGGGGAATAATATGTTAAAGGTTAAAAAGTCTGTTATACAAACGGTTGTTAAAAGGTTAAAATCCGATACATGATAATTATTTTATTACTGTGTTTAAATAAACAACTACGGCCACCTCTTTCCAAACCAGTGGTGTGTGTATGTATTATTTGGGGTAGGAGGTTTGTGGTGTGGGGGGAGGTAGAGGGAGAGGTGCGGAATCGACGCTGCACCCGTCAAGGGTTCACACTGAGATAACTTCCCTCAGCTTTATATATTATATAGTATTTTTTCCTCAAGAAAAAGAAAGATTGTAATATATTTACCCTGATGTAGCAGCAGATTAGACTGTGATATGTACAGGGTCTTCTGATTCTGCACTAAGAACAAAAGCAGAGAAAAGAGCTGGACTTGCTTAGTAGAAACTATACCAAGTGAAGCAGCTGGACTGCATACATAAATAAACTAATGGATTCTATTAATTTTATTCACCTTAAAGTTCTTTTGTCTTTTTAGATTGCAATCAACCTTTGTGCGAAGTATACTGTATTTAACGTCCTTGCTGTTTGCCAGCATATTATTATTATCCTTGTTTCTGGCAGGAATACTGTAAAATACTTGGAGCTTAGTAGTGTCTTAAGCTAGAAATCCTTCCTTTCAGTGCATGCATGTGTCCAGGGCACATAATCCTAAGAGCCCTTGATTGTGGTATTGTACGGGTGACCACAGCAGTGCTGGTGCAGACAAGCACAGACATAGAAACTTTATTTAATAATGTCAGGGCCTATAATTATTGTTAGGATATCTTCTAAAGAGCAAAGGATGGTTTGTTTTGGCCACCAGGTATCAGCCTCTCCCTGATTGGCTCTAAATACCTTGACCTATCAGTCAACTCATTACATACCAGTTCTGCTAGGTCAGGTCTCTCCCCTATTTGCCAATAATGAAACTTCATTGCCAAGCACCCTTCCTCGGTATACCCTGCTACATCATCCAGTGTTTTGTTTTAACATTCCTTGTCATTGGGCCAATCTTACTGTTTCTATCCTTCGGTAAGATATGTTAATAAATAAAGAGTTCCTTGTTATCTTAATAAGAGAAGGGACTACAATAAAACCAGCAATCAAAACATGTCATTACTATATCATTTTCTATATGTGCACAGATGTTTGCATATAAGTGCAGTGATCACATGTCACAGAGACCAAAACATTATTTTTTATTGAATGAAACTGATTTACGTTAATGACTTTTAATTTGCTCTCTAATGACCCCAATCTCCTAAAGCTAACCCTCTTATTTCTGCTATGCATTATTCAATATAGAATCTAGTTTGATTTGTTTGCATTATGGCAATGAGAAGGGATGCAAGATATATGAGAGACTTTAGACCTGTGCTGGTAAAAAGATCATTTGTTACTGATTGAAGTGTTTAAATAGCGTTCCTGCTAGTGGTGGAGCAATTACTGCGTGGGTTGTTTATCAAAGAAAATTAATGGCCATAATTACTTCAGGTTGAATATAAGAGTTTAAAGATTTACATCACTTTTAGAAAATGTTTGTATGTATACATTAGAGCATTACAGCCTTTTAAGGATTTGGGAACAGTTTGAAAACCTTTTTTAAAATGTTAACAGCAGAAAGACCTTCACCGCCAGTGAAATATGGACACCAAGCTGTGGACTTCTTATTAAACTATAACTCCTAACATACTCAGTGCCTTGTGGCTTGGGGATTTTTGGTATAAAAATAAATAGTTTTCTAAATGGTAACACTGAATCCCTTTTATGCAGGCTAAAAAATCCTTAACAGCATATTGTGTATTACATAAAATTGCTAACAGCCAACTCTGTGTACAGTATTGTGGTAAGTTATTGAAGCTTTACATTTTAGAATCCTGCAGCTTGAAAATATTTTATCTTTGGGAGTTTTCCCAGTATAGATGTTTAGTTAAGGGGCGAATTTAATTGGCAGGCGCGAATTTGTGGCAAATTTGCGCGATTCGCCGCCAGCGAATAAATTCACGAAACGCCTGAAAAAATTCGCCGGCGTCAAAAAATGGCGTCAAAAAAACGTTTTGCGAATTTCACACGAAATTTGCGAATTTTCCGGCGAAGCGAAGCGGCGCAAATTCGCCCATCACTATAGATGTTCTGACATCTTTTACCAGATGTAGTCTCCACAACATGCAAACATGATCTGACAAGGTCTTTTGACATCAACAGCTATATTGGCACTTTATTAGGCAAAAGCCAATTAAAGGTATTCTGTCAGCCAGTGGTGTAACTACATATTACTGGGCCCCACAGCAAATAATTTTTTAGGCCCTCAAAATGTGTCGAGGTTGACCTGTTTTACCAATAGTTATTGAAATTTTACGAGTTAGGGCCTTATGGGTCCCCTCTATCTCCTTGGCCCCCTTTCTGTCGCAGGGTCTGCCTGACTTTATGCATGGTCAGTGTGTTCACTTAGTATAAGTATAAAAAATTTTAAAAGGGAGAAACCACCTACCCTAAGATCTCAAACAGTATGGGGCAGATTTACCAAGGGTCGAATTTCGAAGTTATAAATACTTTGAAATTCGAACATCGAATTGAAATACTTCGACTTCGAATATCGAAGTCAAAGTTTTTTTCATCAAATTTGGGTATCCTGTGGTAGAAGTATAATCGAACGATTCTAAGGATTTCAGCGATCGATCGCACGATTTTACTTTGACTTCCAAAAACTTAGAAAAATGCTCTAGAAGGTCTCCATAGGCTAACATAGCACTTCAGCAGGTTTAATTTGGCGAAGTATTGAAGACAAAGTTTTTTAAAGAGACAGTACTTCGATTATCGAATGGTCGAATATTCGAATGATTTTACTTTGAATCGAATTCGAAGTCAAAGTCGTAGTATCCTATTCGATGGTTGAAGTATCCAAAAAAATTACTTCGAATTTCAAATTTTTTTACTTCGACTATTCCCTCGAATTCACTTCGACCCTTGATAAATCTACCCCTATAAGTGGAGTATATGTAGAGTGAATGTGCACTTAAGCAATTCTTGAAAAAATGATTTCTTGCAGAGTAAGTACATACCAAATGGCTGTAGCTTCTGGCATAATATACCAATGTAAGTCAAACAGACTATACTTTGTTTGAATTGTCCACAATGTCAAAGTATAATTAGAGGTGATCAATATCTGCATCCCAGGTCTGTCATTGCCTTTTAAATTAAAGGTTAAGAAACTTGTTTAAATAAGTTTGTCCTTTATTATCTAAAGTGCCTGTGTGGCCTAGGGTATGTGGGCAAGACGATTCAGGCTGTCAAAGATAGGATAGGAAAACATAAATCCAATCTTGTTATAAAAGAAACACATCTGTAGCATGACATTTTTTTGGAAATGGGACGCAATGCTGCACAGTTGAGATTTCAGGTTTTGGAACATGTTGTCAGACCAAGGAGGGTAGGGATAGAGATTGTATTCTGTTACAATGTAAAGCATGTTGGACGTATATATTAGATACTGTAACCCCCACAGGTTTGAATGAAAGAATTACACTGGTTCCTATAAAGTTGGGTCTTGCAGACATGTTCCAGATAGTTCCCTTGGTCCTCTCATATTAAGACCTGGCAGCATCCAGGTAGCGGAGTGCTCCTCCCAAAGACAAAGGTGGTTGCTAAAGGCTGAAGAGTGCGCCATGATTGGGACCTTGGAGTTTGTTCTAGGTTTGGGGTACCAATCGTAAGAGGTGGCTGACGTTATCAGTCTTGCAAGATTTGTAATGTAATGGAAGTTTACCTGGAGTTTCAAATTTCTTCCACTTGGTATTGGAGAATGACACAATGACAAAGGGGGTGCGAGGCCCCCGAAACATTTTTAGCGCATCCTCGCTGATTGTTCAAATAAAACAATGAGGAGGCCATTTGCACCAGCATTGTGTGAGTGACTTCCAATTCTTTGACTTACTCTAAGATCTCCTTTTGTGTTGTATTTGTAGACTAGTCTACAGCTTCTAGAGGTTTTTATGGAAATGTGGATCTTAGGAGAATTGCAAAGGAGAACACTGATATTCTGTCCTGACCATTCATGCTCAAAAGTATGTATTCTCTACCACTTGATACAATAGATCTACTCTAAATTCTGGCTTGGAGACTGTGTCTCAAGTGAATTACAGTACAAACATAAACTTTAATTATGGCTTTGAGGGAAATTAATTAATCAGTGGAGAATTTAGAACAGTTGCTTCTTAAGGTGGACCAAGAATTGCCCCTGCCACTTGTTTCCTTGATTGGATATAATACACAGATGCTTAATTTTACACACAGGTGGAAAGCTACCAAAGCAGTTTATTGCCAATAAATTAACCACAACAGTGCAAGCTATAAGACAATATTCATTCTGCAGAATGCTTTACCATACCATTACCATATACCTGAGTAAACCGCTCTAGAAGCTCTCTGTTTGTTTAGGATAAAAAGCTGCCATATTAGCTTGGTGTGAAATAATTTCCTATCTGAATCTATCTGAATCTCTCCCTGCTCACTCATATCTCTGGGCTCAGATTGCAGCAGGCAGGTGAGGAGAGAGGGGGGAAATGGGAGGGGGAGAGGAAGAGGAAGAGAGGAGCAAACTGAGCATGCTCAAGCCCTAGCCCTGGAGGTTTATGCTGAAAACAGGAGGCCATGCTGTGTTTCTTTTGACAGAGGATTCAGAGCAGCATTAGTTTGAGGGTTTACTGGTCTATAAATATAGAACTTTCTGATAAAGCTTACTTAATTTTAGCCTTTCCTTCTCCTTTAAAGGATGTACAGAGCATGCATATTTTAATTGCCTTTTATAGTTGGTTCATGCAGCCAGAATTTCCTTGCACCCCCTAAATGGCTTGTTGGGTCAATGTTTAGATGAGTCTAATTATACCTTCATTTTTCTAACTGCACAAGACCAGTAAAAAATGCTCATTAGATGCATGATTGGATGACTATCATGGTGTATCTTTCCTTGCACATCATAAAGTTGCCACAAAGGTTGAGGAAAACACAGAGATAACATATTTCTCTTTAAAAGTACAGTATGTAGTTCACCAAAAAAGAAAAAGTTTTTCTGGACACTTTAGGTCAGAAATACTTTGGGATATACACAAACATTTAAATATAGAGATGGAGGGAAATAGCTGACTCATGAGCCTCTGCTGCCGGGTGGGGGGCACCAAAGACCAAAGCTCAAATGGGGCCACACAAAGACCACACAAGTCTTTTGCCCTCAGAAAACTATTATGAATCTAGGCTATTGGCCTCAGAAAGGGATTGTGGACCTAGATGGGCTATTGGCCTTGAACCAACAGATTTTCTCTCACTGAAAGTGCCTATGGGTCGACTATATTATAAATCCATATATTATCATAAATAAATATATTCTAATATTTTTAGCTTGTTACGCAACAGCTAGAGGAAGAGAGGAGCAAACTGAGCATGCTCAAGCCCTAGCCCTAGCAAGCAATGTAAACTTTTTTTCAAACTACTAAAAAGAACATCCCCTCAGAAAGCTGAGAGACCCTGAAACAGCTATGGTATATAAAAGCCAGTAGGCATATTAGTGTGGATCGTATGGTAAGTTGTAACATCAACAAAAGTACATTTTTCCAGATGATAGTAGGATGTGTGAATTAACAGGGATCTCAAATATTTTATTATGATCATAACTATATGTTCAATTAGATGTATACCTTTAACTTATTTCCTATGGTAATACAAATATAAAGCTTTGCTGTGAATACTTATTGGCCTATTAATTAAACCTCAAAATTTTCTGGTCGAGTCGAGGAAAAACTCGAATTCTAAGAAAAAAAAGAATACTTCAGCTAAAACCTGTCAAAATCATGTAGAAGTCAAAGGCAGATGGTTTCTGTCACAATTGGAACATTTTTACCTTCAGGATTCTCCATAGTTTCAGGCTGGGTTTCGTAATCCAATAAATTAAAATTTTTGGTGCAACAATTCGAAAAAGTTAGTTGATTTGAATTGACAATCGATTTTGTTGCAACTTTTTTGTTTTTTTAGAAGAATTTTTGTTTTTTCAAATAATATTATAAAAATTTGAGTTGTAGTAAATAACCCCCATAATATTAGTTCATTTTAACATCAACTACAGACTTCTGTTGGTTAGACAATTACTTCATTTTTGGTGGATGATTAGGTATTGTAACACCCGCCGCTGGTTTTGAGCGCCGGCGCATAAGCGCAGGCACGCATCAACTTGGGCGCCGGCATCGAGGCGCCCGTGCACGTCAAATCGGACGCCTGCGCAGGAATGGACGCTCACATACTTAGGAGCAATGACCTCTAATTTAGGCGCCTGGCTTCCTATTGGTCCCTGATGTGTCCGTCTTCCTCAGCCTGCTCCTGATTGGTTCCTGTTCCCTTAAATACCTATTGGTCCCTGATGTGTCTGTCTTCCACAGCCTGCTCCTGATTGGTTCCTGTTCCCTTAAATACCTTCCTCTTCCTCCTCACATTGCCCAAGCTGGCTTCAGTTCCTACTGTTCCTGCTAAAGCCCTGGTTGTTCGAGTTTCCTGGTTTTGACCCTCTGCCTGTTTTCCTGACCTCCGAACCTTCGCTGCCTGAATTCGACCTCTGCCTGCATTTAACTACGCCTTAGCCTGACCCCTTGGTACTTCGCTTCTTTGAAACCCGTCTTCTGGAAACGACCTTTGCCTGCACTTGACTACGCCTTGCCTGATCCCTTGTTACTTCGCTCCTGGTAACTCGCCTGGCTTCTCTACCACCTCCGCAGCAGAAAGCCCGGGGCCCCAAAAGGGCGTCGGTGAATACCGGAGCCGTAGAGAGGTTCCTGTTACCATCAGTTCTCCTGGATCAGCTACCTTCCTCCGGGATCCGAGGTAAACAGATTGTTATAGTTAGCTTGGGCCCAAAAGGATTGATCCCTCCCAAGCCGCTGGTCGTTCTTCCTCGTTGGAGACAGTCTTAGAGGCCCTTATGAAGCGTCTCGAGGACTCCGAGGCTTCTCAGTTGCACCTTGCCCAGAGCTTGCAGCACCTCTCAAATCGCCTTGATGCCTTGCAGGCTTCCCAGACTCCGCTGCCTCCTGTCTCTGTTGCACCACCAACCCCAGTTTTGGTTCCGGCTCCATTGTCCAGCGGGGAGAGTTTTTTCCTGGAGACCCAAGATCTCAGCTCCTCTTCGCTATTCTGGTGATCCAGAGACCTGTCGGGGTTTTTTGAATCAATGCAAGATTCATTTTGAACTCTCACACTTCCCGAATGAGAAGTCCAAAGTGGCCTACGTCACGACCTTGCTTCATGGGAAAGCCTTGGCCTGGGCTTCTCCTCTTTGGGAACGGGATGATCCGTTGGTTCACAGCTCCACGGCATTTCTTTCCACTTTTCGTGAGATTTTGATGCCCCCGGCAGGAAGAAGAATGCCTCTACCCGCCTCCTGAAAATTTCCCAAGGGGCAGTCTCCCGCAGCTGAGTACGCCATAGATTTCCGTACCATTGCCGCGGAGGTATCCTGGAACAATGAGGCCCTTGTAGCTGCCTTCTGGAATGGTCTCAATGAGTCCCTTAAAGATGAATTGGCTGCTCGAGATCTTCCTCCGCTATTTGAAGACCTGGTCTCTCTGGTGATCCGCATTGATGTGCGCCTGAAGGAGAGGCTTTCGGCCAAGTCACAAGCCCATAGATTGCTCCTTGACTCCAACATTCCAGCTGCTCCGGCTAATTCTCTTCCTGTGCCGGAGGAACCCATGCAGCTGGGGGCTACCAGACTTACGCCTGAGGAAAGGTCTCGTCGCCGTACAGCAGGTCTGTGTCTTTATTGTGGCCTGAAGGGTCACTTTGTTAAGACCTGTCCTAATAAGCCTCAAACTCGGCCGCAGGGAAACTCCAAAGCCTAGGTCGGCGGGTGGAGACCGTCCTGGGCACTGTCACTTCTTCTCCATCAAGAAATTTCTCTCGTCTGTTGGTTCCCTGCTGTATTAAACGTCTCTCCAGGACCATCCCTTGTCAAGCCTTTATTGACTCAGGTGCTGCTGGGAACTTCATTGATCTCTCTTTTGCCCGAGCTTCTTCCCTACCTCTTGTCCCTCTTCAAGTGCCTCTGGCGGCTCATGCGATTGATGGACATCCCGTCTCTCCTGGTCTTATCACCCACTCCACTTCTCCTCTGTATTTGCAAGTCGGTGACCTCCATAAAGAAGAGATCTCGTTTCTGGCCATCTCCTGTCCTTCGACCCTATCATTTTAGGGTTACCCTGGCTCCAGTTACATAACCCTATGATTGATTGGTCTTCTGGAAAGCTGTCCTCCTGGAGTTCCTGCTGTTCCTCTAATTGTTTATCCTCCTCATCTTCTTCTCCAGTCTCCATTTGCTCCGTCTCAACGCTTGAGTCTCTTCCTTCCTGTTATAGAGACTTTTCTGACGTCTTCGAGAAGAAGAGTGCCGAGGTTCTTCCCCCCCACCGGCCCTATGACTGTCCTATTGACCTGATCCCTGGAACTGTCCCTCCTAGGGGAAGAACCTACCCTCTGTCTGTGCCTGAAACCCAAGCCATGAAGGAGTACATCCAGGAAAATTTGGCTAGGGGGTTTATTCGGAAGTCCAACTCGCCTGCTGGTGCTGGATTTTTCTTCGTCCAGAAGAAGGATGGGGGTCTTCGGCCGTGCATCGATTACCGGGGTCTAAACAAGATTACCGTTAAGAACAGGTATCCTCTTCCCCTTATCCCTGAGCTGTTCGATAAACTCAAGGACGCCAACATTTTTTCGAAAACTGGACCTGAGGGGAGCCTATAATCTGATTCGGGTTCGTCAAGGGGACGAATGGAAGACAGCGTTTAACACACGTGATGGCCATTATGAATATCTAGTTATGCCATTTGGCCTCTGCAACGCGCCCGCTGTCTTCCAGGACTTTATGAACGATATTTTTCGAGATCTCCTCTATTCTTCTGTTGTTGTCTATCTGGATGACATTTTGATTTTTTCTTCTTGTGAGTCTCTCCATGCTTCTCATGTGAGGCAAGTCCTTCAACGTCTCAGAGAGAATCATTTGTTCGCCAAGATCGACAAGTGCGAGTTCCATCAGTCGAAAATTTCTTTCCTTGGTTATGTCATTTCTCCCTCCGGCTTTGAAATGGATCCGGCCAAGGTTTCGGCAGTCCTGAATTGGGTTCCTCCCTCTAATATGAAAGCAGTCCAACGCTTCTTGGGGTTCGCCAATTTTTACAGGAAATTCATCAAGAATTTTTCCGGCATTGTCCTCCCCCTTACTGCTCTTACCCGGAAGGGAACACGATTTGTCTGGTCTCCTGTGGCTCAGAGAGCGTTCGACGATCTGAAGCAAGCTTTTTGTTCTGCTCCCGTCTTAGTTCATCCAGATGTCTCTCGACCTTTTGTTTTGGAGGTGGATGCTTCAGAGTCCGGTGTTGGAGCCATTCTCTCTCAGCGGCCTGATTTCCAGGGTCCCCTACACCCTTGTGCCTTCTTTTCCCCGGAAATTTTCTTCTGCCGAGAGGAATTACGACGTTGGCAACAGGGAACTTTTGGCGGTTAAGCTGGCTCTGGAGGAATGGCGTCATCTTTTGGAAGGTTTGGTTGAACCCATTACCATTCTTACGGACCACAAGAACCTGGAATACATCTCTGCCGCCAAGAGACTGAATCCTCGTCAAGCACGTTGGGCCCTCTTCTTTTCCAGGTTTAACTTCATTATCTCCTATCGTCCTGGTTCAAAGAACTCCAAGGCTGATGCTTTGTCCAGATCATTTTCTACTGATGAAGTTTTGGTTCTTCCTCCCATTCCCATTATCCCTCCTGAATGCATCGTTGCTCCTGTATCCGTTATTCCTCCTGAGTGTCCTCCTGGGAAAACCTTTGTGCCTGCTTCCTCTGTTCCTCAAGTCCTGGGCTGGGCTCATTCTTCAAAGTTGGCAGGGCATCCTGGTGTCGGTAAGACCTTTGACCTGGTGTCCAGATATTTTTGGTGGCCCTCCTTGAAACAAGATGTCTCTTTGTTTGTATCTTCCTGTGTTATCTGTGCCCAACAGAAGATTCCAAGATCTCTTCCTTGTGGCCTTCTTCAACCTCTACCTACTCCCTCCCGACCCTGGGTTGACATTGCTATGGACTTTGTGGTGGACCTACCCAAGTCTTCAGGGATGACTACCATCTGGGTTGTCGTGGATAGGTTCTCGAAGATGGCACATTTTGTCCCCTTGAAGAAGTTGCCTACCGCCTCCACTCTTGCTCAACTTTTTGTCAAGGAGATCTTTCGTCTGCATGGCATTCCTTCCTCCATTGTCTCTGATCGTGGTGTTCAGTTTGTTTCAAAATTCTGGAGGGCTTTTTGTAAACTTTTGGACATTCACTTGAACTTTTCCACGGCTTACCATCCTCAGAGTAATGGCCAGACTGAGAGGACGAATCAGTCTTTGGAGCAGTTTCTCAGATGTTTTCATCTCGCAAAATCAGGACAATTGGTCGGATCTACTTCCTTGGGCTGAGTTTGCACATAATAACCTTAAGCATTGCTCCTTAAACTGCTCTCCCTTTTTCTGTGTCTATGGTCTCTCTCCTTCAGCTCTTCCTCCAACTGCTGTCAAGGTGGATGTTCCTGCGGCTGACTCCCTGTTTCGGGACTTCCAGAAGATCTGGACAGATGCTCGTTCCGCCCTTACTAAGGCTTCTTCGCGCCAGAAAGGTGGCTGCCGATAAGCATCGTCGCCCTGCTCCCAGGTTCAAGGTAGGGGACACTGTCTGGCTCTCTTCCAGAAATATCAAGATCAGGCAGTTCTGTCCTAAGCTGGGGTCCCCGCTTCCTCGGTCCTTTCAAGGTTAAGGAAATCATTAACCCAGTGTCAGTGAGGTTGGACCTTCCTCCCAGCATGAACATTTCAAGCTCGTTCCATGTTTCTTTGCTCAAGCCTTTCGTCCAGAACGCATTTTCTTCTATGGAAGCACCTCCTCCTCCTGTTCTCTTGAATGGTCATCAAGAATTTGAGGTACAAGACATCATCGATTCCCGTAAGTCTAGAAGGGGAGTCCAGTACCTGGTCCACTGGAGAGGCTTTGGTCCTGAGGAGAGATCTTGGGTGAATGCTGCTGATACACATGCCCCCCGATTATTGAGGTCCTTCCACAGGAAGTTTCCCGACAAACCCTGGGAGCCCCCGGAGGGGTCTCCTGAAAGGGGGGGTACTGTAACACCCGCCGCTGGTTTTTGAGCGCCGGCGCATAAGCGCAGGCACGCATCAACTTGGGCGCCGGCATCGAGGCGCCCGTGCACGTCAAATCGGGACGCCTGCGCAGGAATGGACGCTCACATACTTAGGAGCAATGACCTCTAATTTAGGCGCCTGGCTTCCTATTGGTCCCTGATGTGTCCGTCTTCCTCAGCCTGCTCCTGATTGGTTCCTGTTCCCTTAAATACCTATTGGTCCCTGATGTGTCTGTCTTCCACAGCCTGCTCCTGATTGGTTCCTGTTCCCTTAAATACCTTCCTCTTCCTCCTCACATTGCCCAAGCTGGCTTCAGTTCCTACTGTTCCTGCTAAAGCCCTGGTTGTTCGAGTTTCCTGGTTTTGACCCTCTGCCTGTTTTCCTGACCTCCGAACCTTCGCTGCCTGAATTCGACCTCTGCCTGCATTTAACTACGCCTTAGCCTGACCCCTTGGTACTTCGCTTCTTTGAAACCCGTCTTCTGGAAACGACCTTTGCCTGCACTTGACTACGCCTTGCCTGATCCCTTGTTACTTCGCTCCTGGTAACTCGCCTGGCTTCTCTACCACCTCCGCAGCAGAAAGCCCGGGGCCCCAAAAGGGCGTCGGTGAATACCGGAGCCGTAGAGAGGTTCCTGTTACCATCAGTTCTCCTGGATCAGCTACCTTCCTCCGGGATCCGAGGTAAACAGATTGTTATAGGTATATTGTTTTAAGTGTGAGTTCACAGCAATTGGGTAGTTGGGTGCAGTAGTTGTGCATTTCAGAACAAGGCCACAGAACATTACTATGTTGCAGACAGATAGAGTCTAGTTGGTAGTGACTGCAAGTAGCTGATATCTGTTACATCATTCCTGGGACAAGCCATACAGTAAAAGATGATACCACTACCTAGCAGGACATTGTTTTCCTTTAAGGTACCGATTATTGGGTGTCCAGCTGTGCCTCATTGCAGAAGAAGCCCTCACAGATCACCATGAAGGTGAGTAATTGATTTATGTATAGTAATATACAGTGATGCTGTACCTTCTGTGGACAAGAGCAACAAGAATCCTTTGAAGTGCAATGGGATTTGGAGTTCACAGATGGACGCATACCTGAACATCTGGAGAATTATTTTTAATGACTCTGTGTTTAAATATCAGAGTCGAACCATGAGACTCCCTCCATTTCAAGTAACCACAGTTGAGGGGCAATTAGAAAAAGTTATTTAACAGGACAAGATATTCATATATCTAGCTGCTGCAATGCTGCACTGGGAATAAAGCAATCTGAATTTGATTCTTTCATGTGCAGCAAAGTAATAATCTGTACCAGATTATATTTTTCACCAGGCAACCAGTCATCTGTCAGAAGAGGAGCCTGCGGTTGCAGTATATTTCTGCCTAATTGCTGGTTGCCTTTCTCTAAATCATTTGAATACAGATAACATGGAGGTATGCGTTTTGTACAGGAAATAATTTTGTTTAAGAAAAAAGGGAAATATTTTCAACCTTGAGATGTGCAGGTGGCAATTTCCATTTCATATTATTCAAAACTGCAGGTTGCAACTGCTCTGCCAGTTCTTCATGATACACATCTAATGTAAATTACACAAACTATATTTGAAATATGTTGATTGTTATTATTCCAGTAAAGCCTGTTTTACATTTTTACAGTTCCTTGCACTTCTTTCATGTTGTGCATTCACTATAATGTATATTTTATGTTTTACAAACATATCACATAAATCTGTTTTTCCAAAATACAGTTCCCTTGTAAAAAAAAAGGTTGAAGTTCTTTGTCAACTTTTTATTAGCAAGCAGAAAAGTTGTGTTGGCATGATTTCCCCAAGATATATTATCCATTTCTCAAAAAATATTCAAAATACTAGAAAAATATGTAATTAAAAGTTATTTTTAAAAATAAAGTTTGAGGTCAAGTTTTTAACTGTGCAATGAGGCCCCAATTACAAAATGTATTGACTTTGGGACATTTGAATATAACTTTGCATAAAAGACCAATGTCCATTTATTACATTTTCGGTAACCATGGAATGATACAATGGAAAATGTGCATCAGGATCAGCTATCAATTACATTGTATGTGTACATATGTACATTCAATATACCAACATTTTGACCATTATATCTAGTCTTACAAATCTTAAGGGTTAGTCCAGAAGAGGAGATTCGGGGAGATTTAGTCGCCTGGCGACTAATCGCCTCTTCTTCTGGGCGACTATCTCCCCGATCTGCCTTTGTGTGTCTTCCCATCCGCTATAATGAAAAGTCGCCTGCGCTAAAGCACGCACGGCACTTCATTTTCCGAAGTCGCCCGAACTTGCCGCATGAGGAAACTTTGGTCAAGTTCGAAAAATGAAGCATTTCGTGTGTTTCAGAGAAGCCGACTTTTCATTATAGCGGATGGGAAAACACGCAAAGGCCGTTCGGGGAGATTGTCGCCCAGTAGAAGACGCGATTAGTCGTCAGGCGTCTAAATCTCCCTGAATCTCCTTGTGTGGACTAACCCTAATATATAAGTCCTACACTACCTAGTTGTATATCAATTATTGCTATGTCGTTGAAGTCGTTGAAACCTTTTATATCAGTGTATTGTATACAAAATAATATTCAAATAATTATCCTTGTTCACTTACCTTTTTCAAAGAAATCTTTAAAGGAGAAGGAAAGGTCAAAACTAAATAAGCTTTATCAGGTTTATTCGCTAGGCGCGCATTCACGACGAATTCCTGCAATTCGCCGCCGGAATTCACGAAACTCCAGCGAAAATTCTCCGGCGTAAAAAAAAAATGGACGCCGGAACCATTTCACGAATTTTTTACCGTTTCGTGAATTTCGTGAATTTTTTGCAGAAGTGAAATGCCCCAAATTTGCCCATCACTAGCTATTAAGCAATATTCACATTGTGTATTAATAATATTTGATGTTTTTGTTGCGCTATAATAAATTGAGTGGCACCATCTCTATTATGAGCTTACTTTCCAATACAATTGTGCGGTGGATGAGACCTTTTTCTCAGGTGCAAGCCCCTGCAATGGTGTGGAGGCAGGGTGTAGAGCAACTGTAACAATGTGCTTATGCACAAGAACTGGGCACCAGTGGTTCTTTAATGCTTAAACAGGAACTGAGTTTATTTAACCCTTTAAGTGCCACCCCACGTAGAATCTACGTTCTGTGGGAATGACACTTGAAATGCCACAGAACGTAGATTCTACGTTCTGCAGCATTTCAGGGTTAGGGAACGGAGGAGCGGCTTTTCAAGCCGCTTGCTCCGTTCCTTTTCGTTCCCCAGCCCCCAGGCAACGAGCAGGGGCTGGGAACGAGTGGCCCCTGAGGCACGATCGCCCAGGGGCCCCAAGGCAGCAGCAGGCACGTGCAATATATGTGCCCTGCTGCTGCCTGCACTTTCAGAACGGAGGAGCGACTTGTAAAGTCACTCGCTCCGTTCTAAGTGCTATCCACCGGTTCCCCAGCCCCTAGGCAACGAGCCTAGGTGAAGAACAAGGGGCCCCTGGGTCGCGATCGCCCAGGGGCCCCTAGGCAGCAGCAGGCACGTGAAATCTACGTGCTCTGCTGCTGCCTGCACTCTGTGAACAGAGGAGCGGCTTGTAAAGCTGCTCGCTCTGTTCAGACTCATTCCCCAGCCCCCAGGCAACAAGCCTAGGCAGGGAATGAGTGGCCCCTGAGGCTCTATAGCCCAGGGGCCCCAAAGGCAGCAGCAGCACGTGGAATGGACGTGCTATGCTGCTGCCTGCACTTCCTGGCCGCTAAGCTCCGCCCCTTTTACCGGATCATCAGAAGAGGACGGTGCCAGCTCTGCCTGCAGCTCTCCTGGACGATCTGACCCTACTACTCCCAGGTTAGTGCCCATCCACACACACAAACACACACAAACACACACAAACACACACTTATTTTCCCATTACACACTTACATTCACACTTACACACAATCACATACATTTTTGGGGATCAGGGGGGTCACACACATTCACAGCACCCCCACACGCTTGCACACGCACACAACATGCAATTGGTCAGTTCTACACACACATACACACTTACACTATGTTGTGTCTTTGTTTTTTTGTTTTTATCGCATCGTCTGTTTTTTTTTGCCTGAAAAAACTGTTTTATTGCCATTGCGAATAGCGTATTCGCTAATTGCACTGCGCAATACCTTTTGTATGTTATTTTGGTGATTATACTGCAATTCTGGTGATTTTTGTGCATTTTTAGCCATTTTATTGCATGTTTAGCCATTTTATTACATTTTCAGCTGTGCGATGGTGTTGTTCCCCTGTTTCTGTCTGTAAAACTTATTTGGCCATGCTAAAATATTCAACCATTGATTCTGACTGCTGATTACAGTAGGCGGAAAAAAAAAAGCATTGATTTTTGCGATTTTGTTGGATTTTAGTGATTTTATACCATTTCGCTTTGTTCTTTGTTACTTCATTTTGACCATGAAAATTTTGTCTGCTATATAACCATTTGGAGGTCTCTGTGTGCAAAATAGTTTGGTAAATCTTTTCATACCAGGCATCAAACTGTTCAGTACACCCCTGGCGTTCATATTTAGGATGACTTTTGCTGGTACGTTACAAAATGTGGGGTATATAATGGGTAAAATGCTTGCTTTGTGACTATTTTCAGAAATTCCATAAAAACTGTTATGTTTAGCATTGCTTTGCGGTTTGGTAGTTTGCAGTAGAAAGATGTAATTACTTGCTTTAGATCCGTCTGAATGTGTACTTTCGGAAAATATATGGTTTTCTAGGGTCTCCATACTGTTAGGGGGTCTTATGGTGCATAATGCACATACCAGGTGCTTGTATTGTAGCAGTCAGTGTGTCATACGTGAAAATTCATATGTACTATTTTCATTTGGGCGTCTCTGTATGCCACCTAGTTTGGTAAATCTTTTCATATCAGGCATCAAACTGTTCAGTACACCCCTGGCGTTCATATTTAGGATGACTTTTGCTGGTACGTTGCAAAATGTGGGGTATATAATGGGGTAAAATGCTTGCTTTGTGACTATTTTCAGAAATTTCATAAAAAGCGTTATGTTTAGGATTGCTTTGCGGTTTGGTAGTTTGCAGTAGAAAGATGTAATTACTTGCTTTAGATCCGTCTGAATGTGTAGTTTCGGAAAATATATGGGTTTCTAGGGTCTTCATACTGTTAGGGGGTCTTATGGTGCATAATGCACACACCAGGTGCTTGTATTGTAGCAGTCAGAGTGTCATATGTGAAAATTCATATGTACTATTTTCATTTGGGCATCTCTGTATGCCACCTAGTTTGGTAAATCTTTTCATATCAGGCATCAAACTGTTCAGTACACCCCTGGCGTTCATATTTAGGATGACTTTTGCTGGTACGTTGCAAAATGTGGGGTATATAATGGGGTAAAATGCTTGCTTTGTGACTATTTTCAGAAATTTCATAAAAAGCGTTATGTTTAGGATTGCTTTGCGGTTTGGTAGTTTGTAGTAGAAAGATCTAATTACTTGCTTTAGATCCGTCTGAATGTGTACTTTTGGAAAATATATGGGTTTCTAGGGTCTCCATACTGTTAGGGGGTCTTATGGTGCATAATGCACATACCAGGTGCTTGTATTGTAGCAGTCAGTGTGTCATACGTGAAAATTCATATGTACTATTTTCATTTGGGCGTCTCTGTATGCCACCTAGTTTGGTAAATCTTTTCATATCAGGCATCAAACTGTTCAGTACACCCCTGGCGTTCATATTTAGGATGACTTTTGTTGGTACGTTACAAAATGTGGGGTATATAATGGGGTAAAATGCAAGCTTTGTGACTATTTTCAGAAAGTTAAAAAAAAAGCCTTATGTTTAGCATAGCTTTGTGGTTTGGTAGTTTGCAGTAGAAAGATGTAATTACTTGCTTTAGATTCGCCTGAATGTGTACTTTCAGAAACTATATAGTTTTCTAGGGTCTCCATACTGTTAGGGGGTCTTATGGTGCATAATGCACATACCAGGTGCTTGTATTGTAGCAATCAGAGTGTCATATGTGAAAATTCATTTGTACTATTTTCATTTGGGCGTCTCTGTATGCCACCTAGTTTGGTAAATCTTTTCATATCAGGGATCAAACTGTTCAGTACAGCCCTGGCGTTCATATTTACGATGACTTTTGCTGGTACGTTACAAAATATGGGGTATATAATGGGGTAAAATGCTTGCTTTGTGACTATTTTCAGAAATTTCATAAAAAGCGTTATGTTTAGCATTGCTTTGCGGTTTGATAGTTTGCAGTAGAAAGATGTCTTTACATGCTTTAGATTTGTCAGACTGTGTACTTTCGGAAAATATATGGTTTTCTAGGGTCTCCATATTGTTAGGGGCTCTCATTGGGTGCTTATGTTGTAGTAGCCAGAGTGTCATACGTGAAAATTCATATCCCCTATGTGGATTTGGGGGTCTCTGTATGCCACATAGTTTGGTAAATCTATGTTTATTGGGTATCAAACTGTTAAGTAGACCCCCGGCATTCATATTTAGGATGCTTTATGCTGGTAATGATACATGGACGATACAATGCTGGAAAGTTTAAGCTTTGAGGCAATTTTCAGGTATTTCACCAAAACTGCCATTTTTGGGAAAGCCTTGCGACTCAGTCGTTTGGAGCAGAAAGGCATGGGTACCCATTTTAGATTCGGTAGAATGTGTCCTTTCCAAAAATATATGGTTTTGGGGGGTAAACCTATTTTTCTGTGTTTTTACCCCACAAAAAATGCAGTCAATGTGTTAATTTTTCAGTAGCTGAAGTAAAGTCCTGGACAATTTGGATGTGCTAACTTCATATTGGGGTCTCTAAATGCCAGGTACTTTGGTAAACCTATGCACAATGGGGATCAAACTGTTCAGTGGACCCCTGGCAATCATATTCAGGGTGCTTTTTCTTGGTATCTAATATAGTGTGTGATATGCGGAGCAGCAAAATAAAACCTTTGAAGTGATTTTTCAAAATTTTGATACATTTTTATAAAAACCGCTACGTTCAGACAAGCTTTGATGTTTGGTAGTTAGGAGTAGAAAGACATAGTTACCCATTTTGGAATCCGCAGAATGTGTACTTTCTAAAAATATATGGTTTTCTGGGGTAAACCTACAGTTTCAGGATTTTGTGGCCTTGGAATCTAAAGTATGCCGTTTTCTGCCTTCTGCTTTCAAAATTTGGTAATATACTGCCGGGAGTTTTTGCTGTACAGATGTCCTAAATCTGGCTAAAACTATACATATCTGGTATTGGCACGTTCGTGAAACACGAGGCTTTCCAAATCAGTTGGATTTTCATGCGTAAAATGAAATATTTTTCTGGTATAAATGCATATATTGTGAAAAATAGGATTTTTTCATTTTTTTTTTGTATTTAGAGCTATAAATCTTTTTGCAGAGGTGGAAATACATGACAACTCAGGCAGATTTAGAAAGCTCAGTTTCTCCCGAAAAAAACAATGTATAGTTTTCCTAGGTAAACTATAGGTTTCCCCTCAGAAAATGCCACTAAAGTGAGAGAGCACAAATGTTTCAAAAACGGCTGGCATTTCGCGTAACCAAAATGTGAAATTCTGCTGGCACTTAAAGGGTTAAAAGATGATCCACATCGGAGTACATAGAACATATTGCATAAAGGATAGCAGTATACAGCACCAAGAACACAGCTTGATCCCTACAGGCAAGGGAACAGTGACAGCAGTAGTTAAACAGCAGTAGAGAAGGTACCCCAGCTTTCAGCCTGTGCCCTAAGTGGAACCTAGGGGAAATTCTACCATCCCTAAATCTATGCACTTAGGGGCATGTTTACTAACATTGGAGATAAATATCTGGAGAGATTTCTGGAGATGTTGCCCATAGCAACCAATCAGATCTTTGCTTTTGTTTGCTAAGTTATAGATGGCTGTTTAAATCTAATTGCTGATTGGTTGCCATGGGCAACATCTCCAGAAATCTCTCCAGATATTTATCTCCAATGTTAGTAAACATGCCCCTTAGTCCCTACTTCTGGGTTATTAGTACCCGGGATCTTAATCCCTCTGACTCTCCTCATCAGAGCCTTGAGCTGCTCAACTATTTAACCTATCTATCACTCCTAGAGTGATCTATGACAGAGTATAGCTATCAACTTTACTAGGGCCGAAGCTCCTAGGTTCCATTACCCATTCCCTTCCTGCCTGCTTGGTAAGGGCTAAAGCAATGGACCCAGACCGTATGGTTACCTAGATCTTTATACTATAGCACAGTGCCATCTACAGTACACAACCTTGAGGATGTGCCTGACAATATTATGTAACATCCCTACATATTAATTTCACATAGCAGTTTGCAGATAGCTCTTGTGTCATTAGGGATATATGGCAGTGTGCTTATATTACAACTTGCACTTGATTGCTTTAATATATTAAAAATTAGTAGGTTTGCAAAATCACCCTGCAATTATTGTTTCCTGTTTGGATTTATGTACTAATTTATTACTCTATCTCCATTGCTCTCCAGTATCTTTTCTTACTGCCATCCTTCTGCTCAACTCCTTCACTTATGTACAAACTGACTTTTTCTAGCACTTCTACTTTTTCATTTCTTTATTAAGCTATACATTTTATGATGCCAATTATAACCCATGTATTTGTCTCCTCCAAAACTTTAGAGGGTATTTTTGCTTTTTACTGCATCATCCTAAAGCCCCTCAGGAGAACTAAAATATTCTAATGATCCTGGCAATAATTTGAAATATAGACCTGGGATACCCATTAACCTTACAATAAACAAAACTTTATGTCTTTATTCTTTCATGTCTGGGCTGCCCTGTGTGCTATTATGTCTTAAATCTTTAAATGTGAGGAATTTCAGGCCTTGAGATGGAAGGGCTATTATTTCAAAGAGGAAAATGGCAAAGTGCTTTCAGACATTTCATATACGTATTAAATTGCAAGACATAGTATACCTAAAAATAATGTGATTACTGCATGCTTCCTGTGTAGTATTTTCGCATGATGACCTGTCTGTGAAAGTTGAGTGGTTTACCAGTGAGACATTACCTCTCCTTCAAGTGTCAATATATTCACCTGCATTTACATTTATTTTAGTACTAAAGAGAAGTAAATGTTCTGAACTTTAGCTCCATATTCTGATGCCACACAATCAATCATGTCTGAGGATAATTTTAAGAGGCTGCTATTGGTCTTCATGGGTAAGGCTGCATAATGTCACTTCTGCATAATTTAGCCAAAATCTACTTTTGACATTAGTGATGATTATTGTATAAAATTAATTGCGCTATGATTCATATTAGATCCTTGTGGTGCAAGGTAACACATCTAATTCCCTGGATATGGGAATGTTTCATTATAACTTGCAAGTGCAATAAAATAAATGCAATTTCTATAAGCAAACAAAACGAATCCTGTTTTTATAATTAATAAAAGTCACACTTGGTTTGGTGAGATGAAGTGTTTCCATATGCTTTAGTACAAATTAGAAAACCTAAGCCTGTTCAGAGGGTAACTTATTTGGAACAGTTGCTGAGAAAAAGATTGAAGTCCTAAATACTAGTAATACCATATGTTCCTTCTTACTATAAGAATATCAGTATAACTTTACTATATACAGTATATATATATTTTTTTATAAAGGCATAAACATAGTGCATACAGCTTTTACATATCTGGGTAAGGCTTTTTGGAATTTTCTTAGTTTTTTTTATGTTTCCTAACTTTACTTCCATGTTTTATATTTTTTTTTATAATGGCATCAACATAGTGTATACAGCTTTTACTGAACATATTTGGGTAAGGCTTTTTGGAATATTTCTTCTTTTTTTCTTTTCTAATTTTACAATGTTAATGAATGACCTTAATATAGCTTTTGTTGTTTGTTCTTTCAGAGAGGAAGCCTTGCTTTTATAATTTGTTGACATTAAAGTACAGTGAAACCTCGATTTTAAGTACCCTAATTTTTAAGTTTTCCAGCATCTTATTTTTTTTTATTTGTGGTCCCACCAATTTATAATGCATTTCAATTGGTGCATTTCCCTGATTTTAAGTAATGTTTTTCCGGATTTAACATCATTATTTTTTCCTGATATACCCAAAAATTACTTTTTTTCTTCTATGAATGTTATTATTTGTGAAATAAAGAGGTTTAAAATACTAACCAGTAGGGCCAGGCCAAGCCGACAGGGCGCCCTAGGCACTCCATCGGTTACCGCCGCCCTACCCCGTGTGTGCGCACGCGAGAGAGGGAATGTGCATGTGAGAGTGAAGGGGAATGAAGAACAAGCAGGGGGCAGTGATGGAGGTAGGGGGAGTGACAGTGGGAGGGAAGGAACCAGGGGAGAGTGCTAGAGGGGAGGGGAGAAGGGAGGGGAGGAGGGAGGGAGGAAGGCATGATCGGCAGGGATGCGAACTCGGACTAGGGGTAGGCAGAAGAACTTTGAACAAGTACCTGCCTCGCGCCCCCACATCATTGCGCCCTAGGCAGGTGCCTCTTCTGCCTACCCCTAGTTCCAGCCCTGCTAACCAGATATATATTGTGCCATGGTTCTGCCTGTAAATGGTTAGAGGAGGACAAGTTGCTCCAGAATTAGTTGTAAAGTAACTCACCAAACAGTGAATGTGGTCCGGGTGCACCAGCCCCAGACCCCCAGCTTCAGGGAGCGGTACAGCAGAAGATAAAGAAGCAGGGCTGACCGGCACTCAAATGGATCCACAAGACCAGAGATATTCAGTTCAAACATAAATTTATTGGTAGAAAAATTAAAATTATAGCTTCATCTCCATCCACCCTACGCGTTTCACACCCTTCAGGGTGCTTAATCATGGGAGCCCATGACTAAGCACCCTGAAGGGTGTGAAACAAGGAGGGTGGATGGAGATGAAGCTATAATTTTAATTTTTCTACCAATAAATAAATTTTTTAACTGAATATCTCTGGTCTTGTGGATCCGTTTGAGTGCTGGTCAGCCCTGCTTCTTTATCTTCTTCTGCCTGTAAATGGCCAGTTGAAATCAATCTGCCCCTTTTACAGTCCTGTACCAATCACGTATTGCTTAAGGTTGTGCATGTGACTGACAGAGAAGCCTTGAACATGCCCCCCCCATAGTGTAACATTAACTCTGTAATGCTTAACCCTTTTTATTAACACAGTAAATGTATCTCAAAGTAACATGGACTCCTGTTCTTATATCCTTTCAGTACTTGAAGAAAAAGTTACTTTAACACATTTCCCTGATTTAAAATTTTCCCGGATTTTACATAATTTTTTCCTATTACTAAAATATTTGAATACAAAAGGCACAATTGAATAAAAATGTTGAACTAATCCAAATAAGAATATGATAGCCAAATAAGAATATGATAGTCTTAAATTCTTAATTTTAGCAAGAATTTTCATGTGATTACAAACAAAATCCCCAAAAACAACTAAAAGGTCAAAGAAAAGAAAGATTTTACAACTGGAAAAAGACAGCTCCCATTGACTTCTACATGAACTCTCCAGCTTTTTTATGAAGAATTTTGTATTTTGTGTTTGTTGTGTTTATTACACTATAATAAATATACATTATTCTGTGGTTTAGAGTAATTAGTTAATACCCGTTTTTAACGCTAAAAAGTTTGATTTGGGGAAATAAAAAAATTAACTAAAGTAAATTTGTCCCTAAATATCTTCTATTACATAAACCCCTATGTACCTAATCTCATTCTTTAATTCTCCACTGTGATGACTATGACGATTTTAATTCATCCAGGTCATGGTATATCTAGTATAAAATGCTGCTTAATAAATATACTTGTCAGTATATTCCACTTGTAAGCATGAACGTCGTTGCAAAGCAAAACCTTTTTGGTTCAATAGAAGCGTTGGTGTTGAGGTGGGTAAGAAAAGATGTGCTTTTAAGGCTTTCAAGTTAGCTGGTACAGCCGAAACATTTATAAGGTACAAGGAGGCCAATAAATCATGCAAAGAAGCTATAAGGCAAGCTAAAATTGCTATAGAAAAGGATATTGCAGCAAGCAGTAAAAAAAATCCAAAATTATTTTTTAAATATGTCAATAGTAAAAAAATGAAGCAGGAAGGGGTAATACAACTAATGATGCATGGTTCACACATGAAGAAATTCAAAAGAGACTTGAACATGTTAAGATTAACAAAGGTCCAGGGCCAGATGGTATTCATCCCAGGGTAATTAGCGAGCTTAGCTCTGTGATTGCCAAACCTCTTTACTTAATTTTTCAGGATTCATTGAGATCTGGCATAGTGCCGAGAGACTGGCGAATTGCTAATGTGGTGCCTCTATTCAAAAAAGGATCCTGTTCTCAGCCTCAAAACTATAGGCCAGTTAGTCTGACGTCAGTATTAGGAAAGCTTTTCGAAGGGTTAATAAAGGATAAGATACTGGACTTCATAGCAAATCATAATACTATGAGTTTGTGCCAGCATGGTTTTATGCGTAATAGATCTTGCCAGACTAACTTAATTTCTTTTTACGAGAATGTAAGTAGAGACCTCGATTCTGGGATGGCAGTGGATGTGATTTACTTAGACTTTGCTAAAGCATTTGATACAGTGCCACACAAAAGGTTACTGGTTAAATTAAGGAATGTTGGCCTGGAACATAGTATTTGTACCTGGATAGAGAACTGGCTAAAAGATAGACTACAAAGAGTGGTGGTAAATGGAACATTTTCTAATTGGACCAGTGTTGTTAGTGGAGTACCGCAGGGCTCTGTACTAGGTCCCTTGCTTTTCAACTTGTTTATTAATGACCTGGAGGTGGACATTGAAAGTACTGTTTCTATTTTTGCAGATGATACTAAATTGTGCAGAACTATAGGTTCCATGCAGGATGCTGCCACTTTGCAAAGTGATCTGTCTAAACTGGAAAACTGGGCAGCAAACTGGAAAATGAGGTTCAATGTTGATAAATGCAAGGTTATGCACTTTGGCAAAAATAATATAAATGCAAGTTATACACTAAATGGCGATGTGTTGGGAGTTTCCGTAAATGAAAAGGATCTAGGGGTCTTTGTAGATAACACGTTGTCTAATTCTGGGCAGTGTCATTCTGTGACTACCAAAGCAAATAAAGTTCTGTCTTGCATAAAAAAGGGCATTAACTCAAGGGATGAAAACATAATTATGCCTCTTTATAGGTCCCTGGTAAGGCCTCATCTGGAGTATGCAGTTCAGTTTTGGACTCCAGTCCTTAAGAGGGATATAAATGAGCTGGAGAGAGTGCAGAGACGTGCAACTAAATTGGTTAGAGGGACGGAAGACTTAAATTATGAGGGTAGACTGTCAAGGTTGGGGTTGTTTTCTCTTGAAAAAAAGGCGCTTGCGAGGGGACATGATTACACTTTTCAAGTACATTAGAGGACATTATAGACAAATAGCAGGGGACCTTTTTACCCATAAAGTGGATCACCGTACCAGAGGCCACCCCTTTAGACTAGAAGAAAAGAACTTTCATTTGAAGCAACGTAGAGGGTTCTTCACAGTCAGGACAGTGAGGTTGTGGAATGCACTGCCGGGTGATGTTGTGATGGCTGATTCAGTTAATGCCTTTAAGAATGGCTTGGATGATTTTTTGGACAGACATAATATCAAAGGCTATTGTGATACTAAACTCTATAGCTAGTATAGGTATGGGTATATAGAATTTTAATTAAAAGTAGGGAGGGGTGTGTGTATGGATACTGGGTTTTCATTTGGAGGGGTTGAACTTGATGGACTTTGTCTTTTTTCAACCCAATTTAACTATGTAACTATGTAGTATAAGTAAGAGCAACTGGAATTGCGAAAAAAAAAGGGGCTGGGTGGAACATTAATCTCCTTTTAACTATAATGCAGAATTGACATTTTTAACATATAGAATTCCTTTAAAGAGGATAATTGTACTTTAGTTTATGTTAAACTGTGGGGTATACTTTTGTTAAACTAAAGCTTAACTAAAGAAGTAGGCTAGAAATGTTGTACATTATGTTTTGGGCTTCTGTACCAGCCCAAGGCAACCACAGTCCTTTAGCAGTAAAAATCTGTGTCTCTAAAGATGCCCCAGTAGTTCCTCATCTTCTTTTCTGCTGATTTACTGCACATGCTCTGTGTTGCTGTCACTTACTGAGTGTAGGGACCGACTCAAAAGATACAGTACACATAGAATATAAATGTCACAATATACGGCTGATAATTACTAAATGCAGATAATTACTACATGGCAGCACAGACACCAGTGCAACTAGCATCAGAATTTAATAATTAATCTTGTAGCATGATCTTATTTTACAGGTCAACCTCATTTTCTACTTGATAATTTTCAACGACCCCTAAGCTTAGCTTCTCAACAGATCCTCAGAGCCCATTGAACATGCGACTGTCGCAGACACTTTCCAAGATGGTGACAGTCCTGGATCATGGCTGCTATGGAGAAGCTGAAACTTTAGGCTGGTGGTGCATAGATTTTGCAATTTTTAAATAAACAGTTTTCTTCAATTAAAATTCAAACATTTTGAATATTTTTAAAAAGTGGTCCCTATATTTCCATATTAAACATGCTTTAGCATTTTTTAAACACAAACGCTATAAGTTCATATTTAATGATGAAGTGGTGCATGGGTTATCCAAGGATAAACAGAATGTTATATCTGTAGTGAAGAACCTGCTTTTAATGTTCATTATGCTGTTGTCCAAGTGATTCATATAATGAATGAGAATGAATACATTAAGATTGCAGACAAAGCTTTAATCAATCCAGAGCATGCTGAAAATTTAGCAAGACTGCAAGCCATCAGAATTTTGCAAGATAACTGACTTTGAATGTGATTTATTGAATGGAATGAAATGTAATCGTCTAGTAAAGAGTAAGTTTGCCTTTTTTATATGAATGCATTATTTTCACTAATAGGGCCTTGTTTACTAGAGGAAAGAGGAAAACTAGAGGAAACCGTTGCACGCACTGCAAATTGCAATAATGCCATAATATACATAAAATACACTGCAATTGGTAACAGAAAGTAGATGTTAGCTCAATTTGCAAAGTTACCTAAACTTTACAAGTGAAAAGTGTGAAGGTATAAGGCTCTACCAAGGCTTGAACCCAGGACCTCTTGCATGTTGGCTGATCGTGATCACCTTAATCACTGGGCCAGGAATGCAGCCAATGGGCACCCATCTCCCTTTTGCCTTTTTCTGTGGCTGTGTTGTATCACCCCCACCAGCTTTATTAGTTGTGTGGGATCAGTCAACCAGTGGCCTGTTTTCCTGAGCGCTATGACATGGTCCTAGCTCTTCTATTCCTTTCTCATGCTCTAGACCTGCTCCTGTTTGATTATTGTTCCTACTCTATTTCTATTCCTGTTTTGATTCTGTTCCCTGCACCTGTCATGTTCTTAGTCTTGTTCTTAGTCTTGTTCCAGACTCTGTCTCTTCTCCCACACCATTGCCCACCTGCCAGTCCTGACTCTTCACCCGCTCCTATCTGTAGTCACCATTTCTCCACCTGTTCTGTTCCAGGCCTGTTCTCTTTGCACTCTTTCTACCTATTCTGACAGATTTTGATTCTTGGTCCTGGGTCACCCTATACTTGTTCCTGTTCCTTCATCTCTACTTCTCTCATTCGTGTCTCCAGTGTAACCTTAGAAATCCCTTAGAGAAGGGTTCCTTTGTGCCCTATATAGCTGCACAAGTAACATAGATTAGAGTAATAAGGCACAAACTTTATTCTATATGGCTTTAGTTCACTCTGTGAGCTAATGAGACCCAGAGTAATTATTAATTATGTCATGCTTTTGTATATAATGCTTTAATTCTGATGAATTTGTGCTATGCAACCAAAAAGCTCTCATTTCTACACCCAAAATGTTCCCCTTTTTGTAATAAACAATATAACATAAATGTATACATCAGCATCAAGTTTCTTTAGTATATACTTTATCCACCATATGTAACTAAAAACACGTACTTTGCCCAGTACCAGTAATCCATAGCAACCAATAGGATGTTTACTTTTAAACAAGTGACCAGTAAATCCTACCTGCTAATTGGTTGCTATGAGTTACTGCTCCTGGGCAAAGTTATTGTCTATTTTACATAACACACTAGGCCTTCTCCAATAGTTTGTGCTGCCTCAATAATTTATTATTTATTCCAGCCATATTTCTCCCATATAACAGGAGTCAGAAGTCACACATCACGGACACAGACAAAACATTTAGAGGCCTATTTATGAAGCCTCATATGATTCTAGTTGATTTTTAAAAAGGAAGAAAATCAGAATTTTTAAAGTCAAGGCGACAATTCGACAAAGTCAAGTTTGATTTAATTGATTTTGTCTCAACTTTTTCCCGCACTGACTTTTTCAATTACATTTATTGGTAAATTATGGGGGTTTGGGAATTTGTTTGAAAAAATCTTTTTAATCATACTGAGAAAAAGTCGAGTTTTAGTAAATACCCACTTTGATGTGAAACTTGCTGTGACTGCATCCTTATCTATGCCCAGAAGATCCACAGACTTTTTCTACAGAAACATACAAAGAGGTTTATTTGTATTTATAAAGCCTATTAAACTCTCACTGTGGGCACTTTTTGCACTCTTCTGGAGCCTCTGAGCCAATTATAAAAGCCACTTAACGAGGTTTTTGTTCATGCTAATTGTCTTTCAAGACAACTGTGTGCATTTTTTTTTTGCCATTTTATTGTTTAATATCAGTTAACTCTCCTTTTCAATGTGTGTTCCAAACCCTGCTATTCTCAGCTGAATGAAGTAATGTCTATCAGAGCCACTAATCCAGTTCCAAACAGAGCAAGAAACTCAAATTACTCTATTAGTCAATTACATGTTTTAGAACCAGGAAATCTGAGTCAGCTCATTTACATGAGCAGGCTCCCAACATGGAGCATTAAAAAAAATATCTCCTGCTGTACAACAAAGGGATGATGCAATACAAAGTTCAGTTACCAGCTGATTTACTGGCTTTTATATTTTATTGATTGACTGTGCATCTCGTTCAGTCCATGTATTTTTGAAAGCTTTTGCACCTGGTTGTCTTTTATGTGTCTGAATGAAATGGCATTCTCATTTGTAATCCAACCAGAGCTGCATATTTCATATTTCTTTCAGATGATTTACTAGAGAATGTATAAAGGTGAGCTTAGATGATCCAGAACACTGGATCATAGAGGGTTATTAATTAGTACTGATAACTCTTATACTTTGCCATTTAAATCAGAGATCAATGCTTGCACAACGACAACATGTTATTTTATTTATGTAAGTTAGATATACCTCTGTGGCGTAACACTTGTCCATAGAAAACATTCAGCTTGAATAAATTGTATGCTTCAATGCTGCTTAAATATCAAAGCACAAATTTTACTGGAAGTGTTGTATTAACTAATGATGAGGATCATGTGGTCAGACTTTTTGTTAAAGGAACAGTTCAGTGTAAAAATGAAACTCCAATTGACAATCTACAGGTGCTACCAGCTTATCCCATTAGTTTGTTAACGGCTCGGTTGATATAGCTCATTATTATAGTTACAGTTGTATTTAAAAATTACTGTTCAAGCGCTCACCAAGCCGGCGCTGTGGTTCGGGTGTCTCTACCCCGAACCCATCGCTTAATGAAATACACTTTTAAGGATCAGAAGCAGTCACCGCTCGTCATCTGAGGCCCGGGTGCTGCGCCCCGAACCCGTAGCTTAAACGGGAAGGAAACCTAGTCGGTGCAAACCCCCCACCCCCCCTCCCGTTTGTTGCCCACCCTCCCTCCTCCCCCCTGGCCTACCCGTCCTGCTGGGCAAATGCCCCTAACTTGTTACTTACCCTTCTGCGCAGGTTCAGTCCAGGGAGTTCACAGACGACATCTTCTTCCACGCGATCTTCTTCCTGCTGTGAACGGCATTTTGGCGCATGCGCAGTAGGATCATTTCGCCGGTACGGATCTACTGCGCATGCGCCAAAAGTCTGCGCAGTAGATTGTACCGGCGAAATGATCCTACTGCGCATGCGCCATTCAAAGCAGGAAGAAGATCACCTTTAAGTTTTCACATTAAAAACACCCAACGCGTTTCGTGTGTCTCCACACGTAGTCATAGGTAAAAAACATTGAATCCCCCCCTCTTTAAAAAGAAAATGGATTTCACGTCACTAGTGACGAATTTCTTCTTACTCAGACCTTAACCCTTACTGTTATATATATAATGAAATTTAGACTGCTGCAATCTCATTGGAAACTTAGAAGCATTTAATATTATTTTTTCTTTTTTCAATGTTCTTACCAAACTTCTATTTCTTCGTTTCCTATGTTTGTTACACTTACTTAAATGTGTCACTCAATTTGTTACTTTTGAATATTGTTGTTGGAGTGCGCGCCTATGGTGGAGTCGTTTAAAAATGAAACTGGCTAAATAGACTGTGCAAAATAAAAAATGTTTCTGATATAGTTAGCCAAAAATGTAATCTTCTGCCCCCACCAAATACCTCCTACCCCAAATAATACATACACAACACTGGTTTGGAAAGAGATGGCCGCAGTTGTTTATTTTAACACAGTAATAAGAATAATTAAAATGTATACCATTTTAACCTTTTAACAACCATTTGTATAACAAACATTTAACCTTTATCATATTATTCCCCCACCCGGGGGAGAGGGGAATGGGAGAGGGGTGGCTGTACCCCAACTGCCAAGATAGGTTCCTGTTTCATTTCTCCCAAGCACTAAACCGGGCTGCCTACCTTCCCATGAGGACCCAAGCCTACCAGGCTACTTCCACTCACTATGAAATACCCCCTTTTAACTTCTGCTGGGGGTCCTTGCAAAGGTACCCTCCGCAACTGTGACTAAATCCACCATTTAACAGGGAGGGAGGGCAGGATGCTGCGTCCTGCTTCCTCCACGTCCCGGCTCCGAATGGTAAGTATTACCGCTGCTCCTAGGATCTGTCAAGACCCTGTTAACCCTATATGGGCCATGGGGTCCCAGAACACTCATTTTTCCTTTGCAGCTCTCTAACCTTTTAGTTACTCAGCGACTTGAAGGGGGGGCCACATGGGATATAAATGTTCAGTGAGATTGCATTTTAATCTATGTCCCAAGTGGACCCCCTTCTAGTCACTGCCTTAACAAGAGGTTAGAGAGCTGCAAAAGAAGAAGTAGTGATATGGCTGTTATGTCAGATATCCATTCGTGCCAACCTTTATTGATTACATTTTTTTTCTAGCTAACTATATTGAAACATTTTTTATTTTGCACAGCCTGTCGGTTAACTAAGTTTTATTTTTACACTGAACTGTTCCTTTAAGACATTGTATACTGTACAAATGAAGTAGAAAACACACGTTTCTAAACTGAGATTTTACATACAAAACTCTAATGGCTTATAGTACATAAAAGCCAGCTTTCTGAAAAAAAGGGGCAACGAGTGGGCTGTTTGTCAACACTGAACTAAACAGGTTCAATATGTTAATCCAAACACACAGCAGAGTACATGAACACAGGAACACAGATCCCAAGCTGGAGCTCCTTTTTTTACTGAAAAACGCACCTCAGGTTCAATTCATGGCTCTGCCATTTTCTTTCCTTACCCATATAGGTCTTGCAGCTGGTCTGGGCTGTGACCTTGCAAAAATCTAAATTTAGAGAAAAAAAGCCGAGATCTTACTTTCTCACTGCTCAAGCGAACAACCCAAGGCTGAGGAAAAGATCCTGAGATATGAAAAAATGGTGGCAAGCCACTCAGTAGAATACAACTTCTGGCTGAAGTGTTTTTCAGCAAAGGGAAGCCTGGGTCTGCAGTCAGTGATTATAATTACTGTGGCATCCCCTCCCACCAGTGATTTTAATTCCTATTTAGAAAACACTCATTATAATTTTATATATTAATATGGTACTATATTAAAATAACATGTATTTGCAAAGTGCAACATTACCATTTGAAGAACTTTTAAACTTTCATATTTTTTGCTTGTGATCTTCAGAATTTCAGATTTGAATCAATGGTTGATCTTTTGTTATGCATTGCTAGTGTTTAGCAGGAATGGTGAGCATTTTAGCTTTCAGTATTAGGGATGGGCGAATTTGACCCGTTTTGTTTCGCCAAAAATTCGCTGCCGGCAAAATGTCGCCAAAAATGTTGCGCATCTTTTTATTATGACGCGCAATGCCATTTTTTCGGTGAAACAATTTGCCCATCCCTATTCAGAATGTGGAAATTCAGAAATGGAGTTTAGCTTGACATCCTCAATTAGAAACCTACAGTTCAACAATCATGTGAACCTTGGTAACTAGATTTCCATTTCCATTTTGTTGAACCAGCAATTTGTTATTTTTTCTTTTACTAAAGAAAAAAATCATAAACCTTCACAGTGTTTCTTTAATTGTAGAATTCTAAAATATCACTTGTACCAGGAAACTATTTTAAATTGCTAACAAAAATACATTTAAGTAGAAATGTTTGAAAAGCTTTTTTTGTTTTTTGTTCTCCAGCTTGCCACAAAATTATAGCTTTCTATACTGAATAAAATGTTTTTGATTAAAACAACATGTACACTATCTGCAAATTCTTTGGAGAGCTCATCACTTGGGGTATTGCCAAAAAAAGGTAAACTAAAAATGTCAAATACAACTGTTGCTGATAAAGGCTGTGGAATGGATTAATAATATTATTTTAGGTGACTTAGTATTAAAACCAACCTATTCCTCAGTGATGTATGATGGATTGTGGGAAGAAACAAACAGTACAAAACGAAAGCACACACCATTTGCAAACAATGGAAGAAGTTTAAACACATGGAGACATCAGGTCAAGGGGGCTCTGCCCATAAAAACTTTTCCACCTTGACAAATGTAAAAAGATTTGCACAAACAATGCCAAGTTTCTAATACTACCTGCTGTCTGCTGAAAAAAAATCAATACATACAATGTAGCATTACATAATTGCATTATATGTATATATACTTTATGAACTACAAAATATCTCCCCTCACTGTATCTTATTAAAGTTCACTAAGAATTATTAACACTCCATAGCACGTTAGCTACCAGTACTAAACTTTAGTACAGAAGCATATATTTTTAATTTTTCTTTAAAGAAGACCTAATGATTTGACATCCTTGTAACCTTTCTATAATTTTCCGGGAAATTTCATTTAAAATCTACCACCCCCTACATTTTTTTTTTCTTCTCACACTATGGAGACAATCTGTTTCAGCTTTATTAATCTCCCCGACCTTTCTCTCTCTAGAACTCGTTCCTCTATTCAACTTAGTGTTTGTAAAGACTCAAGGGAGAACTATTTTTCATCTGATTCAATGTCTGTGAAGTAGGTAAAAGCTTAAGAAAGAAAAATATAATAAGCTTCTTTTTACTCCATTACTAAGGCAGCAAACTGAATATGCTGTATAATTGTAGAATCCCATTTACAGAAGCAGATCCAGAGAAAGGGGACACATGGGCCCCTATACCCCCCATGCCATATAATTAATGTTGGTGTTATGGCTATATAAACATTGCACAATATATTTCAAGTTATTAACCAGACAGAAGTAGATGAATAACTTCATGTAAGGTAGTAAATGATTTTTTTCTCAGTTTTTTCACCACTCACAAAAATGAGAATTTCCCCATAAATCAGTATTAGACAAAAAAAAATCACTCATCCCTAAATGTAGTAATCTTAGGTATTCTATGGCCATATGGTTATGATTAAAACTATCAAACCAAGTATTGGTATTACTGCAGTAATAGCAATACAAAATGATGGTTCTATGGTTGTATGTAAAGCCTGAATTAAAGCCATGCTCTAAAGAAATAACCAAACTGGGGAGGGTGTAGAGATATCGACTGGAAAAAAGGTTACAAAGAAAAATACTGTTGGTGTATGCAGTCCCAACCCCCCCCCCCCCCAGCCACAAAGTCCTCTTTTTGACAGTATATCCCCCTTTATAAGCAAGGAATATTGTCGCAAAACAAAATCTTTGTGGTTCAATAGGTGTGTTGTTGTTGAGGTGGGTAAGAAAAGATGTGCTTTTATCAGGTTCAAGAACGCCAAAAAATCATGCAAAAAAGAATCCAAAGTTAATTTTTAATTATATCAGATATCAGGGGTCAGTTGGTTGATGAGAACAAAGAAAAAACTGAACTTTCATTTTTTGTCTGTCTACACAAATGAAGAACCAGCTAATGAAGGTTTCCTTCTTAATAGTCCCAATTCTAGAATTACAACTAATGATGCATAGTTCCAACACAAGAAAATTCAAAAGAAACTAGAACATGTAAAGATAAACAAAGGTCCGGGACCAGAGGGTACTTAATGAGCTTAGCTCTTTGATTGCCAAAACTCTTTACTTAATTTTTCAGGATTCATTGAGGTCTGGCATGGTGCAGATAGACTGGCGAATTACTAATGCGGTGCTGCTATGCAAAAAGGAATCCTGTTCTCAGCCTCAAAACTATAGGCCAGTTAGTCTGACATCAGTGGTAGGATAAGAAACTTGACTTCATTGCAAACCATAATACTATAAGCATGATTTTATGCATAAAATGCATTATTTTGTCCCGTTACAAAATTTACAAAACATGTGTATGTGTATGGAGGGTCGATGTAAGCTACAGTAATCAGCTGTCTTCTACTACATTGTTTCTAGAATCAACAATGCAGAGAATGTAAAGGGGCAGACAGGTACAGATATCTTATAGGAGCAGACTGAGGGCACATAGCAATTTTAATTACTTTAAACCCATCCAACTTTTCTAAAGAATGTATAGTGACAGTATACTTTTACTTTCTTTCATTAGGCACAGTTTCATTTTGGGGTTTATAGCTCTTTTCATCCGAATTGTTCAGATTAGCAGCAGAAAAGATGAATGTGTATTTAATTATGTATGTAAACTGACATTAAGGGGGTTATTTAGTAAAATCCGACAATTTCTCACTATTTTCTTAAAATTACTTTGAATAAACTCACATGCACTTTTTTACTGTATTTATCAAAAAATTCACTCATAAAAATATGGTGCGGGTAAAGACAAGATAATATCGTGAAAAAATCAAAATTGTGCATTTTTTTCGGATTTCATTCCTTAAAACTCAGATTTTTTCGGATTATTGGCCATAAACCGCAAATTAATCAGATTATTTTATGAAACCCAGAGCAGATAATGATATATTCTAATTGTAAACAGGACATCTGCCATTGACTTCTATATGATCTCTACAGGTTTGAGATGGAGTACTTTTTTATTCAGACTTTTAACAGCATTGGGGTTTAATAAATCTCGAAAAATTCTAGGTGTTCTTTCTACGAAAAAATGATGGTGCTTCCGTTTAAAACGCGAAACCAGAAAAAATCTGAGTTTATTAAATAACCCCCTTGTGCTGGCCAGGTTTTAGATGGGATTACTAGAAGAGCATGAATCCAACTACAAGCATACAAAAAAATAAGGTAGAGGGAATTTGCATTGATAAATCTCCCCTCTTTTTGTATACTCGTAGTCAATGTGGCCAGATCAGTAGAGATGTCGCGAACTGTTCGCCGGCGAACTTGTTCGCGCGAACATCGGGTGTTCGCGCTCGCCGGAAGTTTTGGGTTCGCCATTGTTGGCGCTTTTTTTTGCCCTCTCACCCCAGACCAGCAGGTACATGGCAGCCAATCAGGAAGCTCTCCCCTGGACCACTCCCCTTCCCTATAAAAACCGAAGCCCTGCAGCGTTTTTTCACTCTGCCTGTGTGTGCTGAAGAGATAGTGTAGGGAGAGAGCTGCTGCCTGTTAGTGATTTCAGGGACAGTTGAAAGTTTGCTGGCTAGTAATCGTTTTGATACTGCTCTGTTATTGGAGGGACAGAAGTCTGCAGGGGTTTGAGGGACATTTAAGCTTAGGTAGCTTTGCTGGCTAGTAATCTACCTTCTACTGCAGTGCTCTGTATGTAGCTGCAGTGGGCAGCTGTCCTGCTTCTGATCTCATCTGCTGACTGCTGCAATAACAGTAGTCCTTGTAAGGACTGCTTTTATTTATTTTTTGTTGTTTTACTACTACTACTACTACTACTATAAGAGCCCAGTGCTATTAGTCTAGCAGTGTTGGGGAGTGGGACTGGTGTGCTAATCTGCTGCTCCTAGTAGTTCAGCAGCACCAACTTTAATTTTTTTTTTTAATATTCATTTTTTTTTATTTTACTTTTTTTTATTTTACTACCGCTGTAGTAGTGTATAAGTTGACCTTTTAGGCATTATTTGCCCTGTAGGCATTATTTGCACACTGTTTTCTTCAACCCGCCATCTAGCTGTGTGACCTTGTTCACATTCTGTCTAAATATCCATAATATTACCGTCTCCAGAAAAAACACCGGAGTGACTTTTTTCAAGCAGCCATAATATATTTTACGTAATCCGTATCCACCGCTGTAGTAGTGTATACGTTGACCTTGTAGGCATTATTTGCACACTGTTTTCTTCAACCCGCCATCTAGCTGTGTGACCTTGTTCACATTCTGTCTAAATATCCATAATATTACCGTCTCCAGAAAAAACACCGGAGTGACTTTTTTCAAGCAGCCATAATATATTTTACGTAATCCGTATCCACCGCTGTAGTAGTGTATACGTTGACCTTGTAGGCATTATTTGCACAGTGTTTTCTTCAACCCGCCATCTAGCTGTGTGACCTTGTTCACATTCTGTCTAAATATCCATAATATTACCGTCTCCAGAAAAAACACCGGAGTGACTTTTTTCAAGCAGCCATAATATATTTTACGTAATCCGTATCCACCGCTGTAGTAGTGTATACGTTGACCTTGTAGGCATTATTTGCACACTGTTTTCTTCAACCCGCCATCTAGCTGTGTGACCTTGTTCACATTCTGTCTAAATATCCATAATATTACCGTCTCCAGAAAAAACACCGGAGTGACTTTTTTCAAGCAGCCATAATATATTTTACGTAATCCGTATCCACCGCTGTAGTAGTGTATACGTTGACCTTGTAGGCATTATTTGCACACTGTTTTCTTCAACCCGCCATCTAGCTGTGTGACCTTGTTCACATTCTGTCTAAATATCCATAATATTACCGTCTCCAGAAAAAACACCGGAGTGACTTTTTTCAAGCAGCCATAATATATTTTACGTAATCCGTATCCACCGCTGTAGTAGTGTATACGTTGACCTTGTAGGCATTATTTGCACAGTGTTTTCTTCAACCCGCCATCTAGCTGTGTGACCTTGTTCACATTCTGTCTAAATATCCATAATATTACCGTCTCCAGAAAAAACACCGGAGTGACTTTTTTCAAGCAGCCATAATATATTTTACGTAATCCGTATCCACCGCTGTAGTAGTGTATACGTTGACCTTGTAGGCATTATTTGCACACTGTTTTCTTCAACCCGCCATCTAGCTGTGTGACCTTGTTCACATTCTGTCTAAATATCCATAATATTACCGTCTCCAGAAAAAACACCGGAGTGACTTTTTTCAAGCAGCCATAATATATTTTACGTAATCCGTATCCACCGCTGTAGTAGTGTATACGTTGACCTTGTAGGCATTATTTGCACAGTGTTTTCTTCAACCCGCCATCTAGCTGTGTGACCTTGTTCACATTCTGTCTAAATATCCATAATATTACCGTCTCCAGAAAAAACACCGGAGTGACTTTTTTCAAGCAGCCATAATATATTTTACGTAATCCGTATCCACCGCTGTAGTAGTGTATACGTTGACCTTGTAGGCATTATTTGCACAGTGTTTTCTTCAACCCGCCATCTAGCTGTGTGACCTTGTTCACATTCTGTCTAAATATCCATAATATTACCGTCTCCAGAAAAAACACCGGAGTGACTTTTTTCAAGCAGCCATAATATATTTTACGTAATCCGTATCCACCGCTGTAGTAGTGTATACGTTGACCTTGTAGGCATTATTTGCACACTGTTTTCTTCAACCCGCCATCTAGCTGTGTGACCTTGTTCACATTCTGTCTAAATATCCATAATATTACCGTCTCCAGAAAAAACACCGGAGTGACTTTTTTCAAGCAGCCATAATATATTTTACGTAATCCGTATCCACCGCTGTAGTAGTGTATACGTTGACCTTGTAGGCATTATTTGCACAGTGTTTTCTTCAACCCGCCATCTAGCTGTGTGACCTTGTTCACATTCTGTCTAAATATCCATAATATTACCGTCTCCAGAAAAAACACCGGAGTGACTTTTTTCAAGCAGCCATAATATATTTTACGTAATCCGTATCCACCGCTGTAGTAGTGTATACGTTGACCTTGTAGGCATTATTTGCACAGTGTTTTCTTCAACCCGCCATCTAGCTGTGTGACCTTGTTCACATTCTGTCTAAATATCCATAATATTACCGTCTCCAGAAAAAACACCGGAGTGACTTTTTTCAAGCAGCCATAATATATTTTACGTAATCCGTATCCACCGCTGTAGTAGTGTATACGTTGACCTTGTAGGCATTATTTGCACACTGTTTTCTTCAACCCGCCATCTAGCTGTGTGACCTTGTTCACATTCTGTCTAAATATCCATAATATTACCGTCTCCAGAAAAAACACCGGAGTGACTTTTTTCAAGCAGCCATAATATATTTTACGTAATCCGTATCCACCGCTGTAGTAGTGTATACGTTGACCTTGTAGGCATTATTTGCACACTGTTTTCTTCAACCCGCCATCTAGCTGTGTGACCTTGTTCACATTCTGTCTAAATATCCATAATATTACCGTCTCCAGAAAAAACACCGGAGTGACTTTTTTCAAGCAGCCATAATATATTTTACGTAATCCGTATCCACCGCTGTAGTAGTGTATACGTTGACCTTGTAGGCATTATTTGCACAGTGTTTTCTTCAACCCGCCATCTAGCTGTGTGACCTTGTTCACATTCTGTCTAAATATCCATAATATTACCGTCTCCAGAAAAAACACCGGAGTGACTTTTTTCAAGCAGCCATAATATATTTTACGTAATCCGTATCCACCGCTGTAGTAGTGTATACGTTGACCTTGTAGGCATTATTTGCACACTGTTTTCTTCAACCTGCCATCTAGCTGTGTGACCTTGTTCACATTCTGTCTAAATATCCATAATATTACCGTCTCCAGAAAAAACACCGGAGTGACTTTTTTCAAGCAGCCATAATATATTTTACGTAATCCGTATCCACCGCTGTAGTAGTGTATACGTTGACCTTGTAGGCATTATTTGCACACTGTTTTCTTCAACCCGCCATCTAGCTGTGTGTATTATCGTTTCCAGAAAAACCAACTGAGTTTTTGTTGTTGTTGTTGTTTTTTAAAAAATAATGCCAGGCAAAGGCAGGCCGCCACGCAGAGGCCGTGCTAGGGGCCGTGCTGCTATGCAATCCTGTGGCCCTGGCAAATTGCCCAGTTTTAAAAAGCCAATGACCCTGAACTCCCAAAATGCTGAAGAGGTAGTTGACTGGCTTACACAGCACACCCCATCCTCTACCGTTTCTAACTTTACCACAACATCCTCCTCATCCTCCACTGCTATGGCCACCCCACGTAACACTTCCTCCACCACCGGTGCCCCTTCTTCACTGGGGTCAGAGGAGTTATTTTCCCATGAGTTTCTTGAACTGAGTAATGCGCAACCATTATTGCCAGAAGAAGATGAAGGAGATGAGGACCTTACACCAGATTTAATTCTGGCAGAGAACACGACAGAGATGGACATAATGAGTGATGAGGAGGAGGTCCCCGCTGCTGCTTCCTTCTGTGATGTGTCAGAAGAAATTGATGCATCTGAGGAGAATGATGATGAGGAGATTGATGTTTTGTGGGTGCCTAGTAGAAGAGAGCAAGAGGAGGGTAGTTCAGATGGAGAGACGGAGAGTCAGAGAGGCAGTAGGAGAATAAGACTTAGAAGAAGCAGGGAGGACAGCCCGCAGGGATCAGTAGGGCAACAACATGTATCGGCACCTGTGTTCAGCCGGCCAACGCACCCGCCATTGCCGCCAATGCCGCCAACTTCTACTGTTACCGCCAGATCGCACACTTCCAAAAAGTCAGCAGTGTGGGATTTTTTTAATGTGTGTGCCTCTGACAAAAGCATTGTAATTTGCAATGAGTGCAGTCAGAAACTGAGCCTTGGTAAGCCCAACAGCCACATAGGTACAACTTCTATGCGAAGGCACATGAGCGGCAAGCACAAAGCACTTTGGGAGCAACACCTCAAAGGCAACAGGCAAACTAAAAGCCACACTCCTTCTGGTCCAGCATCTTACTGCTCTACCTCTGCTCTCCTTGACCCGTCTGAACCACCCTCCACTCCGCCTTCCACCTTGACCACCTGTTCCCATTCCCAGTCATCTGCCACCAGCCAAGTTTCTGTGAAGGCCATGTTTGAGCGTAAGAAGCCAATGTCTGACTGTCACCCCCTTGCCCGGCGTCTGACAGCTGGCTTGTCTGCACTCTTAGCCCGCCAGCTTTTACCATACCAGCTGGTGGACTCTGAGGCCTTCCGCAAATTTGTAGCAATTGGGACACCGCAGTGGAAGGTACCCAGCCGCAATTTTTTTTCTAAAAAGGGAATACCACACCTGTACCAACATGTGCAGAGCCAAGTTACCGCATCTCTGTCACTTAGTGTTGGGCCAAAGGTCCATATGACTACTGACGCATGGTCCTCCAAGCATGGTCAGGGCAGGTATGTCACCTACACTGCCCACTGGGTGAACTTGGTAATGGCTGGGAAGCAGGGAATGGGTAGCTCAACAACAACAGTGGAGTTGGTGTCACCGCCACGGATTGCACGCGGTTCTGCCACCACCTCTACTCCTCCATCGCTCTCTACCTCGTCTTCTTCTTCTTCTTACTCTGCTGCTGGGTCCTCCTTCTCCTCCTCCACACCTGTGCACCCCCAGCTCCCCCTAGGCTATTCGACGTGCCAGGTACGCCGTTGTCACGCTGTCTTGGGGATGACGTGCCTGGAAAGCAAAAACCATACCGGATCTGTACTCCTGTCATCTCTGCAGTCACAGGCCGATCGGTGGCTGACCCCACACCAACTGCAGATCGGAAAAGTGGTGTGTGACAATGGAAGCAATCTGTTGGCAGCGTTGAGACTAGGCAATTTAACACATGTGCCCTGCATGGCACATGTGTTAAATTTAATAGTCCAACGTTTTGTCTCCAAGTACCCAGGATTCCAGGACGTTCTCACCCAGTCCAGAAAGGTGTCGGCCCATTTCAGACGTTCCTACACAGCCATGGCACGCCTTGCTGACATTCAGCAGCGCTACAACATGCCAGTCAGGCGTTTGATTTCTGACAGCCAGACTCGCTGGAATTCAACGCTCCTTATGTTGGAACGTCTGCTGCAACAACAAAGGGCCGTCAACGAGTACCTTTTTGAACTGGGTGGTAGGACTGGATCTGCACAGCTGGGGATTTTTTTCCCCCGTTACTGGGTGCTTATGCGCGATGCCTGCAGGCTCATGCGACCTTTTGAAGAGGTGACAAATATGGTCAGTCGCACCGAAGGCACCATCAGCGACCTAATACCCTTCGCTTTATTCCTGGAGCGTGCCGTGCGACGAGTGACAGATGAGGCTGTAGACCAGCGTGACGAGGAGCTGGAAGCGCACGATTTCTGGTCGGAATCACCAGAACGAACCCAGGCACCTGCTGCAACGCAGGGAGAGGTGCCAGAAGTGGAGTCAGAGGAGGAAGGTGGCTTTGTGGAGGAGGAGGAGGAGGACCAACAGGAGCAGGCTTCCCAGGGGGCTAGTGGTGACCTTTTGGGGACCCCTGGTCTTGTACGTGGCTGGGGGGAGGAGACCGTGGATGATGCAGTCCTTGATAATGAGGAAGCGGAGATGGATAGCTCTGCATCCAACCTTGTGAGAATGGGGTCTTTCATGCTGTCATGCCTGTTGAAGGACCCCCGTATCAAGAGGCTTAAGGAGAAGGACCTGTACTGGGTCGCAACGCTACTAGACCCTCGGTACAAGCATAAAGTGTCAGAAATGTTACCAACATACCACAAGTCCGAAAAGATGCGGCATTTACAAACCAGCCTGCAAAACATGTTGTACAATGCTTTTAAGGGTGATGTCACTTCAGGAACTCATCAACATTCCAGGGGCAGAGGTGCCAGTAATCCTGCCACGAGCACACCTGCAAGGACAAAGCCCTTTGGCCAGTCTGTAACGTCAGACATGCAAATGTTTTTCTGTCCAAGGCAGCGCCACAACCCTTCTGGATCCACCCTCAAAGAACGCCTCGACCGGCAGGTAGCGGACTACCTGGCATTAACTGCAGATATCGACACTCTGAGGAGCGATGAACCCCTGGACTACTGGGTGCGCAGGCTTGATCTGTGGCCAGAGCTGTCACAATTTGCCATGAACCTCTTGTCTTGCCCAGCCTCAAGTGTGCTCTCAGAAAGGACCTTCAGTGCAGCAGGAGGGATTGTAACTGAGAAGAGAACTCGCCTAGGTCACAAAAGTGTCGATTACCTGACCTTTATTAAAATGAATGAGGGGTGGATCTCGGAGGGTTACTGCACGCCGGAAGACTTGTTCTGACTTCTATGCAGCTGTCCTTCTCTTCAAGCCTCATGACTCCACACACAGCTGTCCTTTAGCGTCCTCCTCCTCCCTCCGCCACCGTTACAAACTAGGGTGCAAACCCTACTGGTTTAATTTTTTCTGGCCTCTGTGCTTCAGTGGCTGCAACCAAAAAAACTGGGCAAACAATGTCTACAAGGTCAACGTATGGCAAAAAATGACTATTTTCAGCATTTATATGGCATATTTTTTCTGGCAACTGTGCTTCAGTGGCTGCGTCCAAAAAAATGCATATTTTCTGCATTTATATGGCATAATTTTTCTGGCCTCTGTGCTTCAGTGGCTGCAACCAAAAAAATGCATATTTTCAGCATTTATATGGCATAATTTTTCTGGCCTCTGTGCTTCAGTGGCTGCAACCAAAAAAATTTATATTTTCAGCATTTATATGGCATAATTTTTCTGGCCTCTGTGCTTCAGTGGCTGCAACCAAAAAAATGCATATTTTCAGCATTTATATGGCATAATTTTTCTGGCAACTGTGCTTCAGTGGCTGCGACCAAAAAAATGACTATTTTCAGCATTTATATGGCATATTTTTTCTGGCCTCTGTGCTTCAGTGGCTGCGGCCAAAAAAACTGGGCAAACAATGCCTACAAGGTCAACGACGTTGACCTTGTAGTCATTGTTTGCCCAGTTTTTTTGGCCGCAGCCACTGAAGCACAGAGGCCAGAAAAAATATGCCATATAAATGCTGAAAATAGTCATTTTTTGCCATATACGTTGAGTCAACGTATGGCAAAAAATGACTATTTTCAGCATTTATATGGCATATTTTTTCTGGCCTCTGTGCTTCAGTGGCTGCGGCCAAAAAAACTGGGCAAACAATGCCTACAAGGTCAACGACGTTGACCTTGTAGGCATTGTTTGCCCAGTTTTTTGGCCGCAGCCACTGAAGCACAGAGGCCAGAAAAAATATGCCATATAAATGCTGAAAATAGTCATTTTTTGCCATACGTTGACTCAACGTATATGGCAAAAAATGACTATTTTCAGCATTTATATGGCATATTTTTTCTGGCAACTGTGCTTCAGTGGCTGCGACCAAAAAAACTGGGCAAACAATGCCTACAAGGTCAACGTATGGCAAAAAATGACTATTTTCAGCATTTATATGGCATATTTTTTCTGGCAACTGTGCTTCAGTGGCTGCAACCAAAAAAACTGGGCAAACAATGTCTACAAGGTCAACGTATGGCGAAAAATGACTATTTTCAGCATTTATATGGCATATTTTTTCTGGCAACTGTGCTTCAGTGGCTGCGTCCAAAAAAACTGGGCAAACAATGCCTACAAGGTCAACGTATGGCAGTTGTTTAAAGAGAACAGTAGATTACTAGCCAGCAAAGCTACCTAAGCTAAAATGTCCCTCAAATCCCTGCAGACTTCTGTCCCTCCAATACAGAGCAGTATCAAGCAGATTACTAGCCAGCAAACTTACTATCATCTGTCCCTGAAATCACTAACAGCTCTCCCCCTACACTATCTCTTCCAAGCACACACAGGCAGATTTTTCAGATACATTTTTGCCCTTGATCCCCCTCTGGCATGCCACTGTCCAGGTCGTTGCACCCTTTAAACAACTTTAAAATCATTTTTCTGGCCAGAAATTTTTTTTTTAGATGTTAAAGTTCGCCTTCCCATTGAAGTCTATGGGGTTCGCGAACCGTTCGCGAACCGCTCGCGTTTTTGCGCAAGTTCGCGAATATGTTCGCGAACTTTTTTTCCGACGTTCGCTACATCCCTACAGATCAGTAGCACTTCCATTGTACATAAACATTTTTTTTTATTAGCCTTGAAGTGCTCCCTCAACCCCCCTCTTTTGCATTTGAGTATGAATCCAACCAGGCAACATTTCAAATAGACAAAAAAAACCAGTGTATATTGAAAGACACTGCACACAGAACTAATGCAAAACAGTACAAGTACTGTATAACCTCTACAGTAAGAAATACTATATTATTAATATAAGAAACTGCATTACTGTGACATATAGAATATAAAAATGATAAGGTGATGGGTGAAATAAATCTTCCAAAAAGCAATTCACTGTTAATGTTAGAAGAAAGATACACCATAAATGTTACAAGGAGAAATGCAATGTTAATAGGAGAGATATAATTTAAATGTTACAAGGAAAAGGACAATGTGTGTATGTTAGAAAAAAAGATATAAAATGTGATTGTTAGAGTGATTCAAAGAGCAGTTGATTTTGTGGATAGTGAACATTCAGTGTTCTTTATTTTATGAATTGGTTAATGAACATAGCATTGGCGTGCTGTTTAACATCTTAGGCTTCTGGATAAAGGAAGTAACAAAAATATATTGGGTTTCTTCTTACATCCACTTCAATGCAAACTCAATGCAATGCAAAAGGAGAACATTCCTACATTATTTTAACAAATATAACAGGCAAGAGGATCTTTCTCCAGCTCATATTATACTGATACTGTATACTGTATATTAAGATGGCACCACAATAACATGCCCACCCTTGTCTAGAGACACATCAAAGTGCACAGTTATATTTATGATGCACCTAAATCCTAGGCTAGACCATTTAAAAAGCAGGATTATAGAAGCTGAGACTAGTCTCTAGCCAATAAAGAGTTTAAATTTTCATTTATTTAGGGTTTGCACAGTTACCCAGGTGCAACATTTAATGCGTATTTCGCATTGGATCTATAAGTATACAGGTATGGAATCTGTTATCCAAAATGCTTAGGACCTGGGTTTTTTCCGAATTAAGGATCTTTCCGTAATTTGAATCTTTATACCTTATGTCTATTAGAAAATCATGTAAATATTAATAAACCCAATAGGCTGGGTTTGCTTCCAATAATGATTCATTATACCTTAGTTGGGATCAAGTACAAGGTACTGTTTTATTATTACACAGAAAAAGTTAATTATTTTTTAAACTTTGGATAATTTGGATAAAACTGAGTCTATGGTAGATGGCCTTTCCGTAAATCGGAGATTTCTGGATAATGGTTTCTGGATAATGGATCCCATACCTGTATCAGTACTAAAAATAGTTTGAGCGTGTGACTCCAATGAAAATTTAAAAAATGAAAATATTTTGATTACAGTGCCACATAAATGTTTTCTTTATAATCTGAAAGCTGTTGATCTTGGTAATACTATTGATACATTGATAGAAAACTGGCAAAAGTATCGTGCACAGACAGTGTTTGTCAATCTTGCATTCTCCAATGTATAAATATGGTTGGTCGTCATAATAAAATTAAACTCTTTTATGCCTTATTCACCAGTACATTTTTGTAGAAAACTCAAGGGTAACCATTGAGTTTGGAAGAAAGGATCTTTCCTAAGTAGTGATGGGCGAATCTGTGGCGTTTTGCTTCACCGGAAAATTTGTGAATTTACTGAAAAATCTGCTAAACGGCTGAAAATTAGAGAAACACATTGAAGTCAAGAGGCAATAATTTTGACGCAAACAACAATTTTTACATGCAGAACTATTTTGTCCAAATACTTTAAAGTCAATGGCCATCCAAATAATTTTGACGCTCAACAATTTTTATGCGCGCAGTTTTGCAAATTTATTTGCTGGCGGCGGCACGTGGAAATGCACCATAAATCCATGCCTGGCGAATTTTTTCGCCCATCACTATTCCTAAGTTGCAAGATAAAACAAAACTTTCTTTGCAGTCAGAGCTATATAATTCTGTACCTTGATTGTACTGGCAGATACATTAGAAAATGTTGGATACCTTTTCTACAAGTGAGAAAATACAGGGTTAGTGAAATTAGCAAACAACAGGGACAGACTGGCCTTTTGGAAGGAACTTTAGATGGGGTTGTTTTGCCTTCAACTATATCAACTGGCAGTTAAGCAGTTGTTTATTTAACAAAAAGGTTTGAATTTGATCATGAATATTTTTTTAACCTTCAATTACGCTGTTACTATGCAAGTAACAAAAGGAAAAGGATGAGTTTCAGCAGGACAATATGAATGGGAATCAGTCGGGGAATCGGATTTTATTACTGATAATTCAGCCTGCTGGAAAATGTAAACATTAATAATAAATAGTAGAAAAAGCAATATTTATTTATATAGAAATAAATAAATAAATAAAGCTACCACCAAAAATAAATTAATGGGCAGATTTATCCAGGGTTGAATTCTAAATTGTGTTAAATTGTTTAAACTCGTTTTTGATTTTTTTTTTTTTAAAAAAATGTGATTATTCACTTATTTAACAAGCTTGTATTCGATTAACTATGAATCAAATTTGATTTACGTTTTTTACCGTACCGCTTAGGCAAATATATTCAAGTTTGCTACTGTATTGCCCCATTTAAACTCGAATTGATCAAATCCAATTTTTTAAAACAACTTCCTTTTCTGTCATTTTTTCCCACAGGAAATTTTCCAGTGGTCATTTTAGGTGGATTTTTGGGCTGAATCCTCACTTGCTACTTAGACTAGTGAGGTGGAGGAGGTGTTCTAAATAACAGGCTGCAAATTCAACCATAAAATGGCTGGTCGCAGGTCGTTGTTATTGTTCTGCTGCTGCAAAAGCCTGTTTGAGTTGAAAAATAAACGTACTAGGTTTTTCCTTCACTCTGGAGTGGCCTGCATTTATGGTGCATTTCTCTCTGTGATCCCCCTAAACTCCACAACTGGTGCTCACATGTGGGCAGACACTACCGAAGGAGAATTTTTTTTTTAAACTGACATTTGAAGAGACAGTAACCTATTTTCTCTAAGATGGAGGAACTGTTGCAGCAACTTGCTCAGGCTACAGTCCAGCTTCAGCAGAACATGGTTGTGCAGCAGCAAACCACAGATGCTCAGATAAGTGCTTTGCTTCTGTGGCCATACAAGCAACTGCTTTAAAAGAGACTACAACTACTCAAGTCAAGTTGTTTGCTGAGGCAGTACAGCAGTTCACTCCAGGACGGGAGTCTGTTACAGTGGACCATGGTAACCAGGAAACCACCGGGCAAGCCATTTTCTGCAAAAGTTGACTTCCACAGATGATCTTGAGGCCTTTCTTACCACATTTAAGAGGACTACTGAATGAGAAGGGTAGCCCTGAGGTAAATGGGCTGGCTTAATAGCATAATTTCTGTCTGGCAATCCACAGAAGGTGTGTTGTGATCTTAACCCAGATGATGTCATGAATTATGATCGACTGAAGGCAGAGATCCTGGCCTGCCTAGGGGTAACCACGGGCGTCAGAGCCCAGAGGGTGCATTGGTGGAAGTATCAAAGCAATCTACCTCCTAGGTCACAGATTCACAACCTTATCCATTTGGTCACCAAATGGCTGCAACCCGAGGCTCTGACTGGACCCCTGATGGTGGAGCGGGTCCTGACGGATCGGTACCTTTTGTCCCTCCCCATTAATTTACAGCATTGGGTGAATCATTGGGCACCGTAAAACCATGGATCAGCTGGTTGAGATGGTACACAGCCACCAAGGAACTACTTGCTCCCACTAGTCAGCAACAGTTCACCATCTCACGTCACGAGAACTCTCCGCCAGCCGGGAAGAGTCCCCCGCATATTTCTGGGCTCAGTGTGAAAGAAAGTGGAGAAGTGTTAACACCTGCCCAACAGGGGGTGCAACCAGGTACCACTTCTGCCCGGAAGGGGGGCAGCGTGAAGTGCTGGAGGTGTCAAGCCTGGGAGCACACTAGAACACAGTGCCCATTGAAGGAGGAGACCATGGAGTGTGGGGTTCTTCAAAAACTTTCCTGTTACATACACTGACTTGTTTGAGGGGCAGTTTGAGTGTACTGTCTATATCAATCAGGTCCCAGTCAAGGCTCTCCTGGATTCGAGGTGCATGGTGACCCCGGTACTGGACAGTGTTATTGGAGAATTTAATCTGGCGTCCAAATCACTTCTGGTAGTTGCATCCACGGAGATATCCGGTCCTACCCGCTAGTCCCAGTGACCATCACTATTGCCGTTGAATCTCTGGTGCATGAGGTTTGGTTGGTGAGTAAACTGCTACATCCTGTTATTGTAGAACGTGACTTTCCAAAGTTCTGGGAATTATGGGAAATGGTGGAGAATAAAACCACTGACTTGAGGGTGGTTTGGGTCCCCAAAACCCAAGTGATGCTGTAAATGATATAATTTATGACTTCCATAATTATATTGGGTCACAGCCCATACTCTGGAAAAGGTTAATAAGGTAATTGAGGAGCCTTGTCAGAGGACAAGCTGTCCTCTGAGGGGGGGGAGGGTTGCTGATCTGGCTGTGTCAAGGGGAGCCTTTAGCACTGCCCAGATGCAGGATGCCACCTTAGTTAATGCAAGTGTGGGGATAAATGGTGTTTCTCAAGATCCAGGTGCAGATAAACGCTGGACACACTTGCTGTAAATGGCGATCTGCTCTATAGAGTCACCAAGGTCTGTGAGGAGGTTGTTGAACAACTGTTAGTTCGACAGCCATACCGATAAATGGTACTTGACCTGGTGCATGAAGATGCATTGGTTGGACACTTGGGGCCAGAGAAGACCTAAGCGAGAATCACATACCAGTTTTACAGGCCAGGTTTAAAGGCTGAAGTAAAAACCTACTGTGTGTCATGTCGTACCTGCTAGTTAACAGCTCTGGCTTCTCATTTTCACAGCCCCTTGGTGCCCTTACTCATTATTGAGGTACCTTTCGAACATATAGCCATGGACTTGGTAAGCCCCTTGGTAAAATCTGCCGAGGGCATCAGTATATCTTGGGGATCCTTGTTTATGCCACCCAATACCCGGAAGCTATTCCCTTAAGGAATGCCTAATCTAAAACCATTGGCCATGAGCGGTTCCTGATGTTTTCAAGGTTTCCCAGGGAGTTACTTACTGACAAGGGTACCCCATTCATGTCAAAGGTTATGCCGGGTGTGAGCAAATTGTTCCAGATAAAGCAGTTGCATACGTCTGTCTACCATCCTCAGACAGGTGGCTTGGTTGAACATTTTAATAAGACCTTAAAAACAATGCCTGAGCGGGTGGTACAAGAAGATGGTAAGGATTGGAATTGTTTATTACCTGCTCTTTTATTCTCAATTTGGGAGGTGCTTCAGGCATCCACAGGGTTCTCCCCCTTTGTGTTGGTGTATGACTGCTTGATATTGTAAAGGAGGCTTGGGAGAGTGAAGCTACTCCCCACAAAAGTGTTTTGGAGTATGTCTCTCAAATGTGATAAAGGATTGCAGGAGTGATGTTCCTGGTTACAGAACACTTGCAAAGTATCCAAGGGGCTCAGCGCTGGGTATACAATTGGTCCACTAAGGTGGGGCACTTCCAGTTGGGCGATAGAGTGGCGGTGTTGATCCCCACTGTAGAGAGCAAATTCTTGGCCAGATGGCAGGGCCCATTTGAACTTGTGGACAAGGTCAGTAAGGTGAATTATAAGGTTCACCAACCTGGTAAGAGAAAGTTCTACCAAATCTATCACATGATGTTGTTAAAACCTTGGAGAGATAGAGAACCAGTTACGGCACTGGCTAATGGGAGACTTAAGTCTCAGGTTAGTGCAGACAACATCCTGGTGGCAACAGCATTATTAAAAGCTCAGACCCAGCAAGAAAGGGAGTTTCTGCAGAGAAACAAGGAATTTTTTTCTGATTTGCCTGGGATCACTAAGGTAATAAAGCATGAAATCAATACAGAACCAGAAGTAAAGATGTGTCTCAAGCCTTACCGCATTCCAGTGGCTTGGAGGAAGACTGTCTCAGAGGAGGTAAAAAAAATGCTGGAGTTAGGAGTCAATGAAGAGTAGGGATGTAGCGAACGTCGGAAAAAAAGTTCGCGAACATATTCGCGAACTTGCGCAAAAACGCGAGCGGTTCGCGAACGGTTCGCGAACCCCATAGACTTCAATGGGAAGGCGAACTTTAACATCTAGAAAAGACATTTCTGGCCAGAAAAATGATTTTAAAGTTGTTTAAAGGGTGCAACGACCTGGACAGTGGCATGCCAGAGGGGGATCAAGGGCAAAAATGTATCTGAAAAATCTGCCTGTGTGTGCTTGGAAGAGATAGTGTAGGGGGAGAGCTGTTAGTGATTTCAGGGACAGATGATAGTAAGTTTGCTGGCTAGTAATCTGCTTGATACTGCTCTGTATTGGAGGGACAGAAGTCTGCAGGGATTTGAGGGACATTTTAGCTTAGGTAGCTTTGCTGGCTAGTAATCTACTGTTCTCTTTAAACAACTGCCATACGTTGACCTTGTAGGCATTGTTTGCCCAGTTTTTTTGGACGCAGCCACTGAAGCACAGTTGCCATAAAAAATATGCCATATAAATGCTGAAAATAGTCATTTTTCGCCATACGTTGACCTTGTAGACATTGTTTGCCCAGTTTTTTTGGTTGCAGCCACTGAAGCACAGTTGCCAGAAAAAATATGCCATATAAATGCTGAAAATAGTCATTTTTCGCCATACGTTGACCTTGTAGACATTGTTTGCCCAGTTTTTTTGGTTGCAGCCACTGAAGCACAGTTGCCAGAAAAAATATGCCATATAAATGCTGAAAATAGTCATTTTTTGCCATACGTTGACCTTGTAGGCATTGTTTGCCCAGTTTTTTTGGTCGCAGCCACTGAAGCACAGTTGCCAGAAAAAATATGCCATATAAATGCTGAAAATAGTCATTTTTTGCCATATACGCTGAGTCAACGTATGGCAAAAAATGACTATTTTCAGCATTTATATGGCATATTTTTTCTGGCCTCTGTGCTTCAGTGGCTGCGGCCAAAAAAACTGGGCAAACAATGCCTACAAGGTCAACGTCGTTGACCTTGTAGGCATTGTTTGCCCAGTTTTTTTGGCCGCAGCCACTGAAGCACAGAGGCCAGAAAAAATATGCCATATAAATGCTGAAAATAGTCATTTTTTTGGTCGCAGCCACTGAAGCACAGTTGCCAGAAAAATTATGCCATATAAATGCTGAAAATATGCATTTTTTTGGTTGCAGCCACTGAAGCACAGAGGCCAGAAAAATTATGCCATATAAATGCTGAAAATATAAATTTTTTTGGTTGCAGCCACTGAAGCACAGAGGCCAGAAAAATTATGCCATATAAATGCTGAAAATATGCATTTTTTTGGTCGCAGCCACTGAAGCACAGTTGCCAGAAAAATTATGCCATATAAATGCTGAAAATATAAATTTTTTTGGTTGCAGCCACTGAAGCACAGAGGCCAGAAAAATTATGCCATATAAATGCTGAAAATATGCATTTTTTTTGTTGCAGCCACTGAAGCACAGAGGCCAGAAAAATTATGCCATATAAATGCAGAAAATATGCATTTTTTTGGACGCAGCCACTGAAGCACAGTTGCCAGAAAAAATATGCCATATAAATGCTGAAAATAGTCATTTTTTGCCATACGTTGACCTTGTAGACATTGTTTGCCCAGTTTTTTTGGTTGCAGCCACTGAAGCACAGAGGCCAGAAAAAATTAAACCAGTAGGGTTTGCACCCTAGTTTGTAACGGTGGCGGAGGGAGGAGGAGGACGCTAAAGGACAGCTGTGTGTGGAGTCATGAGGCTTGAAGAGAAGGACAGCTGCATAGAAGTCAGAACAAGTCTTCCGGCGTGCAGTAACCCTCCGAGATCCACCCGTCATTCATTTTAATAAAGGTCAGGTAATCGACACTTTTGTGACCTAGGCGAGTTCTCTTCTCAGTTACAATCCCTCCTGCTGCACTGAAGGTCCTTTCTGAGAGCACACTTGAGGCTGGGCAAGACAAGAGGTTCATGGCAAATTGTGACAGCTCTGGCCACAGATCAAGCCTGCACACCCCGTAGTCCAGGGGTTCATCGCTCCTCAGAGTGTCGATATCTGCAGTTAATGCCAGGTAGTCCGCTACCTGCCGGTCGAGGCGTTCTTTGAGGGTGGATCCAGAAGGGTTGTGGCGCTGCCTTGGACAGAAAAACATTTGCATGTCTGACGTTACAGACTGGCCAAAGGGCTTTGTCCTTGCAGGTGTGCTCGTGGCAGGATTACTGGCACCTCTGCCCCTGGAATGTTGATGAGTTCCTGAAGTGACATCACCCTTAAAAGCATTGTACAACATGTTTTGCAGGCTGGTTTGTAAATGCCGCATCTTTTCGGACTTGTGGTATGTTGGTAACATTTCTGACACTTTATGCTTGTACCGAGGGTCTAGTAGCGTTGCGACCCAGTACAGGTCCTTCTCCTTAAGCCTCTTGATACGGGGGTCCTTCAACAGGCATGACAGCATGAAAGACCCCATTCTCACAAGGTTGGATGCAGAGCTATCCATCTCTATCAATCTCCTCATCATCATTCTCCTCAGATGCATCAATTTCTTCTGACACATCACAGAAGGAAGCAGCAGCGGGGACCTCCTCCTCATCACTCATTATGTCCATCTCTATCGTGTTCTCTGCCAGAATTAAATCTGGTGTAAGGTCCTCATCTCCTTCATCTTCTTCTGGCAATAATGGTTGCGCATTACTCAGTTCAAGAAACTCATGGGAAAATAACTCCTCTGACCCCAGTGAAGAAGGGGCACCGGTGGTGGAGGAAGTGTTACGTGGGGTGGCCATAGCAGTGGAGGATGAGGAGGATGTTGTGGTAAAGTTAGAAACGGTAGAGGATGGGGTGTGCTGTGTAAGCCAGTCAACTACCTCTTCAGCATTTTGGGAGTTCAGGGTCATTGGCTTTTTAAAACTGGGCAATTTGCTAGGGCCACAGGATTGCATAGCAGCACGGCCCCTAGCACGGCCTCTGCGTGGCGGCCTGCCTTTGCCTGGCATTATTTTTTAAAAAACAACAACAACAACAAAAACTCAGTTGGTTTTTCTGGAAACGATAATACACACAGCTAGATGGCGGGTTGAAGAAAACAGTGTGCAAATAATGCCTACAAGGTCAACGTATACACTACTACAGCGGTGGATACGGATTACGTAAAATATATGAATGCTGCTTGAAAAAAAGTAACTCAAGTGGTTTTTCTAGAGACGATAATATTATCAATATTTAGACAAAATGTGAACAAGGTCACACAGCTAGATGGCGGGTTGAAGAAAACAGTGTGCAAATAATGCCTACAAGGTCAACGTATACACTACTACAGCGGTGGATACGGATTACGTAAAATATATGAATGCTGCTTGAAAAAAAGTAACTCAAGTGTTTTTTCTAGAGACGATAATATTATCAATATTTAGACAAAATGTGAACAAGGTCACACAGCTAGATGGCGGGTTGAAGAAAACAGTGTGCAAATAATGCCTACAAGGTCAACGTATACACTACTACAGCGGTGGATACGGATTACGTAAAATATATGAATGCTGCTTGAAAAAAAGTAACTCAAGTGGTTTTTCTAGAGACGATAATATTATCAATATTTAGACAAAATGTGAACAAGGTCACACAGCTAGATGGCGGGTTGAAGAAAACAGTGTGCAAATAATGCCTACAAGGTCAACGTATACACTACTACAGCGGTGGATATGGATTACGTAAAATATATGAATGCTGCTTGAAAAAAAGTAACTCAAGTGGTTTTTCTAGAGACGATAATATTATCAATATTTAGACAAAATGTGAACAAGCTCACACAGCTAGATGGCGGGTTGAAGAAAACAGTGTGCAAATAATGCCTACAAGGTCAACGTATACACTACTACAGCGGTGGATACGGATTACGTAAAATATATGAATGCTGCTTGAAAAAAAGTAACTCAAGTGGTTTTTCTAGAGACGATAATATTATCAATATTTAGACAAAATGTGAACAAGCTCACACAGCTAGATGGCGGGTTGAAGAAAACAGTGTGCAAATAATGCCTACAAGGTCAACGTATACACTACTACAGCGGTGGATACGGATTACGTAAAATATATGAATGCTGCTTGAAAAAAAGTAACTCAAGTGGTTTTTCTAGAGACGATAATATTATCAATATTTAGACAAAATGTGAACAAGCTCACACAGCTAGATGGCGGGTTGAAGAAAACAGTGTGCAAATAATGCCTACAAGGTCAACGTATACACTACTACAGCGGTGGATACGGATTACGTAAAATATATGAATGCTGCTTGAAAAAAAGTAACTCAAGTGGTTTTTCTAGAGACGATAATATTATCAATATTTAGACAAAATGTGAACAAGCTCACACAGCTAGATGGCGGGTTGAAGAAAACAGTGTGCAAATAATGCCTACAAGGTCAACGTATACACTACTACAGCGGTGGATACGGATTACGTAAAATATATTATGGCTGCTTGAAAAAAGTCACTCCGGTGTTTTTTCCGGAGACGGTAATATTATGGATATTTAGACAGAATGTGAACAAGGTCACACAGCTAGATGGCGGGTTGAAGAAAACAGTGTGCAAATAATGCCTACAAGGTCAACGTATACACTACTACAGCGGTGGATACGGATTACGTAAAATATATTATGGCTGCTTGAAAAAAGTCACTCCGGTGTTTTTTCTGGAGACGGTAATATTATGGATATTTAGACAGAATGTGAACAAGGTCACACAGCTAGATGGCGGGTTGAAGAAAACAGTGTGCAAATAATGCCTACAAGGTCAACGTATACACTACTACAGCGGTGGATACGGATTACGTAAAATATATTATGGCTGCTTGAAAAAAGTCACTCCGGTGTTTTTTCTGGAGACGGTAATATTATGGATATTTAGACAGAATGTGAACAAGGTCACACAGCTAGATGGCGGGTTGAAGAAAACAGTGTGCAAATAATGCCTACAAGGTCAACGTATACACTACTACAGCGGTGGATACGGATTACGTAAAATATATTATGGCTGCTTGAAAAAAGTCACTCCGGTGTTTTTTCTGGAGACGGTAATATTATGGATATTTAGACAGAATGTGAACAAGGTCACACAGCTAGATGGCGGGTTGAAGAAAACAGTGTGCAAATAATGCCTACAAGGTCAACGTATACACTACTACAGCGGTGGATACGGATTACGTAAAATATATTATGGCTGCTTGAAAAAAGTCACTCCGGTGTTTTTTCTGGAGACGGTAATATTATGGATATTTAGACAGAATGTGAACAAGGTCACACAGCTAGATGGCGGGTTGAAGAAAACAGTGTGCAAATAATGCCTACAGGGCAAATAATGCCTAAAAGGTCAACTTATACACTACTACAGCGGTAGTAAAATAAAAAAAAGTAAAATAAAAAAAAAATGAATATTAAAAAAAAAAATTAAAGTTGGTGCTGCTGAACTACTAGGAGCAGCAGATTAGCACACCAGTCCCACTCCCCAACACTGCTAGACTAATAGCACTGGGCTCTTATAGTAGTAGTAGTAGTAGTAGTAAAACAACAAAAAAATAAATAAAAGCAGTCCTTACAAGGACTACTGTTATTGCAGCAGTCAGCAGATGAGATCAGAAGCAGGACAGCTGCCCACTGCAGCTACATACAGAGCACTGCAGTAGAAGGTAGATTACTAGCCAGCAAAGCTACCTAAGCTTAAATGTCCCTCAAACCCCTGCAGACTTCTGTCCCTCCAATAACAGAGCAGTATCAAAACGATTACTAGCCAGCAAACTTTCAACTGTCCCTGAAATCACTAACAGGCAGCAGCTCTCTCCCTACACTATCTCTTCAGCACACACAGGCAGAGTGAAAAAACGCTGCAGGGCTTCGGTTTTTATAGGGAAGGGGAGTGGTCCAGGGGAGAGCTTCCTGATTGGCTGCCATGTACCTGCTGGTCTGGGGTGAGAGGGCAAAAAAAAGCGCCAACAATGGCGAACCCAAAATGGCGAACGTCGCGCGACGTTCGCGAACTTCCGGCGAGCGCGAACACCCGATGTTCGCGCGAACAAGTTCGCCGGCGAACAGTTCGCGACATCTCTAATGAAGAGTCGCAGAGTGAGTGGTTGAGTCCCATTGTGTTAGTACCCAAGCCCAACAGTACTCTGTAATTCTGAGCAGCAGGTGGAGGAGTGTCTGTGAGTAGGAGCTGCATGTGAGAGCTGCCTGGTGCTATACCTGCTAAATGGACTAAGACCAGAGTTTTGGGTCTGATAATAAGGGAGATTTTCCTTCTGTGACATTCCCCAGGAAACCAGCCTGTTTCCTCTCCTAATGTACCAAACGCTAGAACTGCTGAAGTAAGCTGTTTGTTTCATATTTGTATTTTTGGTTGCTGAACACAAGCTATTTTCTGTTGTTATTGTTCTGCTGCTGCAAAAACCTGTTTGAGTTGAAAAATAAATGGACAGTGTTTTTCCTTCACGCTGTAGTGGCCTGCATTAATGGTGCAATTCCCGCTGTGATCCCCCTATGCATATATAAACAATACATATCCTTTCTTTTGCAATATTACACTTTTCCTAGATAACATAACTCTGGAATACCACAGAGAAATGTGAAAAGTTGAAGAGACCATATTAAGAAGATTAAAAAGAAAATAAACAGTAGAACTGGATTTGTTATACTGGAAAAGAAGATGCTTTACTGGAAAATTCATCAAAGTTTTAAAATCTAATAAGTGTACAAAGATTTGTAACATTCCATTGATAAACAGCACATATATCAATCAACAATCAAGGTTTCATTCCCTTATGACTAATATATTGAATTCCATTACAAAGGAAATGGTGATGAGTGATTAATTGCTTGGGTTTATCTAGATAAGATGCCTCTCTAGTGAGTTGTACTTATGAATATGAAAAGAAAATCTTGTCATTTTGGTATTGAGCTTGTTTACCTTTATCTTGATTAATATTACATGATTTTGCAAAAGATAAGAATAGTGGACACTTTGCTTAGAAAATATAAGGGTAAGGCCACACTGGGCATTTTGGGGAGATTTGGTCGCCTGGCAACTAATCACCTCGTCTTTGCAGCCACCAATCTCCCCAAACGCCTTCCCTCACTCTGCGCTGGCTAAAATGAAAAAACCCCGGTGCTAATCACATGCGGCGATTAGTTTTCCGAAATCGTGGAAACTTCGGGCGACTTCGGAAAACGAATCGCCGCGTGTGATTAGCGCCAGCGTTTTTTTTCATTTTAGCCGGCGCAGAGTCAGGGAAGGCGTTTGGGGAGATTGAGATGAGGCGATTAGTCGCCAGTCGACCAAATCTCCCCAAAACGCCCAGTATGGCCTAACCCTTAGACTGATCAGCTAACTAGAAGATATGTTTTTGACGCAATCTAGGCAACTAATAACCAACCCAACATAATACAACAAAAGGCTGTATATTACTTGCTTAGATAAAATCATAACTAATTTATGGGCATCCAATGTGCACAGTGTTTTCAGCGATATTTTGTTGGCACCAAAGAAAGTATTTAAATAATTCAAAACCAGTAAAAAAAAAAGCTGACAACTCCTATAAAGTCTAAAATTAGAGTGTGGTTCCACTGAGCAAATCATTTAATACTGAAGCAATATTTACTTAGGATGTAGCCATATTCTATAGTCTAATCAATGTCAACAGTAACTGAAAAAAACAAACAAAAACAAATCAGCAATTTAGCCCACAGAATGAAACATCTACCTTAACATATACAAGTATAGGATCTATTTTCCAGAATGCATGGGACTTGGGGTTTTATGGGTAAAATATAACAAGAAATATCATAACCTTCACATCTCTACTAAATAATAAAATTTCAAACATGGAATAAGATATTCAATTGAATAATGTATAATGATAAAACTGAATAAAATCTCAACCTCTAACAAAAGATACGCGTTTAAGAGGCACAATGTAAAATTAATGAACAGCAATAAATGAATCAGGAGAGGAAAGTAAGTAACACTGCCAACATGTACTGTACATCTTGTGTAGAAAAGCAGTATGAATGAGTGTGGCATGTCACAAAAATAACCTTTTTTTTTTGCAATAAAATATTATTTATAATTTTTTTTTCCCCATTGAAAATAAGAATCAATGGCTTTCTCTACAGAGGGAAACATAGGGAAACATTCTTATAGACGTTCACTGTAAAAAATTTTACCGAGTTTGAAAACTTTTTTCAAATATATATTGCTAAAGCTAGTGATGGGCGAATCTGACCCATTTTGCTATGCCAAAAAATTGCCAAAATGCATTGAAGTCTATGGGTGACAATGTTTTTTTTTTGAAGCACGCACTCTTGGAGACACATTAGAGTCTATGTGCTTCATTTTCACTGTGAAACTTGGTGGAAAACTTTGCTCATCACTGGCTAAAACACTTATAGGGGCCTATTTATCAAGCCTCAAACTTTATTCCTATAAGGCATAGTGGGGCTCATTTATCAACACTGGGCAAATTTGGCCATAGGCAGTTACCTTTAGCAACCAATCAGTGATTAGCTTTTTGAAGCCAGCTGCAAGTAAGACAATGAATGCAGCAATCTGATTGGTTGCCATGGTTTACTGCCCATGGGCAAATTTGCCCAGTGTTGATAAATGACCCCCATTGTGTTTATCAAGTTAAAAATAGGCTTGCCACAGTTTGCCAAAAATACATACGGTATCACACCTTTTTTACTTACTTGCACATTATGGGAGAAAAAAATAGCTGTCATATTGTCCAGAAACCTAAAAATCAGACCATATTAAAATTGTCAAGCCAAAAAACGGCTGGACAGCAAGGTTGACTCTGTCTATTTCCAAGCCTGTTCGAAGGAATTTTTAAATACATTTTTAAATAATAACGAGCAGTAACTTTCAGCAGTTACTTCTCTACCTTTATAAATATTGTATTTAAAGGAGTTCTGTCAAGAAAACACGTTTTTTTCCCAAAAAACATCAGTTAATAGTGGTGCTCCAGCATAAATCTGCACTGAAATCATTTTTTCAAAAGATCAAACAGACTTTTTTTATATTTTATTTTGAAACCCGACATGGGGCTAGACATGGTGTCAATTTCCCAAATGCCCTCAGTCATGTGACGTGTGCTCTGATAAACTTCAGTTAATTATTACTGCTGCACTGCAACTGCACTCCCTTCCCCCCATACCCCAGTAGCCTAACAATAGAACAATAGGAAGGTAACAGCTCCTTGGTATATACTGTATGATAATAGCACTCAATAGTATAAATCCAAGTTCCACTCCTTTAGTTACATTGAGACAACAGCCTGCTTGAAAGCAGTTCCATTCCGAAATGCTGGTTCTTTTTCAAAGCACAGGATCAGGTTCAGGAATGGAATTGCATATGGCAGAGTGAATTATTTGCAGTGTAAAAAATGTAAATTAGAAATGAAAACTACACCATAAAAAACACAACAGTAACACAAATAAAATAAGCCATTGAACCCGACTTCCCTTTACACAGACAAAAGATACCTTGTAAGCTGTATGATTAGAAAGTGACAGATATTTAAAGATTCTGTGCATGATTCTGAAAGAAACCTTATAACATAACATGGCATAACACCAACGGAGCTCTTGTTAAGTTAGTCTTGTTTCTCACAGTGCAGAAGGCTGGGAATGTATGATCTTTTTTTAAGTACTATATGCCTTGTTAGCTATGAAAGCGTTTTCATTGGTTACTGACACCATATGGTGCCTTTGAAACCAATAACTGCTTTTCAAATAAACACGCTCCCCAGTGGTGCTTATTTAAAAATTATAAGGAGGTATAACTAAACAATGCAATTGTGTTAATTTACTTAGCGTTACATCTGCTTATCATAATTTGCGTAATATATTTTAGTAATCCTGTTTCAGATGCCCTTTCAAAACAATTTGGTGAGTGACTTAGTTACAGCTTCCAGTAATCGCTCATCTTATTTTAAATTGTAATGCAATTGTACTATGATAATATTGTCTTACTATGGGAAGGTTGTCACTAATTCAGCTTCTCCCTGGATTCTAGATGCACAACCTACCAAAATGAAGATCATATCATAAGGTAAATCAATATCTGACATTGCCTCATAAATGTGTCTGCTGAAAATGAATAATAGTCGGTGGTGTAAAATACTGTTATGACTGCACTTGCCATTGGAAGACAATCCCTGTTTCCCATGCTGCTTTAGATTATATTATGAGTGTTTATTCAAGCCCAAACTGAAATATAAAGACACAGGTTTAGAAATATAACTGAAGGCAGGTAAGGAGTAAGATAACAATTTTTAACTGCACGTACACACATCGCCATGCCGGCCACCCCAATGTGCTGCACCTGGATGGGCAAGAAATAGCAAATGGCCTCTCTCAAGGTTACAATGTAATTTCTCCTACCGCACACCTGTAGTTCACCAATCCTGCAACTGGTGGTGCGTCTCTTCCGTAGACCCGGCTGAGTCCCTTAGCAATGTATGTGTATAGAAAGAAGGATCAGCACACACTCTGATTAATGCAGTCGGGGAGTATCCCCTTTTATTTAGCCACCAAACATCAATGTTTTGAGGGGGAAACACCCTCCACCCTTCATCAGCCCCTCCTGGGGCTCTTACCCAGAGAGGCACCAACACACTCCACAGATAGGGGACTACAGCCCCATTACCCCACTCTGGCAAGCATTCCCCGCTTACCCAGCCGTCATAGCAGCCTTCTTACAAACTTACTAAATGTTCTTATTCGCTAAAAAACACCAGCCTGGAGTACTTTAGTAGAAGCTCCTTGTGTCCATCTTTTATAGATTTTTCTGTCTTTATTTCAGTACAGTCAGCTGCATATACACAGTAAAGTAAAAAGCAGAACTTTGACACAAAAAGTTTTCTTTTTCATTCAACTGTGCATGTGCCTACCCAGGCCTGGAAAAAAAAAGACAGAAGAGGTGGAACGAGCTTTCCCAGGCCAGTGTAATCTTCTGGTAAGAGGCATGGGGGAATCTTGAAAGAAATTAATAACTGGGAAGTGCCTAACATTTTATCATTATTAGCACCTCCAGTGATTATACCTTTAGTTCCCCTTTAATACAACAATTATGCATAGTCCTATTATGATATGTATTTTATGAGCAAAGGAAGGCCAACTCAAAGGCCAAATCACAAGAAATTTCAATGAGTCCCACAGAGAGGAGAAAGAGGCCCTTAATTGTAGTACCTGTAACTGAATGAGTCTGCAGCTGTAGAGGAAGAGAGAAAGGAAACATATACATGCATTACAAATAGTAATGGGCGAATTTGGAGTGTTTTGCTTTGGCGAAAAATTTGCGAATTTCACAGCGAAAAATTAGTGAAACAGCGCAGTTTTTTTGACGCCGATGCAAATTCCCTGGTTGAATTTTTTTTACTTCTGGTGAATTTTTGCTTGCGACATTTTGCGTCAGTTTCGTGAATTTATTCGCCGGTGGCGAATTGCAGGAATTCACCGCAAAATCGCGCCTAGCGAATAAATTCGCCCATCACTAATTACAAATCTAATCCCTCAAAACTCCTGTGGCTCATCCACAAAGAGCATAGGCATGTAGGATAAGGTCCCTGATGGTATTTGCACCAGCTTGGAAGTCCATTTTTTGTAACCTGCCAAAGAGTTTAAGCTTCACACTTTTTATTAAAGGAGTAACAGTAACACCAAATAATGAAAGTGTTTTAAAACAATGTTAAAGGGGTGCTTCACCTTTAATTCACTTTTAGTATGTTATAGAATGGCCAATGCTAAGCAAATTTTCAATTGGTTTTCATTATTTATTTTTTATAGTTTTATAGTTATTTGCCTTTTTCTTCTTCTGACTTTTTGCAGCTTTCAAATGGGTGTCGCTGACCCGTTCTAAAAAATAAATACTCTGTAAGGCTACAAATGTATTGTTATTGCTCATTTTTATTACTCATATTTCTATTCAGGATCACTGCTATTCATATTCCAGTCTCTTATTCAAATCAATGCATGGTTGCTAGAGTAATTTGGACCCTAGCTACCAGATTGCTTAAAATGCAAATTGAAGAGCCACTGAATAAAAAGCTAAATAACTCAAAAACCTTAAATAATAAAAAATGAAAACTGATTGCAAACTGTCTCAGAATATTACTCTCTACATCATACTAAAGTTATCTCAAAGATGAACAACCCCTTTAAAATATAATGTACTGTTTCCCTGCATTGGTAAAAGTTATGTGTTTGCTTTAGAAAGATGACTATAATTTACATAATTAGGCTGCTTTGTAGCCATGGGGCAGCCATTTAAGCTGAAAAAGGAGAAAAGGCACAGACTACTTAGCAGATAACAGATAAGATCTGAAAAGGAATACATTAGTATTGTGCAAAGTGCATCTGTTATCTGCTTTGTAACCTGAGCCTGGAAAGGCTGCCCCCATGGCTATACTGCAGCTTGTTTATATAAACTATAGCCAGCGTAAAAAATGAGACGTTGGTGCCGTGCCGCAAATTTTTCACTGGGCATCAGGTAGGGTTCTAAATTGGAATTAAATTCTAAAAAAAGTAATCCTGTGGGAAATTAATTACTTTAATACACTTTAATTTTTGGTGTTCCTGTTCCATTTAATTTTTTTTTTTTTACTAACATAATTTATTAGCACCATTTCAGGTCTCAAACTCAATACCACATAGGTTACAAGGGACATTCTTGTGCCTTACCCAAAAAACAGCATAACTATATTGTTCTGCTAATAAGTTCTCCTTGACTAAACAAAGCACAAAAAAAGCTTGGCGCACTGTTTAGGAAAAGATGTGTGAATGCTCCAGGTCATGTGTAACATTTAGCAAAACTTCACCTATTTATCAAAGTCCATGTACCACATGATATGTATGGTAGCAGAGCATAATCAAAAACCTACTATACACATAACAACTTATACTACTTTAATTGAGCCTTGCTACAGTTAAAAAAGATGCTGTACCAATGAGTAAGCAAAGAGGTGTTATAAATTGCAAAAGTGATGGTGTAAAATTCTACTGGGTATTTGAGCAGGGAACCTTTGGGTATCTGGCTCTGTGTTTCCACTGGGCCAGGTGAACAGCTAGCAGGCTTGTTCACTCACTTTCACCTGGCCTTTACTGCTCAGCAATCTTATTGGTTGGGTGGGGTCAGCCATTCAGCCCTATATAGCCCAGGCCTTCTCACAGTCATTGCTTGAGCAATGTTCGAGCACTGTGGTCTAGACCCTAGCTCCTGCTCCTGTGCTCTCTACCTCCTGTTCATTACTCCCTCCCTTGCATGGTCTTGATCCTTGTTCCTAGCCCTGTCTAGTCTTGCTCCTTGTTTTCAGTCCTGTCTGGCTCTGCTCCATGCTTCCAGTCCTGTGTGTTCTGCTCTCCAGTCCTGATCCAGTCCTGTCTGCTCTGTTCTCCTTACTAGTCCTGATCCAGTCCTCTCTGTTCTGCTCTCCAGTCCTGATCCAGTCCTTATCTAGATTCTGCCTCCTCATCTGCAATATCCTGTTCCTGTTTTGCCTATACTCACTCATTCTTCACTTGCTTCATCCTGTTCCTGCCAGTCTGTCCTTGACATGCTCCAGTTTGTCCTTGAGTCTTCACCAGCTCTTTCCCACTCCATCCTGTCCTTGAGTCTTCACTCGTTCTGTCCCACACCTGCCTGTCCTTGAGTCTTCACCCACTCTGTCCCACTCCAGACAGTTCTTAAGTCTTCACCCACTCTGTCCCACTCCAACCAGCACTTGACTTCATGTCCGCTTCTTCCCACTCTAGTCTGTCCTTGACTCTATGCCCACTCCCACTCCAGCCTGTTCTTCCATCTCTCCTTTGTCAGTACCTGTTGCCCATTCTTTCCCTAGTAATCCCTGACAGATGGTAAAGGATGAATAGCAGTATGTCAGAAGTAGATGCTTGTTTTCATAAAAAATGAAAGGGGATTATTTATCTATGTTTTGTTGATTTTCATTACCCAAGAGTATTGTACACAGGTGCACTTGTAGCCTGAATACATTCATTGTGTGATGGTTGGGGAGATAACCTCCCTTGCGTTCTGTAGTCATATCACCATGTGTGGCATTGCTCTTTAGCATGGAGGTGTGTCCCCAGACAATCTATTATAATTTGTATTTATATTGAGGAACATTTATAAAAAAGAACCTGCAAATGTATTTTTCTTCCAGATACCTTCATCTTTAAACAGATACAGTTTACTTTATAGGCAGGCAGTTTGAATTGTAATGAAAAGCCCAGATTTATTGGCAAATTAGAAACTAGGAGCAGATGTTATAGGTTTTGTGATATAAAATGAAATGGCTCAAAAACAGTTGCAGTCAGTGAAGGTGAATGAATTATTGACTATGCCAACAACAGAAGTAGGTCAGTTTGATTCCATGCAAAATATAGAGCAACAGAACTGTCATTTGATTAAAATCTCTCATAACTTCATCTTATAAAACAAAGTTAGAATATATGCTGTGTTGGAGATATATACCTCAAGTTATAAAGTGGATGTTTTAGGACCTGTACTGGAGCGCTGTTGGCTACAGCTCCAAATGAAATATAGCTAGGAGGAAGATTATATTTTATTGATAAATTAAAAAGGGAATAGCAACCAGGTCAACGATCACTACAAATGCTTCTCTTGTGATTCCTCTTCCCATACTCCATCCTCTGCAGCTAGTCCTGTGTTTATCACCTTCATAGTTCTTAATAATCTAGTGCCCAAAATTATGTTTCATTTATCCCCTTAGTGTGATTGTCCTTACCTATATCATCCATGGAATTACATTGTTGACTAGTTATAAAGTTATCACTGTTTCTTCAGATCAGACAGAAAGAATGTCATACATTGGAAGTATGCATGAAATATGTTTTGTTTTTTTTCTGGATTTTCAATTTTTCATTAAATGCTATACAATTCCAAAGGTGAACAGGGTGTAATTAATTAATTTTTTTGGCTACAGAAAATGACAGGGCTTTCTTTCATAAAATTTGTAATATATCAAAATAACGTACAGTATATCGTTCTTAAATGGTACATTCAATGTTTATGCTGGAAGAAAGAGTAGATTAAAAAGGTTCCTGTATAAACCATTACCTGTAGAACCTAGATTCACCTAGTTTTACAACATTATACAAGAAGAATCCCCCTCCATCACTTTCTCTTCTATTCTTTCAGCACACTAGAGTACCCAGCTGCATCAGCAGAAATAGACAGATGAGATGTCATAGAAACTGCACAAAAGAAATGTGCAAAAGTCATCTTAATTTAAAAAAATCCTGAAAATTATTTTTGTTTAATATATATATATATATATATATATATATATATATATATATATATATATATATATATATATATACACTACATAATACTACATATAAATAATAATAAAATATAAGACCATTTTGAAGCTTAGACAGTGAATTACAGAAATGCAATGTACACGAATAAGTGGGATTCTAGCGAGAAGGAACTGAACTGAGATCTTTTTCATAGCTGAAGATCATGTCATCCAATTAACCTGATTTAAATGAACAGCAATATAGTGCTGCGTATCTAGAAATTCTCAGAAAGGAAAGTATTTATGACAGTTCATGAGCTTCACGGACTAAATTGTAATTCTTAACAATTATTCTCTCCATGACAAATATAAAAAGTGACAGATGTATTAAAAACGTCCTTTCTTACCGGGGTATTATGAAGTTAGTAATATCTTTGAAGTACTGCAGGATAAGTGTTCTACATCTCTATTTTGCATCCTTGCAAAATGTAAAAGATTTAGGGTCGATTTATCAAAATTCATATTTCTATTTTAGATTTTTTTTTTCTCTAAAGATGTGTAAGTCAAAAAACCACAAAAACTCTAACGAAAAACTTCACCAAGTAAAAGTAATCGAGGTCCTATAGAATGGGAACTGCACTCATCCTATTGGACCTTTTTTTAACCATTCAGTCTTTTAGAGGTTTTCTGATTTTTTTCTATAGTAAATGTCTGAAAAAAACAAATTTTGGGATGGGATCCCTGGCCAAATGCTAAAAATACAACTCTACACAGTGCCTTCAAAACAAATAGCAGCTGTTTCACAAAGCTCCCAGCCAGGTCTCAACCCTCTCTGAGGGTAGTTCACTCTTAGGGGCAAATTTACTAAAGGGCGAAATTCGCCAGCGTGATGTCATTTCACTTCGCCGATTTGCTAACGGGCACTGGTGTAAATTCACTAGCGAAGGAGATTGTAGCACTACTTCGCACTCTAACGCCAGGTGAATTTATGGACATAACTACGCAAATTCACTAAGATGCGGATTTTGATGAACGTTACCTCTTGCGCCAGGCTTGCCTTCTCCACCTCAGACCAGACGAAGTGCAATAGAGTAGATAGAAGTTCCTCCAAAAAAAATTGAAAAGTTTTTTGGCCCAAAAAACGCTGGGGACTTTCCAGTTTTTCAGGGTGAAAGGCTGCAAAAGATCGTAATTTTTTTTAGGGTACCCGGCTTCCCCCCTACATTTCCTTACATATGGCACATAAACTATACACTGGGCTCATGTGTAGGGCATTATAACAACTCTTTTTTCTTTTATTAATGTTCCCTGGGCTTGTGTAGTGTAATGTTGTTACGCAAACATATACGTCCATTGAAATTTAACTTCCCACTATATGCAAATTAGCCAACACTAGCGCAACTTTGCTTTGCTTTCCGAATTAGCACTAGCAAAACTTCGCCATTGTCAGCGCTCTGGACGCAACTTCGCATTTTAGTGAATCAGCGTTGTCCTGGCAAATTTTCACCTGAGGAAGTGTGGAGATGTGAGCGAAGCCATCGCTGGCCAATTTCCGCAGGCTAGTGAATTTGCCCCTTACTCTGGGGAACTCCCTCTCACTGTGGTAGCTAACAGATATAGCCAGCTAATTATTCCCCAGGTGAGACTTGGGGAATTAACCCAATCAAGACTGCTGTACAAATGGGAGTTCGATATGAACCTAGGGGAAATATATCTACCTTCAAACTGTTCTCCAGTTACCAGTTCACAATATTATATATATACATATATATATATATATATATATATATATATATATATATATATATATATATATATATATATATATATATATACATATACATATATATATATATATATATATAAATGGTTATATGTAATACATTGTAATAACTAATATTTAAGCATTAATTATAACTGAATGGAATGGCTACAATGTGACCTGAAATCTGATTTACTGTTGACTTTGCATTGACTGGCTCAGTATTTAAACTATGGAATTCTAACATGCGGTGAGAATCTGGCATTACTCTGGGAGTCCAGATGATTTATATTTTTTATAGATGTCTTAACTGTACTATTTATTAGAATCTTATTGTAAAAAATTTAAATAAATCACAGATGTATTTTTCCATATATGATCTACTTTGCGATATGCCTGTACAATGCAATATGTATAGGTAGGACAATTACTTCTTTCAGTGACAGAATGACCAACCTAAGGCGATCAATTAGGAAAGCAATAAATGTGTCTAAACAGCAGCTAAATATTTCCTTAGGGAAAAACACTCACCCTCAGTATTACACTAATGATTATTGACGACATTGCAATAAATGAATGAGGGGGCAACTGAAGTCTTGCTCTTCTCCAGTGGGAGTGCTGCCAGATTGACATTCTCAACACATTTGTACCCTTTGGTCTAAAGAAAAGAATTTGTTTAGAAAGCACTTTTCTCATAGACTTAGGACAACTCTGGAAATGTAACATGCAATAAACTGCAGAATTCTGAGTTGTTTTCCCATAGGTTTTATTCCCTTTAAGAGATATGATGCACCATCCTATACCACACAGATTGATATTACATGTTGAATGTTGGGAAGAGAGTGGATTATTTATTATTTAACTTAACTGAATTCCCCAATTAAGCCTATAATACATGGATTCTAAAATACTCCTTCATTTGACCATCTGGAATTTAGTCCAGCATTATTAAGCAACCTGATATTGGACCAGGACTTGTAGACAGGAATACCTTATATGTATTCATCAGTGATGGGCGGATTTATTCGCCAGGCGCAAATTTGCATCGAATTCCCGCAATTTGCTGCTGGTGAATAAATTCTTAAAACGGCATGCGGAAAAATGGTCAAAAATTGGATGTCCAAAAAAGCAGACGCCAGCGTCAAAAACTAGACGCCGAAGCCCTTTCGCGAATTTCACGAAGCAAAATGGCCCAAATTTGCCCATCGCTATTAGTCATCTTTTATTGTGCTTGAACTATTATTTGCACTTATTTCTATATCTGACTTGATTTTAGATAATAATATTGATCTAAAACAATGGACTTGTACGGTATGCTCCCACCACACTTACTGTATATCTATTAAATCTAAGGGGTCCATTTACTAACAATCAAATTCAATTTTTTGCCATGAATTTCCTTGTTTTTCTAAAAAAAAAAAAAATTTGATTTATTTAGGGGCAGATTTATTATATCTATCTATCTATCTATCTATCTATCTATATATATCTATATATATATATATATATATAGATATATATCTATATCTATATATATCTATATCTATCTATCTCTATCTATATATATATATATATATATATATATATATATATATATATATATATATATATATATATATATATATATATATATTCAAATGGTAAATTCGAATTTTCAAGTTGAATTTTTGGTCAAAACTCACAAATTCGAGTTGGGAAAAATCCAAACTCGAATTCGAGATTTATCATTCCTTGACCCTGGAAGTAAATTGAACTCGAAAGGCTGACACCTAAAACCTTCCAACTTCATGTAGAAGTCAATGTCAGAAGTCCGTTGACCCATTTGAAGATAATTAATAGCCTTCCTGACATTCAAGTTTTTTCTCTGAAAAAAAACTTGATTCCAATTGCGTTTCAATTGCGCTTGAATTCGATTAGAGTTTTCGGGTCGGTAATATTTGTTCGAATTTTAGACGTTCAAGTTTTCTCTTAAATAAGATACCATTCAAGTTTCCAGGTCATTTAAGGTTTCTCGAGTTTATTCAAGGTAAAAGAAAGATCTATCACTCGACCTTTGATAAATCTGCCCCTAAGTGTAAAAAACAATAAAACACCTCTAAGAGAAAAGTTATCGAGCTATGGAAGTCAATGGGTGCTGCTCTGATCCTATTGCAGCTTTAAATCAATTCAGACTTTGAGAGGTTTTTGGATTTTTTTCTTCTCTAAGAATTGTCAGAAAAATATTAATTTTGTGTGTTTTCACATTTTTTATGGCATCCTTCAGCATTTTTTCTGTTCGTACTTTTTATGTTTGGATCTTATAATAAATTCAATGACAATGTGGTTTTAGAGTTTGAGAGTTTAGTTGTGGTTTCCAAAACTTCTGTTGCTTGAGAAAGGGCCCTGCGAGGCCCGAAATGTTGCCACATGTCTGCTCACATTTGAGCCAATAAAGGACCGTTTTCAAGGATGAAAAATGTCCAAATGTGGACCGAAACGTCGGGCATTTGATACTACGACAATAAAAGTATTACGTTTTAAAAGGGAGTGCTGGTCTGCTGATAATTGATATATATATATATATATATATATATATATATATATATATATATATATATATATATATATATATACTGCATATAAACAATGAAGGTGGTCCACACTCCAAGGGGCAGATTTATCAAGGGTCGAATTTCAAAGTTGAAAATACTTTGAAATTTGAATTGAATTACTTTGCCTTCGAATATCGAAGTCAAAGTTTTTTTTCATCAAATTTGCCCATTTGCGGTCGAAGTAAAATGGTTCGATCGAACAATTAAATCCTTCGAATTGAACAATTCAAAGTATTTCAGGGATCGATCAAACGATTTTTATTTGACTTCAAAAAACTTAGAAAACTGCTCTAGAAGGTCCCCATAGGCTAACAAAGAACTACAAAGCACTTCGGCAGGTTTAATTTGGCGAAGTATTGTACTTGAAGTTTTTTTAAAGAGACAGTACTTCTATTATCGAATATGTAAACTATTTGACTTAGAATCGAAGTCGTAGTATCCTATTCGATGGTCGAAGTATCCAAAAAATTACTTCGAATTTCGAATTTTTTTACTTCGAAAATTCCCTCTAATTCACTTTGACCCTTGATAAATCTGTCCCCAAATGTCCATATTTCTGGAAGTGTTTTATCCCATTAATTACACCAACGTTTAACGGAAATGTTGGTATAATATATAAAAAAAAGAGCACTTTCAGAAATACGGACATCAGAACATATTTTCTTTTTGGGGAAATAATTTGAGGCTTTTTGCACCCACTTTAGAGGTCCTATTATACATTTTTACTTTTACATGAGACATTACCCTTCGAGGCACTGATTTTAAATATACTATGCACTATATAATTTGCTTTATAAAACACAAGCAAGTAAGAAGCATTTGTCAGACAAATTTTTTTAACAGTTATCTTCTAGTTCACATATCCATGACTATTTTCCAAATCCCAATAAAGTTAAACTAAAGTAGAAACCCACAGTCACTAAATCCCAGCACCAGAGTCTTGTTCACTGAGCCTATTAAACCAAAAGATAAAATGGAACTAAAAAGGAGGAAACAGGAATTGATGAAATTATATATGCATTATAAAGTAAGAAAAAGAGCTAAGTGCACCTTGGAGGATTCAATTTAGTCATTTTAAAGAGAAGCTGCTTTTGTGAATATGTCTTAGTTGGAGAGAGAGGTATAAATTCCTTTTGTCCCTGTGCTGTGTGTACACATTGTGCTTGTCATGTATCCTTCATTTTGAAGTGATAATCACTACGGTGTAAGAAAAATGTGTCACTGTGTAGGTGACCTGAAGCAGAACATTATTCATAACACCCAAGAGTATAGATCAATTGGTCGAGCCAGTGAAACTTTATTGCATTATTCAGAAAGTGGACAAAATAACTGCTATTAATCTGCCTGATGGTCCTGTTCCTAAAGGAGAGTGTGCGGTTTAACTACCTGGAAAGAATAAATGAATGCTTTTGGATGTCTGAAGGAGATGCCTGAAAGATTTCATAACGCATGTCCTACGAGCATTCCCAAAAATGTTCTGATAAGAGGCATGCTTAGTAAAGGTATGAGCAGAAGCCTGGGGGTAGCAGTTACTGGTTTTGGACATGAATAAAATCTCTATTACAAAAGAATTATTTAGCTTTATATTATTTTTGCTTTAACAGTCTTTATATACAGTATTCCAGCAGAACTAATAGAAAAAAACAATGTTTTTACTTATTAACTTACATACACATAATTCCTTTGATTGCAAATAATAATTTAGATTTAGATTTATCAAGGGTCGAATTTCGAAGTAAAAAATACTTCGAAATTCGACCATCGAATTGAAATACTTCGAATTCAAATATCGAATTCAAACTTTTTTTATCGAATTTGTGTATTCTGCGGTCAAAGTAAAATCGTTCGATCGAACGATTTTAACATACGATCGAACAATTTACTTCGACTTCAAAAAACTTAGAAAAATGCTGTAGAAGGACCCCATAGGCTAACATAGGTTTAATTTGGCGAAGTATTACAGTCAAAGTTTTTTTTAAAGAGACAGTACTTCGATTATCGAATATTCAAACTATTTTACTTTGAATCGAATTCTAAGTAAATTCAAAGTCGTAGTATCCTATTCGATGGTCGAAGTATCCAAAAAATTTGTTTGAATAATAATTTTTTTTTACTTCAAAAATGTTCACAATGTGACATTTATCCTAAACTGCTGGTGGTCACCAGTCCAAATCTTTCTTCAAGATGAAGTCCACTGCAACACCAAGAAGGCAGAGCCACAGTGAACCCTTGTGGTGTATATGTGACCTCCCCAAAAGCTTTTGTGGTTTTCCCTGAATCCACTTCTGGTTGGTCTATCAAGAGGAATCAGTGTGCCTCCATCTTTTTGTGCTGTAGTTCTGTTATTGGCCGCTGTGCCACTAATCATTCTTCTAGATAATATGGAGCAATTCTTTCAACCTCTGTCTTGTTTTACACAGATTTAGAGTGAAAAGCAATTCCACACAGATTTAGAGTTTTTGTCTTGTTTTGTCTGCTCATTTCATATACTGCTGATAAGATAATATACTGTAATGAATGAAACTAGGAAGCATAAATGTAAATAAAAAAGAGGGACAACATTCAGAATATAACAATCTAATTGCAGATGAACACAGCCCTAAGTCATTCTAGTGGCCCATACCTAAGGGTATAATGCATTCTTCGCCAGAAAATTCAAGAAATTCGTGAAACGGCAGCGGCGTCTAGTTTTTTACACCGGAGCCCGTTTTTGGCCACGGCGGCCGTTTTTGACGTCGGCGTCCGTTATAAACGTCGGCGTCCGTTTTTTTCCCCGATGCCGGTGAATTTTTCCGGGCAAATTTTTGCGGGTGTTCTGCGAATTTATTCGCTGTCAGCGAATCGCGCAAATTCGCCACAAATTCACACCTGGCGAATAAATTTGCCCATCACTACTCTTCAGTTTTACATTTTTCTAAGCAAAGTGAAAAATGGTTTAAGCGTTAAAATTTATTTTCTTTAACATTCAGGAAAGTGTTTTGTTTAATCATATAATAGAACAATAAGCTGGGAATCCTTCTGGATTCTCCAGTTTCATCAATATTACAGTAGCCCCTTAGAAATGTTGCTTAGCCTTAAGCAAGAATCTTGCTTCAGTAAAGAGCAACACTGTATTAGAAGAAACACCAAAATGTTCAAATAGGGAGGGCAAGCAGAAGGGAGAATACCAGCAAACACTTCTTATGTCAGGGGCTGAGGTTTTTTATGTCCATATATTGATTGGATAGCCTTATATACAGCACTGGCAATGCAGATAAGAAGTTTAGCAAGTAAAAAATATTCTGAGAAAATACAGAATATTCTTATTTTAAATGAATTGAATATTGTAACACAACACTAGTTTCTTAGAAGCCATAAAGCTCATATTCAAGTTAATGTAGCAGTGTCAATATTTTTAAATGGGTTTAATAGGATGAATTTCCCAGATGAATTCATCAAAAGGCATATGCTACAAGACTAATCAGTAGTTAGTTTTATGCTTGCATTGAAATATAGGAGTTGGTGAGGGAGGAGTGGCGGGGTGGGGAGGGACTGTGAGTGTGGGGGGTGTAAGCAGTGATAGTTCAAGTGATGGGTAGTGGGGGTACAATCGCCCAGGGGTGGTTCGAGTTAAAATCCGGGGCTGTCCCTAGTCAGACAGACATCCCATCTTCCTTCTATGGAGAGTCCAGAGAGTCCAGAGAGTCCCTAGGTAGTAAAGGGAAAGCATTTTTTTTTGCATCTTACTTTACAACAATATTAAGCACTAAAATTCCCATTTGATACAAAAACATGAAATTTGGCTGTTGTATATACTGTTGAAGCATGTCTAACTTATACTGCAGATGTTTAATTACTGTCACTGTAAAAAAAAAACCTTTGGGGGCTATCCTTACATGGATACATTGTGGGTAAATATAATGAAAACCCATAACTGAACTTTACATGCACTTGTGAATCCCTGCTATTAATTTTGTAATTTTGTACATAAACATCATCATATGGGTACTAGAAAATTGCTTCCACCATGCCAGCATAAAAATGTCATTAATGAGAAGTCTAGAATAGATTGGAAACCAAATTCACCCAGAGGCATAGAGGGTCAGTCTGAGGAAATAAGTAATGAAAGTCAGAAAGTAAAGAAGAGTATGAGAATAGATTACTGCCATATTCAGTATACTCTGTAAAGGGAGAGTATTTGTATAGCATGTACTTCATAAGAGGATTCTGATGCTTCAATTGCTTCCATTTTAGCCTTTGCATTTTTTATCTTATTCACCCCCCTTCATCCTATCCTTACTATGCATTCATGGAGCATAGCTTTTAGTAGCTACAGAGTTTTCTTCACCTTCATTAATATCAAAAGTATTATGGACCACATACATTTTCTATCCTAGCCTAATCACTCTTGTTTTTTTTGGAACAAGTGGGTCTCAATAACACATTATTTCTTTGTTACCCACATTTCTTATAAAGATAATTTACACATTTGTTTACATCATTGAAAGAATGATTGTTTTCCAGATTTAGTCACCATACTGTAGACAAAATCAGACTAATTGCTTTACCTCCAAGCAGATGAACAGATTACATTGGGGGGCTTTTCAAAGATACAGTTCTCCATCATATGGGATATTCCAGTCTTCCTAACAATTTTATTATCAACAGCTGATAAGATAATGGGCAGGAAGGCCATCTTTTTGACCCCATATATAGGCCAATAAATTGCCGAATTTGTACAGGGATTAAACCCTACTGTTGAATGTGTGCATTGCAAAATTGCAATGCAATGCAAAAAAACTGCAACCAATTAGAATATTAAAATCTACATGGATCCCTGCATCTTTATATGTAGGTTATCTAGTTTTTTTCAAGCCACCTTCAGTTTCAAGTCACGTTCTTGTTAATGACATCTTTAATTTCCACACAACTATAATTTTAAATGCATTCACCCAACTCCACTTTTCTGTATATGTGGATCCTATGACAAATTATTAGTTCTTAGTCATTTTAAATAACATTTGTTATTTAATGGTTTAGTTGCATTATTATAAAGAATGATTTAAAAAATGATTACTAATTGTTTTAGGTACCATGGAATATTAATAGCATACCATTATTTATTTAACTTCTGAAACCTCTAATGAAATTCTGGTTGTTTTTCTCTGAGAAAGATGCACTCTGCCATGACACAGGTTGACTCCAGGTTGATGTAATGTGGAGCTTCAAAAATGAAGTCTGTTTAAAGGCTACAACATGGTACCACCTCCATATGTTACTATTTACATTGTACAGAATGACTTGCCATACATAAATAAATCAAGTAAGACGTTTGGTGGATTTGTTGGCTTGGTGGATCCTGCACCATACCAATAGTGTTGCATTGGAGCTGAAGGGTTAAAGAAAGGAGACTTGACAGGACTAATAAGGCAGGGAGTTAGAAGGGCAGGAATAAAGTCATAGAGAGAAAGGAGGAGGAAAAGAGTACCTTTGTTGCCAGGAGACCAAAGTGCAAGCACAGCAGTCCACGTTTAAGCGGTGAGCAGCATCCCGCCCACCTGCCTTAAAATGGTTTGGCGAAAGGGAAAGGGATTTGGTGAGGCTTGGAAGCTTTGGCTTCTCATGGTGGGGGTTCAATCCAATCACAGCATGTGGGTTTGGCAGGGGAATGTTTGCCAGTGGGAAGGGGCTAATACCCCTTGGTGTTTATGATGTAGTTTAAACCTCCTTGGGTTATGGTCCCGGGAGGTAGGCATTGGGAGTGAGGTCTACCCATGCCTTCACTTGCCCACCTTAGCACAGTGCAGCTGTGTGGCCAGCATGTCAGGGGGGCCCATTCACTCTAGTGGAGTAGGCAAGCATTCCTGGGTGGTAATGTTGATTATTGTTATGTAACCTGTTTACACTGTAAGCTTGTTTACAGTGTTAATAAAGCTGTGGCCATTTCACAACCATCATGGACTGTTGAGTGAAATTCCTTGGGGAGTACAGGGAAAGGTAAGTGTGATGGTTCAGTAAGGGGGGGGGGTTGCCTTGTTGTGTGCCTTGTTCACAATCAGTAAGAATAATGAAAATGTATTTATTTTTTACAGTTCACAGTTATTTACTATTTTCCTTTTTCCTTTCTCCTCCCTCAGGTCGATTGCCAATGTCCCTCTCCAAATTACCATTTATCATTAATTAGGTTTTCTTCTCGTATTGTTTAAAATTGAAAATTAACTTTTATTTTCTGAACTGGTAGTATATGATTTTATTAGAAAATATTATTTATTTTATACAGTATGCATAATACATGGATAAATAAAGTGTGAACAATATATCATAAAATACTTAGGAAAGTTATGATTTTATTATTTAATAGTACATGCAATTTTAAACAGTAAACAGTAATAACAAGCAATTTTTATCAAATGCCATATCACGTCTGAAGCATAGAAAATCCTCTATTGGAGATGTGTACAGTACAATGGAGACAGGAAACAAATCTTTCTTACACTTCTGATTTCCCCCCAGAAGGTTACAGCATCTGGTGCCTTTATTAGGTCTTTATCTGAAGTGTCTGACTCTGCTGGGCAGTTAAAGGCTCACATAGATTATGCTCAAATGAAATTCTCATATCCAGCAGCCTGATTATGAAAAGTGCACTGTACAGATCTCTTGCCTGATTTAGTGTTCATCCATTCTTCCAAATACAAACTAATGGACTGCTATACCTTCAATGAAATAACTCCAGCAAATTGTTACAACATAATTTGTAGTTATACTGTAAGTGCTCTTAAACATGGCTTTTGACCCAATACTTTCATTTTGTTGCATGCACCATATAAACAGACTGCATTGCATACATAGATACAACCCCCAACCCCTAACATGGATGCATAAAGTGGAATATGAGTAAATAAAGTAATTTTCAGTTTACTGTGCAAGTATTGTGCAAGTACTACACCTACCACCTGCCCCATCACAATGGTTGTATGATTTGCATTCTGCTGTACCATTGTGTCTATTGTAGGACACATAGGGGTTATTTATCAAGGTCCGAATTTATCTCAATATCGGCTGCTACAAACTCCGATCTAACCCGCTCAAGTTTTTAACGCTTATTTATTATTACATTTTCCCGAAAATTTGCTTTGTGGGAAAAGCTCAGATTTTCTCGATTTTTTTTGTGAATTTCCCATGAAATCTCTGAAAACATTGGGAAATTGCCCAAAACCCCAGACACAACCAAAAATCAATGGGACTGTTCCCATTGACTTTTATGCAACCTCGACAAGTTTGAGATGCCGTGGTTTTAAATTCTGTTTTTTTCTCGGGGTTTAATAAATTTAATAAATAATGATTTTTTTTAAAAGTCCAATTTTATAGAAACAAAATCACAAATTTTTCGGATTTCTGGGAATTTCGGGTATTCAACCCCCATAGTGAAATATATGTAAAATATTAGCAGGCCTGCACACATTATTAAAAGGTTTTATAAAAAATATATGTATCTAATTGTGTACTGCTTGCATCACAGAAAGATGTAATCAGTAAAATTATTTTAATTTATTAATTTATAGATAGTGATGGGCGAATTTGCGTTGTTTTGCCGAAAAATTCACGAATTTCGCGCGGAATTCGCGAAATGGCGAAAAATTAGCGAAACGTCGCCACGGTCTCGTTTTTGACGCCGGTGCCCGTTTGATGCCGGCGCTCGTTTTTGACGCTGGCGTCCGTTTTTTTGGAAAAAAAAATATAAAAAAAATTTTGACGGCGGTGATTTTTTGCCGCAAATTTTCGCGGGCGTTTCGCGAATTTATTCGCTGGCGGCGAATCGCGCGAATTCGTGCCTGGCAAATAAATTCGTCCATCACTATAGACAGCATAAAATATAGCAGTTGGGGGATACTGGCTGCTTGGATAACACAGAATCTCTCTTTCAAACACTGATACATGAAATGTTTTCTAAGGTCATATCTAATTAAACAAAAAACAGGTTCAGTTTCAAACTACAATTTGTTTGTGGTGAACAGAATCACTATTTCAGCCTACAGTGTATATCTCAAATTGTATTCAGAACTAGAATGATATAGAAAAAAAAAAAACCACACAATAGTTATTGAAGTGGGTTTAATTCATGTAGCCATGAGGCCAATTCATGCTATACAAATTATCTGTTTGTAAAGGAAATTCATATAGTTAATTGGAGCTGTGTAACAAGCTGTCTCAGGAATGAATTTAAATCATACTTTGCCTCGTTTATCCTCTATTGGCTCTGGTGATCAAAGGTCCATAACTGGCAGGGAATAATCTGCTAAAAATGGAGGTAGTTCATGCAGGATGGTGCTCATAAACCATGAGACATTTGATATGACTTTGTGTAAATAGTGAAGAGATTAAACAAGAAATAATGGAAGATTTACTGTAGACTGGATGGTTCACTGATTAGAAAGGAAACTGAGTTGTACGCCCTCAGCAAATGAAATTCAGTTTATTGTGAACAGTGATATGTTAGGGAAGATGGCAAATTGAATTATATGCTAGCATTAAAAGCACTAGATTAAAATGTGTACCAGGCAATCCAATAAAGCAAGTCAACTCAAATTTGCTAACCAATTCTTAAATGCAGATATGGGACAAATTACAAGCATTATGGACAGCATAATACACCCTCATAGTTATGTAACATCCCAAATTCATATCACTGGCCCTTGACTCAACCTAAGAGCAGTGGAGTAAATGCTCTATGGGTAACCAATTGCAAGAAACTCACTTGACTAGTGAGTGACATTGCTACTTGTTGTTTTCTGCAATCTGTCATTCTGGTATGCTGACAAATTGAATTTTTTTCCAACAGTGGAGGTTATTTATAAACATGGCAACCAATCATAGGATTGCTTTCAGTGTTCAACATGCAGCTGGCTGGAAAAAGCTAATCACTGGTTGGTTGCTATATAGGTTACTGCCAAGGGCAAATTTGCCCAGTGGTCAAATTTAAATAGAGAAATTTAAATATATAAATAATCCTCAGAGTTTTAAATATAAATAAGCCTCATAGTTTTTTTTTTACAACTTTTGTTTTGCAAAAACCACTTCCAGCCAAAAAAATAGGCTTACTTTTTAAAAACAATAATGGTAAATAAACAATAGCAATTGCAGCTGAGGAACTCACTCACATTTTCTGCCTTTGTTTTGCCTAACGATCATTTAGGGTTCGTAGATATATCCCTAAATGTTAATTGATGGCACATTTATAAAAAAAAAAGTCAAACTTTTTGCAGCCACTTAAATATAACTCCAAATGGTATTTTTCATCATAGGCTGATTTTGTTTGTTACAAGAAAAAGCTGGCATTGTTTTTCTCTGTTGAGAAAAATGTGAAACCGGTAGAAACATTTTAAAATTTAAAATAGATCTAGCCCACAAACACACCTTTGAAATGATTGCCTAGAAACTACTGTATATTCTTATATGTTCATGTGCTTGTGTGATTCCTTCGCTTTACCCTCTGATGTTATTTTAAATACAATAGAGATAATTTAAATTATGTAGTGGGATGAAATATCCTATCAACCTTTTGTTACCTTTTTTATTTCCATTTCCATGGAAATTCCCAAGAAAAGAAAACAGGCTTTGCACAAAAAAACAGGGTGTAGTCTTTCTCAACCATGATGACTTCAGGACTGTACACTTTTTTGGCATTCACCTCACACGCCTTCAGTTGACTCGCATTAGTTACACTGAAATCTGTTTTTCTAACCTAGAAGTGCACCCACAGAGAAGAATAGGTTTAGACAGAGGGGACTTTCACCTAATCATTACTGACTTGGCAAGTAACAAGGAATTAGCTGGAACATGCAGGTTTTTGTGGTACATCATGTTTTGTCTTTTGGAAACCTGTATTAATTACACATTACAACATTATACAAAAATCCTTTCATTTCTGCTGTTTCACAAATCAGTGTCCTCAGAAAATATGATGATAATGAGAGATAAAGCATTGATGGCCCAGCATTGCAGTTGCTGACCTCTACTGTCCTAGCATGCAATAGCAGCTTCCAGACCTGACAACAGCAGTAATTTTATTTTGTGGCAATAATTATTAGCCAGAATAATCTTTCAAGTGCATTGAATTGCCATGCCTATATTTTGTACAAGATTATTAATGGTTTTGATGGTTAAATTACCTAATAGACACAATAAATAAACCCTCTGTTACAATTGGTATCCAAAACCCAGAGCAAACCCCAAGGTCCCGGTCGCAGCTCAATCTTCCACCTATAACAGCCACCTTTCACTTCAGGAGGAGCCCTCCGCTAATCGGGTGCAGCCAGGTCTTACTATGAGAAGACCAAGGAGAAAGTTCTGGGCAGGCAAGGGAACCACACTTCGTACAGGTATGGAGAATAAGGGAGTATTCAGAGTCACTGGCAGTGTCAATAAACCAAACGGGCAGCGCAGTACAAAGACAGGAGACAGGATTGTAATCAGGGTTACAGGCCGGGTTAATACACCAAACGGGCAGTGTAAAACAATAACTGGAGGACAGGAGCATAGTCGGGGTCAATACACCAAAATCACAGAACTAAACAGGATCAGAAAGAATGATCAATATACAGGCAGAGGTCAGGACAGGCAGCAGACAAGACTTGGTAAGGAACAGGCAGAGTCAAGAACAAATTACTGTAGAAGTACAGAGAATCACACATAGGAACTAATGAATAGACCTTATGTTGGCCAACAAACAGTGAGCAAAGAGTCCTTTATACTAATATAATATACAAAAGCCATGAATATCTTGTAAATGATATCCTTATAAACGGTGAGTGCTGATGTCATCAGTTATAAACGGTGAGTACTGATGTCATTCTTGTCAGATGACTCACTGAAACTTGTGTATTATAATAAATAAAGTACCCCCTGTCGCAAAATATGAGGATATTAGAAGTTATTCACTATATACAGTAAATACAAAATACTTATCTTGAGATCTGTAACCCACCAACTAACTAATGTCTTACTAAGGTACACAAATTACATACTCCGGGAGAGATTTGCCTGAAGTCTGCTGAAGATGCTGTCATTAGCTGTGCTTTGTGAAATAAAGAGTTTTTTTTCTATTAAATTGAAAACAAGAGAATGCTGTTCCTCAACAAACATATGCATTCTTAACTGACCGTGCACCTTGGCAATTGTTTGGAGACGAGTGCGGACACATTGACTTTGGCAGGTGATTCTGCAAGTCATAGTCTGTACCATCTTTGCTGCTTCAAATGAAAGCTCAGTTCCTCTAATCTCTTGATCTTTTCAATGGGAAAATTATTGCCCTGCCATATGTCCTCTAATGTACTTGTAAAGAGTAATCATGTTACATTGCAATAAAGTTTTCTCAAGGGAAAATGGCAGTTTGTTATTCACAAAGATCACCAAGCCCTTCTCGATTTAGGATACCCACAGTAAACTACAGTTTAGTGTATAATGTACATACACGTTTATGTTGCTAACAAAGTGCATAACCTAGCACTTATTAATATTAAACCTTGTTCAAGTACTTCTCCACCTGCTGAAAACTGACTAGTATATACCATGTGATCCAAGAGCCTAATTGCTGAATGTGTTTGCTTTCCTGCTTTGATGTTAACAACCACCATTTTTGCCTCAGATCCTTGTTTTCAATGGAATGCTAAATTAAAAATATTGAATGCTTGTTTGAGCAATTCCAACAGTAAGAGTATGTTCAAATAAAAAGTATACCTTCTAGAACTGGTGCAGTTTTTTTTTCTAAACATCATTTTATGTATTTTGTGTATTAATAGTCTTTTAAACATTAGGATATAATCTCAGGAACTGCCTCGCATTGAAAGTTCTGTGCATCAATCTTTGAGAACAATAAGCTTTGCAAAACTTCACTGCTAGTGTTGTTTCTTTTATAACCCACAGTCATTTCTGTGAAACTGTATTGATCAAAGTTCAAATAATGTTTGTAAGATTTATTTTGTGGGAAAGTAGGCAGTACTGAGTTTCTGGCAGTAATTCAGATTGGTACTATTAGATAACACAATACAAATAAAAACCAAAGAGAGAACTGTATAAATGCTGTGGTTAGAGTATGAGTGACTGTTAGTGATGGGCGAATTTAAGTCAATGTGAGTCAAAATAATTTTGATGCGAGAAACAATTTTTATACGGTACGACTATTTTGTCCAATTGCATTAAAGTCAATGGGGTCAGAATAATTTTACCGCGCATATATTTTATCATTTTGCTAATTTATTTGCTGGCGGCAAAACGCAGAAATTTGCTGCAAATTGGTGCCTGGTGAATTAATTCACTCATCACTAATGGCTATGGATCAAATGGCATGTATTTGTTTTAAGATTTTTTTTAATTTATTTTAGTCTCCAAGAATTAAGCCATCCATATTTTAAATTGTGAAAAATGGGAATGAATTGTTATAATCATGATGGATGGTGATATGGCCTGGGATAATCATTGCAGGACTGAAAGTGGCCCAGTCTTGAAAACTGCAAAACTTTCTTCATCATACTCCTATAACTTATAATCAAAGTCCCTATAGAGGAGTTAAAATAAAAATATTTAATAGAAGTTACATTACAGTAAACTCCAGTGTAAAAACAATAACTATAGACTCTATAGAGGTGAGCAATTTTTTTTATGGCAGACCACTGTGTTTTCAGCAATGAAATAATTACCTTTAAAAGTTTGTAAAACCTGCACTATGGTTTCCCCATAGGGTCTGTGAGACTGTGGTGCACCCTAGTACTTCCATGTCAGCCTTCTGTACAGTACAGTCTACAAAGGCAGTATATGTTGCTTGTCAAGTACTGTATACAGTTGATCCAACAATTTGTGATCTGGACTTATGTGCAGTGACAGTTTAAAACTTTTGTGTTCAGCATGTGTAGGTTTGGGCATCTGTAAAGTTGGGGTATAGAATATGTGAAGAGTATTGTGTCAATCATGATTCTATTTCAGTGCTAGAAGGCCTAGTTGTAGTATATATATGCAATAAGAAAACACAAAGTTAAAAGGGTAGCGATATATGTATATATAAGTGTGAAAGACAAAGTTCTGAGCAAAATATTCACACATCCAGTTTTCTGGAGAAATGTTTATTCAAACATGCCTATAGAAATGCATTCTGAAAATATTAACTCGTTGTCAAGGCACTATATACAGTATGAAGTATTGGGGGAGAGAAAGAGAGAGAAAGAGAGATACGCAGAGAGATAGTGAGAGAAAAAGAGCAAGAGGTTAAACTACTAAATTGCAAGCAGCTAAGAACTCTACTGTTTCAGCACAAAGGCTTTAGGTACCAGTTCCAAGGAATGAGGTTTAGACGTGTAAGGTAGGTGCCCTCAGGCCATTTTCTGATGCTGCAGTGTGGATGTTTATAATAGCTGTCGCACCATCTGCACACATTTTATAAACATGTTGTGCTGATAAAGACAGTTGTAATTTTCAAAAGAAAACCTTCATACAAGAACAAATGACATAAAGAGGTCAAAAGAATATTGTTTGGAGTTCTATCTATCTCTATCTTCTCCCAGGTAATAGCTCTCATTTAAGAAATCAATAACTATAGCACCCTCCTTATTTCTCATCATCAAGTCTAAGAAACAAATAAAACATATTATGGGGCAGATTTATCAAGGGTCGAATTTCAAAGTAAAAAATACTTCGAATCGAACGATTGGACAGATTTCATCATGCGATCAAACGATTTTACTTTGACTTCAAAAAACTTAGAAAAATGCTGTAGAGGGTCCACATAGACTAACATAGCACTTCGGCAGGTTAAATTTGGTGAAGTATTGAAGTCGAAGTTTTTTTTAAAGAGACAGTACTTCGATTATCGAATGGTTGAATATTCAAACTATTTTACTTCTAATCGAATTCGAAGTTGAAATCGTAGTATCCTATTCGATGGTTGAAGTATCCAAAAAATTATTTCGAATTTTTTACTTCGAAAATTCCCTCAAATTCACTTCGACCCTTGATAAATCTGCCACTACATGTAAATGAAGAGGATTACAACTGTACCATTGGTCAATGCTCTATCTATATTATAAATAACTATCCTATGTTCTTTTTTTTTTGTAAATCTAATAACTATGTTGAGGACTACATAAAATGAAGACGAGATTGTGTTTTCAGGTTACAAGCATTAAAATTCAGCATTAGTTTTCCAACTAATGAACATTAATACCTTCATGTATGGATTCTGAAATTTACAATGAATGTCTCATTGTTAATGAGTTAATCTTTTGAGTGTAATTGTTTTAATTTGTATGTTTTTCACTAATGGCAGTTAAGGATATTAACATGCTACCTATACAACACCTCAGCCAATAACTGACCATTGTGTCAATATGATACCTCAGTAGCTCAAGAAGCAGTGGGAAATTAGAAGCCATCCACAAATTGAAACAATTATTTAAAAAAGAAACATATATTGACAAGAAGACAATTCTATAATCCCTTGGATTTACAAGATTAAGTTCTTTTGAAGTTGACAATTGAGCACAATTCATTTATGGAAATCAGATGTGCAATTTAATATTCCCGTACAATTTATTCCATAACCAAGGCTGGAGAAAGAAAATGAGATTCTGTCATACTCAGTTTGAATGCTTAGCTGTTTAAACAAAGAATAATTACAGTACTTGAGTAACAGCCATAACAATGTGAAATTGTGAAGAAAAAAAAAACACTAAAATATAAATAGGCAAACAGCCAAAGATTTTGTTAAGGATAAATAGTAAAACATGTTTTAGTCTCTAATTTTTGTATTTGGAAAATTAACCAATTTATATTCAAAGATTATATGTACAATGGACGTTTCCATTTAATTATTTGTGCTTAGTAACTTAATTAAATGATAGTTAGGTTCAGTGCTAAAACTAGTTTATTTATGCTGGTGAATTTGAACATTTGAGCTTATTTATGGAATTGTGTTAGTTATCCCATTCCTTACTGTAGAATGAATTGAAACTGCTGAATTAAAATATATTTATGCTGGTTTTATTGGTTTTGCCTATTTCAGTATTACTTATTTCTCTGTAATTCTAGAAGTGAATGTAAACTGTACTCTTATGTTGTAGATGTGTTGAATTATAAATTAACTTTTTTTGTACAGATTTGTACAGACATTTGCACACTATTCTGTTATTTACATATTTTTAAGATAAATGATCTTCATTACATTGATTTCATGCTTGGATAAATGGTGAACTCATTTTGAATGTTTCAAAAGTTTCAAGCAACATCCCCCAAAATAAGTCTTAGAAATGTTCTTAAGGGTTTGTGTAAACAATACACATTGGAACAGATACAGTAAATTATAACCATAAATAATTTTAAATGCAGGTAGGCTTTGCAGCTATTACCAAATAGCCATTTTAACAGGCCATCTCTCTTAAATGAATGTGGGTAGAAGGAGATAGATAGAATCAGTAGGTTTCTTAGACCTTGTTATTATCAAGCCGACTTAGCAGTTTTGTGCAATACAGCGTGTTCTGGAGCAGTTGATGGATTTTGGTGACTGATAGATCTGCTTTGCAATCCAGGAATTATACTCCGTTATCAGGGAAGATGAGGATCTTCTGATGACTTGGAGCAATGCACTGCACAGCATGGTGAATCTATTCATGTCATGTCTTCATTCTAAGCGATCATGATATACCTCAAAGGCATTAGTCAGCCAACTTTCTTTGGGATCCTGACTCATTTCAGATAAAATCTAATGTTTTATGCTGATGTAATGTTAATATTATGACCAGTTTATGCTTGTCTCCATCCAGCTGCATCCTTTAATTCTGTAGTCATATATTTTCAATTCTTTGATGATGATGATGATGATGATGATGTCAAAAAAAGGGTAAATGACAATGTATTATTGGATGCATGGATAAGCACTCAAACTATCTGATACAACTGGCATACTTTCATCATCGTAATTGGATTATAAACTATGAATTCTGAAATTACTCATTATATATTATATTTAGATTTGAAGCCATATGAAATGATAACAATTATGATATTCCTGATTATTGTAACATGATGATGCTGTTTAAACAAACACAAGTTGAAAGCAATAAAAATCTCTTGTAAATAACCTTGCCAAAGGAACTGTAGATTAAGAACATCCTATTAACAGTTCTGGTTGTTTTGTAATAGAGATGACCTTTTAGGATCAAACCAGCCTTGTGAAAAATTAATTTTAAGACTAAGCTGGGAAGTTCAGATCACAATTTAGAAGAGCCTCATTTATGGGGCTAACTAGACAAAGTAGACTCAGTTCAGTGACTCATAGCAACTAGAGTATTGCTGATTGAAATTTGTACTACAGGCTACAAAATGAAAGCAAAGCTAATTTCGGACTGGTTACTAGCCACTTAGCCTTGGAAAAGGTACTTATTCTCAATAAATAAGCCCATTGTATTTGTAACGATCGCCGCCTGGAGCAGGCCCAGGAGCTCCGGGCGGCGCGTCCATCCTTGCCGGCGTCGCTCCCAAAATGGCGGCGCCCATGGCCGCCACGTGGGTAGCGGCGCCGGGCGATGACGTCAGCGCGCCGACGTTGGCGCAGAGCGTCAATGACGTCGGAATGGCGCCAAATTTGAAAATAAAAACGCCAACTAGACGCCAGAATGGCGCCCAAGTATAGGATTACTTTCCCTAAGCATATCCTGGGTTCCCTGTGTGCCTTATTGCCTTATCCTGTTCCTGCCTTGTATCCTGACCCCTTGCCTGGACTTTGGACTTCGTTGTATTCTGCCTGCCTGTGAACTGTTGCCTGGATCCTGACTATTCTTCGTTTAACCCTTTGGACACCGCAACCTTGTTCCCTCAAGAGGGCTTCCTCCTTGATCCTGACAACCTCCCTGGAGGGAGCTCCCGGCTCCCTGACATTATACTTGGGCCATGGATCCCACTGAGGAAGCTCCGCCGGATTTCGGCAGGGCCTTTCGAGGTCTGCATACCCGCATGGAGGCGTACGAAGCTCGGCAAAATTATGTCGGACACACGCTGGAGGCGATTTTGGAAAAGTTATCCATGCTAACGCCGACTACTCCAACGCCGAAAACGCCCACGCTAGTTGCTGCCGATATGGCTACTCCATCCACCACTTCTGGTCCGCGAATTCCTGCACCGCCTCTCTACAGCGGCGACCCTCAAGCCTGTCGTGGTTTTGTGAATCAGTGCCAGATCCGGTTCGCCCTACAACCTGCGGAATTCAACTCTGAACGAGCAAAGGTTGGTTTCGTGATCACTCGTCTGGCGGGGAAAGCGCTTGAATGGGCTTCTCCACACTGGGAGAAGGAGTCTCCCTTAATTGACGATTCCAAAGCCTTCCTTCATGAATTCCGGACGGTGTTCGATGCTCCCGGTCGGGTGGCGACGGCCGCTTCTCGTCTGTTCCAGATCCGCCAAGGTAATCGCAGTGTAGCGGAATATGCCATTGAATTCCGTACCCTCGCTGCAGAGACTTGCTGGAACAATGATGCCTATCACGCTGCTTTCTACAATGGTCTCTCTATCCGCCTCAAAGATGACCTGGTCTCCCGTGAATTACCCACGCAAGTAGAAGATCTCATTGCTTTGTCTGTCAAGGTGGACACTCGTCAGAGAGAACATCAAGCTGATAAGGACAGAGTCAAGAAATTCCCACCCATGTTGGCTCCTCGCTTTCAAAGACCTCTATTACCTCCTACCTCCTCGCAGCCTTCAGTTATCCCTCCGGAGGAACCTATGCAAGTCGGAAGAGCTCGTCTCTCTGAACAGGAGAAACTCCGGAGACGTACGGCTGGACTTTGTCTCTACTGTGGGGGTCATTCGCACTTTGCCAACTCCTGTCCTGTGAAGCCTCTGAGTTCCCCTCTTCAAGATAACCTTGCAAAGACTCATGTAGGGGGTGTTACTCCCAAGTCACAAGAGAACTCTCATAGGTTTCTTCTGCCTTTACAGATTCGTCTGCCATCTAAGACCATTGTTGGCTCAGCTTTTATTGATTCTGGGGCTGCTGCTAATTTCATGGACGCTCTCTTTGCCAAGCATATGAATGTTCCCCTGTTTCCATTGACTACTCCTCTCCGTGTCACTGCTATTGACGACAGACCCCTGGAGGCTGAATTCATCTCCATGACGACTGGGGAATTGCCTGTGCAGGTTGGGACGCTGCATAAAGAAAGACTTTCGTTCCTAATTATTTCCTGCCCATCCGTTCCAGTTGTTTTGGGGCTCCCTTGGCTGCGTCTGCTTAATCCCTCCATTGATTGGTCCGCTGGACAGATTTCTCGTTGGAGCCCATTTTGTCAGCAGCACTGCCTTCCTGCTGAACCCCTCCAGAGGCTAAATATCTCTTTGTCGGATCTAAAGACTTTACCCTCCTTTTACAAGGACTTCGCTGATGTATTCTGTAAGAAGTCTGCAGAATTCCTTCCTCCACATCGACTATACGATTGTCCTGTCGATCTCCTGCCTGGAACCATGCCCCCTAGAGGTCGTACTTACCCTCTCTCTCCAGCGGAGACCACTGCCATGAAGCAGTATATCCAAGAAAATCTCCAGCGGGGGTTTATTCGCCCTTCTACCTCTCCTGCCGGGCTGGATTCTTCTTCGTGGAAAAGAAGGATGGAGGCCTACGTCCTTGCATCGAATACCGGGGTCTTAATAAAATTACGGTTAAGAACCAGTATCCCTTGCCCTTGATTGCCGAACTCTTTGACCAACTGAAGGGGGCTAAAATCTTCACTAAGTTGGATCTCCGTGGGGCGTATAACCTTATCCGCATCCGGGAAGGTGACGAATGGAAGACAGCATTCAACACTCGGGATGGGCACTATGAGTACCTCGTAATGCCCTTTGGTCTCTGCAATGCCCCCGCTGTCTTTCAAGAATTCGTGAACGACATTTTCCGGGATCTCTTGGGAAAGTTTGTGGTCGTGTACCTTGATGACATCCTGATTTTCTCCAAGGACCTTACAAGCCATCGTTCCCAGGTGAAGGAAGTACTCTCTCGTTTGAGGAAGAACTCTCTCTTTGCCAAACTGGAGAAATGTGTGTTTGAAGTGTGCAAGATCCCTTTTCTGAGCTATATCATCTCCCCAGAGGGTTTCGAGATGGATCCTGTGAAAGTGTCTGCAATCCAAGAGTGGCCCCTACCGCTGAGCACCAAGGCAATCCAGAGATTCATTGGTTTTGCCAATTACTACCGGCAATTCATTAAGGGATTCTCTTCTCGTATTGCTCCTATCCTGGCCCTCATCCGAAAAGGGGGTAAACCCAGCTCATGGCCCCCGCCTGCTTTTGAAGCTTTTCAATCCTTGAAGGATGCCTTCACTTCTGCTTCGGTTCTCCGCCATCCTGATCCGGAGTTACCTTTCTTCATCGAGGTGGATGCTTCTGAAGTTGGAGCTGGAGCTATCCTGTCCCAAAGATATCCCTCTGATGGGAAGCTGCACCCATGTGGGTATTTCTCTAAGAAGTTCTCTCCTGCAGAACAGAATTATGATGTTGGAAATCGAGAACTCCTGGCTGTTAAGCTTGCCTTAGAAGAGTGGCGTCACCTCCTTGAAGGTTCCTTGATTCCAGTCACGATCTACACGGATCATAAGAATCTTGAGTTCATTCAATCTCTCAAGAGGCTGAATCCCAGACAAGCAAGGTGGTCTCTCTTCTTCTCCCGATTTAACTTTGTCTTGACTTTTCGCCCTGGCTCCAAGAATCGGAAAGCCGATGCTCTGTCTCGAAGTTTCACTCCGGTGGATCGTACTCCAGAAAGACTAGAGCCTATTATCCCTCCTGTCAAGATCATCGCTTCGTTGTATCCTCAGTTTGCTGATCAAATCCTGGCTGGTCAATCTTCTGCCCCTCCTGATACCCCCATTGGAATGGCTTTTGTACCTCCTGAACTTCGGCTACCTATCCTGCAACAGACTCATAGTTCCAAACAAGCTGGACATCCTGGTCCTGTTAAAACTCTTGAACTTTTACGTCGTCTAGTTTGGTGGCCGACAATCCGTAAAGATGTCAAAGACTTTGTTTCTGCCTGTACCGTTTGTGCCACTTCCAAGTCCAGTCATTCTCGCCCCAGTGGGTTACTACAACCGTTGCCGGTTCCCTCTCGTCCTTGGACGCACTTGGCTATGGACTTCATTGTTGAACTTCCTCCCTCCAGTGGGAACACAGTGATCTGGGTTGTCATTGATCGCTTTAGCAAGATGGCCCACTTCATTCCTCTACGGAAGCTTCCATCTGCAGTGGAGTTGTCACAGTTGTTCATCCAGTTAATTTTTCGCCTGCATGGCTTCCCGGCCGAGATCGTTTCTGACAGAGGGTCCCAATTCACTGCAAAGTTCTGGCGTTCCCTGTGCAAAGATCTGGGTATTAATCTTCATTTCTCCTCAGCTTATCATCCCCAGACGAATGGAGCGGCTGAGCGAGTGAACCAAGCCTTGGAACAGTTTTTGAGAAACCACGTTTCCCTTTGTCAAGATGATTGGTCTGATCTCCTCCCGTGGGCGGAATTTGCTCATAACAATGCCTGCCACACTTCCACTGGAAGGTCCCCATTTATGTCGGTGTATGGTCAACATCCTCAAGCCTTCCCACAAGACTTTGTGTTGTCCGATGTTCCGGCCGCTGATGACCATGCAGCCCACATGTCTGCTATTTGGGCCGCAACCAAGTCCAACCTGGAGAAGAGTGCTCTGGTTCATAAGACGTTTGCAGATCGTAGACGTAGACCCTCTCCTCCCTACAAGGTCGGTGATAAAGTCTGGTTGTCTTCCAGGAACATTCGGTTGAAGGTAACATCTCCTAAGTTGGGTCCGAGGTTCGTGGGTCCTTTTTCCATCCTGGAGGTGATCAATCCCGTGGCTGTCAGACTTCAGCTTCCCCCTGAGATGCGAATTCCCAACGTGTTTCATGTCTCCTTGTTGAAACCCGCCACCTCCAACCACTTTTCCGTTGTCCAGCCTCCTCCTCCTACCATCTCTGTGGATGGCCAACAGGAATATGAGGTGGAAAAGATCCTTGACTCCAGCATCTCCAGGGGCTCTCTTCAGTACCTCATCAAGTGGAAGGGCTTTGGCCCTGAAGAATGCTCCTGGGAAGGATGCTCTGATGTCCATGCTCCTCGTCTGGTGAGGGAGTTCCATTCCAAATTTCCCCAGAAGCCAAGTCCTGGTGGTCCGGAGGCCCCCCGTTAGGGGGGGGGGTACTGTAACGATCGCCGCCCGGAGCAGGCCCAGGAGCTCCGGGCGGCGCGTCCATCCTTGCCGGCGTCGCTCCCAAAATGGCGGCGCCCATGGCCGCCACGTGGGTAGCGGCGCCGGGCGATGACGTCAGCGCGCCGACGTTGGCGCAGAGCGTCAATGACGTCGGAATGGCGCCAAATTTGAAAATAAAAACGCCAACTAGACGCCAGAATGGCGCCCAAGTATAGGATTACTTTCCCTAAGCATATCCTGGGTTCCCTGTGTGCCTTATTGCCTTATCCTGTTCCTGCCTTGTATCCTGACCCCTTGCCTGGACTTTGGACTTCGTTGTATTCTGCCTGCCTGTGAACTGTTGCCTGGATCCTGACTATTCTTCGTTTAACCCTTTGGACACCGCGACCTTGTTCCCTCAAGAGGGCTTCCTCCTTGATCCTGACAACCTCCCTGGAGGGAGCTCCCGGCTCCCTGACAGTATTCTCTTGTCACTTTCAAGTCTGGCTGGTGGTGACCTAAATAATAATAATAAAAAGGAGCAAGATTTACTTTCTTCACCTACCATTACTAGATTTTGTAACTAAACTTTGGTTTTGCATAAACACTTTTTTAATGAACAAAAATTATTTTTGTGCTTTAAGTAAAATATATAGTACATCTGATGGGTCTCCTAAAGCCTATTTTAAGAACTGCTCTAAGCACTTCTGAAAGATGTTAAAGGTTGACAAGTGAGCCTATCTGTTACGATTGGTATCTCAAACCCAGAACAAACCCCAAGGTCCCTACTCAGGTGCCACTAGGTCTTAGCATGAGATGACCAGGGAGAGAGTTCTGGGAAGGCAAGGGAACCACTCGTCATACAGGAACTGAGAACAAGGAGCATAGTAGAAATCACTGGCCAGGTCTATACACAAAACATGCAACACAGTACAATAACAGGAGACAAGAGTGTAGTCAGAGTCACAGGCCGGGTCAATACACCAAATGGGCAGCGCAGTACAACAACAGGAGACAGGAGCGTAGTCCCTTTCACAGGCCAAAATACCAAAATCACAGAGATCAGACAGGATCCAAGAGAATGATCAAAGTACAGGCAGAGGTCAAGACAGGCAGCAAACAGACTTGGTCAGGAACAGGCAATATATATTGATAGTGATGGGCGAATCTGTGCTGATGAAAATGTAGCAAAACACATTGAAGTCAATGGGCACCAAAATAATTTAGACGTAAGCAACAATTTTTAGATGCACAATTATTTGGTCCAAATGCATTACAGTCAATGGGCGTCTGAATAATTTTGACATGGGACAATTTTTATGCTCACACCAATTTTTTTTTTTTTGACGTGGTGTATTTTTTGCCAGTGAATTGTTGCCGCAATTTCTATTTGCATGCTGCGAAATGTGAGAATTCACTGCAGTTGTGTGTCTGGCGAATTTATTCAGCCAACACTATTTATTGATAAAAGTTATAGAAAATAGATAATGGAAAGTCTAAATAAAATATTTGACTGGATTTACGGGGATAAACACAGATACACACACACACACACACACACACATACACACACACACACAAACACACACACACACACATACATACATACAGTAAATACATAATACTGTACTAAATATCTGCATTCCATTTATTTTACATCTATGCACATAGCTCCAGACACATACAGAGTAGTGAGCACAGAAGTGATTCTGTCATTGTCAGCTAGGCCATGGAATTTCAACCTATTCATCCCCTGTACTTCTTCGGTAAACCTTGGGGTGATTTATGGATATCATTATAAATCTGTTTGGAAGCAACCTAGGGATGAATAATTGGGGTCACAAAAACACTAAAATCTCCTTAAAGAAAGACAATGCCATGTAATTATAAGTTAATTACCCATCACACTAATGGGAAGAGCAAAATGCCCATGTAAACATTTAAATTATAACAATGTTGTTCAAAATCAAGTCATTTGTTCAGTATTTTACTGTTAACCATTCCCATGGCAGGTTTGTTCTGTTAATAGGAAATTATGCTAAATTGAGTTTTATTATAAAATATGAATGACTCATGCAATTCATGGCCCCATGCAATTCGATGCTACAATTTTAATTAGATAGCTTGAATAATAAATGGCTTATATGTTTATTGAATGACATTTTATTATATTTGATAATGACATTTTTAAATGTTTCATTTGTATATTCAGACATTGCAAACTGAAAAGTAGCAAACATTAGCTATATAATAATCCTATGCATTATTTTACTGGATTTGATCAAAGCAAACAAACGCATTAAAGTGCCGGTAACACAATTAAAATGAGAATTTTTTATTATATTCATTTTAAGCAGAAGTCATGGGCAGGTGTACAGGGCTTTAGTGCAAGCTATACACTATTGGGTGCAATTTTGTAATTCTGCATTAGAATGCATATGTGTCCTTGTGTATTTAAAGTATATCTATGAATCTTTCATTCTTTTTTGCATTACTGAAGATTGGCTCACCTCCACACTGCTCCCCATGCTGCTATGGAGACCTTTATGGTGGGGCAATGAAATTCTACTTTCCTCTATATAGAATTAAAACCCTATTCACTCAACTTTCTTTTTTTCTCTTTTTGTCTAAAAGCATTCCCAGTCTTTATATCAAACTTTCACCCCACACACCCAAATTATGCAACCTTGCTTTTCACAGCTACTCCCTTGACCCTATCTCATCACACCTCTCAACCTTAGTCTCTGGAATTATTTGTTTTAGGGGAAGATGTATTAAGGGTCGAATATCGAGGGTTAATTAACCCTCGATATTCGACTGGCGAATTAAAATCCTTCAACTTCGAATATCGAAGTCGAAGGATTTTGCGCAATTCGTTTGATCGAACGATCGAAGGAATAATCATTCGATCGTTCGATTCGAAGGATTTTAATCCATTGATCGAAGGATTATCCTTCAACCAAAAAAAGATAGCCAAGCCTATGGTGACCTTCCCCATAGGCTAACATTGACTTCGGTAGCTTTTAGGTGGCGAACTAGGGGGTCGAAGTTTTTTCTTAAAGAGTCAGTACTTCGACTATCGAATGGTCGAACAGTCAAAAGATTTTTAGTTCGAATCGTTCGATTGGAAGTCGAAGTCATAGTCGAAGCTCGAAGTAGCCCATTCGATGGTCGAAGTAGCCAAAAACAACACTTCGAAATTCGAAGTATTTTTTCTTCTATTCCTTCACTTGAACTTAGTGAATGGGCCCCTTAGTCTCTCATTTCTATCTAAACCTTTAAATGTTCTGTTTATTGGTGTTCTTCTGTTCATTTAAGATTATCCTCTTCAGTCTATTTCTCAGTTAGAAAAAAAACCATTGGAGAGGTTCTCTCCCAAAAGGCTTATGCATCAGATAGTTGATATATGTAAATTGCCAAGATTAGTAAAGAAAAGACTGCATCAGTGAGATAATGCAGTATTCTCAAGAAGGGTCCAAATATGACTCCTTTATTAGGCCCAGGGCCTAAATGATCAGATTAAGGCCATTTAGATGAGCAAGTGGCTGGGCAAAGACCTTGCCAAATAAGTAGATCCTGTCAAGTGTTTCCAGCTTAAAAGTGCAAATGCCAGAGAATTCCCTGCCAATTAGCTAAACTGAAAATTACTCAGCAACTCCAGTTCACTTGGAATTTCTACTACAGGTATGGGATCCATTATCCGGAAACCCATTATCGAGAAAGCTCAGAATTAAGGAAAGGCTGTCTCACATACTGTAGACTCCATTTTATCCAAATAATACAAATTTTCAAAAATGATTTCTTTTTCTCTGTAATAATAAAACAGTACCATGTACTTTATCCAAACTAACATGTAATTAATCCCTTTTCAAGCCAAAACAGTCTGTTGGGTTTATTTAATGATTTTCTAGTAGTCTAAGGGATTTTAATCCAACGATCGAAGGAATATCCTTCAATCAAAAAAAGTTAACCAAGCCTATGGGGACCTTCCCCATAGGCTAACATTGAGTTGGGTAGCTTTTAGATGGCGAACTAGGGGGTCGAAGTTTTTTCTTAAATAGACAGTACTTCGACTATCGAATGGTCGAACGATTTTTAGTTCGAATAGTTCGATTCAAAGTCGTAGTCGTAGTCGAAGGTCATAGTAGCCCATTCGATGGTCGAAGTAGCCCAAAAAACACTTCGAAATTCGAAGTTTTTTTACTTCGAATCCTTCACTCGAAGTTAATGAATCGTTAGTGAATCGGCCCCCAAAGGTATGAAAATCCAAATTAAGGAAATATCCATTATCTGGAAAACCCCAGGTCTCTAGTAGTCCTCAGCACAGTCAAATATGTTTGAAAAGTCTCGGTGCTTAGCTACCATAAGGAACACCGTCACATCCCCAAATCATACAGAAATGTATTTAGCTTTTCACATGTTCCCCCACATCAACACGTTTTTTTTCCCTCCAATCTAACAATGGTTCAAGAGGAACTGAAATACATTGATGTGGGGAACATGTGAAATGATAAATAAATTCACCAGTAATTATGTTCGTGAGTGCCTCCAATTTCTACAAATATATCTATATATGTTATATTAATGGGTGAATGAAAATCTTCATAGGCATATTCAATTTAATATAGGCATAGTTACAAAACCTTAAAGGAAGTATAGGCATATTAAAAAGAAAAACAAATGTGAAGTATTGTTAAAAAAATATGATTTCATCTTGTGCTACCTGTGGGCAAACAAAATTACCTTCTCCCTGAGTGTCTGTGATCTGTATCCATCAAAATGGCAGCATGGATATGGGCAGACAGCAGGGACCTGGCATACAAACAAATGGTCAGTATAGGCTATAACCAGATGTGTCAGTGCAGTATAATGAATGAATGAGCAAATATGTTATACAAGAGTCAAAGACTCAAACAAGACATATCATTTAATTAACCCTTTATCTTAATATACAGATGAAGCCACTTGGATTTGTGAGTTAAATGCGTCATGACTCAGAGTTAATTGAAGAAACTGTGTTATCAAAAGTTATCTTAACTCATTTAATGCATTTAACCTTTTCATTAGCATACCAAAGCACCATTGTTCACAATGGTGAATGCTTTAATTAGATGGGATGTTATGTCACAGTTTTCTGTGTTAAATGAGATAAATGGGATATCTGTGTTTAGTTATTCTGTGTCAAACAGACAAACCAAAGTGGCTGCATCTGTAGAGCAAAGTAAGACTTTTGATCATTAATTAATTTCAAGTGAGAAAAGTCTTGAAAGTCATTTTATTATATCAATAAAACCAGTGTCAGTTGTAACTGATGAAACAAAAAAAACTGAACAGATCTATGTTAGGTGTGGTATGCGATACCTAATACTACTAACAAAATTATTTCCTGCTTCAGTTTAGGGTAATCTTTGACTCCCTTTCTCTCATTACCTCTATATCGCAATCAAAAACCTTTTCTTTATCCTATGTAAAATTGCCAAAATTATTCTCTCTCTAAAGCCAACTAAAACATTTATCAATGCTCTCATCCTAGATAACTTCAGCTTGCTACTAACTCAGGGAATTTGTGTGTTTAGGTTTGTGTGTGAAGCTAGGATGAAATCTCCTACAACAAATCAATAAAGTAATTCCATATCGTCTGTGTCTGCTTGATATTGTACAGCTCCTGTATTCCTATGGACGTGGGCAAAAAGTAGACTTGCCATGTATCTTGTTTTATTGTCCCAGCAGGAGAGCATAGGGCTGCCTTCTTTTTCAGAAGTTTTTTCAGACGTCTCTAGAAACTGAAGTGAGACACACATTAACAATGGGGTCGAACAATCACTTATTTTGTGGTAACTGGTACAGAATTTGTGGCAAATTTATATGGGAATGTTGATATTTTAAAGGAGAATATAGGATGAAACGCTACCATGCAGCATGCTTTTAAAATAGATTAATACAATTTTCGGCTTTTACTCTACTTTCCGGCGTGCCGAGTTTCATCATATCTTCTACTTTACTAATTTGTTCGGCACAGGACGCTGAGAACTTCCAGCACCCGGACACATGCTGAATGCTGCCGGCCTAATATCACAGGAGCGCGGTGAGTCAGAGCGGTTATATGCTTTTTGAAGTTGTTATTTTAATCTATTGAAGCCAATGTAGACAGTTTTTGACTGACCCATCAGGAAAGCAGAAAAACTCCTGGTGGCCCCAGGTGTCAGCAGCGGGCCCTCATGCTGCTAAACTTTTGGCTATTTCATGGTCATTCCCTATTTCTATGTGAACTATGAGGCTAAATAGAAAAGAGACTAGGGGGTATATTTAATCAAAGAGTGAAGTTAATAGTGAAGTTCCGCCACTAGAGTGAAATTCCACCACTCTCCATTCATTTCTATGGGATTTTTATAGGCGTATTTATCAAAGGGTGAACTTTCACTTCACCCATTGATAAATACGCCTTTCAAAATCCCATAGAAATGAATTGAGAGCTGCGGAATTTCACTCTAGTGGCGGAACTTCACTCTTTGATAAATTTACCCCTAGGAGAATAGTGGTTGAATGAGGCGAGGAAGAATAAAGCACTGTGCCCCTGGTCTAAGTTTTTTGGTTGGTCCCTGGTCTAAGGTTTTTGGGTGGGCTCCTGGTGTCCCAGTCTGACACATTTACTTAGCTCGAGTGAAGGATTAGAATGAAAAATACTTCGAATTTCTAAGGTTTTTTTGGCTACTTCAACCATCGAATTGGCTACTTCGACCTCTGACTACGACTTCGACTTTGAATTAAAAATCGTTCGACTATTCGACCATTCGATAGTCGAAGTACTGTCTCTTTAAAAAAAAAACTTTGACTACCTACTTCGCCACCTAAAAGCTACTGAGCACCAATGTTAGCCTTCCCCATAAGCTTTCCAAGTTCAATTCGAAGGATTTTTCCTTCGATCGTTCGATCAAAGCATTTGCGGTAAATCCTTCGACTTCGATATTCAAAGTCAAAGGATTTTACTTCGAGGGCCAAATATCGAGGGTTAATTAACCCTCGATATTCGACCAAAAGTAAATGTGCCCCTGAATGTAGATACCTTTTAAGATGCAACAAGCTCTTTTGAAATGCACTAAATATATCTAGCTCAATATACAAGTGCTCATTTACAAACATAAGTGCTAAATTGCAGAAGTACTGTTGCCTATAGCAACAAACCACCAATTAACTTGATCACACTTCTAAAAGTTAGAAAATAAAAGCAAATATATGATTGATTTCTCTGAGTAACTGCATTAACTATATCAGCCTTCCAATATCCTGATCTAATTTTCAAGCAAAACCTTTGAAATCAAGGTAAGAAAATGTATTCCAAAGAAGTGTTTATGATATGCTAAGAAATCTTTTGAAATAATAATGAAAATCAAAACATTTCATACAGCCTAGATAGACCAAATTTCATGCTATAAAATTCTATATTCCTGTAATTCTTTTAGCTCCCAAAGCTTTCACTGCTCACATTTAGAACAATCTTTGCATTTTAACTTACTGCCATGCTTAGCTTGTTGCAACAATTAGTAAAATGTAGTTTAATAGTTATTAATAGAGTGGGCAGATAACAATCTACTGTATTCCAAAGCATTACACCAAATAAATCACAAAGATGAGCTAACCACACCATAACATACAACAGAATGTTTGGGAACATAATGCTCGTTTGGGTTACATGTTTATGTTTATATGGTTGCAACATATTCTCCTATTGTTGTTTTCTTCATATGTTGGTGTTTTTCTCTAATATCTTTCTTGTTAGCACAAAAAAATGTTCCCAAAGACGCCTTTGAACATTAGCGACCATGTTTGCGCCATTTTTAACTTCAAAGTTTGCAACCAAATTGCTTTTGCGAACGTTTGCAATGTAGGTAACAACATTTTGCAATCGCAAACCATTTTTTGCGATAAAATATTTGATGAAACTGCAGAGCAGGTGTTAGAGGTTCACAAGAAGAAAACTACATTGCGACAGGTGAATTTTTCTTTGCGAATTTTTCTTTGCAAATTATCTTACATTTCCCCCTTGACTCTAACTTCTTCACATTCTTTATTTGTCACACAAGGCTCTAATAACCACCCTTATGTATTACTAATGAGCTACCCAAAGCTTACTCTTATTCCTTCCCTTAGGGGCCGATTCACTAAGCTCGAGTGAAGGATTCGAATGAAAAATACTTTGAATTTCGAAGTATTTTTTGGGTACTTCGACCATCGAATGGGCTACTTCGACCTTCGACTACGACCTTCGACTTCGATTCGAACGATTCGAACGAAAAATCGTTCGACTATTCGACCATTCGATAGTCGAAGTACTTTCCCTTTAAAAAAAACTTCGACCCCCTACTTCGGCAGCTAAAAGCTACCGAAGTCAATGTTAGCCTATGGGGAAGGTCCCCATAGGCTTGCCTGTGATTTTTTGATCGAAGGTTTTTCCTTCGATCGTTGGATTAAAATCCTTCGAATCGATCGATCGCAGGATTTTCGCAAAATCGTTCGACTTCGATATTCGAAGTCGAACGATTTTAGTTCACAGTCGAATATCGAGGGTTAATTAACCCTCGATATTCGACCCTTGATGAATCGGCCCCTGTGTGTATAGAGGTCACTATCACAAGGGACACACACACACATACTATAATAGATACCCCATTATGCCACATGATACAATGGTTTACTTAAAATTTTTAAATTATAGATATAGTGGATAATGTACCCCCTACTGTAATTTATAAAGATATTATGTTACAGAGGAGTTATGTGACCATGCTTTTATACAGGTCACATAACTCCGAGGTGACTTCTAATATCTTTATATATTTCAGTAGGGGGTACGTTATGCATTATAATCTACATTTTGTGTGAAATGTCGGGAGGGGGGTGGGGGGGTCGGAGGGGTTGGCATCCAATTGTGGTCTCCGGCATCCAAATCGTATGTGCTGCGTCAAATTCGGACGTGATGCGTCAAATTCAGAGGCCAGGGACCCCTGTTATAAACTGTACGTTCTGACGTTTATAAGGATATAATTTACAATCTGGTCCCATAGCGAAATGACCTGACTGTAGATTATGTGATTATAAAATTGAAAAGTGAATGTGACTATGCTCATTGTGTAATTAGGGTGTGTCACACAGAGGTCAGGTGTATTATTGAGAAATTTAAACCTTTTTCCCAGAATTTCAGGATTTTTAATGGTGTGTCTACCTGAACTTTCAGGCTCAAATCTTTTTAGACATATATGGGTAATCCAAATATCTAAAATAAGAGCCAGCGCCAAAGGCACAGGAATATACAAGGAAAAGTATAAAGGGTAATCTTGTTGAGTATGTAACACCCCGTATTGTGCTTATGGAGATAACTACGTACACCACATATGTGTAAATCCCCTTCCAGTTGCAACTCCACCATCAGATAAAAGTAATTTTATGTAATCTTGTTTTTAATTGAGGTGGGTACACACAAATATTCTCTTTTACAGCTTGCACATAAAAATTATTCTTGGGACAAAGCTCAAATTTGTATGTGCAACTGTAAAAGAGAACATTTGTAAGTACCCACCTGTATAAAAACAAGATGACATATAAGGAAAGTTAACCTCACTTTTATCTGCTGGTGGCGTTGGAACTGGAAGGGGATTAATACATATGTGGTGTATGGAGTAATCTCCACAAAGCACAAAACAGGGTGTTACATACTAAACAATATTACCCAATATATGTTTCCTTGTTTGTTCGTGTGCCTTTTGGCGCTGGCTCTTATTTTACATATTGGGTTTCTACTTGAAGGCAAGTGTGAGCCGGACAAGAAGTGTGAACTTATTCAGACCTTTGCTAACACTTTATCCCTCACGCGACCATAGGATAGCAATTGCGAATTTTATAGAATGCAATAGTGCACAGTGTATGTAATAAAACTTCTTAAAGCAGACCCATCACCCAAAACTATTATTCAAAATCTTATTTTATTACATTAGTCAAGCAAAATGAACTTTAGGTAAACTATATAAATATTTGAATCTTGTTTCCTTGAGTCTGGGAATTCATAATTACAGCAAGCAGGCAGGAGCCATTTTGTGGACACTGTTATTAAGATAAGCCTTGTATCATCTCAGAATCTTGTTTGTGCACCAGAATGGGGGACCTGATGTCCATCCCCATGTCCTGGCTACACAATTAAATGGTAAAGAGAATGGGGGAATGTGTGGAGAGCAGTGACATCTAGGAAGTGCTGAATGGAAAGTGAAAGTAATTGTCTGCCCCGCCTCTATGCCTAAGGCATAGAGGAGGGGCATATAATATTTGATTGACAGCTTAGATTTTTAAAAGAGCTTACAATAGCTATGAATACTTTAATTTGAAAAGGACTTTTATTATACAGCTTTTTGTGTTTGGGTGACAGGTCCACTTTAATGAAAAAAAAAAGGTTATGTTTGCTCCAAAAGTTTAAACCACCTTCAAGCAGGTGTTAAAGGTTCGCAATGCACAATTAAGATTTGCAATGCAATAAAAGCCTAATTAAGAATATTACATTGTGACTTGCAGATTTTTATTTGCAAATGTGTTCTCTTTGCAAATGATATTATATTTCCCCCATAGTTGCTGCTTTCTTGTAAAGGGGAATGCAAGTAGCAACATGACTTTCAGAGTATTTAAGTGAGTTTAGCCTTGAAGTTCATACCTGTTAGGTTACCTTCACTTCTATCTACAATTTGGGTATGTGTGCATATATACTGTGTGATGCCAAATCCTTGTCCTCAGTGTAACAGTAAACCTATTGTATTTGTTGCAGACTCACATTTATATATCTAAGCATGACTCCATGCCATAAAGAACTGTTTTACTAGCAGCACTAATATAAAACATTGACAAACATCTTAAGGGCACAATGATGTATTTAGGCATTGACAAGGTCATTTAATGAAAAAACACTGTAGGTGGTATGCTGTTCTTTTTCCTGATGCCTCAGAGCTATCATTTCAATTCTGTGCCACATATGCTCCACTGGGAGATGTTATTTATGTTATGTACCTCAATGGACTAAGAAAATTAAATAATGGAAGTAGTTGTGATAAAGAAAGATCAAATGACCAAACAGACAAAAACAGCCTGAGGTCAGAAATATCTCTTGGACAGCAGAGGGATGTACAATCAATTGCTGTAAAGGGGAAAGACAAATAGAGACTACAATGATGCCATTCAACAGCCTTCTGTAGAATTATACATCTTTAGCAAGATTTTGGCATTTTGTTAATACTCTGATCATGTTTATATACTTTAACTATGAGGGAATTCAGTCAAAAAGCCTTGTGTGTTTATCAAAGCTAAACTTTATTTTGATAATGTTTTCATGCGGTATAATTTTCCCTGACTAGGAAGAAGGTTTCACGATTTTTTGTAGCAGCAAGCATCTAAGGCAGTGTTTCCTCAACCAGTGGCTTGTGAGCAACATATTGCTCCCCAACCCCTTGGATGTTGCTCACAGTGGCTTCAAAGCAGGTGCTTATTTTTCAATTCCTGGGTGGAAGGCAAACTTTAGTTGACTAAAAAAGGATGTACTGCCAAACTGAGCCTCCTGTAGTCTGCCAATCCACATATGAGCTATCAAATGGCCAATCAAAGCCCATATCTTGAACCCTCTTGAACTATGTTCACTCTTATGTTGCTCTCCAACTATTTTTACGTTTGAATGTGGCTCATGGGTAAAAAAGATTTAATATGAAGACTATTATTTAAATACATTTGTGCTGTTGTTAGACTATCCTGATTTATCCAGACTACTAGATTATGAAATATGTTATGCAGCCACTTAAGGTCTTTGCCAGGACTACAGCACTGTAAGTCAAGACTAGTGATGGGCGAACTTGTCCCATTTTATTTCGCCATGAATTACGTACATTTCCAGCAAAATGGGCAAAAAAAATAGCAAAATGCGGATTTTGATGCCAACGACAATTCGCTGGCATCAAAATGGGCAGTGGCATAAAAGTTGACATTGGCGTCAAAATGGGCGCCGACGTCAAAGTTGACGCTGGCTCCCATTAAAGTCAATGGGCGTCTGTTAATCATCGACGGCGTCTAAATTGACGTGGGTGGTGGATTTTCGCAGGTGAATTTTCACAAATTTGCGTAATTTTTTGCCCAAAACGCTGAAATTCACCGCAAATTCGTGCCTGCCGAATAAATTCGCCCATCACTAGCCAAAACTTATTTGGAACCCATTTCTCAAGAAGAGTGATGTTATAGTTCAGCTGAATAAGAACAGTCTTATGCCATAGACTGTCTGATTAATGGTTAAATCCATTAATGTGTAGCTATTACACATGTTCTGCAGGGCATAAGATTAGACTTGGTTCCCCTTTGACTTTACACAAAAGGCAGAGTTGTATGCAGACTGGCTTTTCCTTCCTGTCTGTTGGACAATAAATCTTTAGCTTCTTCCTTACAGATCAAACTCTGATTTCTCTACAGATCTCCGAGAAGTGACTTCCGAGAATTTTCTGCACTGATTTAAATTACATTAGTTGTCTACAGATGGCTGACCTGGGATTAATATGTCTGAATCTCATGTAAAAGAGGTAGGTTTTAATAGGTCAGGCACCATTGATTTTAAGCATAAGAACGCCATCTGTTCAGAAATGCCAAGCATCCATCCTGTGCCATATACTGAAAGGAGGCTAAAACTGCTGCAAAGGTTGGAGATAACCATTTGATTACACAAATTATTAAAAATAAACTAATTTTCCAAAAACTCAACATTACAGTTGTTTTTAAGCATGGATACAAACCATATTCTTATTTTGTGTTCCTAGCTTAACATCAGAAATGTAAACATCCCAGCAGCTATGGTTTACTATAAACTATTTTGTGCAGCTTAGGGCGACAAAGCAGTCTTTTTTTCTTAAACCATCTCAAAAATATGTTGCATAGTTAAATCGGGTTGAAAAAAGACAATGACCATCAAGTCCAACCCCTCCAAATGAAACCCAGCATCCATACACACATACCCTCACATAAATTACAGTATATACCCATACCTATACTAACTATAGAATCTAGTATCACAATAGCCTTTGATATTATGTCTCTCTGGGGAAATCATCCAAACCATTCTTAAAAGCATTAACAGAATCAGCCATCACAACATCACCCGGCAGTGCATTCCACAATGTCACTGTCCTCACTGTGAAGAACCACCTACGTTGCTTCAAAAGAAAGTTATTTTCCTCTAGTTTGAAGGGGTGGCCTCTGGTGTGGTGATCCTCTTTTTGGGTAAAAAGGTCCCCTGCTATTTGTCTTGACAATCTACCCTCATAATTTAAGACTTCCATCCCTCTAACCAGTTTGGTTGCCTGTCTCTGCACTTTCTCCAGCTTATTCATATTTCTCTTAAGAACTGGAGCCCAAAACTGTACTGCATACTCCAGGTGAGGCCTTACCAGGGACCTATAAAGAGGCATAATTATGTTTTCATTCCTTTTTTATGCAAGACAGAACTTTATTTGCTTTAGTGGCCAAAGAATGACACTGCCCCGAATTAGACAACTTGTTATCTACAAAAACTCTAGATCCTTCTCAGTTAAGGAAACTCCCAACACACTGCCATTTAGTGTATAACTAGCATTTATATTATTTTTGCCAAAGTGCATAACCTTGCATTTATCAACATTGAACCTCATTTTCCAGTTTGCTGCCCAGTTTTCCAACAAAGTCAAATCACTCTGCAAAGTGGCAGCATCCTGCATGGAACTTATAGTTCTGCACAATTTAGTATCTTCAGCAGAAATTATTGTATTGTATTGAAATTATTGTATTGTAACAGTACTTTCAATGCCCACCTCCAGGTCATTAATAAACAAGTTCAAAAGCAAGGGACCTAGTACAGAGCCCTGTGGTACTCCACTAACAACACTGGTCCATTTACCACCACTCGTTGTAGTCTATCTTTTAGCCAGTTCTCTATCCAGATGCAAATACAGTTGTTGAAAAAGACTTTCTGGCTTCATGCATTAGCAAGAGCATAATGTAAAAATTAATATTTCAGGCATTTTATAAAATCTTTCCAAAGAGATACCCTCTCTGACAATTAAACAATTTTGCTTGGCACTTGCAAAACAATTTTATAACTTTTATTGTAGACCTTGGCAATGACTCTCCTTTAAATTGAGACCAATAGCTGCAATAAAATAGCAAACTTTTGTTTTTCTGCAAACTCTGACTTTATTTAAAGTTATCTTCTGGACATAGGTATTCAGTTGTTGAGTAGAGATCTTCAACAGGGATGAACAAACTTTTTTGGCTGGTGCTAGAATTTGGCCATGCATTTAGGGTCACCAAAAAGCTCAGAAAAAAAGTAATTATTGAGTTTTTCCAGGTATTTTGTTGAAAAGAAAAAGCTTTGTTTTTAGCACCAGAAAAAAAGCAGACACCTTTCCATTAACTCCAATGGATTGATGCCATTCTGTGAATTTTTCTAAGGTCTTGCAAATCAAAATGATACAGAAAATAGACAAGACTCAGGTTGAGTCCTGATTGAAAAGATACAATAGTTCAAGCTGATCTGTTAGAAATAATACACAATATTGCACAGGTCAACATTTGGGGTTGGAGGTCTCCACAGTTAACAATATTGCATAGGTTAGCATTTGGGGCTAGAGGTCTCTTCTGAACCTGACTAAAAGAAAGCTTCAAGAATGATTTAGTAACTTCACCTTGGATCATGAATGGGTGCCAGGAATTTGGATTATTGCTTTGTTATCGGGACCCTGAATGTCATGGTTGTGGGGCTCCTAGATGTCTGTTAAACTGATGCAGAACTAGTTATCTCTGTAAACATGGAATATAAAAAGTAAATTTTTTTGAATTCTACTACAGGTATGGGATCCGTTATAGAGAAACCCATTATCCAGAAAGCTCCGAATTACAGAAAGGCTCCCATAGACTCCGTTACAATAAAAAAATCCAGATTTTTAAAATTGATAGGCATGCACAGAATCCAGGATTCGGTTCGGGATTCAGGCAAGATTCGGCCTCGTTCAGCAGGGTTCGGATTCGACTGAATCCTTGTGCCTGCCTGAAGCGAATCCGAATCCTAATTTGCATATGCAAATTGTGGGGAGGGCGAGATTTCACGTGACTTTTTGTTACAAAACAAGGAAGTAAACCAATTGTTTTTTCACTTTTTCCTTTCCCACACCTAATTTGCATATGCAAATTAGGATTCGGATTTGTTTCGGTATTTGGCTGAATCTTCCAAGATGGATTCGGGGATTCGGCCGAATCAACAATATTGGATCCGGTGCATCCCTAAAAATTTATATCCTTTTTCTCTGTAATAACAAACAGTACCTTGTACTTGATCCAAACTAAGATATAATTAATCCTTATTGTAAGCAAAACAAGCCTATTGGGTTTATTTAACATTTTCATGATTTTCTAGGAGACTTTATCCAAATTACAGAAAGATCCATTATCCGGAAAACCCCAGATCCCGAGCATTCTGGATAACAGGTCCCATACCTGTATTACTTTTTGTAAGTGTAAGTTATTGCACACTAGCAGTACAAGAGAACTCTAACTTTATTATTGATCCTTCATATTTGTATTAATATTTTTATCAATGTTAATTAATAAAGGCTCGCTTCTTTATTACAGGGCAGTACATTTGTGATGTATATGATAGCATATCAAATGAATATTTAATTATCTGTGTTTCTCTTGGGTCACATATTTTGTGCCTGTACAAAGTTCAATGTAGACTATTACACATTCCATCATGCAATGATCACTGATGATAGATGGCGTATAACAATTACTTTCAACATGCTTCTAATCTTTTAGACCTTTTCACATATAGTCAATGAGACTCAGCCCTACCTTTGTACTTAAATCTAATACAAGTCATTCTTTAATCACAGCATCGGGCCAGGATGAACATCAGACATCTGGGAAAGATCATTCCAAGTGCTGTATTTCTTTTCTAAATTAATCTGCTGAGGGTTTTAATAAATTTGGCTTTCATGGAGCTGCCTGTTCACATTCCATAGAGAACAGCATGTAATTTGTAAATAGAATTTTAAAAAAGATACATTCACACTTTGATATATTTTTTTTCTCTTTAAAAAGTATATAATATTTCCTTTAAGAATATGAGATACTTGCTCATTTTAATTTCAAAAGCTGACACTTGCACCATGGTTTTGGGGATAAAAGATCATGTTTCCTTGTCTTTCTGTTCTCTATTGTAACTGTTTTGTTTCCCCCCAAATATTTATCTAGGATGTCAATTTATAAATTTGATTGTATTGCTAATAAAAGGGTGGCATTATGCTAACATGTGCCTTTGTTACTTTTAACTAAAAATGTAAATTTTTAGCAATGACTGATGAGGGGTACTTACTGGAGGTATGGTTACAAAAGAGCATGTGTGAAATAAAAAGGGGCAGAAATTTAGAAGCATAGATCTTCATTATCTAGGCTCCACCTGTCCTGATGTAGACATTGATCTCTGGGGTAATTTGTGACTTTTTAAAAAATTTTAAAAATAATTTGCTTTTATTCTGCCTGTATTTAAACTTTTTTTAATCTTATATATAGGTCTTATCTGGTAATCAACTTTAATGTTGCAGTGCTTGTTTTCTTAAGGGGCTCTTGGCTTTGGGTGAAGGTCAATAACTGTGAGATTTAAAGAAAAGGTGATTTAAATACTCTTGAAAAGCAACATTTAGGGCCATTTAAAGTCGGAGTGAACACTTATTTGCAGTGTTGTATATTCTTGGAATATTCTAAAAGGGTGGCAGAAGTTTTCATTTGTCTGTAACCCTGGCTTAAGCTGGCCATAACTATTAGATTAACCCAATATGCCCACTAATGGCTGGGCGATATCGGGTCAATCTGAACGTTTGGCCCTAGGGGCACAGATGGGTCACAGGACCACATCCACTAGCAGATGCAGCCCTGGATTGAACAAAAACGATATCTGCATGATTTTTGGCCTGAAATCGATCGGGGGACCCCGTCGGGAGGCGCCCACACAATGGCAGATAAGCTGCCGAATCGGTCTAAAGGCAGCTTTAATCTGGCTGTGTATGGCCACCTTTAGTCAAATGTTAGACCCAGATGGTAGCTTGAACAAAAATGGTATCTTAAACAAAATCTCTTATGTCAGTAAGTCCTAAAATTGCCACCAGAATACAGCAGCTAAGTGTGATGTTAGGGGGGTTATTTATCAAAGTCCGAATTTATCTCAATATTTTCTGGAAAAAAAACTCCGACCAAATCCGCACAGGATTAATAAATAAAAACACTTTCCCGGAAATTTTGTTTGCTGGAAAAAATCTGAAAAAAAAAACGTGAAAAATCCCATTTTCACAATTTTTTCTTTCTTCACCCAAAAACTCGGAATTTTTCCCGACAACTCCGAAAACTTTGGGGTATTGCCTAAAACCCAGTGCAACAGGAAGGGAGAATAGGAGCGTGGTCAAAGATAGGCCGAGTCGATACCAAATCAGGATGTGCAGTACAAAATCAAGAGGCAGGAGCGTAGTCGAGGTCACGGGCTAGGTCGGTAGGATCCAATAGAATGGTCGAGGTACAGGCAGGATACGGGGCGGTCAGCAGACAAGGCTTGGTCAGGAACTGGTCAGAACACTTAGAAATTGCACCAGGAACTATGAGAATACACCTACGTTGGGCATTGAGACAGTAGACACCGGCTCTTTAAATATTTGAATTTCATGCCTATGTGCGATGACATCATCCGCTGCCTGTGTCAAACCCAGAAGTGCCGATGCACACACGTCATTTGGAAACAGCGCGCAAAGGGGAAGGACATGGTGGGCGTCCATGTCGCACCACCGCTAGATCACCAGGGATTCTCACACTATGTTGCCAGTGCAGCCTGAACTATGTGCTAGAGAACGGTGATACCTACTGCAGAGGGACTGATAAATTATTATGTCACTTAGCATATCTTTAAATTTGTCTCTGAAAATAATCTGCATTGTGCAATAAAGTAGAGTAGACCTATTGAAAATCTAGAAAGGAAAATGAAAAACTTAACGTCTGTGAATTTTATATTTCTGAAGGCACTTAAAATAATGGTACTAATCCTTGACATTGAGATGAAAGCACAGAAAATAAATTGAAAGATGTACATTTTCGAAAGAAAAGGGTAAAAAGGGCAATCTAAAATATGACAATTAGGTATTTACAGTGCTTAAAAATGTCCTCTTTAATCCATACATATTTACTTGTAATGCACATCTCTTTGTTGAGTTGAAGATGCCCTTACTTGCCTTGCTCAGTAAATGTTTATCATATCATCTTTAAAAATCTGTTTTTATACACGTCTACTAATTGCTAAGTAACTGTTGCCATATATTCAGTTTTTACATTTTAATCTCTCAGTCATTCTTCACAGTTGTGCAGCTGTGTAAACTGTGGTTTCTAGATAGGATCTTGGACCATTGTAGTCTGACGTAAACATTAGAAAGACAGGTAGGATTTCAGGCATAAATAATATTCACTTGCCTATGCAAGTACCAAAACTGAGTTATTAATCCTATTTCTTCTCCTAAAATATGGATAATTACTATTCCCACAAAAGAAATTGTACTCTGCACATTGCTTCCAAAGCAGTGATGCAACTACCAGGGGAGTAGGGGGTATGATGTGACTGCACTCAAGCCCACCCCCCCCAGTAGGGGCCCTGGGTGCAGTTTTATTGGTCCCAGGAACTCGTTATCCAGAATTGAATTACCTGAAGGCCACCTCCCATAGAGTCCATTTTGAATAATTGAATTTAATCATTTTAATAATGACATAATTTAATTTCCATTTGAACAATAAAATGATATAATCAGAATTAATGCATATTAATATTGGTGGCAAAACAATCCTATTGACAGTGACACCTTATCCAGAAAATCCAGGTCCCATGCATTCTGGATAACAGATCCCATAACTGTACTAAAATCAAATAGAACAAATTGTAAAGATCATTAGAAATCCTGACAATCACTGAATTAATGCCAAAGCATATTTTCATATACATCTGTGACTTAATCAATTAACATAAATTTAACATCAAATAGTTTGACTGCATTATTAAATTATTATTTACTTCATTGTTTTATTTGATTAACAAGATATTTATAAAAATGAAATATGATGTGTGATTTCCTTAATACAGTTTAATCATTTGATAGAGCATTACACTCATTACAGGTTTTTGCAGAAAACAGTTTGATGAGAATCTTCTAATGTTAATTGTGGCCAGTGTTCTAAGGAGGAATATCAACAATCCAGTTATGAATGCAGCCGGAGTCAACAGAGAGCATTTTAATAGCTTTAGAAACCTTCTCATGTTCTAATTCATTTGCAAGTTTAAAATTAAAAGCTTTAAACTTCAATCAGCTATTCATCTAACATGCCTTTGTTACTGCAATTCAAGTAAAGCATATCAGATGAATTGCTAGTTTGTGATTCATAATTGGAGGCAAAATGTCATATAAGATTCTCCCCTTTTCAGAAACTCATTAAAAGCCATTATTACAGTTGCTGGAGCACAATATAAAAGATGCTTTTTGCTCAGTAATGTAGGTGCTGCTCACCATACAGTTGACCATTATAGCTGAGATATTTTTATAGTTTTAAAGTATTAACAGTTTCCAGTCATTATCAACTAGGCACGTACAGTAGCTATAATTGTTAACATCGATAGTATTTATTATGCACTGATCTAATTTCTCTTGTTTTCTACTTGATAATTCGCTGTCGAAAAGGGGTTGTTCACTTGTTAGCATGATGTCGAGAGTGATATTCTGAGACAAATTGCAATTGGTGTTTTTTTATTATTTTTCATTTTCTAATTATTTAGCCTTTTGTTCAACAGGTCTTCAGTTTGGAAATTCAGCATCTATCTGGTTTCTGGGGTCAAACTTAAAGGAGAAGGAAAGGTTAAAACTACGTAAGCCTTATCAGAAAGGTCCACCTAAATATACCAGTAAACCCTCAAAGTAGTGCTGCTCTGAGTCCCCTGTCACCTGTCAAAAGAAACACCACATTTCTTTCCTTCTATTGTGTACTCATGGGCTTCTGTATCAGACTTCCTGCCTTCAGCTTAAACCTCATTGCCCTGGGCAAGAGCATGCTCAGTTTGCTCCTCTCCCCCCCTCCCTTCTCTACTGTAATATGAGCCCAGAGCAGGGAGAGACTCAGGCAGGAAGTGATGTCACACCATGTTAATACTGCAGCTCCTAGCCTAAACAAACAGAGTTTCTAGAGCTTTTTACTCAGGTATGGTAAAACATTCTACAGAATAAATATAGCATTCTAGCTTGCACTATTGCAGCTGATCTATTGGCAGTAAAATGCCTCCGTAGCTTTCCTTCTCCTTTAATAAATTTATAGGTTACCCTAATGCTGTAGTGTAATCTATTAACCGAATATTGTAGTGCAGCAGTCCCCAATCGTTTCAGATTCAGATGTAAAAAGAATTGGGAAGCAGCACAAGTATGAGCAACATTCCTCTGGGTGCCAAATAAGGGCTGTGATTGGCTATTTGGCAGCCCCTATGTGAATTGCCAGTATGTAAGAGAATCTGTTTGTTATGTCACCTGGTTTTTATGCAACTAAAACTTACCTCCAAGCCTGATATTTAAAAATAAGCACCTGCTTTCAGACCATTGAGAGCAACGTCCTAGGGGTTGGTGAGCAACATGTTGCTCGTGAGCTACTGGTTGGGGACCACTGCTGTAGTCTACGCACTGAGTAATATACCCAGTATATTGACAGACACTGCCAATGCATTCGGAGCTCACCAGGTAGAAACTACTCGGAAAAAGAGAAAGAACCCATGCTAGAGACGGTAGAATTCCTGTATTGAAGGCTCACACAGTAATATCATCATTGATAAATAGTCAGCTCTTCTGACTAAGACTTTGAATTTACTTTGGAGGACCTAATTATTCTATATATGGAGCTAAATATAGGTTTTGCATGTTTTTCCCATTTATTTTTAGAAACTGTTTGCTATATTTTAATGGATGTCCTTTTTTAACATCTTTTTGTACCAATGCACCTTTTATAATATTAAATATAAAATGTAATAAGATTATCTTTAATGCTTTAATGAACCCTAGCCCAAAAGTGTATGACTGTGTGCCTTAACCCTCTGGATGCTGAATGAACACACTAGTCAGTGTGTGCGCTGATTGACCATTTCATTGCTGGTAGGAAGACTGTGTGTTTCAATTATCTTAACCCTTACCTACTACAGTGCTTGACATCTTTCATCACAAGAGGGGAAGTATGAAAGTTGGGGTAGCAAGTTTTGTATTAGGTTCTGGTTGGTCTTTGGGGTGCTGTTGTGCCAGTCTAACATGTGTGCAAGGTGAGTGATAGACTGAGCAATTGACCCCTAAAGTCATGTGCAGCTGGAAGTGCCTCAATCATGACAATAAGTAATAAATGCCCAATTTGCAAGCTGGAAAATAAAGGCCAACTGAAAAAAGTTCCTAAGAATTAGCCATTATATAAAATACTAAAAGTTAACATAGAGGTATTAAAGAAAAGTAAAAAATAATGTATTGTTCGCCTCAATTACAGTATACTAGGAACTTTGTAGCATACACCAAAAATAATTTTCTTTGTAACCTTATATCCAGCCAAAATATATACCCATAATATCTACCCTACCCCCCTCCCGTGCTGTTTCTGGTTATGGCTATATTACAGCCCAGTCACGCGTTTCATCCCACAGGGTCTCAGTAATACATTTTCTGTACATGCAATTAAATAGAGATGGTTTTGGTAGAATGCTTACATTTTTAATTTACAGATCATAAGCTCTCCGGTTTAGTATTTCTGCATCTATCTGGTGACTAGGGTCCAATTTACCCTAGCAATCAGGAAGAGACTTGAATAAGAGACTGGAATATGAATAGCATGGGGCTGAATAGAAAGACAAGTAATAATAAAGCAACAATAATAATATTGTAGCTGAACTCAGGGACCACCATTTGAGAGTTGTAAAGAGTCAGAAGAGGAAGGGAAATAATATAAATTGCTAAGAATATGCCATTCTACAATATACTACAACTTAATTTAATGGTAAACTACCCTCTTAAAGGGTATAATATTTGTGCCCCTCACTCCTCCCTGTCACTCCATTCTAATCCATGTCCCCTATCTACCCAAGCTTCCCCACAATGCTCTAACTCATGTACTCACTCATTACCTGGTATAAACACTCCTCCAGTGCATGGGCGTCCACACATAGGGGCAAGGAGGGGCACTTGCCCCCTCCCCCTGGATCCTGCACCTCAGGGGATTGGTGAGGATTCTTTGATTGGGTTATCCTGACAAAAGCCCAGAAATAAAGAGCCTTTCTATCAAAGGTTTTGTGTGCTTATTTATGGTATCAGACCTCTCATACTCTGCTGGAAGACATGGGAGGGATGCACACAGTTTTGTGCATCAGGAAAATGGACTCTAATAAGCAGTGGGTGTATGGTCTTATTATTTATGTAATTATTTATCTTATTATTTATGCAATGGATTTACCAATCAGCGGTCCTTCTGTTGTTAAACTACAACTCTCATGACTCTATTCATTTGACTGCCTTTTTTGCCATTGGCAATGGATGCCCCAGCTTAGTAGCCTTTAACCTAGCAGTTAAGGGGGCTATGGCATAAACAGGCCACACTGGGCTCCAGTAAAAAGTATTTTGGGGGAACTTTGCACCAAAAGTGTGATTCATCCTTTAAACATATAGCCAAGGCGGTTTGTGGTACTTTATTGCTTGTAAACCATGCAGTTATGACACCAGTTATTTACTAAATCCAGCCATTATCTATATCATTATCTGACCTTATGCGTGACCCAGTGACACATGATACTTCACCAACAGGTCAGGAGTTGTGAGAGGAATGAGTGTGGCAGCTGAATGGACCCTTCTATGAGATCTGCTCATCCCATCCCTAGTCTTGGCTGTTTTTCCTTATCTTTTCCCTGCAAGTTTAAAACAGATCAAGGCAAGCATAGGAGGGGATAAGTGGTAGTAGGGAAAAGTGGCAATAGAAGGGAAAGTCAATGCAGGAGAAGGGAGAACAATATAAAAAATAGTGAAAGTGAAGGATGCACATGAGAAAATAGAAGTTGGTGGGTGGGTGACATAGGGGCCCAACAAAGAACAGGCTAAAAAGGGTATGGGGGGTAAAACTGAACTGAATGAGCTAAGAAGCTGTGAGAAATAAATAGGGGACATGAAAGAAAAGGATGTATCAAAATGAAGTTTGGAGAGGGAAGAACAGGAGAATGGAAAAGAGTATTTTGTGTGATGCTATAGCAGAAACATCTTGTTTTGTTCGTCCAACAGTTTTTGGTTTAGTTGTGTATACATACGTATAAACTATAAAGTAGCAAGAGCTGATTGTAGAAATATGATGCTAGAGCTTTAAAATAACAGAATTGTGTTTTATCACTGTATTGCAAAGGATTTGACCTGCTAAAACATTCTCCATGCTATGGAATGCCACCAAGTAATTGGTATGATAGCCCAGCACTGGCTGTTTAACCATTCAGGTTTACAGGCAAACTGACTCTATAGAATGACGAACTCTGCAAAGCCATTGTAGAATGGTGGTTCATTATGGGTGTGGGGCTGAAGTCCTGTATACAAAAAGCCTGAGAAGTTTTGTTAAATTGGTCCTCCCAAGTTCAAACATATAAATCATACACAGAGGGGCCGATGCATCAAGGGTCGAATATCGAGGGTTAATTAACCCTCGATATTCGACTGGGAATTAAAATCATTCGACTTCGAATATCGAAGTCGAAGGATTTTGCGCAAAAACTGCGATCGAACAATCGAAGGAATAATCCTTCGATCGAACGATTAAATCCTTTGAAACGAACAATTCGAAGGATTTTAATCCAACGATCGAAGGATTATCCTTCGACCAAAAAAACTTAGCCAAGATTTAACATTGGGTTTGGTAGCTTTTAGGTGGCGAACTAGGGGATCAGAGTTTTTTCTTAAAGAGAAAGTACTTCGACTATCGAATGGTCGAATAGTCGAACGATTTTTAGTTTGAATCCTTCGATTCGAAGTCGTAGTCGAAGGTCGGAGTAGCCCATTCGATGGTCGAAGTAGCCCAAAAAACACTTCGAAATTCGAAGTTTTTTTACTTCGAACCCTTCACTCGAAGTTAATGAATTGGCCCCAGAATGTTAGAAAGGACATTTCCCTAAATATGCAGTGTGAGTACAACAGTGCATTAAAAGGTAGTACTTTGCAATTTATCTGCAATACTTTTATTAATGCGTTTACCTACTCCAGCGTTTAGTTATTCTTTCCCCTTCTATTGAAAAGCAATGAATGGAATCCCCTTCTATTGAGTTGCAATCCCTTACAACTATATACAATAGAAAAATCAGTCCCGTGATTTAGGAAATTAAATTATTTAATATGTTGCTTGGCTCCTTGGTAAATTCTTTTTAGTTTTTTACAGACAATGTGGAAGAAGATCTATTATCTATCATCTATAATAATTCTATTTCATCCTCCTCCCCTGACTGATCCTACAGTAGAACCAGGGTCCGGTGTCTCTATTGTTTCTATTGTTATGCGCACACGTTGTATCAGCATATGGGAGAAAATACATTTTAATTTCTTTATATTTAATTTTAAATCTGCACTTTTCTAATTATTGTTGGATGACCTTGTGGAGAACAGTATATAAGAAAACATTTATATAGAAATATGATTACTCCACTGAGTTCCCTGTGAAAGCCTCATGATAAAAGAAAATAAAATAAGAAGATAAAAGCGATAGAAGAAACTAAAGGTGCCAGTTTAGAAAAGGCTTTTCAGAATAGCCTCGTTAATAGTGACCATGCATTTTCTTTTATGTATTTTACAGTACAGAATATTTTGTTTGAATGAGATATCTATTTTTTTGTTTTTAGACATAGCCATTAAAAAGGCTTCAAATAATAGTGTGTAATAAATCTCCTCTAGCCATACTCTCAGAACCTCCTGGTGCTGTTTGTAGTCAGTTGGATAAGGGAATTATCTTTTTCTCCAGAGCTTTCTTAGAATAACATGTAATTGTGTAAATTGATTCAACAGGCACATCAAATGGCAAGAAACTCACAAACTACAAACTTGAAGAACCCTTCAAACAGGGATTACAATCAATAAGTTTGATTGACACATAAAACATAACAATTTTGCTAGCAAAGAGAGCAAGACCAATGCTTAAATACAGATTTCAATCCTGGGAGACAGTTAGCCTTATTTAACACTACGGCAAACTGCAAAAAAATTGTTGTGTGGTTGTTTTCTGTGCTTTGCACCTTGTCTCTAGTCAAATTCCACACTGCGACTCTCTTCACATTGCAAACAGAGCACAAAGAGCTGTGGAACTTTGATTCATGCAGTAATATTCCACTTGCTGGGCTGAACCATATACAGAGCTCAGCAATGGGGCACAAACAGTGCACTTGCAGATGTGCCTGGGGCATTAGTGAAGTAACCTTAATATACCAAAATGTGTGAACATGGCTAAATTGTAATACAGCAACTGTTAAACTAGAATAATTTCTCTCACTAAACACAACACAGTATAAACCTTTATATTGTTGTCTGGCTGTGTACAGTTCCTATTTAAATTCTTGGACCATCTTAAGTAGTATAATAAAAAACTGAAGTGGAAGGATCCATCAGAACAAGTTAGAGAGATAGATCTTCTTGCCACATAGCCAGGAGACTAGACACAGCATGGTTTAGTTAAAGGTCTCTAAGATGATACCTGTTCATGTTTTTAATGATTACTTGGCAATAAAGTTTTTTCATTGATTTTTACCCGTGGTTGTAAAAGGCTCCCGTCAATTCACTTCCTAATGGGACACAGCAGATTCTGGCTGGAAGAGAATCCAGTCAACGAGTAGCCGCCACGACAGTAACTACCTTATAAGACCACCTACATGTGATTTTCCAAAGTACTGACTACAAAGCCACACAGCCAGGCCAGGGCTCTGATTATTGGTTCTGATAAAATACAAAAACACAGACTATATTAAGTATAATGGATGTACGACTGACTTTGCTTCAAACATATATGAAAAGGAAGCCACCCCAAAACAACCTGCTTCATATTTAGATGATTATAAGAGAGATCCATATAAAGAACAGTCCTCTGTGACCATGACAAGGGGACTCCTCAATTTACCCTTTGCCTTGTGCCATACCACTGAATCCCTTTATTATATTCCTTAACAAAACACCAGGGGACAGAGATGGTGTAAAATTGCCACAGCATTTATTTGCATTTTATCAAATAAATAGATCCTTGCTAACCTAAGGAAATATTTTAAAGCCAGATTTCCATAAGAGATTGCTACTATGCTCTGCCATTCCTCACTGAAGACATGAGATCAGCACTATGTCATTATATCCACCACTGAGTATTAGGCTGCTTCTACCTACAGAGAGGATGGCCCAAAATTCTGCTACGAGCAGGAGCTCCATCTCCCACCATGAAAGAAGTTCAGCAGCCCCCTGCTGTCGGTCCTGAATTTGCAGTGTGTCGATTGTAGGAAATCCAAGCAGGCTGTCACTTAGCACAAGCAGTAGTAGTGTCTGTATCAATCAACCCACCGTGCAGTCACAGGAAAGAGTCTCCTTTCTCCCTCTTCTAAATGTACTTGTGCAGTATCCTGGCAAGTTTCCACCACTGCTGTGATAAATAAAACTTAAAATACATGATCATAGATCCACTGTTTTGATCCAGGGGAAGGCAAAAAACCCAGCCTGAAACCAGTGCCAATTATGCCTCGAGGGAAAAAATTCCTTCCTGATCCCAATGGTGATTGGAAGCATTCTCTGGATCAACCATTTGGAATTAACATACATTAATACAATGCTGACTCTTACGTTTATATTGTACAAAGATACATAAACTAAAATATTACAGTGAATTCAGGAAAACATCCACAGTCAGCTATGAATAGATAATATGAGAAAATTAGGTAGAAAACTCCTGAAATTTTTGCAAAATATGCAAAAAGGGGGACAGTGGGTGGGATGTTTATACCTGCCTGAAGATAAGGAAATGACCTGCTTCTTCCCCTGACATCACATCCCTGTCTCCAGCCCCAGCCTAGTTTTCCCCTGTTTTAACTCATTGCTTCTCACCCAATCACAGCTGCATCTGATTCGGCTTATCTCTGAACAGAAACCATTGTAATCTGGCTGTTGATCATTCAGATCCCTTGTCATGCAGCCCCTGCAGTTATAGCTCCAGGGCTTTTCCTTTCTGGTGCAGAAATAAAAATAAATACTCTCAATACTTTCTATACTCCAATCCCTCCCACACTTTTAAAATTTGATTCATAGCTCTCCAGGTTATCGATTTCCAGTTATCTTCGACAATGGTTTTTAATTTTTTCCATATGGGTGCCACAGGTCTAGACTACTGAATGCATATCTTTATTTTAACTTGTATCAACTGGTTAGTAAGTGCTTCGTAAAACTTGTCAGTGAGATTATATTATGCAGGACTTCAAGTTAATATTCTTTTGAATTGTTTTCACTTTTCCTTTTAGCAAAATCCATGTTATCACCTGAAAAAAAAATGGTTGGTCGACTATTCCAAAAGGGTAATGTAATAACAACTGCAAAGTTTTTATTTCAAAGTGCTTTAATCATTTTTATGGCTCATTGGTTCATTTTCCCATGGAAATTCACTAACTTCGAGTGAAGGATTCGAAGTAAAAAAACTTCGAATTTCTAAGTGTTTTTTGGGCTACTTCGACCATCGAATGGGCTACTTCGACCTTCGACTACTACTTCGAATCGAAGGATTCAAACTAAAAATCGTTCGACTATTCGACAATTTGATAGTCGAAGTACTGTCTCTTTAAGAAAAAACTTCGACCCCCTAGTTCGCCATCTAAAAGCTACCGAACTCAATGTTAGCCTATGGGGAAGGTCCCCATAGGCTTTCCTAAGTTTTTTTGATCAAAGGATATTCCTTCGATCGTTGGATTAAAATCCTTCGAATTGTTCGATTCGATGGATTTAATCTTTCGATCAAAGGAATATTCCTTCGATCGTACGATCGAACTATTTGCGCTAAAATCCTTCGACTTCAAATTTCGAAGTAGAAAGATTTTAATTCCCAGTCGAATATCGAGGGTTAATTAACCCTCGATATTCGACCCTTGATGAATCGGCCCCTAAGTTGTACAAGTGTCCCTTTTATTGATTAGTATTGGTTACAGTGACAAGGTCCTATACATTTTCATAAAACTGTGAATGGCGAATAGTATGCTCTTGTCTTTCACCTACACAATCCCACAATGTCTAATTACACTTATCAATCAAGTAGACTTGTGCAAGGTGTTATGGTCATAAGGGAAACACATACCTCATATATATCAATGCCTCATTTAAATAATTTATGGGCATGTAAATACCCATGTGTGTGTGTGTGTGCCTAGCAACGCAGCCAACATTGACTTTAGCAAATAAAACACTCTAATTTTTTGCAGAGTATGTCACTGAGAATGTTAATTTTAAACTGCAAACTGAAACTTACAGCTGTGAGAAATAAAGAATTCATTCCTGTAATGCTAATGCTTCATGTGCAAGAGGATTTTAGAGCAGTAGGATGCCAAGAGAAGTGCATCAAACTGACTCAAATGACTAAAGGCTCTGACAGGAGCTTAAAAATGTACCAAATCCAACTCATATAATATGAGTTTTGTCCCTCCACTATTTCTTTTCAGGGTCAAACAAGCTGTCCTTGAGAAATCCATATGACCAGACCCTAGGAATCATTATTCAAACAATAGTCTATTAATGCTGATGTCACAAACAGTGCATGTACAGATGCACACATTGCTCTTACAGTTGATTTATTACAACTGTAATATCCCCAATGCAAAAGTGCAAGTGATTTGGTCTAACATCACCTTGCCCATGTGATATGTAGTGATGGACGAATAAATTCGGCAGGCACGATTTCGCTGCAAATTTCTGTGTTTTGCAGCCAGTGAAACTGTGGCAAAGATTCACTGGTAAAAAATCCACAGCATGGAAAAAATTTTGCCACCCGTCAGAATAGTCCCACTCATAAAAATTGTATCGCAGCAAAATTATTCGGACGCCCATTGACTTGCATTTTGACAAGATAGGCGCTCGTATAAAAATTCCGTGGCCATCGACAATTGACGTGTGTCAAAATAATTTTAATGCCCATTGACTTTGATGCGTTTCACAAATTTTTTACTGTTTTGTGAATTTCGTCGAAGATTCACCATTTTTTTGCGAAGAGAAATGGTAGAAATTCTCCCATCCCTAGTGATGTGCCCATTTTATGTAGCATGAAGTGGCCCTGGGTTCAGACACCCAAAATCAGTTTGATGAGTAGACAGGCATGTGGGTCATTACTGCCTGTGGAAGAGAAGGAGACCCCAGCACAGTAGCAGTAGTGGATGATTACCAGGGTCCCCAAATGTCAGAGCAATGTGCTCTTGATTGTGAGACACAAACTGGGTGTGGTTGCCTCTTGTGATATAGGGTCTGATATAGGGGAAGATGATAGTGACAGGGACAGATCCTGGGTGCCACCACAAGAGAATGACAACAGCAACAGAGTGGAAACTGCAGCATCAGACTAGGGGTCTGAGGGCCCACCAGCATTAGCCCAATTCTAGGCCCCTGCCGAAGCCGAAACCCCCTTGGGCCCCCCACCAAAGTTGCAACTTACTCCATCCCCACGTGTACCTTATTTTTAACTTGTTGTGGTCATGATTGGGCCAGGAGGCAAGTTAAGGTGCAGCGCCCAAAGTTTTTGGTGCTGAGTGAGTCTGGGTCGGCGGGGCCCATGAGGGCTAGGGTCCAACATTTTTTCCCCCAGAGTCCTGCTTGCTCAATCTGGCCCTGAGAAACTGTGTATTGTTTTTGATGATGAAATAGATAGGAATGGAGCCCCACCAATAATAAGGTGGATACGCAGAGAGGCAGCCCTGCACCATGGCCCATATTTATTAAGGCTCAAATTTCGAATTTGAAAAACTTTGGAATATGAATTCAAAAAGACCAGCCAAAACGAAGTCAACGTTTGTTTTTAGCTGAATAGGTCCGTATTTGGCTGAATTTGAATCATACAAATCAAAGTAATAGCGCATTCAATCTAATTTGAATCAAAGTTGTTCCCAAAAAAACCTTAGATATTTCAAAGTCCACCAACTGACTCCAAATTGGTTCTAGAAGGCTAAAACAGCAATTCAGCAGGTTTTAGATGGCGAATGGTCAAAGTCGAATTTTTAAAGAGACAGTACATTGTATGATTACCCAATGGCACATACTACTAGAAAAGTATATTATTAGGGTTTTACATATGAGCTGTTTTATGCAATATCGTTTTATAGATACCTACATTGTTTGGGGGGTATAGTCCTTTAACTCATTACTAATCCCAAAAAATGCTGGGTGACTTCTTAGGCAATATGCCACAGGGATCTTTTACAAAGACCCTGAACAGAAGTACAAGAGCATTAAAGGACAATAAGAAAACGAACCAGCAAGTCACCTGAAAACACAGGGATGTAATCACTCCATGGTACACAGGAAAATCATGTCTTGTTTGACAGAGATTCGTGATAAATCTGCCCCATGGAGTTTATGCTCTACATTCTATAGTATATAACAGCATAAATTTGAATTACGGCGATCTTGACTTCTGTTTCCTTCAGTAGCACTAGAGAAGAAATAAATCAGTCGAATACTTTGACTTTTGGGATGCATTGTGCCTCTTGCAGAATCTTGCCCCAACATACAGCCAACAATTTTTTCTTTGGCCCAAGTTTTATCCTGCTTATTCTAACATAGCAACATGAATGCAGCCATATGGATAAGCTATCAATGCTTATTCGAAGATTAACCTTTTCATAGCTAAAAAAAGAATCATGAGTTATATTTATCCACCCTGAGCATTTAAGGATTTTGTAGCTTTGAAGGGATTATTGAAAACATTGTCATGTCTCCTCTGGCATCATTTATATTCATTAAATACCATACAAGGAAAAGGCATTTTCCTTTACACACTTGTAATGTCTCTGGAAACTTACTGAAAACTGTGCAATCATCATACCAGATGTTCCCATTAATAATTATTGTGATATTTTCTTTTCCGTGCAACTTGAGGACAGCAGTAAAAATATGAGTTCAAATGTAAAGATAAATTTATCAGCCTAGTTCTGGGTTGAGCATTCATAATTTGAAGTTACTAGGAGCTCAATAGCGGCAGTAGGAAATGTTATACTATACGAGAAATAAATCTAAGCAGGCTCAGCTCAGTTCCTGCACTACACATCATAAATATTTCCCAAGGCAGGTCTCCCGTGTACATAGAAACCAAGGAGACAATGCTGCAGATGGTAAGACGGAGCCACACTGTGGTAATAATTTCTGGGAAAGAAAGTGTAATGTGTCTGAGTACAATGTTTTATTTCCTCACTTAAAAATTATTTTCACTTACCTTCTAACAATATGTGTTTTAATCCAAATTATGGGACTGTTGCTAAACAGCAAAACTAAGTAGGACACTATTCCATTTAAGGTTTGTGGAGAGGAAATATTTTTTTCCTAGGAAAGCCTAATTTTAATTGGAAATACTAACATATTGTAGTTGGTACCTTCTGATAATTTCAATAATATTTTAGAATAGGTTATTGTTTTAGAATCTGCCTGTTGGTATTTATTATTTAAGTCAAGGCTTGTTATAAAAAAAAGTGCAGTATATATTGTTATATATCAGTGGCTTTTAATCAGAAACAGTGAATTTACTTAATAAATAATAAAAGAGAAGGCGCTTCATTTGTACATCAAATATGTGTGATACAATATCACATTGTACGCCCAGGGTTGTATTTACTACATAGACACTCAAGGGCCCATGCCTAGGGCTTTAAAGGGGCTACCCTTGGGTGTCTGTATAGAAATAAATTGCTTTACAAAAATAAGTCTGTACTTTGGAATTGTGCATGTACCGATGAGAAGTGGAGGGCTGATGTTTGATGCCTAGGGAGGCACAGGGCCTAAATACAGACCTGCATACTCAAATGGGACATACATGAATTAGAGAGGGCCCAGAAAAGGGCAACTAAGCTGATAAAAGGTATAGAAAATCTCAACTATGAGGAAAGACTGGCCACGCTGGAGAAGAGGCGCTTAAGGGGTGATATGATAACTATGTATAAATATATAAGGGGATCATATAATAATCTCTCTAATTTACCAGTAGGTCTTTCCAGCTGACGCATGGGTACCCTTATGCATTAGAAGAAAAGTGGTTCCAACTAAATGTTTGGAAGGGTTTTTATTACTGTGAGAGCCGTGAAGATGTTGAATTCTCTCCCTGAGACATTAGATAACTTTAAGAAGGGGTTGGATGGTTATGGAAGATAACTCATGGTACAAGTTAATCCAAGGACTGGTCCAACTGCTATGTTGGATTCCGGACGGAATTTTATCCCCCTCTCAGGCAAATTGGAGAGGCTTCAAACTGTTCTTTTTGTACCTTCCTCTGGATCAACTAGCGGTTAGGTAGGTTATATATAGACCTAAAAGGTTGAACTTGATGTACATGTGTCTTTTTTCAAACTAACTTACTATGAATACACCAAGTTCACAATAGTTATTAATCACACCACTGGTCTCACTTCCAGTGTACCAAAACCCTTGAAGGGTGCTCAAAAAGATTACACAATTGGGTTGCTAAAGCTTAGGGCGTGTCACCATGTGTCATGTTACTCACTATTTGCTGAAGTTAGGATGAAGAATAGCCTCTCCTGCACCTCCCACAATGAAACTGTATCTGAGATTAAAACAGGACTGGCCCCGTGGACAGTAGACGATCTCTGAAGTGAAGTACAAGTTGTAAGGCAAGAATCAGAGTCAGGAATGGACCAAAGGTCAAGGGTAGGCAGCACAGGCTCAAAACCAGAATCAGGCAGGGATCAGCAAGGATACAGCATGTAGAGAGGTTGAAAGTAAGGCTGAGTTCTTTAAAGTGATACTGACATGTCCCTTTAAAAATAGGAAAATGTCTGTATCAGTGAAAAGAAGCTGCACGCGAAATATAAGCTGCTAAAAGCTGCCCAAAGCCACCCCAAGCCCATTGAACCTTATTAATGGAGACCCTCCAACACCATTAAATCATCTTCCTGAATTGTTTCAGTCACGCTGGGCTGGGGGCGCATGATTCCTCAGTACAGAGTCCAATGACTGCAGCACACTGTTAGTTATAGTTTACTTTCAACATTGTGGTTTTATTAGCTCAATTGTGCAGGTAGACAAAAAAAGGGCAATGTTTCGGGCCTCAGATATAAGCATGCCAGACAGCAATCGCGATGCACAAATGGCGCACAGGACCAGGACACCTGTCCAGAGGAGATGGTTTTCTTTTTACATACCCTATGTTCTGTTCTTCTTTTGTAAAAAATTGATTTTTGCTCATAACCATAGATTTACGAATCAAAATACTTTAACATCTTTAGGCAGCACCCTTTTCTATGAGACAAAACTGTAGAAATCATGCACACAATGATATAAACTAGTAATTATTCTAGTAACATGTTGAGTTATTCTTGTTTTTACAAAATGTATTGCATTTTACAATAGTAATTTAAAATATAATTATTTGTTTTTGTCAACATGAAATCATTATTATCTCTCCAGGGTTGGCGTTTATTAAGCATACAATAAGAGGAAAAAATATTATTCCCTTGTGTAGTCATTTTTTCTGAAACCAACCTAGTTTTGTGTGAGTTTTCTCGATCTGCATTTTATACATTTACTTTTTCAAAATATAGAAAAAAATACATTTGTTGATTGTTTGAGTAATAGTCTGTGAATAAAAAATAATACACGTGCAGTAATAAAACAAAGCAAGGATTAGGTGGAAATATGTCCGTTTATTGAATATTTGTTGTTAAAGCTCCTTTCAGAATACTGGTGCTCACATTACATAGGTCCAACAAAGTACTTTGAGAGTTTACTGTATCTCAGAGGTATTACAACTAGCACATGGGATTAGCATTTCCTGAGTAATGTAATACAGGCACATAAAACCAACTGAATTTAACTATGAAAAGTATTACAACTACCCTGTATTAGACATACTGTGGCTAATTTGTAACTTTGAACGCTGGACCAGCTGCAACATTCTTCTATCAAAGGTTCAGCTAATGATAAGTTCTATTTCATATACAAAGAGGGTATGATTGTATGCTCCTTAGTCTACCCTGCATATGGATGCATTATTTGCAAGTGTAAAGCATTTGAAGATGGGTATTACTAACAATACCAAAGGCAAAGCAAATTATCTGAATCAGCTCAAAGAAGGAATAATAGAATACAGTAAAACCTCAATTTTACTTTGATTTTAAGTTTAAGTTTTACCTAATTTGACATCATTGTTAGTGATCCTACTAAATATATAATGCACATGTATTTCCCTGATTTTACATTTTCCCAGATTTGACACAATTTTTTACTGGTCCCCTCAAAATGTAAATGGGGGTTATACTGTATACCCTAATGCACCCCCTAATGCAGATGTTTTTCTTCATTACAAACAACCCTTGAGGGAAAATTACAAACATTTCTGAGCTTTTTCAGCACAAAATCCAGCATGAGTGTGGACATTCTCACCGGGTCTCCTTGATGATTGCTCAACCTGAAAAGCCAAGTCAAAGCTGGGGAGCAGAAAAAGGATTGTGAAAATGCTGGGGATAGAGAATGTAAATGAACAGATCTAATAGTAGAAAGAGAAAACATACAGACTATGATGAGGTATGCAAGAAAGAATTCGGTCAACATACAAAAAAAAAGTGAAAGGGTCCCTACATCCAAGAATCTTTCCTTGCCCTGAGCTTTTTCCTTAATGATGTTAGCATTTTTGTTATAGACCAGAAATATAAATATGGTCAAAGTAAAATGTCAATATGTTTAAAGGGATTCTGTCATGATTTTTATGGTGTCGTTTTTATTTCTAAATTACACTGTTTCCACTGCAAATAATTCACTCTAACATATAAAATTTTGTTTCCTAACCCAACAAGTGAATTTGTTTTTGTTGTAGTATTGTTTTTGTTGTTGTAGTTTATCAGAGCAAAAATCACACGACTGGGGGCACCTGGGAAACTGACATTATGTCTAGCCCCATGTAAGATTTCAAAATGAAATATAAAAAATATGTTGCACTTTTAAAAAACATATTTTAGTGCAGAAGTCTGCTGTAGTAGCCCTATTAGATACATTTAAAAAAAAACATGTTTTATCATAACAGTATCTCTTTAATAATGATGCAAATCACATTGTTCTGAAGTTAGTAATACCAAGATGTACTGTAGTTCAAAAATGATCTTTTGGGATTAATAGTTTGTCATTTTCCATTCCCTTTTTTATTGTATTAGTTGGAAGTGGAAATGAAGACTTAATTAAAACCCATAAGCCCCTAAACTCCCTATCTCTTCAGATCTAATATTGGAACATCTGCCATGAATAAAGTATTTTGTAATAATAATCATTTAAATTAAAGATTCAGTAAATTCTGTTTAAAAAAAAAACATATTTATTGCTTGCTTTTACTAGATACCAAGACGATTTAAAATGTTTGCCCCATTAACCAAAGATATACATAGCAGCTTAAATATTGGTCTTAAAATATTAATACAATTAAATTACACAATATGCTGAAACTTCAGTTAATTATAAATAAATTATTAATTGTCCTTTTTATAAAGTAATTAACTCACAATGTTAGACTACTCAATATATTTATTACATACAGTGTATAGCCAATAGGAAGAATGCAGTAAGAAAACTGCACAACTTTTCTGTAAAGTAGATGTTAATAAATGTGATACATTTTAAACTGCTTCATAATTGTTCCCCTGTGTGTCTAATAAAGGGACACATCAGTTTGGCGAGGTAGATGAGGTCAGAGGGAAAATGATTATATAAATAAATTTACACTGGTGAGCAAATTACAGACATGCACTGCAGAACTATGTACCTATACTGGTGACAAAAGGCTTTGTTATGTTGTCCTTAGTGATGGGCGAATTTGTGCCGTTTCGCTTCGCCAAAAAACATGTTATCCGTGATAGAATCCCTTTAAGTGAGAGAAAATCTTTTTCCTGTATACATTACAAGGAAAAAAACTGTCCTATTCCATATTCACAAGGCCCAAGAGTGAGACTGGACTTATAAGGCAAGCAATAAGAAATAAAGCTTTAAACAGGACAACTAGTGATGGGCGAATCTATTTGGCAGGCGCGAATTCGTGAAAGATTTGACGCCAGCGTCGGGAAAAACGGACAACATGTTTTTTGTCAAAATATGTCATATAATTCCAGCATAATTTTTTATATTTTCAGAAAAGAGAACTTTAATAGGGCTGATTATCATGTCTGTAACTTTAAAACGGAACATTTAAAATGATAAAGATGATTTGCAAAAATGTTTTTTCTCACTGGGGCTATTCAATTGTAAAATATGGAAGAAGAAGAAGAAGAAGAAGAAGAGGAAGAGGAAGAAGAGGAAGAAGAGGAAGAGGAAGAAGAGGAAGAGGAAGAGGAAGAAGAGGAAGAGGAAGAAGAAGAAGAAAATATTTTTAAAATGTTACCTATTAGCTTATACAACATTCTTGATATTTTTTTCTTAATGATCTCATCCCAATTACCTTTGGTTCTGGGGTAAGGCCATTCCTATGTTTTTGACATCAGACTATCTCAGAACATATTTTTGTCTGCTAAAGCAGCATTTTTACTTTGTGTCTTCAGCTCCAATATGAGAGGTTGTTATAACTAGGAAACATGAAATGGTCCTTTAGCTTCTGCGATTTCATGATTCTGTCACTGTCATCTGTACCAAGCATAATTATAGTAAGTTGATTTTAATGAGGACTAGATACGCTAGTTAATTTTAGTGTCACTCACTTGGAAGCAGACATATGTCAGGACTGCTGACAACTGCAAATGCTGTTTCAACTCAAGAGCTCAATTATTTTCAAAAAGAGGGTTATTAAATGGCCTGAAATCAGGTACATTTCTGTGTTTAGTATAATAACTGGTTACAGTGAGAAATGTTTAGATTTATTCACATAGCTAAGTCTTGCTCGCTGATTGGAACATGGTTTGCACGGTGCTCAGCAATGAATCACTGCAGCAATGCATTTTCCCAGTGTTGACATTTAACATACAGCTGTAGGATATGATGCAAAAATATAACAGGCGCATGTCGGCTGATGACCAGAAGATTAATAAATGATTGGCTAGGCAAGCTAATAACATGGCAGATGTGTTCAACAAAATGGTAATTGACAAGATTTTGTGGAAAGCATGTGGATTTTCTTTATTATAAAATCTGCTTAAAGTTTATTGTCAGTTAGATTTAATGATAGATAATTAGACATTACTGCACTGAGGTTTTTTTTAACCTTTGTATTTTATATATCTTGTGTGCCAAACAATATTTTAACTGTATTTATATAATAAACAGCACAAAATCATAATTATAAATGGCAATCCAAACATATTTAACACTTTGTATATGTTACCAATCTTTTATCAGAAAAGAAACTTTATTTTATTTTAATTGCTCACAGCATTAAACCCATTCTACTGAGATAAACTTTTGGACTACATTTAATTAACACAACTACAATCTTTTTCATTTTTTGTCTTGCCATACACACAAGTTCTATGGTACATTATTTCAAGTACCTGTATTTTATTTTATAGAATTGAAAATCGAGCACACTTGCACCTAAATATGGTACTTGATTGAGAAAGCTTGACTGCAGCATTATTACAGAATAAGCTGAGCTTTGCAAAACTAAATCACTGGACACTGGAAAATATAAACAACATTTATAAATCAACTATTTAAAGCGATACTGAAACATTCATATGAAAAAGTTTTTTTAATTCAATGGTCGAATTTCGAAGTTTTTTGTACTTCAAAATTTGACCCTTGATAAATCTGTAGAGAACAGTTAATGGCATTTGGTGCCTTATAACATCTGCAAGTTTAGAGCGACCAGTGAACACATGACTTACACTTTAAATAGGTGCCCAAACTATGTGACTAGATGACTGGAAGAAAATTAGGTCCATGGACCTCATAAACCTATTGCATGGTTTATTAGAGGGTAATACTCACAAAACAGTGGAGACCCAATGGGTTCCTTTTTTTTTTCCAAAGAAGATCATGACTATCACATACCTGAAAATGTCCCATGGATCACTCCTCTATGCTCATTTGCAATAGAAAATGGTCATTTAACATAAGATTATTACAATGTTCTAGTAAAGCTGGGCATGAAATATAAGTTGGCATGGATTTCTGTCTCTGCATTAAAGGTAAAAATAATGAAACAGAAAATATCTGCCTCTTAGACATGGACCTTATTGATGTCATGTCTTCTTAATGAAGGGACCTTAGAACAATTACCTGAAAGCCTGCAATAAAAAATCTATCCTGTTAGCAAATAATAGATATCACTTTAATTTAGCTTCATGCTAAATCTAGCATAATCACATTATAGTATACACCCTTTATCTGACTTGTGTTTAGCGTACAAACACAAAGCGCAATACAAAGTTCAGAGGAAAGGCCTTGATTCCAGGAACTGGTTCTTTATTAAATGAACAGGACAACTTTATACATTGCTTAACAAATGTTATTGGTTTTTTTTCTTTAGATGATAATGAAGTTTAAATACAGTCAATGTATTTTAATGATTTTTTGAAGGAGAAATAAAAGAGAGCTTTACTTCCCAAAATAATTGAAAATAGGCACTGGGAACTACAGCTAAATTTAATCTTTAACAAAATGAACATGCTCTAACCCATACAAATGTTATTGTAATTAATATGCACCATACAAATACGGAGGAATATTTCAAACAACAGGCTAACAACCAATACAACAATTAATAGCCACAGTGAGATTTTGAAGGACTATTTTTTGGACATCTCTTCAATTAATTACTCATGGTGAAACTTTCAAAAGCAGAATAAAAGAATAAATAGTATGCTTTAAAGCATTTAATGCAGCAAGCAATTCCTGTTCAGTGAAGATTGTTTAAAAGCTATCATTGCGTGTCCATCAAGGTTTCATGGCAATTGACTTGTAAATATAAACTTATGGCATGCTCACTTGTAGTTACTCTTTATCATCACAAAATTGAACATGAGATCACAAAGGGACGGATTAGAAGTGTGTCTGAGTCCCTTCTTGATATTAAAAAAAAACAACATGCAGTACAAACCAAAAAAATAAAAAAATAAAATGTTATTTTCTACATACCTAATGGGAATTCTTGGTTCTTTTGTTAATGCTGTTTTTAAAGTATTGGTTAAGTGCTGCACCCCCCAGAATAGTTAGGGGTCTTGGCTGCCAAAGGGATGGACACATACAGAACTGCTGTGGCCCATTACCGTTTTAGGTTACGTGTCCATAACTATTTTACAAATAATAAGACTACAGCAGCTTTTTTTTTTTTTTTTTGGTGTACATTGGGCCACAGCTTTATTACTGATAACAATTATAATGCTGTAATGCAACATTATGCAACAGCATTATGCAACAGCTGCAATCATATTCCCAATCACCAGGAGTCTTAACTTACCAAAATTTTCCATTCCTTCTAAGCCGGGCAATAGAAACTCGCCACCGGCTGCCTACTGAAATGGGTTTCCATCCCAGCACAGCCAAGGCCTGTTCAATACCGGTCTGAAAATTCATATTGTGAATTTCCAAACTTATTGGGTTAAGGTTTACACCATCTCTCCCAAGCAATGGGCGATTGTTTCTTTTCTTTCATTTCTTTCTCTTTATTCCTTAAAGCTACTCCCTCAATTCTGTTGACAAAGGCTGACACTGATATATTAAATATTTTTTACGTACTTTGTCAATAGCTTTGTGGTTCCTAGCTCCCACCAATAATGTTTAGAAATAATCACTGTCCAAACCTCTATTAAGCCATAGCTTAAAGGAGAAGGAAAGGTTAAAACTAAGTAAGACTTATCAGAAAGGTCCATCTAAATATACCAGTAAACCCCCAAAGTAGTGCTGCTCTGAGTCTCCTGTCAAAAGAAACACTGCATTTCTTTCCTTCTATTGTGTACACATGGGCTTCTGTATCAGACTTCCTGTTTTCATCTTAAACCTCATTGCCCTGGGCAAGAGCATGCTCAGTTTGCTCCTCTTCCCCACCCCCTCCCTTTTCTACTGTAATCTGAGCCCAGAGCAGGGAGAGACTCAGGCAGGAAGTGATGTCACACCATGTTAATACTGCAGCTCCTATCCTAAACAAATAGAGAGTTTCTAGAGCTTTTTATTCAGGTATGGTAAAACATTCTACAGAATAAATATAGCATTCTAGCTTGCACTATTGCAGCTAATCTATTGGCAATAAAATGCCTCCGTAGCTTTCCTTCTCCTTTAACGGTGACCCGTCATTAAAAAAGATTATTCCAAATCCTATTTTATTATGTTATTCAAGCAAAATGAACTTTAATTACACTATATAAATTATTTCAATCTTGTTTCCTTTGGTCTGGGAATTCATAATTATAGCAAGCAGGCAGGAGCCATTTTGTGGACACTGTTATTAAGGCAAGCCTTGCATCATCTCAAGATTTGGCCAATGTCTTTTACACCCTCATGGTTTACTAGGATTCTGAGCCCTGCAGATATATTAGTAAGTTGTAGTACTGTACCTCAAGAATAATTTGCAACTGTTGCAAACCACGTACAGTATTCCTCTCCACCTTATACGTATTTGGTCCTGGCCTAAGCTTAATTGTCGATCATATGAGCATTTTACAGCTCTCTTTGAAGCCCAGTACACATAAATGGGGAAGACAAATCCATACGCAAGGAAAGGAAAAACATTGAATTGGAAAGAAAGTATTTTGTTCCATTAAATGTGGGTGGATATAAGATCTAAAATGATTGTAGTGCCATTTACTAATGTGCTAATGTGCTTCACTTCTTCAGGTAAGAAACTAAACTGGTTTGTTCTGTTGTAGCCCCTATATAAAAGGAGTGCAGACGTATGGTAACGGTTGTAAACCTATAGTGGCCAAAGCTAATTGGAAAATTGCTTGTAATTGGTATTAAGACAGAGGGTTACCATCTAAATGGATGAATAAAGGGCCAGGGTAAGGGGGGGAGTCCATTTATAAATGAGGACAATAGGGCAAGTGGGCATAAATCACCAACTGTTGGAAAAAGAGAAATTATCTTTCCTTTTCCTTGTTTGTCTGTTTTGTTAAACTTGACTATAATTTTTATAGAGTGTTTGGATATATTATCCAGATATATTATATACTGTATCTGATATGTTGAGACCACTAGGCATTTTTGTAGATGGGGAAACTAATTCTCCTAACCTGAATGCAATGTAAAAGGCAAGGGCAAAAGCTACCTTAAAAAGTGCTGCCTCATAGTCATCTATCAAATAATTGGAAGTGAAATTATTATTTTGCCCAATAAGCTGTATACTATTGCTTTTTTGGTGGGTTACCACCATTAATGTGGACATGGTCCTTGAGATAACATGGGTGTGGTTTAAATGGGTTTAGTTTTAAAAGGAGGAGTGGTCAACAACGGTTTCCATTATTGGCCCACCACCATGTAGGGCAGAAAAATTCCTGCTCTTGGTACCACAGAAGTTGGATAGCACTGCTTTAAAGCAAATGTTTAAACATAGACATTAAAGAACTAAAGCTCTCAGAAGATTATGTAAGAGTGAGGAAGATGAAGTTTGTTTGTTTGAACCACACTGGGATTTTCACACCAAAATATTATTCACTGCTTAGTAAGGTAATTGCCCCAAATATGGGAAGCAGCAAATATAGGGAACAATTGGTACAACCATTTTGAAAAGTTGTTGAACAATTCAAAATAATAGCAAGAAATTGAGCATCCCATGGGTAAGCACATATCAAAAAAATAATAAATAGCAAACGTGAATCCTGATAAATGAAAACAGTCAAGATGGACAGGTAGGAGTCTAAAGGCAGACTCTAGGTTGGTTCCTCAGTCCGCATAGCAGGCATTGAAGCTGAGGTCTACATTTCCAGTAAATGCAGCAGCCAGGAGTTTCCATGTACATTAGCTGCCTCCATCTCCAAGTATTCATTTTTTAAAATAAGGACTTAGAGTAGGACTTCACGATGCGAGATGTCGGATGTTTTAAAGAAACAGGAAATGAAGGAGAAATCACAGGTAAGAACTACATTTATCAGACTGTTGGATGAAAACGCAGCACTCTGCAATGTGTCGGCTCCTCTCGCATTGTGAAGTCCTACCCTTAGTGGGCTGGAGAGCAACAATGCTGGCAGAAGGGACAGAGAAATTTCCTTCTCACCACGTGAGAATATCGAGGGTTAATTAACTCTCGATATTCGATTGCCGAATGTAAATCCTTCGACTTCGAATATCGAAGTTGAAGGATTTACTGCAATTAGTTTGATCGAACTACCGCAATTAATCCATCGATCAAACGATTTTTCTACGACCAAAACAACATAGGAAAGCCTTCCCCATAGGCTAACATTGCACCTCGGTAGGTTTTAAGTAGGGGGTCAAAGTATTTTTTAAAGAGACAGTACTTCAACTATCGAATGGTCGAATATTCGAATGATTTTTAGTTTAAATCGTTCTATTCAAAGTCGTAGTCGAAGGTCGAAGTAGCCAATTCGATGGTCGAAGTAGCCAAAATAAACATTCAAAGTTTTTTTTATTCTATTCCTTCACTCGAGCAAAGTAAATGTGCCCCTTAGTGTGAACGCACTTCCTGGAACAGGGGGGTTTATCCCTTCACACTGCACACCTGTGCCTAATAAAGCTGCCTTCTACAGCTAACCATTTTAACTGTTTAAATACCAAGTCTGACAGTCCCCCGGCAGCCATGTCTCTCCCATTGTAATTGAAGGGAGATGGCTTTCAATCCACATTTCATCTGCTGCCATTGTTATAGATGTAATATGTGTAAAATGTTGCCCATTTTACACACATTTAAATCATAATTTAATCCCCACTCAGAACCTAAATACAACACTACTTAATGAGACCATCTCTGAACAAAGGCGGGGGCCTTCGACACCACCTGTCTGCTACATACAATGCTGTTCTAACATCTGTACCCCGGCAGATTCAGAACACTTCACACATCCATTCATGCAACTCTCACAAGTAACACCTGTATCTAGGCGTTGCATGACACATTGGATAATCCTATCACAAGTACACAGAATCAACACCTCTGTGAATTTCTTCAGATGTCACCTCTTTGAAGAGTTACAATGTGCCGTTGTGATTGGATAAGTGGAAGAGTCAGTTGAACTGAAGAAGCTGCTTGGATGAGTAGTGAAACGTCTTCATTGATTACTCAGCAAGTCCAGTTGTTTTTAGATTGACCTATACTAGATATACCATGATCCGGATGAATGAAAATCTTCATAGTCATACTAAATGATCAGTAAAATTCATTCTGCTCAAACAAAGAGACAGCAGGAAACCCAGGAGTACAGAAGCAAGTGTGAAAGTTATACATATGCAATATAGTTTATCACATAGAGTCTGGTAACATTCAGTTAAACTATTTCCATGCTCTGATTTACCCTTGATTAATTAATCTTGTGATAAATTGACATTTCTTGTTAAAATAACCCAGTATTCTCATGCCTACCATTTTGGCAGTACATTACAGATGTTTGCAAGGTTTATAAAATTTTTCTTCTTCTTTTCCCATTTTCTCCTAAGTATTTAATCAATATAATCGACATGTCAGCAGAAAAGCAAGTAAATTACTGAGCGTTTTTAATGTGTGATACCAGATTCATATAAAAGTAAGACATGGGAATAGAAAAATCACTTTATTGTTTTTGTTTGGGTTCAGAATGTACTCTCATTATGTGTTTGTTGGTACATTTAAAGATGTAAAAAGGTATACAGAGAGTGGTAATCTTTTTTTGCTTGCATTAATCATACTTTGTAGGATTACATACACTTGCCACACATATACACAAACACAGTTAATAATACTATTATTCTTATGGGTCAATTTATTATAAGTAGGGCATTGGGCTTGAGCATATGAAGGAAATCAATGGAAATTAGGTTTAAACAGAGTGCTTTTTCTTTGTTTCAAAAAACAGGACCAATGGTTGAAAAATAAGTTTTTTCTCTTATATCTCCCAGTATAAATATGACAGCAAGTCTAAGCAGAAGCTATTGCAGATATCAGGGGTCATTTACAATGTAAACACAGTTGGCCAATTTTCTGCACTTTGCACACTACATCTGCATTGTGTAAGTTGACTCTGGCCTCTGTGCTCTAAAATGGAGTTTAGAGACCTGTGGTTTGCCCCTTCGATAAAGCCTTCAAAAGACAATGCTCTGTCTAAAAGAAGCAGTGGAGAGGCGCATAATCTTTCCCCACCCACCCCTTAACCTACATGTCATTTAGATGTGCAAGTTAGAGAGTGTCTTTAGGTGCAGCCCATTTAGTCCCTGTCCTTAATGCCTACCCAAGGCCCCAAGACTGTGTATCAAGTGTTGGATTTGTTATCTGTTGCTCACTGCAAAAAGCAGGATTCAATGGAGTGCAAGTGCTCAATAAGCTAGCCCTAAGGTCGGAGCGTGTGCTTTTGCTCCTTATCACTCTAGCACTTGCTCCATGGGAAATAATAAATTGCCCCTTTTGTCTCCCTATGTTTGTGTGGGTTTACTCCTGGTACTCTGGTTTCCTTCCACTCTCTTGCAAGATAACTAGCTCCTAAAAAAAACTAGCTCCATAATGTGCATAAATGTTATAGAGACATTACATTGTAAGCTCCACTGGGGCAGGGACTGCAGGGCCGGAACTAGGGGTAGGCAGAAGAGGCAAGTGCCTAGGGCGCAAAGGCAGAGGGGCGCCAAGCACGTACCTCTTCTGAGCCCTTCCCCTAGTCTGGACCCGTGTGTCCTTAAGCTGTGGCTGCAGCTTAGTTGTTTTTTAATGCGTGCGCGTCCTTCCACGCATGCGCACTGGCTGGCATTTTGAAATGGCATATACCCTCTATCGTGCATGCGCACTGGCGCGGCATTGCCGCTTCCGCGCATGCGCAGTTGCACAGCTTTGCCGCTTCCGTGCATGCGCACTAGCGCGGCCTCGCCGCTTCTGCTCTTCTGCGCATGTGTCGAACAGTGAGGGGCGACGTAGTCGGCCGGGGTTGCCTAGGGCGCCCGGCCAAATTGACCCGGCACTGAGGGACTGATGTGAATAATGTATATTCTCTGCAATTCGGGATGTGTAAATGTGTCTATGCTGTATAAATAACAGATGCTACTAATAATAAAAGATTTCCAGCAATACACAAACACTTTTCATATTGGTGATAACTTTGCTAAAATGTACCTTTTCCGTCAGTAGATTTGGCTTTAGGATTTTTTTTTTGATTTAAGGGCAGCAGCTGCAAAAGGCTCGGTGTAAGAAAATATTCTTTTTCTTTTGTTTTTTCTCTTTACATTTCAATGTAGTCACTGATCATAAATACCTCTAACTATCATCTTATCAGAGCATAAGAAATATAGATACTTGCCCACTGCTAGGAGTTATGCATACTCTTTTTTTGGCTGGGTTCCTATATTTGTCTGAATTACAGTATATGTTGTACAAAATAAAATATGCTTAAGATATAGGGGCAAATTTACTAACCTCTGAAAATTCGCCAGCAACGGCTTTGTTCACAGCGTGTAGATTCGCCAGGACAACACTAATTCACTAAAATTTGAAGTTGTGTCTAGGGCACCAAATGCTGGCAAAGTTACGCTCACATTACTGCGCCAAGCGAAGCAGAGTTGCACTAGTGTTGGCTAATTTGCATACGGTGGGAAGTTAAAGTACAATGAACGTATATGTTGCAGCAAATACATTGCACTACACAAGCCCGGGAAACCTTAATAAAATAAAATAAAGTTGTTATATTGCCCTATGTGCCATATGTTAGGAAATGTAGGGGGGAAGCTGGTTACCCCCAAAAAAATTACGTTATTTTTCAGCCTATCACCCTGAAAAAGGAAAAGACGCCAGCGTTTTTTGGGACTTAGAAAAAGTTTCAACTAGTTTTTGAGGAACTCCTATCTACTCGATTGGTCTAAGGCGGCAAAGGCAAGTCTGGAGCAAGAGGTAACGTTCAGTAAAATCCGCATCTTAGTGAATTTTTTGTAGTTACGTCCATTCGCACAGAGTGCAAATTTCGCCAGACGTTAGGGAGTAAAGTACCGCTAGAGTCTATCTCCTTCGCTAGAACAGTTACACCAGCGACAGTTAGTAAATTAGCAAAGTACCAAAATTATGTCACGCTGGCAAATTTTCGCCGGCATAAGTCACTTCGCCCTTTAGTAAATTTGCCCCATAGAGCCACCATAATGGTTCCCTTGCAATGCAATTTTCCAGACAAAGTAATAGAAAAACAGACTGGTCCAGTCCCTGGTTGATACCATCCATTTGTAAAACAGAACAAGAGCTTAATGCTAAAATGGGAAAATAAAAGTGGCTGAAAATGAATAAATCAATATTTGTAGATAAGCAAATGTTATCATAATAACTCTATGGGGCCGATTCATCAATAGTCGAATATCGAGGGTTAATTAACCCTCGATATTCGACTGGGAACTAAAATCGTTCGACTTCAAATATCGAAGTCGAACGATTTTGCGCAAATCCTGCGATCGATCGATTAAAATCCTGCGATCGAACGATTAAATCCTTCGAATCGAACGATTCGAAGGATTTGAATCCAACGATCGAAGGAAAATCCTTTGATCAAAAAATCACAGGCAAGCCTATGGGGACCTTCCCCATAGGCTAACATTGACTTCGGTAGGTTTTATCTACCGAAGTAGGTGGTCGAAGTATTTTTTAAAGAGACAGTACTTCGATTATTGAATGGTCGAATAGTCGAACGATTTTTACTTTGAATCGTTCGAATCGTTCGAATTCGAACGAATTTAACCAATTCGATGGTCGAAAGTACCCAAAAAATACTTCGAAATTCGAAGTTTTTTACATTCGAATTCTTCACTCGAATTTTGTAAATCTGCCCCCAAGAGTCATTTTCAGTGCATGAATTAATGCCTTGCGTTATTTGAGAAAATCAATGTATGTTGGAATATTTGTGCACACAGAGAAAACGCAAGATTTTTATGGATTGGCGTTTGGTGGATTAAGCAGATATACGTAATGTGCCGCCACTGACTGGAATTAGCAAAGATTTGGAAAATGAATCTATAGCTATTAAAAAGTTGTTAGAGTTTAATCCTATTGCTAAGAGGTGTGTAGGCAAGATTGTAAAAAGTATTTCTAATTAGCTGAATTTGTTGAATTAAGTTTTTACAAGGCTTACTATTACTTGAAAAAATTAGAAGGTAGTTTGGACAGCAACTGCCCAATAATAAATATTTAGTTTAATAATCCTATCCCCCCAAATGCCACTATTTAGGAAAAATAAACTGTGTTCTTGCAACATTACTCTGTTTTTTTCTGCTACATGGTTTTACTTCCCCTTTGGATTTGAATAAATTACCTCCAGTTCTCTGCAATCTCTCGCAATCTGCAATACTTCTACTCTATTGAGTTCAGTGGTTCAGTGCTGTGTTGTCATTTAATTTCCAGGTAGGCATACATTTTTCAGCTGTTGATCTGGCCGCAGGTGCTCTGAGTTTTCTAGCAGCTTTATTATATAATTCTCTGATCTGAGCTTACTCACTGGCCATTGCAGGTCAAGTAAGCATCTTGCTGGGTGCTTGAATCCTGAATCCTGCTCCTCTAGTCCTGTGGTGTATTTCTGATTTTGACGACGACTTGTTCCTGTTTAAGAGTTTGCCTCTGACTATGTTGAGTTCTGTCCTTACCGTCCCCTTCTTGGGGGTAAATTTATCAAAGAGTGAAGTTCCGCCACTAGAGTGAAAGTCCGCAGCTCTCAATTCATTTCTATGTGTTTTTGAAAGGAGTATTTAACAATGGGTGAAAGTGAAAGTTCACCCTTTGATAAATATACCTATAAAAATCCCATAGAAATGAATGGGGAGTGGCGGAATTTCACTCTAGTGGCGGTACTTCACTATTAACTTCACTCTTTGATAAATATACCCCTTGGTGTTTACATTTGGCTCCCTTGCTTAACTCTGTGGGAGTCCCATGCAGTAAGCTGAGGGCCGGGCCTGAAACCAAATGTGGCTGCTAAAGATAGGATAGACCAGGGTTTGCCTTTTGTGGCACATAGTTATTATCTTTAATGAAGGCTATCTAATTAAACAAATCCCTATATTATAGTTCTGTATACCAACATGTATAAAATATAAATATATACAAGTATAAATAAGTGAAATGGGTTAGTGTGTGGCTTGTTTAGAGAATGGGGCATTTACCTAGTTATAGTGTATATCCATTTGTAGTGATGGGTGAATTTCTCCTGTTCCTCTTCGCCGAAAAATTTGTGAAACAGTGAAAAATTTGCAAAAAAAACTGTAAGATTCAATTTTGACGTTGGCGTTAATGTTAATGGGCATCCGAATAGTGTTGACGTGTGGCAATTTTGATGCAACTTTTCGGCCGCGTGTCCAAAATATTTTGACACGGGCAAATTTTTTGCGGGAATTTATTCGTCCATCACTATCCATTTGTTTAGCAAGGTAGTAGTGAAGGCAGTTGTCATTGGTCAATGTGGGTTTCATAAACAAAGAGCAAACTAAAAATGATTAAAAAAAAAGAAGGAAAGTCTATGCTCTGATTTACTTAATAAAAAAAATAAAAGAGCAAAGGTCTGTTAAAGAAAAGATGACAGATATGAGATTCTGGTAATGCATGAACATCAGTTTAGTACAAAGTATTGTTGTAGTAGCCATGACATTGCTTCAAGTAATTTGTAAAAAAAATAATGGCAGCAAATAAACAGTATTGCAGCGAATATATTAGAGAATTTAACAACCTGGCCTGCAGCATAGTCTAGATCAACTGCAAGCAAAGGGTTAAAGAAAGTAAAGGACATACTTTTAAGTTAGTCGACAAAGACTCATTTTATTCATAATTATCCAGTGTATCTTCGTATTCTGAGCTTAAGATCCATCAGTGTGAGTATGTTCACTGATGAATTTTATTTATTCATTCTATAATGCTTTTTCAACCACGTTGTCTAAGCCAAAAAATATGATTGTGAACTTGAATTTTCAAGATTTATCAGAAGAAAAGAATTTTGCATCTAAAAACGTAATTTCTGTTTTTCATTAAATACTGTTTAATTAATGTCTGTACTGAGAAATGGATGAGAGTTTCCCAGTACTTTTTTTGTATTACCTGTTACTATTAAAGTTTAATAATAAAAGAACTGTATGGGGCAGATTCACTAACTTCGAGTGAAGGATTCGAATGAAAAAAATTCGAATTTCGAAGTATTTTTTGGGTACTTCGACCATCGAATTGGTTAAATTCGTTCGAATTCGAACGAAATCAAATTCGTTCGAATTCGAACGAAATCAAACGATTCTAACGAAAAATCGTTCGACTATTCGACCATTCGATAGCCGAAGTACTTTCCCTTTAAAAAAAACTTCGACCCCCTACTTCGGCAGATAAAACCTACCGAAGTCAATGTTAGCCTATGGGGAAGGTCCCCATAGGCTTGCTAAACTTTTTTTGATCGAAGGATTTTAAATTTTTAAAATCCTTCGAATCGTTCGATTCGAAGAATTTAATCGTTCGATCGAACGAAAAATCCTTCGATCGATCGAACGTTTAGCGCTAAATCCTTCGACTTCGATATTCGAAGTCGAAGGATTTCAATTCGAGGGTCGAATTTCGAAGTATTTTTTACTTCGAAATTCGACCCTTAGTGAATCTGCCCCTATCTATTACATGGCAGAAGGAAGAGGGAAGTACACTGCATATTCTTTTAAACCCATTTAGTTGGTGCTACTGAAGTAGACCAGACAATTGGTTGGAACATGTTCTTTCTACTTTAATTGTAGGGCTGATTCCTCAGCACCTATATGGTGGCTATATGGCACAGGCTAAATAGTGAATAACAGAAAACACCATTATGTTCTACAGAGCTTATCTGCTGTGTAACCTGAGCCTTTTCTCCTTTGAATGGCTGCCCCCATTGCTACACAGCAGCTTATTTATATAAACAATAGTAGTGTTTCTGAAGCAAACACAGCAGTTTTATCAATGCAGGGCAACACTGCATTATATTTGTATTACTTTAAAACACTTTTATTTTTTGGTGTTACTGTACCTTTAATAAATCTGTCCCTATATGTATAATATTTGATTGAAATGTATTGTTGTTGAACCAAATAATGGGCCAGATTTAATTCAGTGAAAAAAGTTATCTCATGTTTTATCACCTGAAAAGTAGTGACGGGCGAATTTGCAAAACGTTTTTTTGACACCAGCGAAAACATTTTTTGACGCCGGTGAATTTTTTCAGGCAAATTTTCGCTGGCATTTTGCGAATTTATTCGCTGGTGGCGAATCGTGTAAATTTGCCGCAAATTCACGCCTGGTGAATAAATTCACCCATCATTATTTAAAAGTCATTGACGAGATTCTGTTTGAGGAGCAAAAAAATGTCTTGTTTTTTTCCATAGATTTCAATAGATTTTTAACGTGACAAACAGTGGGAAAGGTTTTCTTGAATTGAATTGCATCTCTAATTGAAACTCGTCCATGAGTTTTCACATGATAAATCTTTTTCTTACTGAAATGAATCTGGCTCTTTGAATGATTTGCTCATCTCTGCTAGTAAGCAAAGGCCAGGTATGGATTCTATAAATCCACAGATTTTAGTAAGTGAAATATAAATATACACTAGTTACTGTATATACATAAATATACACTAGTTATGTAGTTAAAAATGGTCATATCACGTATTTTTTAACCATGCACACACAGAACAGGTAACTTAATAGTGTAGCTGGCAGTCAAAGAACTAAACAGGCAACTATAGTAAAGATAAAAGTGAATGGTCTGGGCAGGTGGCTTGCAAAAAGTGAGAAAGGGGTTCATTAAATGACAAGTCATGGATGAGATTCAATTTGAGATGCAATGGAATTAATGTTTTGCCTTTCTTCACTAGCCACTGAGCCTGTGCAGAATACATTATTCCCTCTGAAAAATATATTTTTTAATGTTTTTTTGAATACAGCAGCGTTATTTCACATACATATAAATGGTATTCTTTGTAATGTAGCTAACTAGTCAACCCTTGTTGCATAGTAGGCCTGAGGGGCAGTATAGAGGTCAAGTGATTGTTGGCATAATATGAATATGTTTATCTACATTATTAGAGGTCAACATGGATTTTTGATCAAGATGGACTAATTGACATACACATGAACTTTCTTTGGACATTTGACTTAGAGACGTTGGATACACTAGATTGTTTCTCACTTGGACTTATCCTTGATTGAATTTGTTGGCAAGGCTATAATTCCTCCTAGCAGTTGCATTAATTATGTTATTGGTGGAAGGGCTTATGTGTATATATATCTTTATCTCATGATGTTACACTTGAAAAAGTGCTTGTGCAGCTCGAAACATATTGTGTGATCAATAAAGGTACTTTTTGCAGCAGGTCACCTGCGCTTTTGGTATCTGTTCCCTACCTTACTAACAGTGCATTGTCTAGTGGATATGGAGAATAAAGTATTACATTAGAATTGCCAATAGTGATGGGCAAATTTGGGCCGTTTCGCCGAAAAAATTAGCGAATTTCCAGCGAAATTCGCGAAACATGAAAAATTAATGAAATGTCACCGGCGTCTCATTTTTTTGACGCCGACGAATTTTGGCTGGCAAATTTTTGCGGTTGAATCGCAAATTTATTCGCCGACGGTGGATTCGCGAATTTATGCGCTGCAAATTCGCGCCTGCCGAATAAATTCGCCCATCACTAATTGCCAAGTCTAGATAAAACCATCAGCAAATAAAATAGCATACAATTTGTTTGTAAGATGGTAAAATTGTATTTGGTACAAATCTTGCCTTGTTTAGTGCTAGGGATTAATTTGGTCTATGTAACTCTCTGGTATTTCTTATAGCAGAATGGTCAGAGAAAAGTATTTAGTGATATAGCGAATAGTCGAATTTGAGTTGTTAAAGGGCCAGTGTATGATACAGTTTGAAAATCAAATCCGAATTTTTAAAAAAAACTGAAATCAAATTTTAACAATTCCCTAGTCGGATTTGACATTTTTGGCCATAAAAAACTAAAAAATTTGAGTTTTCACTTCGACACTTGGGGGCCGATTCACTAAGGGTCGAATTTCGAAGTTAAAAATACTTCGAAATTCGACCCTCGGATTGAAATCCTTCGACTTCGAATATCGAAGTCGAAGGATTTAGCGCTAATCCTGCGATCGATCGATCGAAGGATTTTCCGTTCGATCGAACGATTAAATCCTTCGAATCGAACGATTCGAAGGATTTTAATCCAACGATCGAAGGAAAATCCTTCGATCAAAAAATCACAGGCAAGCCTATGGGGACCTTCCCCATAGGCTAACATTGACTTCGGTAGCTTTTAGCTGCCGAAGTAGGGGGTCGAAGTTTTTTTTAAAGGGGAAGTACTTCGACTATCGAATGGTCGAATAGTCGAACGATTTTTCATTCGATTCGTTCGATTTCGTTCGAATTCGAACGAATTTAACCAATTCGATGGTCGAAGTACCCAAAAAATACTTCGAAATTCGAAGTATTTTTCATTCGAATCCTTCACTCGAGCTTAGTGAATCAGCCCCTAGATAAATCTGCCCCTTAATGTTTTGTATCTTGTGAGTACTCCAGCACACTACTATTTCTGAAGGCTCATTTTTTTCTGGTCGAATTTTAAAGGGGAAAAAATCTGAATTTTTAGAGGGGGAAAAAATCTGATTTATTATGCTCTGAAGCTGCTAAACATTCAAATCCAAAAATACTCCAGCTAAAACCTGTTGAAATCACGTAGAAGTCAATGGCAGTTGGTCTTTTTAACAAAAAGAATATGTTTTTTACCTTATTTTGAATACATTTTTGTTTTATGGTGAGTGGTGGTAGTGGTTCTTTGTGCTTTCCCCTAGGTTTTTGCAGTTTTCTGGACATGTCCCTTCTTTAAGGAAACTTGGGGATAAATGTGTTTTTTGGAAGAGTCCTGTGCTGACTATGCACTTCTATTTAAGTAAAGAATATACTGATACAATTTACATTATTTCTATAAGTATTTGTTTTATCATCTCTCTGGGCCATTATTTTGTGCATTTTGCCAGTGCATTCTCCACTCTTTATATATTAGTAAAGCATTGAAATTAAATCTTACATTCTGCTAACTGGTACAAAGCTGTGTGTGCTCTCTCTGGGGTGGTAAAGGAACGCTCATAATACATCAATGTGAAAAATGAATTACAATTAGGCTGTCAGATAAATACAAAGAGATAGAATTAGTAAAATGCAAATGTAGCATAAATTATGCAAAGAAATGGAATCCTTTCAGAAAGCCCAAGCACAATTCACTTAATAAACCAACACAGTGCAGACTGCCATAATGAGTTATTAGAAAGTCTACTTACCTGTGTGGTATATATTTAAAAAAAAACATTGTCTAGTGCAGATTAATGACTGTTCTTGTTGCTGTTCTTATTAATGCAGATATATAGAGGTGAAATGAAGCACACATATTCTACATAGAATATCATCCTTTTAGCAACCCTTTATAAAATATTTCACAGAACCTTTAAAGGGGTTGTTCAAAATCAAATAAACTTTTAGTATGATGGATGCAATATTACTCTTAATTTTTTATTTGTGGTTTTGAAAGTATTTAGCTTTTATTCAGCTGCTCCACTGTCGGACTGAGATGTGTGGGGCCCACCAGGCACCCCCACCACAATTGTAATATCCGTTACATGGAAAACCAAGCACTGCCCAACCACACATGTATGTGCTCCCCGTACTTTTTGATTCCTCTGTGTGACTGAAATCAGGAATAGGGGGAGCACAGACAATTCTGTTCGGAGAGAAGGTTTAGCTTGGTGGGGCCCACAGAGTTTTTTCCTGGTATCCCCCAGCCCAGTCTAACCCTTAAGGTGGCCATAGACACACAGATCCTATCGTACGAATCGAGGATTCGTACGATTTTCAGATTGTGTGTGGCGTGTGCCGACATCTTTCGTCCGGCGGAGATCGGTCGTTTGGTCGATCGATCAGGTTTGATTTTGACCCGACCGATCCCGCCGGAGCCCACGGCACATCGTAATCGGATTGGATATAGCCATGTTTGTTAATGGCATATCGGGGAAAGATCCGCTCGTTTGGCGATGTGGCCAAACGAGCGCATCTTTGCATCTATGGCCACCTTAAGTTCTCTCCAGCTTGTTTAAATTGGCCTAACAATCAGTGGTATGAATAAGAGACAGGAAGATAAATAGGAGAAGGCCAAAATAGAAAGATGAATAAAAAGCTAACAGTAACTAAACACATGCAGCCTCACAGAGCAATATTTATTTTGACTAGGAAATGGCCATTCTCTAATATAATAGAAGTTACTTAAAGGTGAATTACCCCTTAAATATAGCAGCTTTCGTTTAGTTGCAACTTAATTCTATTACAAAGTGTTGAATATGAGTTTATGTAATGGTAGAGTTTTTTTTCTACTTCGAATAAACTAATTAAAAAAAATATGAATGCTTGGTTATTTATTAATAAAAAAATTGCTACAAACATTTTGGGACCAAAATTTGAATAGCTTAAATCATTTAAGTGGATCGATAAACCTGCGTTGAAAAAAAATTGCCTGGCATGTCAAACCTACAATACTCATTCACTCATGCTATTGTGTGAGTATACCCACTACAAGTGACTCTGCAAGGGCTAGAGGGGTCCAGTGACTAGGACATCTCTAATAACATTGAAGGTAACTACACACTCGGGGGCCGATTCACTAACTTCGAGTGAAGGATTCGAAGGTAAAAAACTTCGAATTTCGAAGTTTTTTTGGGGCTACTTCGACCATCGACTACGACTACGACTTTGAATCGAACTAATCAAAGTAAAAATTGTTCGACTAGTCGAAGTACTGTCTCTTTAAAAAAAACTTCGACCCCCTAGTTCGCCATCTAAAAGCTACCGAAGTCAATGTTAGCCTATGGGGAAGGTCCCCATAGGCTTGGCTAACTTTTTTTGATCAAAGGATATTCCTTCGATCGTTGGATTAAAATCCTTCGAATCGTTTGATTCGAAGGATTTTATCGTTCGATCGAAGGAATTATCCTTAGATCGTTTGATCGAACTATCTGCGCTAAATCCTTCGACTTCGATATTAGAAGTCGAAGGATTTTAATTCCTAGTCGAATATCGAGGGTTAATTAACCTTTCGATATTCGACCCTTAGTGAATCGGCCCCTCAGTTGCTCTGCAACTTCATTTAGGTTTAATTGCTAACACTACTCAGTACCTTTATCAAATACCTAATTAAAGTATTTTTCCAGACCAAGAAGACATGACTCATTAAATCACTGACATAATATGCTCTTTAAGATAGTTATTACATTTTTGTTTGATAACACATGCCCATACTACTCCAATTGTGTACCAAACTTTAGTCTTATCCCACAATGGATGCACAGGTGGAGCTAAAAATAATTGTGAGAATTGTGAAATTGGATTTCTTTCTCCAAAGCAATCACGGTGAAATTCCTGTTCCTTCTGAGTAACGTTGGAGGCATTGTTACAAGTTTGTTTTACCTATGATTTACTTGGTCAAGTATTTGTGTCTATTTTTCAATTTCAGCCTCTAAATACTGTAACAATGACAAGCAAAATAGGTTGTTATTTTACAGTTGGCAAGCTTATTTTCGTTTAATAAATGTAGGTTTGTGTCACTAAACATACATACAGTAGCATGGAAAACAATTATTGGGGCCTGTGTTCCTCTTTCCAGCAGGCTAACCTTCTGTGAGTTGTTCATTGTTCAGTGCCTCGAGGTCACATGAAGGTATTTACCTTGTGGCAGCTCAATTAAAGAGATGCCTCATTGCTGCCTAAGGCTGAATAACATATTGTGATTGAAAAGCAAATCACTTTTGACCCAAATATTGATTAAAATGAAAGTTGACAAATAACTTCAATGTGATTTACTCAGATATATACAATACATATAGAGCACCACACAGATACTTCTTAATTGTAGAAATGGCAAAGTATTTTGAATCAAATGTTTCGACAAATGTGAGCTTTCTGAAGCAATCATCACCCACAAAAAAAAACAGTATGGGGCCGATTCACAAAGGGTCGAATATCGAGGGTTAATTATTTGCGCTAAAATCCTTCGACTTCGATATTCGAAGTCGAAGGATTTTAATTCCCAGTCGAATATCGAGGGTTAATTAACCCTCGATATTCGACTGGGAATTAAAATCCTTCGACTTCGAATATCGAAGTCGAAGGATTTTAGCGCAAATAGTGCAATCGAAGGAATATCCTTCGATCAAAAAAAGTTAGCCAAGCCTATGGGGACCTTCCCCATAGGCTAACATTGAGTTCGGTAGCTTTTAGATGGCGAACTAGGGGGTCGAAGTTTTTTCTTAAAGAGACAGTACTTCGACTATCGAATGGTCGAACGATTTTTAGTTCAAATAGTTCGATTCAAAGTCGTAGTCAAAGGTCGTAGTAGCCCATTCGATGGTCGTAGTAGTTTTTTTACTTCGAATCCTTCACTCGTAGTTAGTGAATCGGCCCCTATATGTTGATATTTAATTGGGAACAGTGGGTAAAGTCATTTTGTCTTTAAATTCTATGGGATACACTATGGGATCACTCTCTAGAGGAGATGCTGGAAGTGCTTATACTTTCATATAGTTTTTCCATACAATAACAGTATGTTAAAACATTTATGTGTATCCAGAGAAATCCATCCATAAGTCTTCTATGTATACCCTTTTAAGCCTAAGGTATTTAACCAGTTTTCCTCTGACCTGAAAACCACCTGCTCTGGTAATTGTGGATGGTAAATATCAAAGTGCAAAAAAGTTTTGAAAACAGTTTTTTCTGGAGGTTCTTTACAGTAATATACTGACTGTAATAACATTATCAATATAATGTTGAGAATGCTCCTGGATCAAGACTTCAATATCCAACCCCCTTGGATATTGCAAGGAAAGCCTGGCAATAGTGGTCCTTTGGTCCTTCTGGGGGAGAGGGTACTGTAAGTCTGCAGTGATGTCAGTGCACCCATGTGTTCCCACTTAATTTTTTATGACTCCCTTATGCCCCAGTACCTATGTTTTGCACACTTTACGGGCCTGACATTTGAACATAGATGGAGGGATTTGTTAGTCCTATTCAACCCTCACAACCCTATTATTCCAACCCTTCAATAACTAGGCAGTGCTTTGTACAAAAATGTTTACTTTCTTACTGACCTCTCAGGGTTTTAATGTTTGCAGTTTCCATCCTTACATCAATAGGTTTGATCTGGGAGCTCAAGTTTGGTATACCCCTGCTAATATCACCCACTACTACACAACACATGGGGTAGTGTGAGGGAGAAGGATAATGTCATGACCCCAACACCTTAAAATGATTTCTTTGACCCCCAATACACTTACTAAATCAGGCTCTTTGTTATTTAACATCCTTAAGCCTCCGCTCAAGTGGTAAAGGGAGGGATTCGTGGGCCCACTCATTCCCAATTTTCATAACTTTACCAACCAAAAAAATCAGCATTTGAAGCCCAATGGAATGCACCAATATTGAATTTATTTTTATTGCTCAAGGGCCCATTATGGATATTATCTTTCTTTACATGAGGTGCTTGTGCTTTGTTTTTATGTTGCTATTTTATAGTGTTTAACATGAAAATACCCATTAACTAGAGATATTTTTTTGTCAAGTTTAGCACAGACACATACACTGATACATACAGTACATGTACCTTCTACCTTACAAATATAAGAATTTACACAAACAACAACAATGACATAGAGATGTCGAAAAGACTATTGTATGTTCCTTGACCAGATCATGGGATCTTATTTGTTACTGTATAAGTCTCTTTGTATGAATATACCATACATTTCCTGTTGATACAGTATGTACTTCCACCCACACGCACTTAAATATCCTAATGCTGGCAACTTGTTTATTTCCAAGCAATGAGTATCGCCATATCTACACAGAATAAATTTATTTTAGCTTTACAAGATTTTAAAACAATTTGCATAGTTTGGAAATAAAGGCAGTGTTTTAATAAGCTTAATCTGCTGTGGATCATGAATCTCCCAGTTAATTTGCACAGTGCCAAAGGCCTTACATTTTAAGTGATGCAACATATCATAAACATATTTAGAAGATAAAATGTTAAATATGACTCCACAAAAACAGTAAATTACTATTCCTTCCAACCACCTGCTCCCTTGTCATTTACTGTTTAAAACTGTGTTTGGTCCAATAATTAAAATGCAATAGCATTTGCAAAAAAAGCTAAAAAAAAACAGCACATTTTTAATATTAAGAAAAGTAAAAAGATGAATTTCATAGAAATATCTTATAGGCAGTTTAATTATACTTAATGGTGATTATTTACAATCTGATGACTGTGCGCTTTTCGTTGCCTTCAAACAAATACGAGCCATAGCACAAAGGGCGATTCCAAGAACTTTGACACCCAAGCTTTTTAATAACCCTTACAGGATCTCTTGGACTGACTCCCATTGCATACTAGGCCGCTGCATGAATGCACTTATATAACAGGTGTATTAACTTTGGATAAGCCAGTTACATTAGTGCATTGAATCAGTCATTGGTCATTAACTATAGCAAGGGTTATACGTTGGTGTAAAAAAATGTCTATTTGTTTTCAGAATTGGGAAGGTAACACATTGGTATCTTTATCAAACTTTTTGGTGTAGTGGAATATAATATAAAGTATAAATACCTGTATATTCTTTTAACTACAAAAGGAAAACTGGCCTCTCAACCAAATGCGACTCTTGGGTTTGGCTACAAGGGATTACACACTTTACACATGGGTTAGACTAACGTCAGACACCCCAAAACATACCAGAAAATTTGCTGCCACAATCTATCATTAACTGGTAATAGAAACTTACTGTGACTATTCCCCTGCCCTCTATAAGAGGTAATAATTCACAATACACGAATGAATCACACCCTCTCTCACTGCAGTCTGGGTTAGATCCTACTAGTTCAACAAGCACTCCAGCAGCCAAAGGCTTAAATTAAATTCAAAGACACTTTCCTGCTAGCTGCACTAGTTATTTGGTGTCAGCAGTATTGCCCCAGCCTGATTGGCCTCTGCCGCCCCAGCCCAGCTCCTGCCTGATTAGTTGCAATCAGCCAATCAGGGCTGACTCTGATCTATTTAAGGCCAGCCCTTAGAACACTCTTTGCAGAAGCATTACATGGTCTCCCTAGTACTGCGGCAGTGCCCCTAACTAGGTTGTTCAAGCTCTTGCCCCTTTTCCTTGTTATTCCTCATTGCTTTGGTCTGCCTGTCCTTGTCTATCTTGTCTTATCTTGCTTTACCCTACCTTGTTCCTTCCTAGCCTTGACCTTGATCTAACCCTTGCCTTGCATGTTCTCATTTCCTGTTCCACCTTGTACCTTTCCCTGACTTCTCCTTGTACCGACCTTGCCTGTTCCTGCTTCCTGTCCTGTTCTGCCTTGAGCCCTGTCTTATAGCTTCCCTTGTGTCTCTCTCTCCAGTGCTATCCGCTCCTCTTGCTATTCTGCTCCAGTTTCCCTCTGCTCCAGTCTACTCTCGCCTGAGGCAAGGGTTAGAAACTTGGGTACATGCTCCTAAGCATGGCTGCCATAGATACATCTTCCCTCCTTTTTATGGGCTGCTGGGACATCCTCTCTCACCCTCATTACTTTATGCATGAGGTAGGAGCGCCCAGGACCATGTCATTAATGACCCCCTGTAGGTGGTTGTTGGTTTCAGAACAGTTTTCTGCAGTATAATATTGGGACTTGCCAGTACCCAATATTATATTGAAAATAGGGGCATGAGGTGATCCATATATATCGGTAATCAGAATGTTACCAAACACAGGGTGTTTCTTGTTTCAGCTCCCCAAGAACCACCCTCCTAGGTGGATATAGGCCGGCCCTGTTTGATATCATATAACCAATATGTGAATTATGAGGATCTGAATCCTATGACAGAGGAGATATGGAGCCTTTCCAAATATTTTCTCATAACTGTCATTCCAACACATCCAGGCACACTTCTTCTTTCTTTTGATCAACATATTAAAATAACTGATTGGCCTAGCTTCCTTGCCCAAATGTTGTGACTCCGAAACATCTCCAAAGCCAGATATGGATATCATTTTTGAACAGCCCCTGTGAAGTGTCTAATTAAGAGTCTCTCTGTGGTCTAAAATCAAATGTTTTCAGTATTAACCCTTATGTTGCCAGAGCAATACTGCTCTGGCATGAGATACACCTTCTTTATTACAATGCATACAAACAGCAAATAACAAAAAAACATTAAGTAGGTGCAGCTAGGCTGTACTGATATACTATATTCATATAGAACGTATCTGTTCTGGTACATCAGTTGAAAAATCTCTAGAATTGTATGTAAACGTATTGGTGTGGAACTGATGTAGCATTAGTGTAGCAGTGTTATATTTTCCTTGCCTGAAAACCTTGCACACTCCATTTCTGGTAGTGTTCTGTGAATATCTAAAAGAAAAAGAAACATAAAAAGTGCAAAATTAGTTTTACATGCAATTACATGGTTATATGCATCTGTTAACCCACAAACAGTAATAGATACAGGTGCTTATAAACCTCACACTGCAGGACAATGCTCCCTTTTGCAAAAATCAAAACTCAAGACACAAACAAGGGAGTCATTGTTTCAAAACTAATAGCCAAAATGATAAATCTCTATCCATACTTGGATTCAAAGTAGTATGACTTACATGTAGGGTTGCCACCCGGCCGGTATTTTACTGGCCTAGCCGGTAAAACAGCTGCCGGGGCCGGTATTACAAATTTACCGGCAATGTAGCTGCCGGTAATTTGTAATACCATTTACAAAATCCCCTGCCCGCCGATGAAAACTTCCATTTCCCCCCCCGCCCATTTTGGGACGCAACTCCCCATGGCTCCGCCCCTTTTGTGATGCTCCTCATTGGCCCACCCCTTTTTCATCACGCCCCGCCCCTTTCTTTTCCGCCCCCCACCAGTGGCCGTGTTTTTTTTTTAAAAGGTGGCAACCCTACTTACATGAGATAATTACCGTCCTACTTCTGTACTCTCTGAGTGACTACCTTTCTCCTTTCAAGAATCAGCCTGTCTAGTTTCCCTATTAGATATCAAATTCCATGTTTCTATATAAACCCAACTCTCTTTTTTATAATTGTTTACAAGATTAAGGGTGCGTGGTTTATAACTGAATTAGAAGATTCTAAATACTGATATTAAACTAGACATTTTTGATTTATTTATTTGGATGAGTTAAATGTGTCTTCAACCATGCCTTGAATCCTATATAGTCAGCAACTGCTACAGTATGTAAAGGTTATTAAGCCATTTTGCATGAATCAGCTAATCTTACGAACCAGTAAAACCTCTCACCCTGCAAATTGATTTGCATTAGAATCATGGATTTGTCCACAGGGTTGCCTTTAGCATTCTTCCAACCAAATGATGTTAAGAAGATTGCCTAGTTCTGCACCTTCCAATATCTCTGCACTGCATGGGTGCATTGTTTCAGAAACCTGTAAAGCTGATCACAACAAGGTCAGTTTTAACAGCCATGAAGCATCCACAGCTTATGACTGCCATTGATTTTTTCTGAAGCAGTTTAGACATTAAAAGAAATGACTTTATCTATTGATATAGTTGACATGTGCATAGGAATTTTAACATACAGTATTTAAAGGGGACCCGTCACCCAAAAAAAAACATTCCAAATCCTATTTTACACTATATAAATTATTTGAATCTTGTTTCCTTCAGTCTGGGAATTCATAATTATAGCAACCAGGCAGCAGCCATTTTGTGGACAGTTTTGTTAAGGCAAGTCTTGTATCATCTCAGAATCTTGTTTGTGCACCAGAATGGGGGACCTGATGTCCTTTTCCTTGCCCTGGCTACATAATTAAACAGTAAAGAGAATGGAGGAATGTGGGGAGAGCAGTGACATCTAGGAAGTGCTGAATGGAAAGTGAAAGTAATTGTCTGCCCCGCCTCTATGCCACTGGCATAGAGGAGGAGCAGACAATATTTGATTGACAGCTGATATTTTTAAATGAGCTTACAATAGCTATGAATGCTTTAATAAAAAATAGATATTGGATTTCATGTTTAATTTGAAAAGGACTTTTATTATACAGATTTTTGTGTCTGGGTGACAGGTCCACTTTAAGGACATTTTCTAATGTCTTTAAGCTGCTAATAAGGCTAATATCACCTGGTTTGTGATAAATCTGTTGCATTCTTTTTGTCCAAGGCCCACCTAATGGTGAAGTAATAACTGGCTTTGGTTTTCTCTCTCCTTTCTTGTACCTGAAAAAGATAAAGAGCAAAGGCTTTTACTAAATCATAGCATGCCAATATTAACTGTCAAGAAATAGATAAATGTCTAGCACAATGACCCCAAAATGAACAAGAATAATAATTTCTCTTTTGTGTAACTATGGCAGCATATTCGAAGCAAAGGCATGCTAATCTTTTCTCTTATAGCTGTTATTGATTCACTTTTACTCTTTTTAAAATCATTAAATGCCAGACAGCAATGACAAAATAACAAGAGCTCCTCAAAGGGCTTGTCTGCATTAAGAAGAATGATTCTGAGAAAATGAAGATATTTCTATGCACCACATTGCTTCAACATGTCATGCAAGAAAACAGAGCCCTTTTAGTAAATCCTTTGTACTGAGTACAGTAACTACTCTTGCACAGACACATTAGTTCAAAACTCTCTAAAAAGGGCCTCTTTATAATTAAGGATATTTCCTTAGCCTTGACGTTATCTGACCAGAACCTGGTATTTTTATAGATGAAGGTATTCATTTATGGATGATTGTAGGAAAAAATAGCGCCATTTATAATTCTATACCTGTTTCATTTAATACCAGCAAAATGAATCACATGCTGCAAAGGGTAAATGGATATACCACAATCTTTATTCCAGTTAAGTAAGAACTTGTTTTACTCCTAGCTATAAAACGTAGTTTTTACAAACCAACATCTTCCCTTTATTTTGAAAGCAATTTAAACAGTAAATTTCAACCTTTATCATATAGAATAATTATTTGCTTTTTTCCTATTTGTAATTTTAATTATTTGTGTCCTATAAATCATGGTGATTAGAAGTGCACAGAAAAAGTACAGAATTTGTACCGGCAAACAATATTTCTCTAAAAAAATCAATAGGCACGAGGAACCAATCTGAAAGTGGCTAAAATAGATAAAGTTGTATTATACTTTACTTTTACAGTCCCTAGGGCAAGTTTAATCTAGAGTAATCAAATTGTTGGTGGAAATTATGTCCAGTATGTTTTTGGATTATGAGAAAACCAGGTTGAGCCAACCCAAACATAAGATGAGCTTTCCGGGACACCAGGAGGGTTATTTATTAAAATCCGAAAATTTCTCACTATTTTCTTAAACCACTTCAACCAAACTCCCATGCACATTTTACCATATTCATCAATAAATTTACTCGAAAAGAATCTGGTGCGGGAAAAGTCTCAATAAAATCGTGAAAAAATCCAAATTGTAGTATTTTTTCAGATTTGACTCCTGAAAAAAATTTTCGTATTATTGCCCGAAAAAAACAAATGAATGGTATTATTGTACAAAACCCTGTGCAGAGCATGATGTAAATGGGATTGCCATTGAATTCTACATGACCTCTGCAGGTTTTGAGATAGAGTACTTTATGATTCAGACATTTAACAGCATCAAGGTTTAATAAATCATGAAAAAATGTAGTTAAAAAATAGTTTTTCCCCTTTAAAACTCAGACCAGAAAAAAAATGGATTTTAGTAACTTAATAAGATGCTGCAATGCTAATCACTGTAAAAAAAGTTAATTTATTTATTTTTTGCTTCAATTGTCAATTGTATTGCCTAAGAAATAAAATGAACACACTTGCAGCAAATAACAGCATTATAATTAATGAACCAAAGAATTTTGCAAATTGAAAAGCAAAATAAAATAGGTTTCATGTTAGGCTGCTGAAATTTTAGCAAAAATAAAACCATAAAAATGAATCTTGTTTAATGAAGAATCTCAGATCAATCCAATGGTGGCTTTCAGAATTTCCACTGAGACTACGATAATCAGTAGAGAATAATCAGTTAAGAGGTCAAAGGCTGGAGAGTTCATCAGCACACTAGCCACTAGCTAGAATATTTCAATTATCCAAATAAATAACTCAAAAGCAGAATGCGAGAATATGATTTAATGGTTTCCACAGTATTTAAAATTGATAATATGAGTATGTTATGCATTGTGAACGTTTACTGCTGATTATGACATTTAATTAACAAACAAATCATTTATTACTGCATCTATAGACAGACAGATTAGTACATAGACAAAATCCGCAGTTGAAGTCATGCTAAAATGGCTGCAAATGTGGATGTTGTTCATTGAAGTGCACTTACAGTTTACCTCTTACTGCTTGAGCAAACTAATCTCAGGATCAAGCCTACTAATAGTCCTTGTTCCCTGGGTCTCTCCTCTCTCACTGCTACTGGACAGAGTTACAGGTTTTATTTAAAATGAGGTCTACCTTGCCACAGGCATTAAACACCACCCATTTATCTTCTCCTCGGAGGGGTCAAAGAGACTATTTATTCTCCTCTTATATTTCTGGGACAAAGCAACTAACATCCTGGCATCAGCAGATATTGCTAAACTACATGCAGGCTACAACTCTTGCAACAATACTCCCTTAGTTTTCAATGCTAATTAACCAAAGGTAAAGCTATCCGTTTTTTATTATACCTCAATACAACAAACATAAAAAAAGACACACAGAATGAGGTAGAGACATTGCCTTGGTAGTCCAATTAACTTAGCTGAATAATAGTACCAGCAGTATCCAGAATTGTATCTAGTCATCCAGTCACATCCATAACTAGATAACAATATTTACCATATGCAACATACATAACAACAGGTCTCCCAAAAGGCAATGCAATATCCAAAATGGCTAAATGTAAATTTAGTTTTGCACAACAAGAGTGACATTTTTTCCCCTTAACCTCCAAAATTAGTAGATTGGCCTTCCCATGTTGAAAGATGGTTGGGCAATGTGAACAAACCCAACAAGTAGAAATTAGATGAATAGAGCATTCTTAGATTTAGAAGCATCTAAACATCTATCTGGTTTTGCTTTTATAAATCCTGCCACCAATACAGCTCCAACAGAGCTTCCTTCAGTGTGTTATCATTCACTTTGTGCATCAGGCTTCAGAAGCTTGTCTTCAGATGTACCATAATATGATGGACTTTCTGAATAGACATAAAAACAGTGCCAGTTTGGAAAATATTTCGGAGAAGCAAAGAAAGACAGTTTTGCTCACTACTTCTAAACAGCTGGAAAATTTGCAAAATCTCATTTGCATTTTTCACTGCACTTTTTCTTGAAACCAAACGTATAAAAGAATAATTTTACCTCCCAAAAAAGCACAAATTGTTGCCATGAATCGGTATCAGGTGAAAATTTTGCTGATCTCTACAGTTAAGCATAAAAGTGATATGTACATTCATTTATATTTGTTTCAAGGTTGGGCCTTTGACCACACCAACCCATTGTGCTTAGCTGCAAAAGAACAGTTTAAATATATCATTATTTAGAAAGATTCTCCTTTTTAAAAACCTTTTCCCCTTACATTCCATTTTGAAAACTTTAAACCAACCTTAACAATGGTTGTTTGTTTTAACATACAAACTAACATACAGTGAAATCAATATTATATAAACAATCAAATCAAAGCTTTAAATCAAATCAGTAAACTTTTTTTAAAGAGATTCTGTTGTGATTTTTATGATGTTGTTTTTATTTCTAAATTACACTGTTTATACTGCAAATAATTCACTCTACAATATAAAATTTCATTCTTGAACCAGCAAGTGTATTTTTTTTTAGTTGTAATATTAGTGTGTAGGCAGCATCTCAGGGCATTTTGCCTGGTCATGTGTTATCAGAAAGAGCCAGCACTTTAGGACCCAAATTCACTAAGCGCCGAAGCACCTAACGCTAGCGTCAATTCGCTAGCATTGGGCATTTTCGTTACTTTGCAAATTCACTAACGAACGCTGACGTAAATTCGCTAGTGTTACTTCGCACCCTTACGCCTGGCGAATTTTCGCTACGGATGTAACTACACAAATTCACTAATGCGCGCAGTGTACTGAACGCTACCTTTTACACTAGACTTCCTTCGCCACCTCAGACCAGGCGAAGCGCAATAGAGTAGATAGGGATTGCTTCAAAAAAAGTTCACATTTTTTCTAAGTCCCAAAAAACGCTGGTGTTTTTTCTATATTATGGGTGATAGGCTGAAAAAGATCGAAACATTTTTTGGGGCTCCCCACCTTCCCCCCTACATTTCCTAACTCATGGCAACTTAACTATACAGTGGGCACATGTGTAGGGCAAAAAAAGGTTGAAGGTTTCCCAGGCATTTGTAGTGATTCTACGTATTCCTCCATTGAAATTTGAATTTGGCGCCGTTTGCAAATTAACCATCGCTAGCGTAACTTCGCTTCCCTTAGCGAATCAACGCTAGCGCAACTTCGCAACCTTACGCTACCCCTGTGCGCAACTTCGGATTTTAGTGAATTTGTGGAGCGCTGGCGAAACTACGCCTGGCGAAGTGTGGCGAAGTTGCGCCTGGCGCAACTATGAATCTTAGTGAATTTGCCCCTAGGATGGAACTGCTTTCTGGCAGGCTGTTGTTCCTCCTACTCAATGTAGCTGAATGTGTTGCAGCGGGCCATTGATTTTACTATTGAGTGTTGTTGTTAGATCTACCAGGCAGCTGTTATCTTGTGTTAGGGAGCTGCTATCTGGTTACCTTCCCATTGTTCTGTTGTTAGGCTGCTGGGGGGGGGAGGAAGGGGTGATATCACTCCAACTTGCAGTACAGCAATAAAGAGTGACTGAAGTTTATCAGAGTACAAGTCACATGACTGCAGGCAGATGGGAAACTGACAATACATCTAGCCCCATGTCAGATTTCAAAATTAAATATAAAAAAATTTGTTTGCTCTTTTGAGTAATAGATTTCAGTGCAGAATTCTGCTGCAGCAGCACAATTAACTGATGCATTTTGAAAAAAAAAATTTTTTCCCATGACAGTATCCCTTTAACATCAGCCCCATTAACTTCACTAAGGCTTTAGAACCAAGATCCATGGTAGTATTTAAGGGTATTTGACTATACCGGGGATGGAGAGATTGTGTAAATATATGTATATATTAAAGATTATAGTGCCTTTATATATTCTAGTCCCTACACTTGACAGTCCAAATTCCTCAAAAGAGGATCCGAAAGGTAAGAAGACATTCCACCATGCCTGGTAGCTTTCACTGTGGCATGCGGAAAGCTCTTACGAGTGCCATTACTGCTTGGGCTATGCAAAATTAAAATTCACATTATGCAATTGCAATTTGCAATGTAATAATTTACCTTTTGCACATTATTTCATTATGAACAATTATTAATTAATATTACAAATTTTCGCTTTCACTTTTTAAAACTGCTAACTTCATATCACCCATGTCCCCATACGTAATGCAAGTCAATATACGTATTTGCCCAGGTGCAGTTACACATAGCAGCAAATAAGATGTTTTCTTTTAACAGATGACCAGTAAATGCTATTTGCTGATTGGTTGCTATAGGTTAGGCCAGTAGCAATTTTGTTACAATTCCCTCTTAAGTATCTTAAGGTAACTAAATAAATATATAACAATTACCTAGGCTCTTGTAGTCACAAGGTTAAATAACAAAAATCACGTCTATAAATGGGTTTAACAGCACTGCTGCAGAATATGGCATTCGAGGAGAGTCAGGTTCAGTATAATAATTGCATGTCAGAAGATTTATACTTTAAAAGGTAACAGAATACAAATAATGTGTCCATTAAAACTATCTTGTATTGAGCATGTCATTTTCTAATTTGTACCAAAATGCTCAAAGGAAATGGTGATCTCTCTGTACCGAGGCTCCCCTACTGTGCAATCCTTTTAATAGACTCCAAAGCAGCACTCAAGCAGGCAGCGCTGAGATTGAAACCTATTAAGGCAGCAACTCTTTACTTTCTAGACTCCCCTTGTTTAGAAAATGTTATTTTGAATGTATGTGGGATGGTGGAGCAGTGCAGAGATTTTATAGAATTGGAAAACTTCTATCTATCTATCTATCTATCTATCTATCTATCTATCTATCTATCTATCTATCTATCATCTGTCTGTCTGTCTGTCTGTCTGTCTGTCTATCTATCTATCATCTATCTATTTAAATAGTAGAACAAAATGATAAATTCATTATAAATAAAATGGAAAATACTAAATAAGTTTAGTCTCATTATGACAGATTGGTATAAAGTAATAATGAGTGACCAGTTTTGCTTCACTGAAAAAAAATTCACAGCTTGTTTTTCTTGTGTGTTTTTTTTTCTGAAAATATTTTGCGGTATATTCTTAAATAAGCTAGCATGAAGTGGTATGTTCCAGTGCTTAAAATAATTGTCCTTTCCACCTAAATGCAATCTGGAATTAAGGATTTGGGCACATGTTAGTGCTCAGTGTTGCTGATGAGTAGTAATGGGCGTATTTATTCTCCAGGCATGAATTTGCGGCGAATAAATTCGTGAAAGAGCTGCAAAAATCGGACACCAGTGTCAAAAACGGGCGCCGGCATCAAAAACGAGACACCGGCTACGTTTGGCAAATTTTTCGGTGTTTTCACAGGAAATTCGCACATTTTTCGGCAAAACGACCCAAATTCGCCCATCACTACTGATGAGCTGTGCTGGCCAATAAGACCAGTGGCACACTAAAATATTAAAGGTACATTTAAATGTATAAAGGAAGGTATATAATTCATTAAAGAAAATATTTTGTTGATGATGACAATAAGACTAGAATATTCAAAATCCTATTTTATCATATTAGTCAAGCAAAATGAACTTTAAGTACACTATATAAACTATTAAAATCTTGTTTCCTTCAGTCTGGGAATTCAAAATTATAGCAAGCAGGCAGGAGCCATTTTGTGGACACTGTTATTAAGGCAAGTCTTGTATCATCTCAGAATCTTGTTTGTGCACCAGAATGGGGGACCTGATGTCCATCCCCATGCACTGGTTACACAATTAAACGGTGAAGAGAACGGGGGAATGTGTGGAGAGCAGTGACATCTAGGAAGTGCTGAATGGAAAGTGAAAGTAATTGTTTGCCCCGCCTCTATGCCTAAGGCATAGAGGAGGGGCAGACAATATTTGAATGACAGCTGAGATTTTTAAATGAACTTACTACAGCTATGAATGCTTTAATAAAACATAGAAATTGATTTCATGTTTAATTTGAAAAAAACTTTTATCATACAGATTTTTGAGTCGGGTGACAGGTCCACTTTAAAGGAACTTTTGGTTGAGAAAGGCTGAGCTCCCATTTAAAATTATAATCCATTATTTTATGCAAAATTAATGAAAGCATTTTGTTAAGTTGTTCAAGTTTTCCCCAGATCTCCACAGCAGAAAAATGTATATATTTATAGCCACTGGGGAAGAGAAAGAAAGAATGTAATGAAGTTGAATGCGCCTACAGTATACCCTGTTGTAGTTGAACTAAAATAAATAGAAATTTAGAGAGAGAGACAGAGATTCAGAAGAGACCTCTTAATATCATTGGTACAAAATAAATAGTTTTTAGTAGCATCATGACCTCAGCTGTCATTGGACAGAACTTTACAAATAAAATCTATTAAGGATTTATGGGAAATCATCACTTGGAGAAGGGCAGTGTTTGCCATAAATGGTGAGAATCGGCTGCATCTTTGCCATCTCATTAAGTATAAGAGAAGCTCACAAGCATTAATCCACTGGTCAGCTGGTATTCAGTTTTTTTCAGTTATGGTCTCATGCTCATACATGAATACATTTAGGGCTACTTCGACCTTCGACTATGACTACGACTTCGAATTGAAGGATTCGAAGTAAAAATCGTTTGACTATTCGACCAGTCGATAGTCGAAGTACTGTCTCTTTAAAAAAAACTTCGACCCCCTAGTTCGCATCTAAAAGCTACCGAAGTCAATGTTAGGTCCCCATAGGCTTGGCTAACTTTTTTTGATCGAAGGATATTCCTTCGATCGTTGGATTTAAATCTTTTGAATCGTTCGATTCGAAGGATTTAATCATTCGATCGAAGGAATAATCCTTTGATCGTTCGATCGTACTATCTGCACTAAATCCTTCGACTTCGATATTCGAAGTCGAAGGATTTTAGTTCCTAGTCGAATATCGAGGGTTAATTAACCCTCGATATTCGACCCTTAGTGAATCAGCCCCTTAATACACAAAGCAATACCATATCTGATAATTATAGGTTATTAAATGTTCATAATATGCAACACGCAAGATAAGCAGCTAACAATGGTCATAGCTAGGATCTAAAAACTTGTGTGAGTCACTAGACAGCTGGTGAATAAATAGATTTTATTTTTTATTTGTGCTAAAAAGCATGAAAAGAAAAAAATCGATGCTTGCCAAAAATTTCTTGGGTAATATTCTCCTGGCGCAAATACAGTGGTATTATACAGGAGACACATTCTGTAATTTTAAACTCCCATGGCTTATTTCATTAATATCTACTATTCAGTGAATGCATTTTTCAGCCCAAATGAGCATGAGTAAGCTGGAACAAGCCAGGGCTAGTAATGACATTTTCCACTGACCGTAGGAGCTCATTCTATGGAATTCTATAATTGTTAAAACAAAATGAATATCATCAATTACTGTAGCATTTAATCAATGAACTATGTAGATTCCTTTTGAGGTACATTCAGTTGAAATTAGTCAAGTTAAAATAGTGTGTGCAGTAATTCCCTGGGCAAGAATTTACTAAAGATTAGATCACAGAAGATAAAATACTGCATGACTAGCAAACGATGTGACCATTAGCTTTGCTTTTAACCCTACCTGCAACTACAGATTACTCTATTAAAAGACCACTATACCTTTATTTTTCATTCTCCCTTTTTGCCTGTGCTTTGATAACAAAAATATATGAAAAATTATTATTACCACCGTAAGATATGTGAATTGTAATATATTGTACAAACAGTGGCTTATCATCACTGTTTATGTTTTGACCCTTTCTGGGATAGAGAGGACTTTATCAGTGTGTATTAACATCCCGTTCAAGTGACAAAAATACCAACAACTTGTATTTTCATAACTACATTTGAGGTTCTGTGCCCTCTTACTTTTACCTCTTCTGCAGCCAACTTCTACTATAACAAGCTAACTTGTCTATAACGAGCTTTAAATTTTGATTCAAAAGTAAAATTTGTTTGGCTTGTGTTAAATATATATACTGTATACTGGTTTAGCTGCAAACTCTGGGATCATTTTTCAATACCAACTTCAAGCTATTTAAAATTTTTGCAAAAAGCTTTAGAAATTTTCCGTATGTGTGTGTATATATATATATATAACATTCGAAAAATCAATTTGGTCAAAAACTTTGCGGGGAAGTCAAAAACATGGTCACTAACATTTGTAAATACCTTTTTTCTTTTTTTTTGCACTAACTAAACATATCACATTCCCCCATTAGTATCTTAGTATCTTAACTGTTGGTTACTTCTGAGGAAGGGTGTTGAGGCCACGAAACACGTAAAGCGTGAGTATTGTTGAATGCACTGTTGGCGTATATTCACTGATGTTATCCATTCTTCAATAAATTGATACAATTTAAAATTAAAAATCCCGACAATGTCTAGTGCTCCATGGATTTGAGACTTTTTCGATACAAATTGCAACGTTCTATCCGGAAGCCTGTCCATGTTGGTTAGCACAGGCTGTTTGGACGGTCCCTGGCTTGTTTGTGGGGTGAGTGCTCTCCTAAGTGTGTTTCCTTCTGTTGGTTGTAAAAGAAAGGGATGAATTTTTGGTATTAAAGAAAAAATAAAGAGACAAACATTAATGGGGTTATGCAATAAAAGGCAAGTTTGCCCAAGAGGAGTAACCTATAGCACCTATAGCACCCAATCAGCAAGTAGAATTTATATGTTTAAAAGCAAACATATTAAGGGTTGTTGTTGGTTACTGCTACTGGTGCCTATTACTACATATTGGGGGTAAGAATATTATATGTATCTGGCCCCCATTTTGCTACAGGTAAGAAAAAGCTGGTTCCAAAATCAAGAAGCAAACAATTTAAGATTTTTAATATGTTATAAAAAATGTCTATATATGGACCCATTCAGCAGTCATACACATATTTATTACACTGTGTAAAATTAAATTTGCCAAAAAGTGTAAAAGCTGTCTAAAATAAATGGCGAATTTATCAAGGTGTGTGTAATTTTATGCCACGTGAATGCCAGATTTTCTTTAATCTTTAATGGGCCCTCTAGTGCACTCTTTTAAAATCAACTAGGCAACACTGATATTTATGCTAAAATCTGCTGCACTGTAAACAGTTTTACCTATAGTTATTATGTGGGCCCTAATATGTTTTTAATGCTGTCAGCTAGTTACCACTGTTACGATTGGTATCCCGAACCCAGAACAAACCCCAAGGTCGCAGTCATGGCTCAGCCTTCTGCCTTTAACAACCACTTTTCACTTCGGGAGAAGCCCTACTCTACTCGGGCGCCACCAGGTCTTAATTTGAGAGCACCAATGAGAGAGTTCTGGGCAAGAAAGAGAACCGCACTTTATACTGAATTGGAGAGCAAAAAAAAGTAGTTGGAGTCACAGGCCAGGTCAATATACCAGATAAGCAGAGCAGTACACTAACAGGAGACAGGAGCATAATCGGGTCACAAGCCGGGTCAATATACAAAACAGGAGTCAGAAGTGTAATCAGGGTTCTAGGCAGGGTCAAATACCAGAGACTTAACAGGAAACCAGAGAATGGTCAAAACACAGGCAGGGGTCAAGACGGGCAGCAGATAAGACTTGGTCAAGAACAGGCAGGGTCAAACACAAGTAGAAATACAGATAATCGCACCCAGGAACTAATTAATAGACCTTTACGTTGGGCAATTATTTCCACATTGAAAGTTCTTTTAATATCTGAATTTCGTGCCGACCGGTGATGTCACTTTCGGGAACTTCCAGATATAGCCAGAAACATGACCACGTGAAAACCCGTAAGAATCACATTTACTAACCCAGAGCCAAAGAAGACAGACGTGGCAGGTATCCCCATCGCACCCTCACTAGACCACCAGGGTGAGTTGTTACAACCACTTTCCTAGACTGGGCAACCCTAAGTCTGGCTCTAGAAACTATATAGTTTGAAGGTAATTACTGAATAATTATCAGCTTTAATGTATTGCAAATGTGAGTAGAAAAAATATTGCTTGATGTGAGCACTGCTATGCTGAGGCCATATGTTTTAAGTGAAAGAAAACCTGCTGCATGTTGCATTTGGCCTTTTTTTCCCTTTACTGCTGTAGAAGGCTATTTCATTCATATTCAGGTTTAGCATTATTCTCTTTCCGATTCAGGTCCCTTTGATATGGACAGTACCGGTATGCTACGTGTTAATAGCAAGTTCCTAAAGAGAATGACATAGGGCAATACTCACTATGTTCTCCTTAGCTGTTACTATTATTAGGTGGAATTAACCCAGTCTGTTCTGTTTTTTGATTGACTGGCCTATTTTCAAGCAAAAATATCTCTGAAACCTGGTCTCTTGCTGAGCCCTGAGGACTTACCTTGAGACATTGTACTGTATAATGTTAATGAAAAACATTGAGTGAAATCTGGAACAGTCACATTAATTGCACTGGCCTGTATTTCAGATCATAAACTGCTCTGTTCAAAATAATGATGTGAAAGATAGGGCAGAACTGTCTGTCAAGACTGTACTCTTTTGGGGGAATGTAATAAAAGTCAGTAACGAAAAAACTATTCGTAATGCAAAAATGTATGCCTTTGTGCGAATAGATTTTCCTTTGCGCAAATTTAATATAGCTTCTCAAACCTGGAAAATATTTAGCAACCACTTCCGACTGTGGAAGACAGATTGCAAATGTTACAGTTTGCACAGTCTATGTAATAAAAATTATTATTATTATTATTCATAAAAGGCACTAAGTTTGCCCTGCAGCAGTAACCCATAGCAACTAGTAAGATGTTTGCTTTTAAACAGGAGACCAGTAAATCCTACCTGCTGATTGGTTGATCTGGTTTACTGCTACTGGGCAATCTTAGGGGGTTATTTATCAAGGTCTGAATTTATCTCAATATCGGCTGCTACAAACTCCGATCTAACCCGCTCGGGTTTTTAACGCTTATTTATTATTAGAATTTCCCGAAAATTTGTTTTGCGGGAAAAGCTCAGATTTTCACCATTTTTTTCGTGAATTTTCCTCCGAAAGCTCTGAAAACATCGTGAAATTGCCTGAAACCACCAACACAAACAAAAATCAATGGGACTGTTCCCATTGACTTTTATGTAACCTCGACAGGTTTGAGATGCCGTGTTTTTATATTCGGGCTTGTTAGCCCTCGGGGTTTAATAAATTCCGAAATATTTGTGATTTTTTTAAAAGTCCGATTTTATATAAAAAATCGCGAATTTTTCAGATTTTGGGAAATTTCGGGTATTCGGAGCTTAGTAAATAACTCCCTTAGTGTCTTTTCTAACATAACCCCCTATGAAACCTTCTTAAAAGAGCACAATTTAAATTCCCAATGCAATTGCAGTTTAAAGAAGAATATAACATTACAAAATGCTAATTTTTATTCTTTTGTGCAAAGTGTGTTTCCCTTTGCAACATTTATTACATTCCCCCCTTTAAGTGCAGATATGGGGCTGAGGTTCTGCAGTTGACCCAGACTAACATGATTTGTGTAATGCATCCTCTGTCACTAACGGTGATACAAGTCAGGCTTTAGGATATCTGATGTGAATATCCTGTTAACCCTGTACAAACAAGAATGATATCATACTAAAGGAGAAGGAAAGCTACGTTGGCATTTTATTGTCAATAGATTAGATGCAATAGTGCAAGCAAGAATGCTATATTTATTCTGTAGAATGTTTTACCATACCTGAGTAAAAAGCTCTAGAAGCTCTCTGTTTGTTTAGGATAGCAGCTGCAGTATTATCTTGGTGTGACATCACTTCCTGCCTGAGTCTCTCCCTTCTCATTTATAGCTCTAAACTCAGATTACAGCAGAGAAGGGGGAGGGGGAGAGGAGCAAACTGAGCATGCTCACGCCTGGGGCAAGGAGGTTTAAGCTGAAAACAGGAAGTCTGATACGGAAGCCCATATATACACAATAGAAGGAAAGAAATGCAGTGCTTCTTTTGACAGAGGACTCAGAGCAGCATTACTTTGAGGGTTTACTGGTATATTTAGATGGCCTTTCTGATAAGGGTTACTTAGTTTTTACCTTCTCCTTTAATTATCTGAATCAGTTTTTTGGGGGGCTTTGCCATACAGATGATTTTAAAGTAAGGACCAAAAGGACGAGAGACAGAAGTGATCAAATGTATGAAACAACGGGCATGTGTTTGGATAGATGCAATCTACATTTCTTGTATCTTGTTACACGTTAGTGTCATTTTTAAATAACCTCTACCAATAAATTCCCATATACAGTTATGTCCAACACACATTTGATCAATGGCATTGCAGTACATGTATACAGAAAGAGCAAAATCCATGTCCTACTGTGTTACCCCAGTTAAACAGATCATTATTTCACCCTGTATTATTAAAATAAATACTGTGCCATCCACTGCTTTGGTGCACTATATCCACCATGTGCACATTGGATTTTAAAACAGTTTGGTCCATCTTTATATAGGAGCAAGTAACATCTTGCAATATCCTCATGAGATGGTTCTCTTTGCTGACCCTTAAGGCATAGCGTTAGCATTCTGTTTTAGCCCGCCAGCTTGTACAGGTGAACCAGACAGAAAATTGTTGCTTAGTTTTCGAAACAAATAATGAAAAATAGAATAATGTTTGTGACCCCATAACATATTCTTAGTCCCTTGTTGTATTATGTAAAAGATTCTAGCATTGAAATTTGCCTTTAGTTCAATTATAAATAAAAAATGAATGAATTACACTGTAATGACATTTTTGCGTCTCACTTTTGATTTATAGTAGAGGTAAGCTAAAGGCAGTATTGCTTGTAGTCTAACTCTGCTCTTCATAATTTAAACTATGTAAGGTGCATAAATTGACAATAAATGATAAGAGAACCTGTCTTGTGCAGTCGTTGATAATTTCCATAATATCTTTTGTTCTCTCTCTATGCTGTATTAAACTCTTAATATAATGAGCAAAAATGTACTTGGCTGACTTACTGAAATCAAAAGGAAAAAGGTACATTGCTCCCTAGATTCTCAACTTCAAAATGCATCAGAAAATCTCTCTGTACATACTGTAGATATTAGATTCTTTTATAAGCTTTCTTTGTGGTTGCTGCAATATCTTAACATGGCAAATTATTTATTTTCATATGATCTATTATCAAAAGTCTAAATCTACTTTCCAATTCTTAAATTCCAGTCTTTGAGTTTGTCAACAGATAAAAACTGAATTCCTATGCTTGACACTGAAGGTCAAAAAGTGACAACGTTTATAATGAGTCAAGAAATTATTAATTATATTTGTGGAACATTTTTATGAACAACTTGTGACAGCTTCTTGTATAGGGCACAATGCAAGTGACTTTATAGAAAGTAAGTTGTAAAATCATTGTCTCATTTTATCAAGATATATCTCCAGCATACTAATCAGTCTCCAGATGCTAGCATTGAATTCAGCAAACCAAGGGATCCCTGTTTCCATATAATACACACCTCCACTTCTCATTGTTCATAAAGTAAGTTGATGTTAAGACCAGTTCCTTATATGATACCATGAGACAAATTAGCTTTCTCATAGCACTATAAGCATGTACAGTACTACACAATGAAACAATTGGATTCATAATCATTATGATGAGTGATGGGCGAATTTGCGCGATTCTCCACCGGCAAATACATTTGTAAAATGTCAGTGAAAATCCGCTGGCAAAAATTCACGGCGTAAAAAAAATGGATGTCAGCGTCAAAAACGGACGCCGGCGTCAAAAACAAGACGCCAGCACCATTTCGTGAATTTCTCCCGAAATTCGCCAATTTTTCCGTAAAGCGAAAATTCGCCCATCACTAATTATAATATTTAGGCAATGTTTGCTGCAATGTTTGACAAAGCCTACAGTGGGATCCCTACTGGAATCTTCAAGGTAGCTGTAGCTCCAGAGTTCCCCTACATTAGGCAGACTTGTCTGCTATTCATCAAAACAGACTGGGTGGAGCAATATTGCTATCTGAAAATACATGCAAGTACATGAGCATAATTAGGCGCATGTAACTTTAATGAATTGCGTCAATATGCATAATAACTGTCAATTTCTGCAAGGCCACAATTGTGGCTGCGGCCCTGCAGCCCTATTGCCATCCAATGTACTGATTATTCTAGTAATAATTATACTAGTTATTCTTGCCTGACAATACATGCAGCTTTTATTTATGGTATTTCAGTTAGAAGCACTATACATTTGTGGGCTTAAGTTTATATGATGTTGCATTAAGCTGAGATTTTTAAAAACTTTTAATTTTTTAAAATTTCAGCAGCACCAGAATTGCACAAATTGGGGGTTTCATATAGTAGCAAATTTCTCTATATTCTCTATCTGGAGAGCTCATACCTCAGACTAGTCTGTTTATTAAAAAAATCCAGATAGAAGTAAGCTAAAGGGGACCTGTTAAAGGTAAAAAGGGACAAGCAACAATCTTTTCTATCAGGTTATATATAGCATTTTATTTTTTGTCTTATTAAACCTGTCCTTTTAGTTGAATACTGAACATTCGCTTTGTAATTCATCTCTTAAGAAAGAAGAAAGTTGTCACAGAGATGTATCTTGTCTTCATGTTATAGTTTCACTCTTTAATTTTTAGATATTTTGGCAGGATGAACATTTTCTGACTGTGATCAGCCAGTTTTTTTCTTATAAAATTTTACTTAATAAAAAAGGCCTTTTTGAAATGCATCTCTGATGTTTTTGTGAATATTGGCAAAAATGCTAAGGTCTGAACTGTGTTTGCTTTTGCATTTATAACGACTACTGTGTTTGCTTTTATAATTACTTTATTACTGTTATTATAACTACTAAGAAGGAAACATATAATTCAGTTACATTTATTCAAAGTTATAATGGTTCATTTAACAGCCATGCACCTGTACCCAAATACATGTCTAAATGTTGTAAAAGTCCTCCTAAGCCATTATTAATTTTAGTGATATTTGTGCTGAACTGTCTCTTTACCTTTTGATACACATGCCCTTCCATGTAAATAGGAATCTTTTTCCATACCATTTTATTTATCATATAATGTATAATATCTTATATTAAATCCATTATTCACATGATGTGGGGAATGGCGTAAATAATAAGAAAAAATAATAGAAAATATAAAATTCATAGCCAGTTCACATAAAGAGTCTAATACTATGATTCCGGACAGAACCAGAGGGCAGATGGTAAGCGCAGGGGCCTGTCATGGCCTGCATCCAATGCTACTCCCTCATCGGAATGATGCACAAGTTAGGGGTGGTAAGGGGCTATGTATGTAGTTCACAATACCCAATTTAGGAATTACAGTCCCAAACACAGAGTTGGATGGGTGAACTTGGAGTGCATAATATTGTATGGCAGGGCTGTCCAACTGGCGGCCCGCGACCCCCCTTGTGTGGCCCCCACATGAAAGTCTACCTGCTGTGTCTGCTTACCATATGTAAGCTTTAAATGGTATCACTACAGATATTAACTGGCCCCTGCATTGTTTAAACAACAAATTAAGACTATCATCCCCTGTATTGTTTATGCATGTAATCCCCCCTGCATTGTTCACACTTGTAACACCTCTATTGTTTACGCCCCTAAAGCCCTGTACTGTAATGCTAATGGGACACCAGCATTGTGTCACTGTATGTAGTACATTTTAGAGTCGTCCTGATAAGGTTCCCTGTCTCCTGCTCTGTTCTGCCTTCCCTATGCTCCCTGTGTGTGCCATACTCTGCCTGCCCTATGCTCCCTCCCTGGGTGTGCCATACTCTGCCTGCCCTATGCTCCCTGTGTGTGCCATACTCTGCCTGCCCTATGCTCCATGTGTGTGCTATACTTTGCCCATCCTACTCTGCCTGTGCGTGCCATAATCTGCTTGCCCCATGCTACCTGTGTGTGCCATACTCTGCCTGCCCCATGCTCCCTGTGTTTACCATTCAATGTCTGCCCTATTCTCTTTTGGTGTGTCATACTCTGTCTACTCTGTGGTCCTTGGGTGTGCCATAATCTGCCTGTGTCTGTCTGCCTATTGTTAGGGACCCCTAAGGTCTCTAATCATGTGCTGGGGGGTGCTGTGTTACCCACAGGGAAGGAGGAGGCATACGGATTTAAGGGTATGTCTTAATATGACTTACTAAATGTGTTTCACATAGGAGTTATTACTGATATCCCTGCAGTGTGCACCAACCATTTGTTTGTTTTTTTTTTGGTGTGCTACCACCATTAATGTGGACATGGACTTGTGGTAACATGAGTGTGGTTTAAAGTGGGTGTGCTTTAAAAACAGGGAGTGGTCAATACTGACTTAGGTTATTGGCCCTCCACTATGTAGGCTGGAAAAATTCCAGCCCTCTGTTCCACAGAAGTTGGACAGCACTTTGTATGGTATAATAAATTAAACTGGTGTGGGGAGAACAGCGGTACTGCTTCTAAAGCACTGACTTTTCACTTTGTACATGCATTTATACCTCCCAAGGTAGATCCCCACCTTACTGGGCACATTGATTGTTGTATTTCTAAAAGCTTTGATAGGGAATAGAAAATAGAACTGATTCTGAAACTTCACTTCCATGCTTAAATACTCCATAAATGGGTAATACAGCTGATTTATTGAGAAATACGTAAAGCCTCACTTTTTCATTGCTAGTATTATACATTTCAGAAATGTAAGCCAACTAAGATCAGTCCTGATTTCTGGAAACTGGGCCATTACCTGAATCTAAATAATTCTATACAATATATAATGAATCAGATACCAGCACAGTGGTATGGCAAGCTGGCATACTTTTTTTACAGTGTGTGTCCAAACATAGTGAATATCAGACATCAATGGAATCACTGGAAAATATTTCTCTAACTTCAGCATTCTATATCTTTAAAAAGCATATTTTCTAAGCAACATTTTACTGAAGGTTGGTTTTAAAGAAAACCCTGAATACATTTACCCCCCCCCCTTTTTTTGCTGCTTTCTTGAATCTTGCTGAAAATATTTTAATAGAGCCTTTTTCCAGCTCTATGGGTGTTCTCAGAATCATAACTTATTGTCATGGCTGAATCCCAAAAACAACACAATCAGTACATTACAGGAAGTTTTGAACTCCCATTAGGAAGACCTGCACAATATTAACCAACTCTTAATAATTGTTCCCCTGTTAGTACTAATTTTCTTTGTGCAGTTCCTGCTGACAATTTGCCTCCCTCAACGGGACAGGAATATGAAAAAAAATCAGACTCATAATTTTTACTTTTCTGTTTATACTCCAGTGATGTTGCAAAGATAAATTTCATTTATTATACATATGAAAATTCAATACCAAGAACATTCTAGCCAAACCGTTCATATTTCCTTAAATTTAAAATAAAGAAAAACAATGAAATTATTTTATTAACATACTGTACATCAATGTTAAATGATGGCTATGGCCCATGTTTATTTAGACATTGAGAAACCCATTTAATATTTAGTACAAAATTATAGTGCTGAACACGCTTTCTAGAAAATAAAACTACATATGTGGATGTACAGGTATGCATATTTGAAAAAAGGCTATTATAATTTGTTATCCTTTAAATGCTATCTGTTCATTCAATTATAATAATAATTATTTAAGAGAGCCAACAACCACAAACATATAAAGAACAACTATGAATAAATATTTTTTTATATTTTTTTTATATTTTTTTTTCTCTTGAAATCTCGCCATATTGTCATTATGTATAGATTACGATGAGTCTACTAAAGACGACCGTCGGTCCTTCCCTTCCCAGCTAAACAAGCCTTGTGGTGCACAACAGAAAAAATACATTCATATAATATTGATAAAATGAGTGGCTAGCCAGACTATTTAATAGTGCACAGAATACATATTACTAAATATTATTACTCATTGATATTTAATATTATTACAATTAGAATCAAGTACAAGCTACTGTTTTATTATTACAGAGAAAAAGGAAATCTTTTTTTATGTTAGAATATTTCACTTCAAATGAAATCTATAGGAGATGACCTTCCCATAATTTGGAGCTTTATGGATAATGGGTTTTCAGACAAGGGATCTCGTACCTATATTATATATATTGCCGAGTAACTTGCTGGCACTATATAAATAAATAATGATGATGAGAATCTATTTACTGGATGAGAATCTGGAAGAAAATTGCTTTTACTCACTGAAAATAATATCTGGTAGACATGTAACTTTTGACCCCAAAATTTGACAACAATTCTCTCTATCTTTGATTTACATTTTTTAGAACATTTCAATTTATTTTCATAATAACACATTAAAGATACACAAAGAGTATTCTGTACAAAGAAAAATCTTATAGATTTTAAGAGCCCTTTGGGACCTTTCTGAGTCCTGAATTTAATTACACATTTGCACAGTGTACATTACATCTCACTAATTTCATCTTATAAATGAAAAATAGAAGAAATTTAGTTTGATTGAAATGAGATTCATTTGCAAAGCCTCCATTGCAGCACAGAAATGAAATCATTGTTTTCAGCAGAGAAATGAAAATTGAATTTTTTTGAATCTAGATTACTTAGTGCTGTTGAAAATAATTGGGTGAGTGTTCAGATATACTGTATATTACCAGGTAATATTATTACACCAATATATTAGATATTTATGTAAATAATGTTACAGAAACAGTTGTGCCTTATACAAAATCAGTATTCCTGATGCTGGGCTTTAAAAGAATTTGTTAAAGAGAGTCTGACTACAAACAGCTGCCCGATTAGGGATATATACCATTCACTGTTATTTGTATTGAACAGTAGTGATTGTTGCAACCTGGAAAAAAATATCCATCATGTGAGATTTAACAAGCTCTTTAAGATATTCTAGTGTAAAAAGATCTTATCTGAATCAGTAATACTCTAACTTGAATTGCATTACACTGCATGCACACGATGCTACTCTCAAAGTCCTACCTACTCAGAAGCCATGTTCCAATATCTTCCACTAATGAGATATAACAAGAACAAAAGTCTGTCTGCAAGTTTGGATATATGCAACTGAACTATTAGGCTTATCTGTGCTATAAAATCAGTATCTCTGGGGCCGGGCCGATACCCACATGACCCTTCTTCTTCTTCGGGCGGGTTCGGGCCAACCTCGCACTCTTCTTCACGGGTGGCAGGCGGGTCCGCGTTGATCTCTTCTCCTGCTCTCCCAGCCTGCCACCATGCACTGCTGACTTCTGACTTCCGGCTTCTTCTTTTATAGATGCTGCGCCTGCTGGCCCCACCTCTTTTGTGACATCATTGGCAGCACGGGTCTATAAAAGGAAACTGGTAGACAGTTCAGGTGGGTGCGGGTGGAGGGAGGGCGGGCTTCAGGCGGGTGCGGGTCTGGAAAAACCCAATCCTCGCATCACTAACAGGGACATAAAGGATTGATTTGCATGTCCCCACCCATAATGCCTTATGTGACAGTTAAAATCTAATTTTATGTATGAAGCCAGTGCTATGTATTTAGCATGAGAAATGCACAGTAAATACCAAAAGACTTTACACTGCGTTAGTTGAAACTAATTTTCAGGGTTAACAATTTGGAGGGGTGAAGGTAATAGGAACTTTTATGGGATAGCTATCCAATAGAGTTCAACACATTAAATACACCCCTAGAAATCCAGTTCAGAAATTACAAACTGCAAAATCATTGGTCATTTCTTTGACAGTTCTTAACATGTAGGTACATGTGCAACTAGGGGTAAAATATTTAGGGGAAGATGCAAAACAAAGGATTCCTAATGGTTAAAATTTTAGCACATTATTAACACTTTACGCATTTACCTATTGTGAGGCAGTGCCACAAACGGGACCTTTGTACACTGCCTTCCTTCTTTGCTGAATTGCCTGAGGTCTCTGCTCTCATTTGAAACACAGGGACCTGTGGCTACCCTCCCTGTGCAATGTATAAAAAAGGGCAGACAGGGAGACACCCTACCTGCCCCCCCAACCTATGACTTTCAGACAAGCAAGTTAGAGAGAGAGGCTGCAGATTCAGACCTTATTATTATATTATATTATATTAGTACCCTGTACTTTCCACTTGCTCACTAGTGCTGCTACTAGATTCTCAGCAAGTTCCCCAGACAGAAGTGATTTGTTCATGAGCATTAAGAGACACATGGGGTTATATAAAAAAAACCAATACGTTTGCCCAGGAGCAGTTACATATAGCAACCAATCTGCAGATAGCATTTACTAGTCATCTGTTTAAAAGCAAACATCTAATTGGTTACTGTTTCTGGGCAAATTTAGTGCTTTTTATTACTTATGGGGCCAGTCTTAATGCCTCCAACTGTCTTCTCAGGTAGTTCTTGGCAAAAAAGTTTTTCCCCCACACTCGTTTACCAAACCAGATCAATGTGTCAATGCATCAGATCACTTTAATTAATCAAATTTAATTGTGGTTTCTGGGGTGTTACAGCTTAGTGGCAGCTTTTTGTTTACCTAGCTTATGTACCTCTACTTCATCTGACTTTATTCAGCTTACCATTCTTTTCTTTCTTTCTTTCTTTCTTTCTTTCTTTCTTTCTTTCTTTCTTTCTTTCTTTCTTTCTTTCTTTCTTTCTTTCTTTCTTTCTTTCTTTCTTTCTTTCTTTCTTTCTTTCTGATATGTGTTTTATAGAATATTAAGGGAGTTATTTACTAAATTGTGAATGCCAATAACCGAAAAAATTGTGTTTTTTTACTATAAAATCTAAAATTTTAGTGGAAAAAAACCCACAAATTTTTGGAGATTTATTATACCCCGAGTAGTGATGGGCGAATTTGCGCCGTTTCGCTTCGCCGAAAAATGAAAATGAAATTCGCGAAACGGCGAAAAATTCGCAAAACGGCGCCGGGGTCTCGTTTTTGATGGTTGCATATTAGTTAATGGGAAAAGTCCCCAAAATATTTTGATCTGCTCTAGGTTTCGTGCAATAATCCATAATTTGCTTGATTTTTTTTTAGGAAAGTATTTTATTAATACAGTAAGTATTAATAAATAAGGAGAAAAAACCCGTGCAGATTTGGTCGGAGTTCTTTTCAGAAAATATTGAAATAAATTCAGACTTAATAAATGGACCTCCCCAAGTAACGCTTTACAGTATAATGGCAATATCATCATTATCCATGTTATATTTCACACTGGATTTGTGCCAAGAAGTTCTGTGATTCTAACTTGTTCATTTTGTAACTTTTTGGATTTCTGATTGAGAAGCAATCTCAAAATATTACATCTCAGTTGTCTTCAACTACATCCCCCATCAGCTCTTAAATTAGGGGAATTACTGTAAGGGGCAGATTTACTAAGCTCTAGTGACTGGTTAAAATGTCAAAAAGTTTGAATTTCAAAGTAAATTTTTGGGTACTTCGACCATTGAATAGGCTATATTCGACCGTTTGACTTAGATTCGAACGATTCAAAGTAAAAATCGTTCGACTATTCGACCATTCGATAATCGAAGTACAGTCTGTTAAAAAAAAACTTCGACTTCATACTTCGCCAAATTAAAGCTACCGAAGTGCAATGTTAGCCTATGGGGACTTTCCACAGCACTTTTTCTAAGTCTTTTTTGGTCGAATAGAAATCCTTAGATCGATCGCTAAAAATCGTTCGAATCGTTCGATTTAAACGATTTAATTGTTTGATTTCTATTCGATCATTTGATCGATCGAATACACTAAAAATCCTTCGACTTCAATATTCGAAGTCGAAGGATTTCAATTCAAGGGTCAAACTTCGAAGTTTTTTTAACTTCGAAACTCGACCCTTAGTAAATCTGCCCCCTAAATGTCCCTACATTAGGATTCTTTAAACACAAAATACTAAGAGAAATGCAATCACCAACATGAAATAAAATAAATTATACTCTAAGCGGCAAACTATGATTTTTAGAAATGAGATGACCAATAGGGATGTCGCGGACTGTTCGCCCGCGAACTAATTCGCGCGAACATCGACTGTTCGCGTCCGCCAAATGTTCGCGAACGTCGCGCGACGTTCGCCAATTTGGGTTCGCCTTAGCTGGCACTTATTTTTGACCTCTCACCCCAGACCAGCAGATACATGGCAGCCAATCAGGAAGCTCTCCCTCCTGGACCACCCCCACACCCCATGGACCACTCCCCTTCCATATATAAACTGAAGCCCTGCAGCGTTTTTTCATTCTGCCTGTGTGTGCTTGGAAGAGCTAGTGTAGGGAGAGAGCTGTTGAGTGATTTGAGGGATTTGCTGGCTAGTAATCTACTTGATACTGCTCTGTATTGTAGGGACAGAACTCTGCAGGGATTTGAGGGACATTTTAGGTTAGGTAGCTTTGCTGGCTAGTAATCTACCTTCTACTACAGTGCTCTGTATGTAGCTGCTGTGGGCAGCTGTCCTGCTGCTGATCTCTCATCTGCTGACTGCTGCCTGTAACCCAATAGTCCTTGTAAGGACTGCTTTTATTTTCTTTTTTGTTTTTTTTACTTTGCTACTGTAAGAGCCCAGTGCTATTAGTATAGCTGTGTTGGGGAGTGGGACTGGTGTGCTGCTCCTAGTAGTTCAGCACCAACCAGAGTAATTTTTTTTTTTTAATATACATATATATATTATTTTATTTTACTTATCTTACTGTTCTTTAACGTGTCCAGTGCTGTTTGCTGTTCTTCATAGTAGTGCACCAATAGTAGTGCACTTGCAGGCATTGTTTGCCCAGTGTGTTCTTCAAACAACTGCCACCTAGCTGTGTGAGCTTGTTCACATTCTGTCTAAATATCAATAATAATACCGTCTCCAGAAACACCACCTGAGTGACGTTTTCCAAGCAGCAATAATATATTCCGTATCCACTGCTGTAGTTTATACATTGACCTTGCAGACATTGTTTGCCCAGTGTGTTCTTCAAACCACTGCCACCTAGCTGTATGAGCTTTTTCACATTCTGTCTAAATATCAATAATAATACCGTCTCCAGAAACACCACCTGAGTGACGTTTTTCAAGCAGCAATAATATATTCCGTATCCACTGCTGTAGTGTATACGTTGACCTTGCAGACATTGTTTGCCCAGTGTGTTCTTCAAACAACTGCCACCTAGCTGTGTGAGCTTGTTCACATTCTGTCTAAATATCAATAATAATACCGTCTCCAGAAACACCACCTGAGTGACGTTTTCCAAGCAGCAATAATATATTCCGTATCCACTGCTGTAGTGTATACGTTGACCTTGCAGCCATTGTTTGCCCAGTGTGTTCTTCATACAACTGCCGCCTAGCTGTATGAGCTTTTTCACATTCTGTCTAAATATCAATAATAATACCGTCTCCAGAAACACCACCTGAGTGACGTTTTTCAAGCAGCAATAATATATTCCGTATCCACTGCTGTAGTGTATACGTTGACCTTGCAGACATTGTTTGCCCAGTGTGTTCTTCAAACAACTGCCGCCTAGCTGTGTGAGCTTTTTCACATTCTGTCTAAATATCAATAATAATACCGTCTCCAGAAACACCACCTGAGTGACGTTTTCCAAGCAGCAATAATATATTCCGTATCCACTGCTGTAGTGTATACGTTGACCTTGCAGACATTGTTTGCCCAGTGTGTTCTTCAAACAACTGCCATCTAGCTGTGTGAGCTTGTTCACATTCTGTCTAAATATCAATAATAATACCGTCTCCAGAAACACCACCTGAGTTGTTGTTGTTGTTTTAAAAAAAAATGCCAGGCAAAGGCAGGCCGCCACGCAGAGGCACTAGGGGCCGTGCTGCTATTCTATCCTGTGGCCCTAGGAAATTGCCCAGTTTTACAAAGGCAATTACCCTGAACTCCCAAAATGCTGAAGAGGTAGTTGACTGGCTTACACAGCACACCCCATCCTCTACCGTTTCTAACTTTGCCACAACATCCTCATCCTCCTCTGCTATGGGCACCCCACGTAACACTTCCTCCACCACCGGCGCCCCTTCTTCACTGGAGTCAGAGGAGTTATTTACACATGAGTTTCTTGAACTGAGTGATGCGCAACCATTATTGGCAGAAGAAGATGAAGGAGATGAGGACGTTACACCAGATATAATTCTGGCAGACAACACAACAGAGATGGACATAATGAGTGATGAGGAGGTCCCCGCTGCTGCTTCCTTCTGTGAGCTGTTAGAAGAAATTGATGCATCTGAGGAGAATGATGATGAGGAGATTGATGTGTTGTGGGTGCCCAGTAGAAGAGAGCAAGAGGAGGATAGTTCAGATGGAGAGACGGAGAGTCAGAGAGGCAGGAGGAGAATAAGACTTAGAAGAAGCAGGGAGGACAGCTCGCAGGGAACAGTAGGGCAACAACATGTATCGGCACCTGTGGTCAGCCGGCCAACGCACCCGCCATTGCCGCCAACTTCTACTGTTACCGCCAGATTGCCAGCTTCAAAAAGCTCAGCAGTGTGGGATTTTTTTAATGTGTGTGCCTCTGACAAAAGCATTGTAATTTGCAATGAGTGCAGTCAGAAACTGAGTCTTGGGAAGCCCAACACCCACATAGGTACAACTTCTATGCGAAGGCACATGAACGGCAAGCACAAAGCACTATGGGAGCAACACCTCAAAGGCAGCAGACAAACTAAAAGCCACCCTCCTTCTGGTCCAGCATCTTACTGCTCTACCTCTGCTCTCCTTGACCCGTCTGAACCACCCTCCACTCCGCCTTCCACCTTGACCACCAGTTCCCAGTCATCTGCCCCAGCCAAGTTTCTGTGAGGGCCATGTTTGAGCGTAAGAAGCTAATGTCTGCGAGTCACCCCCTTGCCTGGCGTCTGACAGCTGGCTTGTCTGCACTCTTAGCCCGCCAGCTTTTACCATACCAGCTGGTGGACTCTGAGGCCTTCCGCAAATTTGTAGCAATTGGGACACCGCAGTGGAAGGTACCCAGCCGCAATTTTTTCTCCAAGAAGGGAATACCACACCTGTACCACCATGTGCAGAGCCAAGTCACCGCATCTCTGTCACTTAGTGTTGGGGCAAAGGTCCATATGACTACTGACGCATGGTCCTCCAAGCATGGTCAGGGCAGGTATGTCACCTACACTGCCCACTGGGTGAACTTGCTTATGGCTGGGAAGCAGGGAATGCGTGGCTCAACAACAACAGTGGAGTTGGTGTCACCGCCACGGATTGCACGCGGTTCTGCCACCACCTCTACTCCTCCTTCGCTCTCTACCTCGTCTTCTTCCTCTGCTTCCTCCTCCTCTGCTGCTGGGTCCTCCTCCTCCACACCTGTGCACCCCCAGCTCCCCCTAGGCTATTCGACGTGCCAGGTACGCCGTTGTCATGCTGTCTTGGGGATGACGTGCCTGGAAAGCAGAAACCATACCGGATCTGTACTCCTGTCATCTCTGCAGTCACAGGCCGATCGGTGGCTGACCCCACACCAACTGAAGATCGGAAAAGTGGTGTGTGACAACGGAAGCAATCTGTTGGCAGCACTGAGACTGGGCAATTTAACACATGTGCCCTGCATGGCACATGTTCTGAATTTAATAGTCCAACGTTTTGTCTCGAAGTACCCAGAATTCCAGGACATTCTCAGGCAGTCGGCCCATTTCAGACGTTCCTACACAGCCATGGCACGCCTTGCTGACATTCAGCAGCGGTACAACATGCCAGTCAGGCGTTTAATTTGCGACAGCCAGACTCGCTGGAATTCAACGCTCCTCATGTTGGAACGTCTGCTGCAACAACAAAGAGCCGTCAATGAATACCTGTTTGAACTGGGTGGTAGGACTGGATCTGCAGAGCTGGGGATTTTTTTCCCCCGTTACTGGGTGCTTATGCGCGATGCCTGCAGGCTCATGCGCCCTTTTGAAGAGGTTACAAACATGGTCAGTCGCACTGAAGGCACCATCAGCGACCTAATACCCTTTGCTTTCTTCCTGGAGCGTGCCGTGCGACGAGTGACAGATGAGGCTGTAGACCAGCGTGACGAGGAGCAGGAAGCGCACGATTTCTGGTCGGAATCACCAGAACGAGCCCAGGCACCTGATGCAATGCAGGGAGAGGTGTCAGAAGTGGAGTCAGAGGAGGAAGGTGGCTTTGTGGAGGAGGAGGACCAACAGGAGCAGGCTTCCCAGGGGGCTTGTGGTGACCTTTTGGGGACCCCTGGTCTTGTACGTGGCTGGGGGGAGGAGACCGTGGATGATGTAGTCCTTGATAACGAGGAAGCGGAGATGGATACCTCTGCATCCAACCTTGTGAGAATGGGGTCTTTCATGCTGTCATGCCTGTTGAAGGACCCCCGTATCAAGAGGCTTAAGGAGAAGGACCTGTACTGGGTCACAACGCTACTAGACCCTCGGTACAAGCATAAAGTGGCAGAAATGTTACCAACGTACCACAAGTCCGAAAGGATGCTGTATTTACAAACCAGCCTGCAAAACATGTTGTACAATGCTTTTTAGGGTGATGTCACTTCAGGAACTCATCAACATTCCAGGGGCAGAGGTGCCAGTAATCCTGCCACGAGCGCACCTGCAAGGACAATGCACTTTGGCCACTCTGTAACGTCAGACATGCAAAGGTTTTTCAGTCCAAGGCAGCGCCAGAACCCTTCTGGATCCACCCTCAAAGAACGCCTCGACCGGCAGGTAGCGGACTACCTGGCATTAACTGCAGATATCGACACTCTGAGGAGCGATGAACCCCTGGACTACTGGGTGCGCAGGCTTGATCTGTGGCCAGAGCTGTCACAATTTGCCATGAACCTCTTGTCTTGCCCCGCCTCAAGTGTCCTCTCAGAAAGGACCTTCAGTGCAGCAGGAGGGATTGTAACTGAGAAGAGAACTCGCCTAGGTCACAAAAGTGTGGATTACCTGACCTTTATTAAAATGAACGAGGCATGGATCTTGGAGGGTTACTGCACGCCGGAAGACTTGTTCAGACTCCCCATGCAGCTGTCCTTCTCTGCACGCCGCATGACTCCACACACAGCTGTCCTTTAGCGTCCTCCTCCCTCCGCCACCGTTACAAACTAGGGTGCAAACCCTACTGGTTTCATTTTAATCAAAACTTTTTGGACAGGTAAATCCTGAGTTTTTCTGGCCTCTGTGCTTCAGTGGCTGCAACCAAAAAATTCATATTTTCAGCATTTATATGGCATATTTTTTCTGGCCTCTGTGCTTCAGTGGCTGCGACAAAAAAAAATTCATATTTTCAGCATTTATATGGCATATTTTTTCTGGCCTCTGTGCTTCAGTGGCTGCGACAAAAAAAAATTCATATTTTCAGCATTTATATGGCATATTTTTTCTGGCCTCTGTGCTTCAGTGGCTGCGACAATTTTTTTTTATATTTTTAGCATTCATATGGCATATTTTTTCTGGCCTCTGTGCTTCAGTGGCTGCGACAAAAAAAATTCATATTTTCAGCATTTATATGGCATATTGTTTCTCGCCTCTGTGCTTCAGTGGCTGCGACAAAATTTTTTTATATTTTTAGCATTCATATGGCATATTTTTTCTGGCCTCTGTGCTTCAGTGGCTGCGACAAAATTTTTTTTATATTTTCAGCATTCATATGGCATATTTTTTCTCGCCTCTGTGCTTCAGTGGCTGCGACAAAAAAAAATTCATATTTTCAGCATTTATAAGGCCAGAAAAAATATGCCATATGAATGCTAAAAATATAAAAAAAATTGTGCTTCAGTGGCTGCGACAAAATTTTTTTTATATTTTTAGCATTCATATGGCATATTTTTTCTGGCCTCTGTGCTTCAGTGGCTGCGACAAAAAAAACATAATTTTTCAGAAAAGTACACATGCCTAATTTTTCAGGGTTCTGCAACAGTGGCAAAATCGCATCTTTTATGGTCACCGCAGGTGATCAATAAAGTAGACCAAAACTGGGCCCACACTGCAGAATCGGTGTTTTTTGGTTCACTTCACTGTACATTGAATTACCTCTGCCTGACCGTGCACGTGCGCACAAGCACGGTGACTGCTAAACACACCACTACAGAAATATTGCCACCAACAGGACGAACATCCTGGAGGTGACAAGCAACTAGTAATTAAAAACTATTATTTGCTCACTTGACGGTATCATTCATGAAAGCTCTTTGCGTTTTTTTTGCGTTGCAGTAAGCGCCGCTTTTGTCTTTGCGTGTGAACAGGCTGTAACCTTTACACGACTTGATTGGCATGTAGACGCCGGACGTTTTAATGCAGTTTATTACACAAGTTTAGAAATGTAGTGTGATTTCTGCCCTTTACAGCACAAAACGCAGCGCTGTGTCAACAATGTATTTTTCAGATACATTTTTGCCCTTGATCCCCCTCTGGCATGCCACTGTCCAGGTCGTTGCACCCTTTAAACAACTTTAAAATCATTTTTCTGGCCAGAAATGTCTTTTCTAGCTTCTAAAATTTTTAGTGGAAATATTTGTTGGGATTTATTAACCCCAAGGATGGAAAAAATCAGAATCCAAAAATCCAGCATCTCAGACGTGCCGAGGTTGCATATAAGTCAATGGGAGAAGTCCCAAAGATATTTTGATCTGCTCTGGGTTTCGCACAATATTACAAAATTTTGCATTGTGTATTGATAAATAAGGAGAAAAAACCCATATGGATTTTGTCTGAGTTGTTTTAAAAAAATCTTGAGAAAAATTCGGACTTTGATAAATGGGCCTCGTATGGCTTTTTTTAAGCACAGACCCAGAAGATACAAATATTGCTGCTGAACTTACTAAGAAGCCTCTATATTGACCTAAACAGTGTAAGAGTACACATATATTGCTGCACAATATACTGGCGCTCTATAAATACATGTTAATAATAATAATAATATTTCTGCATTCATTTTGGGGTTAATTATCAAAGTCCGAATTTATCTCAATATTTTCTGCTACAAACTCCGATCAAATCCGCTGGGGTTGTTTACGCTTATTTATTATTACTTGTTCCCGAAAATTTGCTTTGCAGTAAAAAATCAGATTTTCAGGAAATTTTTCGGACTCTTTTATCCGATTTTCACGATTTTTTTCATAATTTTCACCCGAAATCTTCGAAACCCAGCGCACATCAAAAAATCATTGGGACTTCTCCCATTGACTTATATGCAACCTCGACAGGTCTGAGAATAAACTGTTGTACATTAAACAGTTGTTTCTCTTGTATATCTATTCTAAGACTGATTTTTTTCCATTTTATTTTGCACTTGTATAGCATTCTATAAAATATAATCTAGTTAGGCCTGCTTTCCTAATTCATTTTTTTCATGAAAATGTCTTAGGAACAATAGCAAGCACTTACTGTCCAAAGTGAAGATTTAGATGAATAACAGCTTTAAGACTTGATAACTCTATAATCAAAGTTGTTTGCTGCAAATACATGTTAAGGCTATACAAATAGCATTGGAAAACATCAATAATTAGCCTCTTTGGACAAGAGATCCAGAAGAAAGCCAGACAAACCATATTTAGGCAGCAGTATAATAAGGGATTTAGAAACACTTTTAATAAATCCCCAGCTATCCCTTTTTAAATTAGTGAGGACAGCAAAATGTATTTCCTGCTAAATTCTATCAAGCATAAACTTTCAACAGAGAACAATTTATCACTAAGAAATTTGCAGCCAAGACAAGAATAGCTCATTTAATTGTGAACTAATTAGATTTACCATTCAACTTGCTACTCTTCTTTCTTTATATGTTTTTATTTTATCATTTTCCAAACTTTTATTATGTGTTTAAGTTTTATAAAGATGACTTTCTACTATCAGTGAAGTCCCATTACCATATCCTTTTCTTTGGACTGTGAGCTGCAATTTTAGAAAGCAATATTTGCTGTTGTGATTTCAGTGATCAAATCTCTGAAAATATTAGATGGTACCTGAAGTCATTACGTTAGAAAAAAATGCAAGAGCAATAAATTATCATATTATCTGTAGACCAAACATTTTTAGTCACTGCATTACATTTAATCAAATCAAACATTAAAAAGCATGAAAATATTTTGAAAGGTCCACAAAATATAGTACAGGTATAATTAATTAATCGACATTTGATGAGCTTTATAAATGACCAAATTAGCTCAAGGAATACACTTTCTTATGCATGCATGCCCTTCATTCTAAGGAGTAGAGTATTTTGATGGGTTTGCACAGGACCTGGGGTTTTCTAGATCAGGGTTTGTTTCGTAATTTGGATCTCCATAAAAGTTTTAATAAGCATTTAAACATATATATATATATATATATATATATATATATATATATATATATATATATATATATATATCTATAGATATAGATAACACTATTATGCTTCTGCAAGAAATCTAGTATTGATTTTTTGGTGATCTCTGCTGAGAGGAACCCCCACTGATGTAGCAGTTGCTTCAGAGTCCTGAGGAGGACTCCCTTTGGCTTTCCATGCTCAGAGAAGAGAACACTTTGCTCTTTATCGTCCTGTTATGGACCCGCTTTCCCTTTTTCTGTGACTGGGGGTTCCCTACTAACCTTTCCCACACAGAAATCTTTGGGATCTTTTCATCTGTTCATTGATGCAGTCCCACGATCCGACTGCCTGTATGGCCTCCATTCTGATCCAATATCGCCCCCCTCAATGTGGGCATATCAGGGAGAGATCCACTCATTTGGCGACATTGCCAAATGAGCGGATCTCCCTGTGTATGGCCATCATAACATACACTGTGGCAGATTCTTCATTTAGCAGAACTAAGAGAGCAAGCTAAGGGGACATTGTCACTCCAAGTGTATTACCCTCAACTGCAGGCTTTGTCAGAGTGCTGGATGCTAATTATTTCTGTCCCAAGTTAAAGCTGTTATAGAGAAGTTCCATGTAGAGAATGCACCGAGCAAAACTGATAGCAACATTGTACAACACTTAAATTTAGTTATTGAGGTCTCTGAATGCATTATTTTACTCCTAAGTTTGCCTTTTCCTATGTAAATTGTTTTTTTAGTGTGCATGCTTTCCATGTGGATAAAATGTCAAAATACATCATGAAATTCAGCTGTCTACTGGGCAACACATCGATACATAAACTGAAAGAAATTTTTTACATTTTCTGCTTATATGCAAAGAACAACCAGTACATTGGCAGGTGGTTGGCAGGCAGGTCTTTGAAGGAAGAAATGTATTTGTACTAACTCCTTTTTGCTAGGAATCCAAGAACTGAAATAATTCAGCTTCAGTGCCAGCTGTGAAGAGGCAAATAATCATAGGTGATCAGCAACACTGACACTTCTCATGCTTTTAAAGTTATTGAGAGACACAGTAAGAGCACTCTTGTGTTCTGAAATGTTGATATACAATGCTGAAAGTTTTAAGGATTTCAAAGCAGACAATGCAGTAATTCGGACTAAAAGCTATATTCTGTGACAAATCATTATAATGTCCATCTGTAAATGAGTTGACCATTTTATAACAATGGTTGTGGGTTTTTTTTCAGTTCAACTTGCAGGTCCAACTTTTTAGAGCCCCAACAGATACAGGAAAAAGCATTGCTCATTTATCCTTAATTCCAACAATTCTGTAGACGGCAAGTGTGTTTTCACAACAAATGTCTCTGTAATTGACCTTTAAGATTGGTTTTAGGAATAACTAGGAAAGCATATATGCATTCTCCCCAAATATTATCCTAACCAGCCTTCAGTCTGAGCACCCTACCAAGGATGCTAGTTCAAGTGTTGGGGGGGCTCTGTTACATACAATTAGAACGCCTCTTTAGTTTTGCATCTCTTTATACCTTCTTATTTGCTACATATTAGATAATAATCAATTTTTTTATCATTTTTTTAAATCCAGTTTCAATCTGCAAAAGCCAGTGCAGTGGACACATTTAGCTTTTTATTCCCACAAATTATTTTCATAATAGTAGTGCAGACTCAAGCTAAATTGTGTTCACTGTAACATGTAATGGACCTACAGTATATACATGTAAATAATTATCAATTTTGGTAAATAATATGCAGGTTAAAGCACTACAATAGCACAGTGCCACCTTGTGCTGGGGGCCTATTTTAGATTTCAGGCAAGTCACTGTCGTAAAGGAGTTTGTATGTTCCCCATGTCTGTGTGGGTTTCCTCCAGTAAGACTTTGGTAAAATACTATATATGGACAAATTCAATGTACTGTTAAAAACTGTCCATATTATGTGTGTGAATGCGATAGGGACCTTTGATTGTAAGATCAACTGCGGTAGGGACTGAAGTCAATGATGAATCATTTCTGTAAAGCCCTTTGAAATATGTCAGCACTATATGAACATAAATTGTGCATCTGTATATTCCCCTGTATTTGTGTTTGAATGCTGGAATGTCAGACTCCTGGCAGTGATGGTTAATTCTCTTGGAGAAAGTCAGATGCAGCTTTTACATATTACATAAATGTATGCACATGCACATCTTTCATCAGAGAAGGCTGAAGGGATACACTGATATTTGCCACAAGATGCAAAAGAATATGTACTGATGCAAATATTGGCCTGGGTAGTGTCAATGTGTTCTCAATGTGCTTGCCTTTGTATTCAGGACTAAAGATGCATTAAATGTAGGCAATGCAAGTTATTTTTAAAAATGAGATTTATCACAAATAAGTTGTAAAAACAGATGTGGAACTTTGTGGTTATTTGCCAGGATGCAAACTGTCTGTTTCATGATTTTCTGAACAAGACAAACTAAGCTTCAAGCATCTCAAATTGTGATGGATCTGGGGTGCATGCAATGTGTGTGCTTTTTGATCTTACAGGAGCTTAAAGGAACAGTAACACCAAAAAGTGAAAGTGTTTTAAAGTAATGAAAATATCATATATTGTTGCCCTGAATTGGTAAAACAGATCTGTTTGGTTCAGAAATGCTACTATAGTTCATATAAACAAGCTGCTGTGTAGCAATGGCAGAAAAAAGGCTATATAGCACAGGTTAAATAGTGGATAACAGATAACATCATTATGTTTTACAAAGCTTATCTGCTGTGTAACCGGAGCTGAATGGCTGCCCCCATTACTATACAGCAGCTTATTTATATAAACAATAGTTGTGTTTTTGAAGCAAACACAGCAGTTTTACCAGCGCAGGGCAATACTGCATTATATTTGTATTACTTGAAAACACTTTCATTTTTTGACGTTACTGTTCCTTTAATGGAGCAGTAAATAGAAGTGTCCTAAATATAATGTACTGTTGTGCTGCACTGGTACATCTGGTGTCTTTGCTTCAGAAACACAACTATAGTTTATATAAACAATCTGCTGTTTAGCCATGGGGCAGCCATTCAAAGCTAAAAAAGGAGAAATGGCATAAGATACACAGCAGATAATAAATAAGCTTTTTTAGCATACAATGGAATTCTTCAAACGTATCTGTTATCTACTGTGTATCATGTGCTTGAATGGCTGCCCCCATGGCTACACAGAAGCATGTTTATAGAGGCTATCATTGTACTCAAGTTTTGCCAGGCCAGCGCACCAGTGCGTTATGTTGTCTTTCCTTTAAAATACTTACATTTTTTGGTGTTACTGTTCCTTTAATTCTACTTTCTACTATAACATAAGGTTGAATTTCAGAGTGGCCATGCGCTATAATAGGGATATCACCACAATGGGCAATTTTATATATAAACCTTAATACTTAATAGATGTTTGACGTCTTCTGCCATTTTTATATTAATAACTCTTACAGCTGTGGCAAAAAAACACTGTAAGGGGGTTATTTACTAAGCTCCGACTACCCAAAATTCCCTGAAATCCGAAAAAATTCGTGATTTTTTTTATAAAATCGGACTTTTAAAAAAAATCACAAATTTTTCGGAATTTATTAAACCCCGAGGGCTAAAAAGCCCGAATATAAAAACACGGCATCTCAAACCCGTTGAGATTGCATAAAAGTCAATGGGAACAGTCCCATTGATTTTTGGTTGTCTCGGGGGTTTCGGGCAATTTCACAATGTATTCGGAGATTTCGGGGAAAATTCATGAAAAAAACGTGAAAATCATAGCTTTTCCTGCAAAGCAAATTTTCGGGAAAATGTAATAGTAAATAAGTGTTAAAAACCCTAGCGGGTTAGATCAGAGTTTGTAGCAGCCGATATTGAGATAAATTCGGACCTTGATAAATAACCTCCAAAGTGTGGATCAACGAAAAACCTTCCAACACTCAAGCTAAATGTGGAAAGGTTGGTTAAGTTCTAAATGGACTGGATAGGGGCATCATGTACCATTAAAAATGTATATGATATGATGGTAGACTAGGCCTTGTGGAAGGGTGAAAGTTAACAGAGACGAAGAGAAAAATTGAAGGTAACAGAAATGATCAAAAATAAATTATGCACAACATTTCAAGTTGAAATTTCTTAGACATGTCAAGAATATTCAGTACTGCCTTAATTGTAGTGGCCACAATTTTCACAATAAACCCCTTTAAATGAGTAAGACACGCATACTTATGGTTTGTGGTTTTCTTCCTTTCAGACAGCTTTTTGCTTCCTTAATAAACATATTTATGTGAACAACTACATTTATGTGAACAACTACAAGGTTTAAAGGCTTATTTTTTCCCCATAAGATTGATACAAAATCTGAGGGACAACATTGTGCTAGCTTATTCTTCTCCCATCACAACACAAATACAGGGGAATTAGTTACATTTAAAAAATCTATGTAAGTGATTTAGTACTGGTTGATTTATTTATCTAGCAATTGGACTACAGAAGAACACAGATATAATTAGAAAAGACTGAAGGTTTGATTTACACAGGAAACCCTTAATTAATGGATATAATGGCCACTAGATCCCTAAATGGATAAAGGTTAGGCAGCTGGTTGTTTAGAGTAGGCAGTAAATTTGCCTTGCATACTGAAGACCATCATAAAAACATTACAGCCATTAAAACACGTTGTTCTGTTGGTCTGCGCATAAAGATTATACACATATCCTTTATAGATTCAATAATAAGGTTTTCCTTGACTGGTTGTTAAACATGTCCAGAATATTTCTTTCTCCTGAGTGACATTAAACCCAAGTACAATACATGAGCTCACATAAGTTGCTATTAGCAGTTGCTGCGTTTGAATTCCCAGGTGTGTGTCATATCATGGCAGCAATCTCAAAGTTAGTAATGTTTACTGCATGTTTGTAGACAAAATGCAGACATGGATGTCAGTGGGCAAAGTAATAAAGGAGCCAAAAGGGATGTCAGGAGCAACTTGGCATAAATTATCCTTCGTAACAGATATCGGGATCTTGTTTTCAATATTTATACAGGTCCCCTATCCCCAGTAGCCGAATAAATCACTGTCTGTTGTTTGTAAGGATAGCCAAGTAGAGGAGTTTTATTTACAGAGTATTAGATGCAGAAGAATTTTTCTTTTACTCCTTGTTTTGCAGACAGCGATAAACATACGCTATATACCTACTAAAACAACGTCACCATTAGTGGTTTTTCCTCATGTTATAATTGTGATTTAATAAGGCAAATAACTGTTTATTTGTATGGGATTTTTAGAAGCATGTTTATCAATAGGTGAAACTTAGAGTTCACCATTTCATTAATACATTTCTAAATATTCTGTAAGAATGAATAGAATGTGGGTGAATTTTTCTGTGGTGAGTTCTAATCTCACATTTTGCCCCTAAGTGTATTTATAACTTCTATTCCATTCTAGAGTTAGATGATCCCTAAGAGCCAAACAACACCAAGCATCATAGGGGAACAACCACCCCTGCAGGTATAGTGTATATACTGCTTCATATCCCATACAGAGCATACCATGTACTGGGTATATCCCAGACAAGAGCGGGGTCCTCTGAACCCAATTAGAAAGCTACGGCTTGAACTCACACTGTGTTGTTTCACCTGTCCCTTCCATAATGGTAAGAGAGAAATAAGCTTAACATAGCAAATACTAGTAAAAAGTACCTCCCCTCATGTTTTCTATACAAAGAATCAGGAAAAATTAATGATTTAAAGGGGACCAGTCACCCAATAAATTAATCAAAATCCTATTTTATCACATTAATCAAGCAAAATTAAAGAGATCCTGTCATCGGAAAACATGTTTTTTTCAAAACGCATCAGTTAATAGTGCTACTCCAGCAGAATTCTGCACTGAAATCCATTTCTCAAAAGAGCAAACAGATTTTTTTTATATTCAATTTTAAAATCTGACATGGGGCTAGACATTTTGTCAATTTACCAGCTGCCCCTGGTCATGTGACTTGTGCCTGCACTTTAGGAGAGAAATGCTTTCTGGCAGGCTGTTGTTTTTCCTTCTCAATGTAAGTGAATGTGTCTCAGTGAGACATGGGTTTTTACTATTGAGTGTTGTTCTTAGATCTACCAGGCAGCTGTTATCTTGTTTTAGGGAGCTGTTATCTGGTTACCTTCCCATTGTTCTTTTGTTTGGCTGCTGGGGGGGGAAGGGAGGGGGTGATATCACTCCAACTTGCAGTACAGCAGTAAAGAGTGATTGAAGTTTATCAGAGCACAAGTCACATGACTTGGGGCAGCTGGGAAATTGACAATATGTCTAGCCCCATGTCAGATTTCAAAATTGAATATAAAAAAATCTGTTTGCTCTTTTGAGAAATGGATTTCAGTGCAGATTTCTGCTGGAGCAGCACTATTAACTGATTCATTTTGAAAACTTTTTTTCCCATGACAGTATCCCTTTAACTTTCAGTACACTATAGAAATTATTTGAATCTTGTTTCCTTCAGTCTGGGAATTCAAAATTATAGAAAGCAGGCGGGAGCCATTTTGTGGACACTGTTATTAAGACAAGCCTTGCATCATCTCAGAATTTTGTTTGTGCACCAGAATGGGGGACCTGATGTCCATCCCTATGAACTGGCTACACAATTAAACGGTGAAGAAAACAGGGAATGTGTGGAGAGCAGTGACATCTAGGAAGTGCTGAATGGAAAGTTTAAGTAACTGTCTGCCCTAACTCTATGACTAAGGCATAGAGGAGGGTCAGACAATAGTTGATTGACAGCTGAGATGTTTAAATGAGCTTACAACAGCTATGAATGCTTTAATAAAATAGAAATTGGATTTCATGTTTAATTTGAAAAGGAATTTTATTATACAGCTTTTTGTGTTTGGATGACAGGTCCACTTTAACAGATATTGGAAAATTATTGGAACTGTAGTTCAGCAATGGCCATATTGAACCGGATCTTAGTAAGTGCTAAATAATAGCTGTTAATTCATAAATACAAAAAACTGCTTTAGACATACTCGAGACTGTTACATAATTAAAATGTATCTTGTGCAAATGCCATATAAACATGTCACTTGTAACACCCCCGGGTCCTTGACATCTGCACATCCCTTAATTGTGCCAGAAAATGGTTGCAGTAAAACTATAATAGGCTTGGTGTTTACTGCATGTTACCCGAGCACATCTACATCTTACTTTCAAAAGTGTTTGAACAGATGCTGGAGCACGGTTATCTTGTAGAAAAATGTATTATTGCAATACTGTAGAGACTGAAAAAAAATAACAAATGTATTCAGTGTATATTTCCCAAAAGGTTAGGAAGATTAAAATTATTTTTCTCCTGTTTTACGTGAGCCAAATATTTTACATTTTATATCAATTCTTTTTTCATATTAATAGTTTGCCATCAAGTATATGTTGCAACATATAAGAATGGTGCATGCAACAGTAAGCTCTTTTGTTATTATAGAGATAATCCTGCTACTTGATAATTATTTTGTTTGAACACAGTTTCTTCGGCAGTGGCGCTTTTTTGCCATTTTGGTTAAAGTTTATCAGAGCAGGGTAGCGTACCTGGGGAGCCATTAATAGAAGATTCATAAAAGGAACTGTATCTGTGCACAGCTACTACAAGTTTCACGATCAAGGGGTTATGAGATACAGCATGTAGAAAGAAAGGTGAATTGGAAGAGCATCATTTTTTTAAGTCAATTGAGAAGTTTAATGTCAAAGCAACAGACTTATAAGAAACGTATACAAGAATTGTTATGTTTTAACCAAAGGAAAACAGAGAAGGCTAATGTATACTCTGCAACCTCGTGCTGCACCTTGGCTTTTACTGGAAGTGCTACTACCCTCCGGGGCACAAGTGAAATTAATGCTGGTTGTAGCCAACTGATCTTAAACTCTGTAATTCGCAAAGTTTCCAGAAAAGGCCAGGGTCCCAGTTTACAGAATATCATACCTTACAAATGGAGAATAATTGTTCTTTATATACAGTAGCGATTCTGTAAAGAATGACTTACTCCCTTTCATATTGATAATTATGTAAGAGGTCAGGCATGTAATGTAATTATGTAAGAGATTCCTCCAACCATTATGTAATAATAGAACTCCTCCGTTTCTTCTGTACATTATTCCTATATTTAGCTTACCAGACCTCCCCATTTTTATTTAAATATACATGCTCCATGCAAAGATTTAAATAACTTGCAACACGCCTGGGTAAAGCGGTAATCTAGTAAGCATGAAAAAGGAGTCATTTGGGTTCATTTATAAAGAAATAAGCATACACCATCCGTGAATTTCTTTGGCTTCCCAGAAGCACACTTTTATCAGTTGTACATTCATAAATCTGTTCTGATAAACATAATGAAATCTAAAACAAATGCATCTTAGGTGACATATTCATTGTTGGTTTTATACATAATCTTGCAATCATTGTTGCCAGCTCAGAATTAATGAAGGAAAAAATAGAATATTACAGACTGCGGTAGTCTTTAAGATCCATAGCTCAAAAGGTAGGAAAAGATAGGCTGAATGCAACTGCAAATGAATGAGTCTACCGATGAAAACAGGCAGAGAATTGGCTTGAATACATCAACAGGCTCATGCAGTAAGCTCCATTTGCTTCACCGCAGTGCTGTGCCTTCACAAGATGTTCTGTGCATTTTTATATGAGCATACAAACAAGCTCCAAAATATGCTTAAATGTTAAATGCATAGAAGAGCCAATTTAGCCATAAAAGGGATTTTTAGAAGTCTTCGAACAGGTGTGAGACACAACTATACTGACAGGTAACAATACTGCTATATTGTCCCATTGGGGAAATATAAAGCATAAAGTTTATGTAATAAAAGACACTAAGGGGCAGATTTATCAAGGGTCAAATTTGGAGGGTTAATAAACCCTGTGTTTGGTCTGGTTCCATTCTCAACCTTGTTCTCTGCAATTTTCCTGGTGGTGTGCAAATCTGACCCACGGTTACCACCCAGCTTGGCTACTTTTTTTATCTTTAACTTAATCTGAGGTACCGGGCTCTAATTGTGTGTGACCTTTTCCAGACAGACTAATCTTCTATCTCTCCCTCTGCCATTGCATCAATGCTTATTCCCTACAGCCAGTGTTTCCCAAGTAGTGTCAGTCACTGAGCCACCGGTTCTATCCATCAATAGTGCTAATGGGGTGGTACACTTTCCCTAGTACCTTGCACAGGGCTCATTCCCAGCCTGATATTAACACTGACTGGATCATTCAGGCTCACACATTCCCTTCTTTACTCAACCTTAGGAGACCAATGCATTCAAGTGGGCATTGTGCTATCAAGTTGCCTCTCCGAAAAACATGTCTTTATCATTATTAAAGGGATACTGTCATCGGAAAACATGTTTTTTTCAAAACGCATCAGTTAATAGTGCTGCTCCAGCAGAATTCTGCACTGAAATTCATTTCTCAAAAGAGCAAACAGATTTTTTTTATATTCAATTTTGAAATCTGACATGGGGCTAGACATATTGTCAATTTCCCAGCTGCCCCTGGTCATGTGACTTATGCCTGCACTTTAGGAGAGAAATGCTTTCTGGCAGGCTGCTGTTTTTCCTTCTCAATGTAAGTGAATGTGTCTCAGTGGGACATGGGTTTTTACTATTGAGTGTTGTTCTTAGATCTACCAGGCAGCTGTTATCTTGTGTTAGGGAGCTGCTATCTGGTTACCTTCCCATTGTTCTTTTGTTTGGCTGCTGGGGGGAAAAGGGAGGGGGGGTGATATCACTCCAACTTGCAGTACAGCAGTAAAGAGTGATTGAGGTTTATCAGAGCACAAGTCACTTGACTTGGGGCAGCTGGGAAACTGACAAAATGTCTAGCCCCATGTCAGATTTCAAAATAGAATATAAAAAAAATCTGTTTGCTATTTTGAGAAATGGATTTCAGTGCAGAATTCTGCTGGAGCAGCACTATTAACTGATTCATTTTGAAAAAAAATGTTTTTTTCCCATGACAGTATCCCTTTAATACTGATACTTGGAAATCTTAAACATGTCATAAAAATGGACCCTTCTTAATCAAGTACACGATCTAGTGATATACTGTACATAAGCTGAGTTTATGCATTACTCTAAGAAAATGTTGTTCTAGTTTACTCTTAAACAATCAACATTGTTATATTTAAACATCACCTAAGCAGTTGATTATGGTAGACTTGTTGTAATGTGAGATAAATTTGACTTTGGCATTAAGCTTAAGGGCTCTTGTTTTGTCCTGTGCTCCCCTGCATTCAGTTTTAATGCATTCACCTGCAGAGGAGCACAGGAAAAAATGCATTCTATTCTTTTAAAGTGGGCTGTACTCACAGGGACTAAGTACTGAACACAGGTGGAATGCAACATTCCATCTTCATTCTGCTCTTACATGCACCTGTGTAAGTGCTGAATTTTGTTCTGTGCCCCCCCCCCGTGGCTAAATGCATTAAAACTGAACGCAGAGCAAAATGCCCATGTGTAAGAGCCCTAAAAGATAATTTATTTAACTATTGTCCTACCATGACAAGGAGACTTTGATATGAAGTCTCCTTGATTTATTACTTTTGTCTATAGTAAAACATTCCTCTATGTAGAAATGAAACAGGATTATTTTTATTTCATGTATACGGTACAATAATTTCGACTCATTATATATTAGGGGATCATACAGAGTGTTTTTGGCTAAACTGGTTGCATTAATCAATAATTAGTGTGATTGCTTCCTCAACCTGTGAATATAACCTTGCATTAATTAATGCTCCTAATTTGTAATTTGATTATCCAATCCAACTATTTACCCAGGTGTTTGCGAGCAAATGCAGCCACCTGGAGCTAATTTTCATGGGAATGAAGCACTCATTGACTACTAAGCTTGGATTAAAATTTGATGTTCTTCAATTAGGAAGCATAAAAACAATCCATCTTGCTGCTTTGTAAATCAATCGCAGACAGTCATAGGGCAATATAGTTACTACTTGACCTGTAGATAAATTATAGAAATTGGGGATCATTAACATGCCATTTCCCCTGCTTTTAACTCCTATTCCACAAATACCCCATACATGCAATGATGAATTAAAAAAAAAACTATTGTGTGCAAATCTATAGCTTAATAAATCTTTTCCTTTATGTCATAAATATGAAAGGGTATTGCCTCACACTAGAAGAAGCATAGTGGGACATTCACTAAGATTCGTTATTGCGCCAGCGTCTGCTTCGCCGCACTTCGCCAGGCGTATTTTCACCAGCGCTACGCAAATTCACTAAAATCCAAAGTTGCGCTCAGGGGAAGCGTAAGGTTGCGAAGTTGCGCTAGCGTTAATTCGCCAAGCAAAGCAAAGTTACGCCAACGATGCTTAATTTGCATACGGCGCCAAATTCAAGTTACAATGGAGGTATATGTAGCAGCACTACACAAGCCTGGGAAACCTTCAAAACAGCAAATAAATTTTTTATTTTGCCCTACACATGTGCCCACTGTATAGTTAAGTTGCCATGAGTTAAGAAATGTAGGTGGGAGGAGGGTAGCCCCAAAAAATTTTTCAATCTTTTTCAGCCTATCACCCATAAAAAATGAAAAAACTCTATTGCACTTCGCCTGGTCTGAGGTGGCGAAGGAAGTCTGGCGTAAAAGGTAGCGTTCAGAATAATTTGCACGTTAGTGAATTTGCGTAGTTACGTCCGTTGCACAAATTCGCCAGGCGTAAGGGTGCGAAGTAACACTAGCGAATTTACGCCAGCATCCGTTAGTGAATTGGCGAATTAACGAAAATGCGCTACGCTGGCGTATTCACGTTATTGTTAGGCGATACGTAGTTTAGTGAATTTGCCCCATAAAGAGATTAAAGGGCAGAGGCCCACGTTCTCATATGAGCCTTGATAAATCCTGATTTGCTATAACATTTCAACCCATAAAAGGAAAATCAGAGATGGGGAATTTTTAATTATGTCATATTTTTAAAGATTTGTTATTTTAAGTAAAATAAAACTGTCATTCTGTTACATAGTCTTACTGTTGGAAGATTTGCCAGTTTTTGCAGTTGTAGTCCACCTTTTGTAGGACAACATAGGCCCCAGATGGTGTTAGTTTGAATTTAGGTCAAATAAGCAGCTCTTCCTGTACGTGGTCATGTCCTGTTTAAAGTGTTTCTTTATTTCCTAAACTCTGATTTCAAAAGGTTTTAGCCCTTTCTTCTTTTGACACATTCAAATGAACTAAAAACAGATGAAGACAAAATGTGTGTTTGATTCCATAGAGCGTTTATTTGACATTTCTGTCCATCCCTAGTGACATCTAAATAAAATATACAAAGTGATATATTTTTGACTACATGAAAAATTGTCTCTGACATTCTGTAAATAAATTGCTGGAGTTTTCGATCCATAGTAAGTGCATAGTTTGAGCCCTCAGAGAAGTGCAGGAAAATTACCTGTAAATGGGGCATTGGCTTTTTAATGAAGCAGTCTTTATTTTGTGACCCATTGTGCTCTGGCAGAAGTACAATTCTGACTTGTAAGACGTAGGCTATCAATCCCATTTCTTTAAGCACTAATGATGCCAGCATTTGTCTATCTCTTTCCTTTATCATGATTAAGTCCTCTCTTCAACCTCCATCACACTTGGACATTGCTCTGCAAATGACGATAAATGTTGAAACATAACATTGGACAGGATACCTATACTGAAAGAACAACTGCCTACACTTAAACATATTAGAATTCTGTTCATTTTAAACCTGGTAAAAAGAAAAACCCACACAGATGATACAATATGTCAACTGATATCTATTCTTTAATCCAGCTGCTGATTCTATGAATTATATTTCATATTAAAAAGGATCTATCACATGACTGGTAACTAAAGAATGGGGCTTATTTAGTACAGTTACTGCAGAGCTTTCTATAATTAAGTACATTTCGTTCATAAAACATATTATAAATGTGCAGAGGCATCTCTTGCTCCATAACAGATAAATAAAAAAGAAAGAGAAATCTCGCTAGTGGTCTCATATTTCATTAGACCACTCCAGCATTCAGTTATATTTACAAAACTCTCTTTGTTTTACTTTTTTTCTCCATAAACTATTTCTCTATTATTAATGGTCCATCTCTAAAACACTGCTAGCGATTATATTTACACCTCACTTTGCTATACTTTGCACTGCTAGTTCTGACTATTAAACCAATATACAGTACTAGAAGCCAGAAAATTAACAGACCGGGGAATAGTGGGCTGTAGTAATACCGGTATGGGATCCGTTATCTGGAAAGCGGTTATCCATAAAGTTCTGAATTACGGAAAGTCTGTCTCCCATAGACTCCATTTTATCCAAAAAAATCTAAATTTTTAAAAATTATTTCCTTTTTCTCTGTAATACTAAAACAGTACCTTTTACTTGATCTAAACTAACATATAATTAATCTTTGTTCAAGCCAAAACCAGCCTATTGGGTTTATTTAATGTTTAAATCATTTTCTAGCAGACTTAAAATATGAAGATCCCAATTATGTAAAGATCCATTATACAAAAAGCCCCAGGTCCTGAGCATTCTGGATAACAGGCCCCATACCTGTACCACATTCTAATGGATTTTTTCAAAAGTCAGAAGAAGCAGTGAGTGTAAAGAGTAGCGATGGGTAGGCATATACTGGTTTCTATTACAGTTTACAAATAACTACAAGATCATTTTAACAGTTGATTAGAATTATATTTGCTTTCAAGGAAACATTTTATGTTTGGGTTTACAAACCCTTTAACTTAGAGATCATGCAACTCTGCAACGTACTATCAATGTTCCCAGTGTAACAAATGCATACACCTAATTATTCCTAATTATTCTCGCTTTGCACATACACGTACACAAAGCAACTACTAATGAAATCGACTAAGAAATGCTTTTAGATATGGTGGAGACACAATGCACATAACATAACCTTACAGAACAACAAAGCACAGGGTCACAAGCTGAGAACATATAAAGTCTAGTCAAGGAAAAATCAAACTCACAAAAGCTATCAAGGACAAACACCAAAGAAACACGTAAAATAAATTTTGCTTTCTGACATACACCAACAATCATGATACAGAGCACAGCAGTGACCCTCGGTCAGTCTCTTTCGATATATCAAAGTGTGCTTATGCATTTATTTTTTATTTTTCCTTCCCTAACTTCCTTGTAACTCTTTTACTAAGGGTTGAATATCGAGGGTTAATTAACCCTCGATATTTGACCATCAAAGTAAAATCCTTCGACTTCGAATATCGAAGTCGAAGGATTTACCGCATTTACTTTGATCGATTTTAATCCATCGATCAGAAATTGCTTAGAAAGCTAATGAGGAAGGTCCCCATAGGCTAACATTGGTGCTCAGTAGGTTTTAGGTGGCGAAGTAGGTAGTCAAAGTTTTTTTTAAAGACCAGTACTTCGACTATCGAATGGTCGAATAGTCAAATGATTTTTAGTTCGAATCGATCGAAGGTCGAAGTAGCCAATTCGATGGTCGAAGTAGCCAAAAAAACCTTTGAAATTCAACGTTTTTTTCATTCTAATCCTTCACTAGAGCTTAGTAAATGTGCCCCTACATCTTCTCTTTCTACTTTAACTTGTCATCATCCTTTTCTTAGTTACTGTAGAGTGTTATTTTGGAAGCAATTTGCAATTTTTACCCACAGTGCAGCATTTTACCCAGAATTCCAGAGTTATTGTGGCAGAGCGTAGCATTTGTCACAGTGGGTGCACCTATTGAGGCTGCTGGCAGTGTAACCAGTGGAATTATGTCAGGTTGCAGATGACAGTAGCTCTAGGTTTCCCTTTGCATAAGATTTGGAACAGGAAGCAGAAGGGACATGGTCACACAAGGTGTGATGTATGAGCAACTCGCAAAAACATACTTCCTAAAATGGTTTATACAGGGGCATATTATAGATTCAAAAGTGGGGAAATCAGTAACACGACAATAGCATGTGAGGTCCACAAATCCCAATAATACTCCTTGGCCAGAAATACAGAGAATCCCCCTGATGGCAGACCACAGGTTTGCAATCCCAAAGTCCTCCTTAAACAGTCTCCAAGATATTGTCCACAAGGAACAAAGGACATGGTATCCTTTAAATCAAACACTCAATAAGAGATTCCCTGGAACAATGCACAGCAAGATGCTTACACCCTCCAGTCACGTCCAAAGACAAAGGCAGGGAGTTCCTTCAGGCACTTCGAAGGGCAAGGGCAAGGTTCCTTTGGATAAATCCACAGAATAACAACATCTTGAGTTTCAGAATCCAGGGACAAACAGACATCTGAGGTGTAGGGAGATCCAAGTTGCTGGAGGGAATCTTCCTGCCGCAGCTAGGGTAGATTTGAAGAAGGTGTCAAAGTGGGATTTTTTTACGCAGCCAGGGTGCATCCCAATGCCTCTGAAGAAGTTGCCCCAAGCCAGGAGCTACACAGGCAACTTACTCAGCTCCTGCTGCAATCACCACAACAACCCCCACTTCCCAGATCAACAATACTTTGTTTTTGTATAGGGAGGGATATTTCCAGACCCCCTTTGATAAACTGGTATGTCCACTATGTAGCTTTAGTGGGGGTTGGGGCTGGGTACCGTTCTCTGTTTTTTACTGCCTTTTCTGCACTGAAAATGTGGTCATTATGGGAATAAGGTACAAACACATTCCAACAGCCAAACAACATGGCCTTTTCCATCTTGGCATTCATCACAGACACACTTGCGCAGAGCACGACTTTAGGGAAGTGAAAGGAGTGTTTTTTGTTGCAAATATGTTTAATGAATGGACAGAATGTGCCCAACAAGTTGTGTACTTTTTTGCAACCACAGTGATCCTTTATAACGTTCTCATAACTAGTGATGGGCGAATTTGTTCCGTTACACTTCGCAGCGAAATTTGCAAAACAGACAAAAAATTCACGAAACACGGATTTTGACGCCGGCAACAATTCAAGTTGTTTGCAGCCGTCCTGACATTCATGTTTTTTTCTGAGTTTTCAGGTCGCCTGAGTTTTAAAAATTAGATTTTTATAATATGTTTCGATTGGTCGAATTTCAGTATCATGGGAGTTTTAAAAAACTCACATGAATTCAAAATTTGACCCTTGATAAATGTGCCTCTAGGTGTTGCATTCATATCTAGGACATATCCAGTACTTAAAAATGTTTTTAAAAATCCTGTGTATGTTTAAAACACCCATCTATCTCACAAAGGCATCACACAGATCACTTTACCAATTTACTAAGACACTTCAAATAATTTATTGCATCTTGATATATTTCTATTGAAATCACTATAAATAATTTCTCAGGCAGCTTTATTTATTTGTTGACATATTTAATATTTTTAATTTGTTTGATCTTTCATTTGTAACCATATGCTGTAGATATAGGCACCATATTCCATAAGAAAAACAGAAGTTATTAGTGGGTTAGTAAGTGGGCAAGAAGAACAGGACAAAGGAGTAAAGTTATACCAGCACTATGCATACTGTATGTCCTGCTGCTTATAGTACAAAAAGAATCACAATACTAAACAAAGATGATAATGTAAACAATAACATGCATCCTAAAACTTTAAACTGTATTTAAACTGATCATCTACTGTTTGTATCTGAATCAAAGTAGAAATGTGGATGTGTATGTCCACCAGTGTTCCCAAGTCTTCCAAAATGTATTCAATTATCCTATAACTCAAGCTGCAGTTTTGAACCAATATGTTTTTATGAATGACTTGCTACAATCTTGCCATAGATTAGAATGGCACAGTTTTAAGTAAAAATGCTTTTTGAAAACAAAAAAAAGTTTAATGCAAAAAACATGGTCACAAATATTTTATCCTATAAACAGAAAAACTATATACACTTGTAGAAAAACACCATGTTAACATAAATTCATGCACATGAATCAGAATTACAGTAAAGTGTCCCCATGCTCTCTTATATAGGCTTTGACACAACATTAATAAATATGCATATTTTGCTGTTGATGTTTTTTTTCTTTCTTGAATCAGACTGATTGTCCTTAAATGATGTGCGTGTATGAGAATGCTGGAGTGTCATTAGAATTTAATTATATAGTTATATGTTGAACACATACTATACACAGCTAACTCTCTAAAGGGTTTTAATTGACAGGGAAAATTTGCTGTAAAGAAACAGCGATGTTCAAACCATTATACTGGTCATGTCTGCAATAACAGGAGATTGTAGACTTTGTACTAACTCAGCAAAAGGTCAGAATACTTAGCAGCATGGCAACATTTGAATTTTTTTGCTCTGAGAAAAACCTTGACATTCAGGGATTTGTTTAAATTTGACAACTTTTTAAAGGTCCATATAGTTAATCATTTTGATGTACATATTCCAGAGGGTTACATACCAGACACTAAATTCTACATGTGTTTTCCTGTACATGATAAATACATGGTAAAATGATCTTGGATTTAAAAAGACAACATCATTAAAACTAATGATAGTATAGTAGTATTAACTAATGATAGTAGTGTAGTATTAACACTAATGAAGTAAAGTATTTATTGTCACCTTTGAGCATACTATGCCGGCAGCAGAGGGTGCAGCTTATTCATAGGGATGTAGCGAACGTCGGAAAAAAAGTTCGCGAACATATTCGCGAACTTGCGCAAAAACGCGAGCGGTTCGCGAACGGTTCGCGAACCCCATAGACTTCAATGGGAAGGCGAACTTTAACATCTAGAAAAGACATTTCTGGCCAGAAAAATGATTTTAAAGTTGTTTAAAGGGTGCAACGACCTGGACAGTGGCATGCCAGAGGGGGATCAAGGGCAAAAATGTATCTGAAAAATCTGCCTGTGTGTGCTTGGAAGAGATAGTGTAGGGGGAGAGCTGTTAGTGATTTCAGGGACAGATGATAGTAAGTTTGCTGGCTAGTAATCTGCTTGATACTGCTCTGTATTGGAGGGACAGAAGTCTGCAGGGATTTGAGGGACATTTTAGCTTAGGTAGCTTTGCTGGCTAGTAATCTACTGTTCTCTTTAAACAACTGCCATACGTTGACCTTGTAGGCATTGTTTGCCCAGTTTTTTTGGACGCAGCCACTGAAGCACAGTTGCCAGAAAAAATATGCCATATAAATGCTGAAAATAGTCATTTTTCGCCATACGTTGACCTTGTAGACATTGTTTGCCCAGTTTTTTTGGACGCAGCCACTGAAGCACAGTTGCCAGAAAAATTATGCCATATAAATGCTGAAAATATAAATTTTTTTGGTTGCAGCCACTGAAGCACAGAGGCCAGAAAAATTATGCCATATAAATGCAGAAAATATGCATTTATTTGGTCGCAGCCACTGAAGCACAGTTGACAGAAAAATTATGCCATATAAATGCTGAAAATATAAACTTTTTTGGTTGCAGCCACTGAAGCACAGAGGCCAGAAAAATTATGCCATATAAATGCAGAAAACATGCATTTTTTTGGTCGCAGCCACTGAAGCACAGTTGACAGAAAAATTATGCCATATAAATGCTGAAAATATACATTTTTTTGGTTGCAGCCACTGAAGCACAGAGGCCAGAAAAATTATGCCATATAAATGCAGAAAATATGCATTTTTTTGGTCGCAGCCACTGAAGCACAGTTGCCAGAAAAAATATGCCATATAAATGCTGAAAATAGTCATTTTTTGCCATATACGTTGAGTCAACGTATGGCAAAAAATGACTATTTTCAGCATTTATATGGCATATTTTTTCTGGCCTCTGTGCTTCAGTGGCTGCGGCCAAAAAAACTGGGCAAACAATGCCTACAAGGTCAACGTCGTTGACCTTGTAGGCATTGTTTGCCCAGTTTTTTTGGCCGCAGCCACTGAAGCACAGAGGCCAGAAAAAATATGCCATATAAATGCTGAAAATAGTCATTTTTTTGGTCGCAGCCACTGAAGCACAGTTGCCAGAAAAATTATGCCATATAAATGCAGAAAATATGCATTTTTTTGGATGCAGCCACTGAAGCACAGTTGCCAGAAAAAATATGCCATATAAATGCTGAAAATAGTCATTTTTTGCCATACGTTGACCTTGTAGACATTGTTTGCCCAGTTTTTTTGGTTGCAGCCACTGAAGCACAGAGGCCAGAAAAAATTAAACCAGTAGGGTTTGCACCCTAGTTTGTAACGGTGGCGGAGGGAGGAGGAGGACGCTAAAGGACAGCTGTGTGTGGAGTCATGAGGCTTGAAGAGAAGGACAGCTGCATAGAAGTCAGAACAAGTCTTCCGGCGTGCAGTAACCCTCCGAGATCCACCCCTCATTCATTTTAATAAAGGTCAGGTAATCGACACTTTTGTGACCTAGGCGAGTTCTCTTCTCAGTTACAATCCCTCCTGCTGCACTGAAGGTCCTTTCTGAGAGCACACTTGAGGCTGGGCAAGACAAGAGGTTCATGGCAAATTGTGACAGCTCTGGCCACAGATCAAGCCTGCGCACCCAGTAGTCCAGGGGTTCATCGCTCCTCAGAGTGTCGATATCTGCAGTTAATGCCAGGTAGTCCGCTACCTGCCGGTCGAGGCGTTCTTTGAGGGTGGATCCAGAAGGGTTGTGGCGCTGCCTTGGACAGAAAAACATTTGCATGTCTGACGTTACAGACTGGCCAAAGGGCTTTGTCCTTGCAGGTGTGCTCGTGGCAGGATTACTGGCACCTCTGCCCCTGGAATGTTGATGAGTTCCTGAAGTGACATCACCCTTAAAAGCATTGTACAACATGTTTTGCAGGCTGGTTTGTAAATGCCGCATCTTTTCGGACTTGTGGTATGTTGGTAACATTTCTGACACTTTATGCTTGTACCGAGGGTCTAGTAGCGTTGCGACCCAGTACAGGTCCTTCTCCTTAAGCCTCTTGATACGGGGGTCCTTCAACAGGCATGACAGCATGAAAGACCCCATTCTCACAAGGTTGGATGCAGAGCTATCCATCTCCGCTTCCTCATTATCAAGGACTGCATCATCCACGGTCTCCTCCCCCCAGCCACGTACAAGACCAGGGGTCCCCAAAAGGTCACCACTAGCCCCCTGGGAAGCCTGCTCCTGTTGGTCCTCCTCCTCCTCCTCCTCCACAAAGCCACCTTCCTCCTCTGACTCCACTTCTGGCACCTCTCCCTGCGTTGCAGCAGGTGCCTGGGTTCGTTCTGGTGATTCCGACCAGAAATCGTGCGCTTCCAGCTCCTCGTCACGCTGGTCTACAGCCTCATCTGTCACTCGTCGCACGGCACGCTCCAGGAAGAAAGCGAAGGGTATTAGGTCGCTGATGGTGCCTTCGGTGCGACTGACCATATTTGTCACCTCTTCAAAAGGTCGCATGAGCCTGCAGGCATCGCGCATAAGCACCCAGTAACGGGGGAAAAAAATCCCCAGCTGTGCAGATCCAGTCCTACCACCCAGTTCAAAAAGGTACTCGTTGACGGCCCTTTGTTGTTGCAGCAGACGTTCCAACATAAGGAGCGTTGAATTCCAGCGAGTCTGGCTGTCAGAAATCAAACGCCTGACTGGCATGTTGTAGCGCTGCTGAATGTCAGCAAGGCGTGCCATGGCTGTGTAGGAACGTCTGAAATGGGCCGACACCTTTCTGGACTGGGTGAGAACGTCCTGGAATCCTGGGTACTTGGAGACAAAACGTTGGACTATTAAATTTAACACATGTGCCATGCAGGGCACATGTGTTAAATTGCCTAGTCTCAACGCTGCCAACAGATTGCTTCCATTGTCACACACCACTTTTCCGATCTGCAGTTGGTGTGGGGTCAGCCACCGATCGGCCTGTGACTGCAGAGATGACAGGAGTACAGATCCGGTATGGTTTTTGCTTTCCAGGCACGTCATCCCCAAGACAGCGTGACAACGGCGTACCTGGCACGTCGAATAGCCTAGGGGGAGCTGGGGGTGCACAGGTGTGGAGGAGGAGAAGGAGGACCCAGCAGCAGAGTAAGAAGAAGAAGAAGACGAGGTAGAGAGCGATGGAGGAGTAGAGGTGGTGGCAGAACCGCGTGCAATCCGTGGCGGTGACACCAACTCCACTGTTGTTGTTGAGCTACCCATTCCCTGCTTCCCAGCCATTACCAAGTTCACCCAGTGGGCAGTGTAGGTGACATACCTGCCCTGACCATGCTTGGAGGACCATGCGTCAGTAGTCATATGGACCTTTGGCCCAACACTAAGTGACAGAGATGCGGTAACTTGGCTCTGCACATGTTGGTACAGGTGTGGTATTCCCTTTTTAGAAAAAAAATTGCGGCTGGGTACCTTCCACTGCGGTGTCCCAATTGCTACAAATTTGCGGAAGGCCTCAGAGTCCACCAGCTGGTATGGTAAAAGCTGGCGGGCTAAGAGTGCAGACAAGCCAGCTGTCAGACGCCGGGCAAGGGGGTGACAGTCAGACATTGGCTTCTTACGCTCAAACATGGCCTTCACAGAAACTTGGCTGGTGGCAGATGACTGGGAATGGGAACAGGTGGTCAAGGTGGAAGGCGGAGTGGAGGGTGGTTCAGACGGGTCAAGGAGAGCAGAGGTAGAGCAGTAAGATGCTGGACCAGAAGGAGTGTGGCTTTTAGTTTGCCTGTTGCCTTTGAGGTGTTGCTCCCAAAGTGCTTTGTGCTTGCCGCTCATGTGCCTTCGCATAGAAGTTGTACCTATGTGGCTGTTGGGCTTACCAAGGCTCAGTTTCTGACTGCACTCATTGCAAATTACAATGCTTTTGTCAGAGGCACACACATTAAAAAAATCCCACACTGCTGACTTTTTGGAAGTGTGCGATCTGGCGGTAACAGTAGAAGTTGGCGGAGTTGGCGGTATTGGCGGCAATGGCGGGTGCGTTGGCCGGCTGAACACAGGTGCCGATACATGTTGTTGCCCTACTGATCCCTGCGGGCTGTCCTCCCTGCTTCTTCTAAGTCTTATTCTCCTACTGCCTCTCTGACTCTCCGTCTCTCCATCTGAACTACCCTCCTCTTGCTCTCTTCTACTAGGCACCCACAAAACATCAATCTCCTCATCATCATTCTCCTCAGATGCATCAATTTCTTCTGACACATCACAGAAGGAAGCAGCAGCGGGGACCTCCTCCTCATCACTCATTATGTCCATCTCTATCGTGTTCTCTGCCAGAATTAAATCTGGTGTAAGGTCCTCATCTCCTTCATCTTCTTCTGGCAATAATGGTTGCGCATTACTCAGTTCAAGAAACTCATTGGAAAATAACTCCTCTGACCCCAGTGAAGAAGGGGCACCGGTGGTGGAGGAAGTGTTACGTGGGGTGGCCATAGCAGTGGAGGATGAGGAGGATGTTGTGGTAAAGTTAGAAACGGTAGAGGATGGGGTGTGCTGTGTAAGCCAGTCAACTACCTCTTCAGCATTTTGGGAGTTCAGGGTCATTGGCTTTTTAAAACTGGGCAATTTGCTAGGGCCACAGGATTGCATAGCAGCACGGCCCCTAGCACGGCCTCTGCGTGGCGGCCTGCCTTTGCCTGGCATTATTTTTAAAAAAACAACAACAACAACAAAAACTCAGTTGGTTTTTCTGGAAACGATAATACACACAGCTAGATGGCGGGTTGAAGAAAACACTGTGCAAATAATGCCTACAAAGTCAACGTATACACTACTACAGCGGTGGATACGGATTACGTAAAATATATGAATGCTGCTTGAAAAAAAGTAACTCAAGTGGTTTTTCTAGAGACGATAATATTATCAATATTTAGACAAAATGTGAACAAGGTCACACAGCTCGATGGCGGGTTGAAGAAAACAGTGTGCAAATAATGCCTACAAGGCCAACGTATACACTACTACAGCGGTGGATACGGATTACGTAAAATATATGAATGCTGCTTGAAAAAAAGTAACTCAAGTGGTTTTTCTAGAGACGATAATATTATCAATATTTAGACAAAATGTGAACAAGCTCACACAGCTCGATGGCGGGTTGAAGAAAACACTGTGCAAATAATGCCTACAAGGTCAACGTATACACTACTACAGCGGTGGATACGGATTACGTAAAATATATGAATGCTGCTTGAAAAAAAGTAACTCAAGTGGTTTTTCTAGAGACGATAATATTATCAATATTTAGACAAAATGTGAACAAGGTCACACAGCTCGATGGCGGGTTGAAGAAAACAGTGTGCAAATAATGCCTACAAGGTCAACGTATACACTACTACAGCGGTGGATACGGATTACGTAAAATATATGAATGCTGCTTGAAAAAAAGTAACTCAAGTGGTTTTTCTAGAGACGATAATATTATCAATATTTAGACAAAATGTGAACAAGCTCACACAGCTCGATGGCGGGTTGAAGAAAACACTGTGCAAATAATGCCTACAAGGCCAACGTATACACTACTACAGCGGTGGATACGGATTACGTAAAATATATGAATGCTGCTTGAAAAAAGTGACTCCGGTGTTTTTTCTGGAGACGGTAATATTATGGATATTTAGACAGAATGTGAACAAGGTCACACAGCTCGATGGCGGGTTGAAGAAAACAGTGTGCAAATAATGCCTACAAGGCCAACGTATACACTACTACAGCGGTGGATACGGATTACGTAAAATATATGAATGCTGCTTGAAAAAAGTGACTCCGGTGTTTTTTCTGGAGACGGTAATATTATGGATATTTAGACAGAATGGGAACAAGGTCACACAGCTCGATGGCGGGTTGAAGAAAACAGTGTGCAAATAATGCCTACAAGGCCAACGTATACACTACTACAGCGGTGGATACGGATTACGTAAAATATATTATGGCTGCTTGAAAAAAGTGACTCCGGTGTTTTTTCTGGAGACGGTAATATTATGGATATTTAGACAGAATGTGAACAAGGTCACACAGCTCGATGGCGGGTTGAAGAAAACAGTGTGCAAATAATGCCTACAGGGCAAATAATGCCTAAAAGGTCAACTTATACACTACTACAGCGGTAGTAAAATAAAAAAAAGTAAAATAAAAAAAAAATGAATATTAAAAAAAAAAAATTAAAGTTGGTGCTGCTGAACTACTAGGAGCAGCAGATTAGCACACCAGTCCCACTCCCCAACACTGCTAGACTAATAGCACTGGGCTCTTATAGTAGTAGTAGTAGTAGTAGTAGTAAAACAACAAAAAAATAAATAAAAGCAGTCCTTACAAGGACTACTGTTATTGCAGCAGTCAGCAGATGAGATCAGAAGCAGGACAGCTGCCCACTGCAGCTACATACAGAGCACTGCAGTAGAAGGTAGATTACTAGCCAGCAAAGCTACCTAAGCTTAAATGTCCCTCAAACCCCTGCAGACTTCTGTCCCTCCAATAACAGAGCAGTATCAAAACGATTACTAGCCAGCAAACTTTCAACTGTCCCTGAAATCACTAACAGGCAGCAGCTCTCTCCCTACACTATCTCTTCAGCACACACAGGCAGAGTGAAAAAACGCTGCAGGGCTTCGGTTTTTATAGGGAAGGGGAGTGGTCCAGGGGAGAGCTTCCTGATTGGCTGCCATGTACCTGCTGGTCTGGGGTGAGAGGGCAAAAAAAAGCGCCAACAATGGCGAACCCAAAATGGCGAACGTCGCGCGACGTTCGCGAACTTCCGGCGAGCGCGAACACCCGATGTTCGCGCGAACAAGTTCGCCGGCGAACAGTTCGCGACATCTCTACTTATTCATGAAACAATACAACTAGTGATGAGCAAATTGTTTTGGCAGGCATGGATTTGTGACGAAATTATGTACTTGGCCATCTGCAAATTTTTCCGTGAAACAAAGCCAAAAAGCCACATGGAAAAATTGCCAAGAAAATTGTTGCAGAGACAAAAAAGACAATAAAGTCGCCATAAGAAAAAACATCCAATGACTTTAATGCATTTGGATTGAGAAAAAATTGTTGCGCTCGTTAAAAATTGTTGTGCGTAAAAATCTTTTGTCACCTATTGCATTTTGCAACGTTTTTTGCAGGAATTGGTCAACCTAATCAACCTATTTTTTCAACCCAATAAAAATTTACACAAATAATTTCTGGAGTTTCTGTTGTGTCTTTGATTGTTTCCATGTGCTTATGTTCCCTGTGCTGTCTATATTAATATGTGTTACTGCACACAGGCATGGGGCTGCAAAACAATTCCTGCCAATTAATTGCACATTTCATGTTTACATATTTATTGTGTATTTTTAAGTGCCTATTTGTGATATGTACTAGCTGGAGCCACGTCGTGTCGTCTCACTGTGTATTCGTATACTGCTGAGATGACAATAAAGTTTACTTTGACTTTGAATTTCTTACGCATTTTAAAAAATAATAATTATTACAGATTTGGCCAAAACATTCGGGGACATCTGACCACAAATATTATTGTCATGAACGGCTCCCTAAGTTTAGAACAAGTGCTGGGCTCAATCTGGCTCAATCTTCTGCCCTCAGCTACTCAGATGTTGTCAGGTCTTAATTTGAGAAGAGCAAAGCAAGAGTTCTGGACAAGCAAAGGGGTACGATTGTTACAAAGTATTTAGGATGGAAGGCAACACCAACTTCCCATGGTATAAGTAGAAATAGTGTGGTCAGGTAGGCAAGAGTCAGTTCGGGCAGAGTTCAAGCAAGGTCAGACAGTCCGGATCGGTACAGGTGGAGTTCAAGCAAGGTCAGACAAGCCTGAGTCAGTACTGGCGGAGCTCAAGAAAGATTAGACAGGTCAGGTGGGTACAGGTAGAGTTCAAGAATAGTCAGGCAGGCAAAGGTCAGTATTGGCAGAGTTCAGCAAAGTCATTGGAGATCGGCACTTAGGAAGAAGAGGATACCTGCAACGAGCATCCCCGCCGGCCCACTAGACCACCAGGGTGAGTCTTCACAGTTATCCTCATTTCAGCTAGGTAACTCTAATATGTTCACATGGTTCTTTTTGAATAATATTTTCTTTTTGTGTCATGTTACTTTACAAGCCAGAGTTATACAAAGCTGTTGCTTACCTATAGATGGGCTATTTATTCATATGAAAAAAACTAAAATATTTTTAATAAATGTAACTGCAGACATTTTAAAATAACTAAAGGTAGATTTCTTTATTATGGGAACTTAGCATAAAGAGCTTTAGGAGTGTTGTATCCAGAACTCCAGAGAAGCTCTTTTGCAGAGTGTTTATCTTGCTATGTTTAACTGTAATATTATATAATGTTAGCTTATTCACCTTATTAGCCTTTATTTGCCACCTGTCATATCTATAAACTGTATCCCAACTGTGTGTCACTACGTGTAAAGATTCATATTTTTCACAAATTTTTATTGTTTAACAAAAAACATGTGATTGTAATCTCTTACTGAAGAGTAAATAAAAAACTAACTTCTTTGCATCCAGCATTACTATGTAACAGGGAATCTTCATGTTTGGCCTTTATACATAGCAAAATAAGTTAAACTCTTTTTAAGTGTTGGAAATGTCTGCTAAGATTCTGGTAGATCTTTATGTGACCACCATGACTTCATTGGTTGGAATTTGGCTAGGTTGGAATACTTGAAATGCCAATCACCAATCCTAGTTAGCAGCCCTGTTTAGGTCAACTATATTTTGTTTAACTTACTGCTACTTATAGGGCATACCACAACATTCTCAGAAATAGAAATTCAGTAAAAGGAATTATAGCCTCAATGTTCTCAAACTTTTCTTTATGTTGTAGAGCCTTTCTGAATAAAATGTGAAGTTTAATATTTCTAGGATATGCCACATTTAAAAGTTTCATAACTTTCAACTCTTGACATCAATACACATCATCAACTTATCTACAGCACAAATTCTCATGGAAGATTTGTGCTACTGAAACCCTATGGGAAAGACATATTTTAGTAGAGCAATTAATAATATTAGAACCATCAGTGACCTTATCCTCAATGACTTTTGAGGGAAGCATATCCCCAAATGGAAGAGTCTTCACATCAATCAGCTGAAAAACCTGTACAATATATCTATTTTGAGAAAATATATTTTGATAAAATGTGATACAATGCATATAAGTAAATCTTAAATACTCTGAAAAGAGCACAGGTTAACAGAAGACAAAATACTCATTACTATAAGCAGACTATGGAGGATAGTATCTACTGTAGCTAAAATAGGAAATAGTAAGTAATATTATGCCCAATGGACCAGGTATGTCATATTAAATATTCTGCAAAGGTGAATATATTAAAGAATAAGAACTATCTAGGAATTTGATTCACATTAACTCATTGTTACCCACAATAAAAAAAAAAACTTTGCATCTGCACTTTGTATATTCTTTGTAAAAGAATGATCAAATGTGTAAATGTAATTTTTTTAAAGTTAGAATATAGTAAAATCATTTGAGTGATAAACATATGAAAACAATGCCTTGTATTCTTTCTGTAAATATTGCTATCAAAATTATGTTGTTCAGCTGGTGAAAAGAGCAAGGGGAATATAAAGATAAAACAACAGTTTTAGAAGCATTTTAATTGAGAAATATTCTACAATACACAAGTCATTGTGGATTAGTCAGTAAATGTGTATTAAGTAGATCTTTTGTTTACAAGAGAATTGATTTATAGATAAACATGTGTAGCACTTATTTGTTCCTCAATACCCAACAATCATCAATTTTAATTTCTTAGGAAGCATATTGAATGAAGACTTAACTATGTTAATGTTAATTTATTCAACGCATGCCAAAACCACAAACTATAGACACACAGCAACAATCAAGGCACCAAGCCAACAAACATGTATTTTGTGTAAGTTTGGTTACTGAAACAAATTGCACGTAATGATTTTTTTAGCAGTCAAATCTGAATGTTGAAAAAAGTGCTGGACTGAACCATCCCAAAGCAAACCTTAAAATCGCCAAATACCTAGTAAGTTACAACCTTTTTGTACCACATTTAGAAAAAAGGTTCAATAAGATTGGGATGATAGTAAAGACAGCTAATATTGTATGCACAATGGCAAGCACAGTTTAAAAAACATACATACCAGACCTGATTACTAACTACACTTTTTATTTTATATAAAATATATCAAGACTCTACATACATTTTCTAAACATAACTGTTGTTATTATTATTATTACTAACATGTATTTTTTAATGCCTGCCATTTTTAAGGAAAGTTCAAAAAGTTAATTTAACATGACAGGAATTAAATGTCTCTAGGTTTATACATTTTTTGAGTCAGATCATCTTGCCTTATCTTAAGTAAATCAGGACTAGTCTTCCAGTCTTTTACACCCTGATTACCATGAGTGACATAGAACATTTGTCGCTGATGCATCTACACAGAGCCCTTCAGGTCATGAGGCCCTCAGTCTGCCTCTATGGATGAGTCTACCTGTGTTCCTCCCAGAGCTGCTTTGCCTTAGCACCATAGGACTATGGGATGAATTTTCAGTAAGAAACGGAATACTATTACAAACACTAAACACTTGCCATGACTTCTACCCCTTCACACTACTTAGCCATGTAATAAGAAAATGGGGAGTCGGCATACCCTTCTTTTGCACAGAGGCCCAGCTCTCCTGCTTGTCAATGTGTTCAACTCTTAAAGACCAATCATGTCCTTATCATCCTAAACACCAACTTAAAAAAAAATGTGTTCCATGTCAGACCTGAAATTAGCACTAGAATAAATCATGGAGCACATGGTACACCTACCTCCTCCATCCAATTATAGATCAGGGATGATAATTTCTCTCAGAGTAAAAGAAAACTAATGAGATTAAAACAAATCCAAATGGTTGTCATTTATTTAACAACATACAGTTCATAAAGGGCTAAATAAAATCTTTCCATAAGATATTTTTGTCTTTTTTAGTCTTTTAACTAACTAAAATCTTTCCATAAGATATTTTTGTCTTCTTTAGTCTTTTGTCTTCTTTAGTAATTACACAAACCCTAGTACCTGTATATAAAACTACTTATACTACATCTTTATTTGTGTGCAATTCTAGTCATATAGTGTGCATCTGTACTTCTCATATAATATAGTAACTTAACACATACATATGATAAAAAAAATTAAATTGCTAAAATTTTGTGAACTATTGTCCCCAAACCATATGGCTAAAGATTAACATTTAGAGATAGGATGCATAAAAGTGCTTGAACACAGTATGCTGATTGCATTTGCAATTTCAATTGGGTAGAATATGTTACATTTACACCTGCCCTAGTGATATAAATTTAAGCCAAGTTTAAAGGAAGTTGGACTATGTTATGAGATTTTGAGCACTACGTGTCATGGACGGTAACCCATGTGTAATAATCACCTCATTCAACTGACCATATTATTTAAGTCATATATTGATTAAAGTTGCAAAAGATACCATATATGTTAAAGAACAAATATTTGGTAGAGCTGCGATGTTGAGAATGCATTATGGGTCATCACTACATGGACCATCAGACTCTCTTGTTCTCAGGTCCTCTGTATAAACTGGGCATTTGGGTATCCACCTGCCGTATTAAACAGATCTTAATATCTTTAATATCTGCTTGCTATCCTGCTCATGTCAATAAATATTTTCTAATTACTTTTTTCACTTGATTCAGATTCAGTGAAAGTCCTAATTTGTACAAATAATAAACATATTCTCTGCAATCATCACATAATGTGTACCTAGCTGAGTGCAATCAGTTTCCAAAACAGAGGCTTGTTTTTATTAAGTAAAATAAAGACGTATTCTGTTGGTAAATGTGTTCTACTCAGTATGGCAGCTTGTTGTGTTGAAGGCAATAGCAATAGGTCTCTGCAGGAAACCTTTTCAATAGGATATATCCAATCTAGTGGCATATAATGAAATCTCACGCCAGCCATCAAAGTCTTCAACCTGATACAATTACACCTTGCCTATTAAATGAAATTGGTGAGTTTTATGTAAATTTGGATACACTAAGAAATAGAACCCTGAACATAATTGCATTCAACTTAGTTAGTTATTTTGTTGTTACAAATGATTGGAAAGATCCTGCTGTATTTAAGGCTGTGTTTTCTCTACATAAACCACCTAGAAAATATATTCTTGCTGATCTGCACTGAGGATTCTAACAAGACTTTCCATCCTACAAAATCTCTGAATAGGAAATCATGAGAATACTAAATTGTTGGAAAAAAAACACAGAACACTTGAAATATGCTTTTTATATATTCAGGATAAGGAATACTATATGATGAAATAATAATATTTTTATGTTGGTATTTAGGGTGCCACAAAAATTTAAAAGACAAACAATCTCACAAGCACAGCAAACAAATAACGTGGAGCCAAACTGGCTGTTCTGTTGTTTGGTCAAACGGGCACCATTAATATTAAAAATATCTAACGGAGTGTTTGTTTTTATGATTTGAACTGTTATTCACACTGCAATGCTATCTATTCTATGACCACTTTTTTAGTGTGTAACATTAGGTAGAGAGGGAGGAAGAAGTCTGTGTTTTTTTTTGCTGGGTTCCATTTAATTTTCACAATATCTATTGATTTCAATGCATTTTGTGAATTGTCCAGCAGTTTCAAACATTTTTGCTCATCACTATCCATGAGTATTGCTATTGTTTTGCTGTTAATGTGTCCCCCACCATATTCTTTGCTGAAACCTTCTTTACTTTAATAACCATTTGCTATAAACAACATAGAAGTACAAAATATGTTATTCTGTAAGCCTTGTGTGTTTTTGCACCTGTATTGCAATATGGATAAGCATTTTATCTTGCCAGACATAATTTTGGTTGGAATGATTCCTATTGCAGAAAGCAATGTGTGCATTATCTATAGATAGATTTGCAGTCTACATATATAAATAGTGCTAACTTAGTTGCTGACTTAACTAACATTTATTTGATGTCTGCAATATTCTGCTTAAAACACCAACAAAAGTGTTTTTATAATTGGAGTAGATTCGTGGAGAATGTATAGCCATAATAATAATTGCAACCTCGGCTTGGAAGAACAGGGGACCTAATAAAATGAATTGTGATTTGCACATTTCTAGCCAGAAAGATTCATGAAACAAATACTATGGTAACTTACTAACTAGAGTAGCTGTAATACCTTATTAGTACTTTATTTAGATAGAATCATGGCACAGAGGATAAATGTAAATATTATGAGTGTTTTGATTGAATGTTGAGAATGATATGTAAATCTCAATACTAGATGGGCAGACCATGGACTCTACAGTGCTGCAATTGCAATTTATTGAAACACTACATGTTTCCGGCAGACATGTCCTTTATCAAGTGTGTCATCATGTACAAAAACACATTATTTAACAAACATCTTGGTGGGTGGGAACTCACACTCTGCCTCCAACTGGGAAGGGAATGCGACCTCTATTTATATACGGTACAGCAGTCCACTTGAAAATCAGTAAATATAAGGTCCATTCTGTCGGCCACTGTTTTGGGCTTTTTTTCAACCTGGCCAAATAAAACCAAATCAGTAAACAACAACTTGATATACCCAGAACTGCCCATTAATCCCAGGCCTATTCGGGCAAACATTCCCATGTGCCATAAGGGGCAATACCAACAAAAAGAGAAACCCAAGGGCACCCATTAAACAAAAACAGTACCCAACAGGAGTGCCAACAGAAAAGGTAATGGAACTGATTATTAATATATCTTAGAAATTAAATCCTGCAGAAGTTTCAGTTCTAAGTATGGTATTGGGATTTGTCCTCACTTTTAAGAGTGACTGGGTAACTTGGGAGATTGACTTTCTCAAATGTATTGAAAACAAATGTTTTCAAGATGTGGCCCAAGTGGGAAATTAGTGGAAAAAAACCATTTAAATAACCAAGAAAGTGTATTCAAGAAGTTGATAACGTTGCCTTATATACATTTGAGAATATGGGGGTCATTTTTAAAGTTGTGGCATAACTCAGATGCTGAGTGTTAGCATAAATATTCGCAATTTATGATTTTGCCATATTTGATAAATGTATGGACATTCGCAGTGAGAATAAAAATTTGCAATTCTGTTTGCACATTAAATACACCATTATTATCTAGCTTTATAAATATAACCATACACAGGTCAAAGAGATGCTCTGTGTGAATCATTCTGCTCTGTGCAGAGTTTACAAATGAGCTCCCTGCGTTTCAAATAAAAAAAAGATATTGATGGTACGGTTATGGAGGATTTTCATGATGGTATCATAACTGAGAATGTAAGGGATTTACTGATAAGATAGTTTCCACTTACACCGGTTCTGTTTACACTGCCTAAAATTCATGAGACCCCTCTGGGCACCCAGTTGTGTCAGGAATTTGTTCAGTACTGGAACTGCTGTAAAAATTTGTGAATGCATACCTCTAGACCCTGGTACAGCAAATACCCATGTGTTTGAAGGATACAACAGAAAAAAAAGCAGCAGGCCTAGATGAAGATTATATCTATGCAGTATGGATATAGAATGTTTGTACACTTCTATCCCTCAAAAGGAAGAAGTTGAATGCACAGAAAATGCCTTGCTGGAAAAAGACCTTCCCCCAATGTCGATATACTGTACCTTTTAATGGATTGTTTGACAATTGTGTTAACCAAGAATTACTTTAAATTGGGGATGAATACTTTTGGTAACGCTAGGGTACCTTAATGGGGGCAGTGATAGTACCATCACTGGCTTACCTGTTGTAAGAATGTTGGAAAAAAAGTACAGTATGTTTTTGACACAGAAATGTATGGATTATATACTCTTTTATGAAAGATTTGTGGATGACATCTTAGTTGTATGGAAAGGGGACATTAATATGTTAACGATAAATTAAGCCAATAAAGGCCACTCCACAATTCAGTTCACCACTGAGTTTGCAGAAAAGAAATGACACTTTCTATTCATAGAACTACGTAACAATTGAGAAGGAGGGAATCTCTACAAACCTTTATGATAAACCTACAGACAGATATCAATTATTGAATGCAGATAGTTTCCATACCTAAGGTGTATCAAAGGGATACCGGAGAGCCAATTTTTAAGGGCAAAAAGAATATCATCCACAGATAAAGGGTTGAAGAAGAGGTTTACGGATAAGGGGTATGCCCCGCAGAACCTAAATAAAGTTGCAAAAGAAGTGTTAAAGTGTTGTTGAAAGGTAAAATAAAATAAACACAAAATGATAGAATCCTTTTTGTAAGCCAATATGGGGGACAGAGTAAAAAAGGTTTACGATGTTATTAAACAATACTGACACACGGACAAACCCTTACTAAGATTTCCATTCAAAAACCAATGTTCTGTTATAAAAGGGGTAAATCCAGTAAGGATAAGATATGCAAATCACAACTTGCACAATTTGCAAATTCTCAACATTCTTCATACTGTCGATGAAGCATACATTTAGACAAAAGTGGTGCTGATAAGAAGGGTATTCTGCATCAAATGGTGAATTGGAAGCCAAGTTCTGCCAGTTACACTCTTGTTTCTGAGGATCCCAAACCAGATGAGTTTCAAGAGTGGAAATAACACACAAATAACTCCTTCAGCAATTGAATAGCTCCTCTTTGAGAATAAATTAAAAGTTACAATATTTTGCATTTGGAAGACTTCAGGAAGTAACATTTTCTATACAAAACAAATAACATTTTGCAAAAGAGTCTAATGCAAACATGAACATTAAAATGTGACAGATACATTTAATTAAATCAATGGTCACATTGGCTGCTGTAAAGTATATACTAGAATCACAAGTGCTAAAATCGAATTAAAACCAAGCATTTATTGACCATTCACAAAGTTAGTTATTTTGTGCTAAATAAAGACAATTGTCAAAGTTCATCAAGTTCAACCTCTTCAAATTTTAACCAACACACATTTACGTAAATGCATATACAGAATTATTAATAAACAATACATACAATAAGCCATCCAAACATACCCCAAAAAGGTATTCCAAAAGCTTACTGCCCTTCATGCATCATTTATGCTCAATAAATCCTCATTCCTTGGTATGGCAAAGGCACATCTATTTTTATACATACTGCAGAAAACTTTCAAGTATAAACCAGCCCATTCCTGTGAGTACCTGTTACAGAGTCAACTGGGGGAATAAATTGCAAATGCAGGATTTTTGAATTCTATGAGGGTTATGCAATAAAAGGTACTAAGTTTGCCATGGGTCAGTAACATATATAGCAACCAATTAGCAGGTAACATTCACTGGTCACCTGTGTAAAAGCAAACATCTTATTGGCTACTATGGTATACTGCTCCTGGGAAAACGTAGTGCCATTTATTACATATGGGGATGAGTAGACCGTTCACTTTGATGAAGAGTTAGCATCTTTCCAGCAACTACCCTAAAAGATTAAGATGTATTAAATTCACCTAATATGAGATCATTATATTTCAGTATAAAACGGCATAATTTTTCAGTGTGCAGTTTCTTACTGCCTGTAAACTTGGGTATTTTGTAATCTTAAGGTTTTACAGAGAAAGCCTAAACCTAAAAAATCTAATGAAAACAAAAAGGAACACCAAGAGCCCCAATAGTGTAATATGTTTTTACAAGGAGTAATAGTAGAGTAAACAAGTTAATACTCACAAACCAGGGTTACCGATAGGCAACCACTGTATAGGCAGGTGAGGAGATTATCCTGACCCCACTCAGGAATAAGACGTCGCTCTCTGTAGAAGAAGAAAAAGGGGATGATACCCCTCCACTCGAGGTGGACTCGATATAGTAGTAAGACAAAACAGAGGCGCCAAAAGGATAAAATTAGCTAAAAACACTTAAAAACCCAATGGGTAATTCAGAGGAGGTAATAGTAGACTTACCTCCTCCAAGCAGACACCAACGAAAGTGGTAATTTTCAGTAATAGTTTATTCACAAAACAGTAATAGTTTATTCACAAAACATCACTGTTTTGTGAATAAACTATTACTGAAAATTACCACTTTCGTTGGTCTCTGCTTGGAGGAGGTAAGTCTACTACTACCTCCTCTGAATTACCCATTTGGTAATGTTTTTAGCTAATTTTATCCTTTTGGCGCCTCTGTCTACTAAAAAATCTAATCATTGACAAAATAGTTCCTGTGACATCTAGGGGCAGATTTATCAAGGGTCGAAGTGAATTCGAGGGAATTTTCAAACTAAAAAAATTCAAAATTCAAAGTAATTTTTTGGATAGTTCGATCAAATCAGATACTACGAGTTTCAATTTACTTCAAATTCGACTTTCTCTTTAAAAAAACTTCGACTTCGATACTTCGCCAAATTAAACCTGCCGAAGTGCTATGTTAGCCTATGGGGACCTTCTACAGCATTTTTCTAAGTTTTTTGAAGTCAAAGTAAAATCGTTTGATCGTACGATAAAATCGTTTGAATCGTTCGATTCCAAGGATTTAATCGTTTGATCAAATATTTTTACTTTGACCGCAGAATACCCAAATTCAATGAAAAAAGTTTGAATTCAATATTCGAATTTGAAGTATTTAAATTCGATGGTAGAATTTTGAAGTATTTTTTACTTCGAAATTCGACCCTTGATAAATCTGCCTCCTACTGTCCAGTAATACATATGCCTCAATTGCTAATAATATGCAGGATATTTTTCTAAGTCAGGAAACAACAATATATTTATCTATAGTATTGGCTGTTTTTATCTTTTATCTTTACATTATTTATATATCAGATAATTTGAAATTCAGTAAGAAAAATGTTTTATTTTCATTATAGAAATAGTTCCATAAGTATTGATTTCTTCTTATGTAATTCTGGCATTCCTGAATAAAACTCACTAGATGGTAGTATAAACCTCAAGAATATATGTGTTTCTTTTAGTAATTTTTACGACTCCTTCTATAAAATGATATAAAAATGCATACAAGGCTTTGGCAACAAATTCAAGTTGGTTGCATTTAATGGGACAATGTATTTTTTATGCCTCTGTGCAAGAAATCAGCAACAATCAAAATGACTAGATTGCAATCCAAAGCCCAGAAATAAATGCTTTCTGTATTAGTAGATACAGGGACCTGATACCTGGAGAGCTGTAACTAAGCTTTGGTATTCAGCAGGGATGCTAGCATCTGTTAATATATATGTGCTATAGCCAAATGCCAGTGGTCTGTCAAGGGAATATATCATTTTGATTTTGCCACAGGGTAAACATATTAATTATTGAAACTACCAATTTAATGCAAGCTGATGAAATGTGTTTTCCTGGTGAAAAATAACATAAAAAGACAAAAATATGTTTGTAAATGTTTTTTTCCCTTTCTATTTTATGTCGTTTACCAGGATGTCCATAAAAGTATTGTGAAAGTAGACAAAAGAAAAATGAATGACTAAACTGTCAAAAACAGAACATCGTATTCACAATCACATAACAAGCAAGTAGAGAAGCATGTGTTTTTCTCCATTTTGTCATAAAACCGACATTTACAGCTTCAATTTTCGTCAATTTTCCCCTCTGGCATTGGTCTGCAACAAACAAGGACAAGTTAAAAATGGTGTGTAATTTCTAAAGCGAATAAGACCTTTTGGGGAAAAATGATACCCAATTGCTGTTAACAATGCAAGCATTTGCAGGACATTTATATAAAATACTGGAAGGTAATATTAGTGTTACTATTGCAATGTGGTAGGCACTTGATATAGAGACATTATTTTTGTGAGGTCTGGTTTAGGGAGGATATATTTTAAAGGAGACATATTATGTGAAAAATAGGAATGTGACAGTGCACTCTTTTAAATATAGAAGGAATGTTATTTTTCAGCCTGATTTACAGCCCATTTGTTCCACTTCCTGCTGCCTCCTTTTTCAGGTGTGCATGGCTGCTGCCGGTACTAGAAACCAGCTGCTAAGCGGACCTGATATTTAACTTCTGTGCAAGGTTGTGATTGGCTACCCCATCCTACTGTGCTTCTGGCAAGGACCATTAGGACATGTCAGTTGAAACACAGACAGGCACTGCAGCAGATCTATGGGGGCTCCAAGTAAGGGGACATTTTTAAAGATAATTATCATTTATAGAATAAATAAAACCAGCACCATATACTATTTATTATCAGATTTGGGGGGTGGAGGTGTTCAGTTATATGCTATATGTTTTCTTAAAGCTTACCAGATCGTCATAAAAGTCTTTTCAAGACTTTTCAAAAACTTTTACCTAGCAGAGTTTAGCTGATGGGTTTATTAAAATTGTCAGACAAAGCACATTTTTGTGTGTCTGTCTCCTTTATTTTTAAGATGAATGTGTGACTTATTTATTCTAAGGCTAATGCTTCTGAAGAATTGGTGAGATTATTTTTATGCCCTAACTTTAAATGGAGCAGTGGGTGGTATTCGAGGGCTTTTTCGTCTTCATAATATAATATAAAAGCACCACTGTTTCCATTAAAATACTAATAAAAAGTATGTCTTATTTGGCAACTATGACTTGAAAGTATTCTTGCAGAAGTAATATTTGTATAAGTATTTTTGTTTAAAGGGGTTAACAGTTCAGCTTATCAATGAACATTGTGAATACATCTAGGGTTGATACTTGTACTGTGAAACTTCAACATAAATTTGGCCAATATCCACCTTTGATGTGACCGACACACCCCGCAAAGCAGGAACACATGCCTGCATGTCATGAATCCATCTCATATGTCACCCAACCCCCTCCCCCCAACATCACCAATCTGCTTCCAATGTCATTGGCCTGACACATATCTGTTTCTCGCATTAAAATGCATGCTGACCAGTATCATTGCTAACCCTTTCAACTAAGCTCTGCAGTAACGAATATCTAACATTAATTTGTTTCAGGCAAGGTTAATTGGTTACATTGCTTGTCGTTTCTCACTGGAAGGGATCTTAAGGGGTTAGCATTAGTGATATGTGGGTTGGGTTTTTCCCGACCCGCACCTGCCCGACATACGCCTTTCCTCCACTCGAGCCCGACTTCCGGATTCCTTTTATAGACTCGCGCGGGGTGAGCAGGGGCATGGCTATAAAACCGGAACCTAGAAGTCGGAAGCCGGCAGTGTTGGTGGTGGTGGGTGCCCGCCATCCGCGATGAGGGGGGCGAAGTCGGCCTGAACCCGCCGGCCCGCACACCACTAGTTAGCATAGCACAAAGAAAACATGGTCAAAGATGTTTCTTTGTTTTCTTGCTTAATAATTTAATAGCTGAAAATACAACCTGTAACTGTTGTCCTGCCATGTTATCATGGCAGGAATGTACCTAATAAATGCAGCACAAAGCTACAATGTAACCATAGTAAATTTAGAATAGTATATAAATAAATTTTGAATAGTAATAAATGACCTTGTACCCCAAGGCTTTAAACAAGTGAGATGAAGAATATTCCCAACGTTATATTCATTTAAGAAGCATGCCTACATTTCAGGAGGTGCCCTTGTTATTCACGAATCCCATTTATTATGCTAATTATACCTCCCTAACGAGTAAGGTATATGATAGATGTGACATTGTCTGTATGTTCAGGATGCATGCTGTTTTGCAGTCCTCTGATCTGATAGAGGTTCAAGCTGTTGTAGGCCAAACACACACTTTTAAGAGTATACTTAACTTTTATATCAAACTTTTTTATAGTAACATATTCAACCATAAATAACTAAACTGTCCACTTTTAAAAAATGGAAATCCAGAAATATTGTTAAATCGACAAAATAAGATGACAGCATGTATTCCTCATACAGGAGATTCTGTGGATTATGCATTAAATGCTCTTTCTGTAATTCTTGCTCTGTGCTCAGGTCAGTGGATTGTTCTTCTAAACTGGGAAAATGTCAGCTAAGATGGACGGCACCTTTGAAGATACTGGAAATGTAATTGGAATCCTGGATTAGAAGCCAAAAAAATTACTCCTAAACTTGCACAGTGTATTATAATACCCATTATTTCACTTGGTGAGCTAAATGAAGCGATTACGGACATTAGAAATTAAATAATTGATGTGCACTAGATAGGAAAGTGCAGCACTGCCAGGGGGATGTCATTATAAATACATACATGGTGGGGAATAGGGGAAATGGAGACAAGGAATCCTTTTATTGTTAAGAAATCACAGTGGATTTTGTTAATACAGAGAACTGCATTTCACTTAAGCATATGGGCATTAGGGCTTTGGATTTTTCTTTTTCAAAGATTTCAGACCCATGACCCTCTAATGTATAAACAAGAGTCTGGTTTCACATCAACATGTATAGTACTAAACAAATTGCTTACTATTCTGTTTTTAAATGCTTTCGCTTTTAAGTTGGTAGTTGACGATATTTACTTTGAAAGGAAAAGGGGAAACACTATCAACATCCCTTGGCTACAACAACATCCCTGATTTAATCAAGAAGAAAAGCCATACACATATTTAGGGGCAGATTTATCAAGGGTCGAAGTGGATTCGAGTGAATTTTCGAAGTTCAAAAAGTTCGAATTTCGAAGTAAATTTTTGGGTACTTCGACCATCGAATAGGCTACTACGACTTTGTATTCAAAGTATTGTCTCTTTAAAAAAACTTCGACTTCAATAGTTCGCCAAATACAACCTGCCAAAGTGCTATGTTAGCCTATGGGGACCTTCTAATGCATTTTTCTACGGTTTTTTTGTAGTCTAAGTAAAATCGTTCGTTCGATCGCTGAATCTGTAAAGAAATTTTGACTTCGATATTCGAAGTCGAAGTATAGCCATTCGATGGTCGAATTTCGTAGTATAATTCACTTTGAAATTCGACCTTTGATAAATCTGCCCCTTATTGTATTTCATATTCCAATATTTTATAGTATTTTATAATGTCCCATTAGTTTATCCACAAGTAGTTTCCCCGTACAATTTAACAGTGAAACCTTTTTATTTCTTTGAAACCGTGAAGCTGAAATTTAGAGAAAATGTGAATTAGAGACGCCTGGTTATAAGACAAACCTTGGCAAGGAATAAGTGTAATTGTATCTACCCAAACATGGCAGATTATATGGCTGTATCCTGACCAACTGGATCAACAGCATGACTCCTTTCACTTAAAAAAGCTAAAAAGGAAAACAGTAAAAATTTTGTGATCTTATAATTCAGAATCCTTCGTAAAATTTACCACAGTTCTAAGTTAACAAGCTTTCCACAGCAGACCCTCTAAAAATCAGAAAATAGTAATGCATGACAGATTTGTCAAAAGAATAATCTCAGTTTTTTCTAGAAATGTTAAATTGCACATTTTTCTGATCAAAGCAAATGCTCTGGCAACAATAAAAAGTATATCACATATAAACAGAGGTTTCCAGAGTAATCAGCTATATACCCCACTGGCAGTAAAGGGATTAAAAAGCTCTGTTCAACCATTAGTTCCCGGGTGGTCTCCAAAGAGCAGAAGACATATCTGACAACCAAAGAGTTGAAGGAACAGAAATATTTTTAACTGAATTGAATAATTAATGTCACATGTTAGGCAACAGTTAGAACAGTTTTGACTAGAATTTTTAAAATGCACGATCATTAAAAACTGTTTTGAATGAATATGCAATTGTGTTACATTGTACAAATCGATGTTGAAATTAAATGTGTGCTTACTGCAGAAAATTATCTAACACCAAATTTTCAAACATTAACTCCAGTTTTAAATTTTTTTTAGAACCACCCTGTGCCAAAAAGTTTTTTTTTTCAATTTCATAACCTTAACTTTTTTCTGTCAAAATGTAACAACTAAAGTCCAACTTTCTTACATGAATGCAAGAAAAATAAGGTAATAACGCAGAAAAATTTACATTATTGAAAGTTGCTCACGCAAAAATATTGTGGCATCAAGAACTAAATATTGAAGCCAAAAGTGAACAAAAACCGCCTTTTTCACACAACTGGAGTAAGGCTTTTGTTGTGCATGCATTATCCAATACTTTCACTCCATTATACTTAGTACAATTTGACTTAATCCACCTTTATGAACAAACCCCCTACAAAGTCAATGGGGCAAGTCAGCCACAATTAGTGCAGTCAATATTTTATTAAGAGAAAATTTTACATACGGTTCACTTGAAAAAGTATTAAGTTTCTGTATAACAAATCCAACACTGAAACTATGTTCTCTGTGATATTTTTATTTTAAAACTTTAAAACTCAAGGGGCAGATTTATCAAGGGTCGAATTTCAAAGTGATAAATACTTCGAAATTCGCCCCTCGAATTGAAATACTTCAACTTCGAATATCGAAGTCGAAGTATTTTTCACCAAATTTGGCCAGTGTACGATCCAAGTAAAATCGTTCGATCGAACGATTAAATCGCTCTAATCGGACAATTCGAACAATTTTAGCATACGATCAAACTATTTTATTTTGATGTGTAAAGACTTAGAAAAATGGTCTAGAAGGTCCCCATAGGCTAACATAGCACTTCGGCAGGTTTAATTTGGCGAAGAATTGAAGTCAAAGTTTTTTTTAAAGAGACAGTACTTCGATTACCGAATGGTCGAATATTACTTCAAAACGAAGTCGAAGTCGTAGTAGCCTATTCAATGGTCAAAGTATCCAAAAAATTACTTAGAAATTTGAACTTTTTTAACTTCAAAAATTCACTCGAACCTTAGTAAATCTACCCCAACATGTGGCATTGTTTTATGAAAAAAAGATTGTATTTGTTGACCATTTGTTGAGCATTTTGCATGAATAGCAATTTTGGGGTCTGTTTTCATGGGCAGGAAAAAATCTAAAGTTTCGAAGAAAGTTCATCTTTCAGATGCACTGTGCACAAAAACCAGTTAATGAATAGTTGCCATGGGCTACTGCCCAGAAACAAATTTGCCCAGGTTTTATAAATGACTCCCAAATCACTGGTGCAAAACAGGACTATATTTTAATGTTTTAAATGTATTATAATTTATTTCAGTATAGGATAGTTATATGTATATAATGTTTCTGACACAGGTAAAACACAGTTAGTCAAAAGTCTTAAAAAGAAATGTGCTTTCTAACACCATCTATATAATCATTTTGTAACATAACAGGACATTTTCTAAAATAGAAATATGCAAAAATATGTGGCTTCAAATTTCCTTTTGTATGTGTGTTTTCCACAAGGAAAATGCATTTTGGTAATAATAACCTTTTCTGTCCCTTTGGCAGAATGCTTGAAAGTTATGGCAAGGAAGCATTCTATCACACTACAAAACAGTTTCTGCCTATTGGCAACAGATTTGTAAGCTACACAGGTTGTATCCTAATACAGGTAAGAAATTAACTCAGCTCTTTCATTCTCCTGGGGAATAGACACTGAATTTGAGAGAGCTGCAAACTCATGGCTGTGAGTGAAATTACTGAAAATGTTTTGCATATAACCCTATTGTTTCTGTCTTAATAATGTAAGCGCTAAGGGTAATATTTATGAAGTTATATAGAAAAAAAAAAGTGTTATTGAAGTACCCTCTAGTCACTTTCTCAGTAATTTCACAAAAGGGCTTAGAAATGGTGCCAGCCTAGGTTCAGGCTGTTTTAGATTGAGCACAACCCCTTTATTTGCGAGTCTTAGGGTTCACCAATTATTACAGGCAATTTATAAAAAAAACTTTTCAAACCTTGTGGTTTTAATCACTGCGCTAACCAAGAAAGAAGCAGATACTAGTATTTGGCCTGTAGATGCTGTAAAGGCCTTTAAGCAGTTGAAAAAAAACTTTCATTTCTACTCCAGTGCTCCAGCATCCAGATTCTACGCTTCCTTTCCTGGTAGAAACCAATGCCTGGATATTGCAGGAGCAGTTTTGTCACAGCAACTTCCTGTTACCGGTAAAATGTATTCATGTGCTTTCCTTTTCAGGAAGTTTTCTCCTACGGAGATAAATTGTGACATTGTTAACACAGAATTGCTGGCCATTGAATGGCTGTTTAAAGAGTGGATACATCTATTGGAGGACACTAAACATGTGGTTACAGTACAGACCATAAAAATATTTTGTATATTCAGTCTGCTATGTGCTTAAATCCTAGACAGGCCAGGTGGGCATTATTCTTTACTTTAAATTTTAGAAAGACATATAGGCCTGGGGGGAAGAAATGCTTAGGTAGATGGCCTTTCTAGAAGGTTTGTCTCCAATCCTTGAGAAAAATCTGAGCCCGATTCTATTGTCTCTAAATAAGCGATTGAAGAAGCACTGAGTTCAGATCTATATTCCTCTTTGTCGAAAGCCCGGGTTAATTTTCCTCCTAATTTACTTCTGGGCAAACGCTTTGGTTATGAAAACCTTTGTGATGCAGCTCTGATTGAGATAGAGTCACAATTCTAAAGTAACTGAGCATCCGGGCCACAGTAAAACCTGCTCTCTTCTGTCGTGCAGGCTCTGGTGGCCAACATTAAGACAAGGATGTTGGTAATTATTAATGATGGGTGAATTTATTTGCCAGGCGCGAATTCACAGCGAATACCCGTGATTCGCCACTGGCGAATAAATTTGCGAAACCTCCGTGAAAATTCGCCAGCAAAAATTGAGAAAATCGAAAAAAAACAGATGCCCACGCTGTTTTGCAAATTTTTTGCCGTTTCGCGAATTTCGCAGGAAATTCGCTAATTTTTCGGAAAGACGAAACACCCCAAATTCGCCCATCACTATTGATTCTTGCCTGGTTTGTCAATATTCAAAAACATCTAGGTCCTTACCTCAGGGTCTGCTACAGTCGCTTCCTATTTTTGAAAGGCCATGGACCCATTGTGGAATTATGTCCCTCTAAAGGGAATACTATTATTTGGGTGGTAGTGGACTGATTTAGCAAAATGTCTCATTTTATTCCCCTTTAGTGATGGGCGAATTTATTCGGCAGGCGCGAATTCACGGCGAATTTGCACGTTTCGCCGCCAGCGAATAAATTTGCGAAACGCCCGCGAAAATTCGCGGCAAAAATCCGCCGGCGTCAAAATTTATTTTTTCGGAAAAACGGACGCCGGCGCCAAAAACGGGCGCCGGCGTCAAAAACGGGCGCCGGCGTTGAAAAAACGGGCGCCGGCGTCAAAAACGAGACGCTGGCGCCGTTTCGCAAATTTTTCGCCGTTTAGCGAATTTCGCGCGAAATTCGCCAATCACTATTCCCCTTCCCAAACTCCCCTCTGCTAAGTCTCTTGCTGAACTCTTCCTATCTAATATAATGAATCTTTATGGGGCACCATTGAATATTGTCTCTGATAGGGCAGTTCAATTTGTTTAAAGGCCTTTTGTTCACTTAATTTGTCTTTTGCCTCTGCACATCATCTGCAAACTAATGACCAGACGAAAATGACAAATGAATCTTTGGAGCAATATCTCAGTTGTTATGTCTCCAGTAATCAATCATTTTTGGCAGATTTTCTTCTGTGGGCTGAGTATGCATACGTTAATGCTACTTGCTCGTCCACTGAGGAACCTTTTTTTTTTTTTTACAGTTTTTGGATATTATCCTAGAGCTTTTTTATTTTCCAATCATTCCTCAGATGTTCCTGCTGTCAACTCTTTGTTTGAACACTTTTCTAAGTGGGGTTCAAAACTCATTATCCTCAGCAATAGTTGCACAACAGAAGCCTCTGAAAGGTGTCTGGAAGCCCACTGCGTTACATAGTAACATAGTAAGTAAGGTTGAAAAAAGACACACGTCCATCAAGTTCAACCTTTTTTTTTTTTTTTTTTATATCTGCCTAACTGCCAGTTGATCCAGAGGAAGGCAAAAAAACCCCATCTGAAGCCTCTCCAATTTGCCTCAGAGGGGGAAAAAATTCCTTCCTGACTCCAAAATGGCAATCGGACTAGTTCCTGTATCAACTTGTACCATGAGCTATCTCCCATAACCCTGTATTCCCTCACTTGCTAAAAAGCCATCCAACCCCTTCTGATTCAGGGAGAGAATTCCACATCTTCACAGCTCTCACTGTAAAAAAAACCCCTTCCGAATATTTAGGCGGAACCTGTTTTCTTCTAATCAGAATGGGTGACCTCGTGTCAGCTGTAAAGACCTACTGGTAAATAAAGCATTAGAGAGATTATTATATGATCCCCTTATATATTTATACATAGTTATCACATCACTCCTTAAGCGCCTCTTCTCCAGCATGAACAATTTGGCCAGTCTTTCCTCATAGCTAAGATTTTCCATAATTTTCACCAGCTTAGTTGCCCTTCTCTGTACCCTCTCTAATACAATAATGTCCTGTTTGAGTGATGGAGACCAAAACTGAACAGCATATTCTGTTGCACCATGTGACGTTGTCGTGCTTGGACTGAAATTCAAATATTTAAGGTGCCAAGACCTTATCCCCATTGCCCAAAGACAGTCTATTCTTAGATTGTCTGGTTATCGTTTCTTGACCCTTGCCTGTCCCTCTGCTGATTCACTGCCTGTACTAACCTTTGCCTGTTTCTGACCATTCTTCCAGATCCTGACTTTGTACAGTGTTACTGATTGATACTGATCCGGGTCTGTCCCACAAATACACATAGGGGTAGATTTATCAAAATGTGAGAATAGAAAATGTCACTCACTTTCTATTCATTCATACAGGATTTTTAAAAGCATGTTTATGCTGTTTAATGGTGAACTCTAGTGATGGGCGAATTTATTCGCCAGGCGTGAATTCGCGGCGAATTTGCGCGATTCGCCGCCAGCGAATAAATTCGCGAAACTCCCGCGAAAATTCGCGGCAAAAATTCGCCGGCGTCAAAATTTTTTTTTTCGAAAAAAATGGACGCCAGCGTCAAAAACGAGACGCTGGCGCCGTTTCGCGAATTCGCCCATCGCCCATCACTAGTGAACTCCATTGATAATTATGATTCTAAAAATCCCATAGGAATGAATAGAAAGTGAGTGAGTTTTATTATGATGAGTTCGATTCTCACACTTTGATAAATCTGCCCCTTACTATCTCCCCGTCCTTCCAGTCCCACATTACTGTTCCCTTGTCTGCCCAGAACAGTTGCCTTGGTTCTCTCACTTTATGACCTAGCTATATCCGAATAGCAGAGGGTCCTCCCGAAGTGAAAGGCAGCTGATATAGACAGAAGCGTCAGGACAGGAACCTTGGCACTTGTTCTTGGTTTTGGGACTAGGGATGTAGCGAACGTCGGAAAAAAAGTTCGCGAACATATTCGCGAACTTGCGCAAAAATGCGAGCGGTTCGCGAACGGTTCGCGAACCCCATAGACTTCAATGGGAAGGCGAACTTTAACATCTAGAAAAGACATTTCTGGCCAGAAAAATGATTTTAAAGTTGTTTAAAGGGTGCAACGACCTGGACAGTGGCATGCCAGAGGGGGATCAAGGGCAAAAATGTATCTGAAAAATCTGCCTGTGTGTGCTTGGAAGAGATAGTGTAGGGGGAGAGCTGTTAGTGATTTCAGGGACAGATGATAGTAAGTTTGCTGGCTAGTAATCTGCTTGATACTGCTCTGTATTGGAGGGACAGAAGTCTGCAGGGATTTGAGGGACATTTTAGCTTAGGTAGCTTTGCTGGCTAGTAATCTACTGTTCTCTTTAAACAACTGCCATACGTTGACCTTGTAGGCATTGTTTGGCCCAGTTTTTTTGGACGCAGCCACTGAAGCACAGTTGCCATAAAAAATATGCCATATAAATGCTGAAAATAGTAATTTTTCGCCATACATTGACCTTGTAGACATTGTTTGCCCAGTTTTTTTGGTTGCAGCCACTGAAGCACAGTTGCCAGAAAAAATATGCCATATAAATGCTGAAAATAGTCATTTTTTGCCATACGTTGACCTTGTAGGCATTGTTTGCCCAGTTTTTTTGGTCGCAGCCACTGAAGCACAGTTGCCAGAAAAAATATGCCATATAAATGCTGAAAATAGTAATTTTTTGCCATATACGTTGAGTCAACGTATGGCAAAAAATGACTATTTTCAGCATTTATATGGCATATTTTTTCTGGCAACTGTGCTTCAGTGGCTGCGACCAAAAAAATGACTATTTTCAGCATTTATATGGCATATTTTTTCTGGCCTCTGTGCTTCAGTGGCTGCGGCCAAAAAAACTGGGCAAACAATGCCTACAACAATGCCTACAAGGTCAACGTCGTTGACCTTGTAGGCATTGTTTGCCTTGTAGGCATTGTTTGCCCAGTTTTTTTGGCCGCAGCCACCGAAGCACAGAGGCCAGAAAAAATATGCCATATAAATGCTGAAAATAGTCATTTTTTTGGTCGCAGCCACAGAAGCACAGTTGCCAGAAAAATTATGCCATATAAATGCTGAAAATATGCATTTTTTTGGTTGCAGCCACTGAAGCACAGAGGCCAGAAAAATTATGCCATATAAATGCTGAAAATATAAATTTTTTTGGTTGCAGCCACTGAAGCACAGAGGCCAGAAAAATTATGCCATATAAATGCTGAAAATATGCATTTTTTTGGTCGCAGCCACTGAAGCACAGTTGCCAGAAAAATTATGCCATATAAATGCTGAAAATATGCATTTTTTGGTTGCAGCCACTGAAGCACAGAGGCCAGAAAAATTATGCCATATAAATGCTGAAAATATAAATTTTTTTTGGTTGCAGCCACTGAAGCACAGAGGCCAGAAAAATTATGTCATATAAATGCAGAAAATATGCATTTTTTTGGTCGCAGCCACTGAAGCACAGTTGCCAGAAAAAATTATGCCATATAAATGCTGAAAATATAAATTTTTTTGGTTGCAGCCACTGAAGCACAGAGGCCAGAAAAATTATGCCATATAAATGCTGAAAATATGCATTTTTTTGGACGCAGCCACTGAAGCACAGTTGCCAGAAAAATATGCCATATAAATGCTGAAAATAGTCATTTTTTGCCATACGTTGACCTTGTAGACATTGTTTGCCCAGTTTTTTTGGTTGCAGCCACTGAAGCACAGAGGCCAGAAAAAATTAAACCAGTAGGGTTTGCACCCTAGTTTGTAACGGTGGCGGAGGGAGGAGGAGGACGCTAAAGGACAGCTGTGTGTGGAGTCATGAGGCTTGAAGAGAAGGACAGCTGCATAGAAGTCAGAACAAGTCTTCCGGCGTGCAGTAACCCTCCGAGATCCACCCCTCATTCATTTTAATAAAGGTCAGGTAATCGACACTTTTGTGACCTAGGCGAGTTCTCTTCTCAGTTACAATCCCTCCTGCTGCACTGAAGGTCCTTTCTGAGAGCACACTTGAGGCTGGGCAAGACAAGAGGTTCATGGCAAATTGTGACAGCTCTGGCCACAGATCAAGCCTGCGCACCCAGTAGTCCAGGGGTTCATCGCTCCTCAGAGTGTCGATATCTGCAGTTAATGCCAGGTAGTCCGCTACCTGCCGGTCGAGGCGTTCTTTGAGGGTGGATCCAGAAGGGTTGTGGCGCTGCCTTGGACAGAAAAACATTTGCATGTCTGACGTTACAGACTGGCCAAAGGGCTTTGTCCTTGCAGGTGTGCTCGTGGCAGGATTACTGGCACCTCTGCCCCTGGAATGTTGATGAGTTTCCTGAAGTGACATCACCCTTAAAAGCATTGTACAACATGTTTTGCAGGCTGGTTTGTAAATGCCGCATCTTTTCGGACTTGTGGTATGTTGGTAACATTTCTGACACTTTATGCTTGTACCGAGGGTCTAGTAGCGTTGCGACCCAGTACAGGTCCTTCTCCTTAAGCCTCTTGATACGGGGGTCCTTCAACAGGCATGACAGCATGAAAGACCCCATTCTCACAAGGTTGGATGCAGAGCTATCCATCTCCGCTTCCTCATTATCAAGGACTGCATCATCCACGGTCTCCTCCCCCCAGCCACGTACAAGACCAGGGGTCCCCAAAAGGTCACCACTAGCCCCTGGGAAGCCTGCTCCTGTTGGTCCTCCTCCTCCTCCTCCACAAAGCCACCTTCCTCCTCTGACTCCACTTCTGGCACCTCTCCCTGCGTTGCAGCAGGTGCCTGGGTTCGTTCTGGTGATTCCGACCAGAAATCGTGCGCTTCCAGCTCCTCGTCACGCTGGTCTACAGCCTCATCTGTCACTCGTCGCACGGCACGCTCCAGGAAGAAAGCGAAGGGTATTAGGTCGCTGATGGTGCCTTCGGTGCGACTGACCATATTTGTCACCTCTTCAAAAGGTCGCATGAGCCTGCAGGCATCGCGCATAAGCACCCAGTAACGGGGGAAAAAAATCCCCAGCTGTGCAGATCCAGTCCTACCACCCAGTTCAAAAAGGTACTCGTTGACGGCCCTTTGTTGTTGCAGCAGACGTTCCAACATAAGGAGCGTTGAATTCCAGCGAGTCTGGCTGTCAGAAATCAAACGCCTGACTGGCATGTTGTAGCGCTGCTGAATGTCAGCAAGGCGTGCCATGGCTGTGTAGGAACGTCTGAAATGGGCCGACACCTTTCTGGACTGGGTGAGAACGTCCTGGAATCCTGGGTACTTGGAGACAAAACGTTGGACTATTAAATTTAACACATGTGCCATGCAGGGCACATGTGTTAAATTGCCTAGTCTCAACGCTGCCAACAGATTGCTTCCATTGTCACACACCACTTTTCCGATCTGCAGTTGGTGTGGGGTCAGCCACCGATCGGCCTGTGACTGCAGAGATGACAGGAGTACAGATCCGGTATGGTTTTTGCTTTCCAGGCACGTCATCCCCAAGACAGCGTGACAACGGCGTACCTGGCACGTCGAATAGCCTAGGGGAGCTGGGGGTGCACAGGTGTGGAGGAGGAGAAGGAGGACCCAGCAGCAGAGTAAGAAGAAGAAGAAGACGAGGTAGAGAGCGATGGAGGAGTAGAGATGGTGGCAGAACCGCGTGCAATCCGTGCGGTGACACCAACTCCACTGTTGTTGTTGAGCTACCCATTCCCTGCTTCCCAGCCATTACCAAGTTCACCCAGTGGGCAGTGTAGGTGACATACCTGCCCTGACCATGCTTGGAGGACCATGCGTCAGTAGTCATATGGACCTTTGGCCCAACACTAAGTGACAGAGATGCGGTAACTTGGCTCTGCACATGTTGGTACAGGTGTGGTATTCCCTTTTTAGAAAAAAAATTGCGGCTGGGTACCTTCCACTGCGGTGTCCCAATTGCTACAAATTTGCGGAAGGCCTCAGAGTCCACCAGCTGGTATGGTAAAAGCTGGCGGGCTAAGAGTGCAGACAAGCCAGCTGTCAGACGCCGGGCAAGGGGTGACAGTCAGACATTGGCTTCTACGCTCAAACATGGCCTTCACAGAAACTTGGCTGGTGGCAGATGACTGGGAATGGGAACAGGTGGTCAAGGTGGAAGGCGGAGTGGAGGGTGGTTCAGACGGGTCAAGGAGAGCAGAGGTAGAGCAGTAAGATGCTGGACCAGAAGGAGTGTGGCTTTTAGTTTGCCTGTTGCCTTTGAGGTGTTGCTCCCAAAGTGCTTTGTGCTTGCCGCTCATGTGCCTTCGCATAGAAGTTGTACCTATGTGGCTGTTGGGCTTACCAAGGCTCAGTTTCTGACTGCACTCATTGCAAATTACAATGCTTTTGTCAGAGGCACACACATTAAAAAAATCCCACACTGCTGACTTTTTGGAAGTGTGCGATCTGGCGGTAACAGTAGAAGTTGGCGGCATTGGCGGCAATGGCGGGTGCGTTGGCCGGCTGAACACAGGTGCCGATACATGTTGTTGCCCTACTGATCCCTGCGGGCTGTCCTCCCTGCTTCTTCTAAGTCTTATTCTCCTACTGCCTCTCTGACTCTCCGTCTCTCCATCTGAACTACCCTCCTCTTGCTCTCTTCTACTAGGCACCCACAAAACATCAATCTCCTCATCATCATTCTCCTCAGATGCATCAATTTCTTCTGACACATCACAGAAGGAAGCAGCAGCGGGGACCTCCTCCTCATCACTCATTATGTCCATCTCTATCGTGTTCTCTGCCAGAATTAAATCTGGTGTAAGGTCCTCATCTCCTTCATCTTCTTCTGGCAATAATGGTTGCGCATTACTCAGTTCAAGAAACTCATGGGAAAATAACTCCTCTGACCCCAGTGAAGAAGGGGCACCGGTGGTGGAGGAAGTGTTACGTGGGGTGGCCATAGCAGTGGAGGATGAGGAGGATGTTGTGGTAAAGTTAGAAACGGTAGAGGATGGGGTGTGCTGTGTAAGCCAGTCAACTACCTCTTCAGCATTTTGGGAGTTCAGGGTCATTGGCTTTTTAAAACTGGGCAATTTGCTAGGGCCACAGGATTGCATAGCAGCACGGCCCCTAGCACGGCCTCTGCGTGGCGGCCTGCCTTTGCCTGGCATTATTTTTAAAAAAACAACAACAACAACAAAAACTCAGTTGGTTTTTCTGGAAACGATAATACACACAGCTAGATGGCGGGTTGAAGAAAACAGTGTGCAAATAATGCCTACAAGGTCAACGTATACACTACTACAGCGGTGGATACGGATTACGTAAAATATATGAATGCTGCTTGAAAAAAAGTAACTCAAGTGGTTTTTCTAGAGACGATAATATTATCAATATTTAGACAAAATGTGAACAAGCTCACACAGCTAGATGGCGGGTTGAAGAAAACAGTGTGCAAATAATGCCTACAAGGTCAACGTATACACTACTACAGCGGTGGATACGGATTACGTAAAATATATGAATGCTGCTTGAAAAAAGTCACTCCGGTGTTTTTTCTGGAGACGGTAATATTATGGATATTTAGACAGAATGTGAACAAGGTCACACAGCTAGATGGCGGGTTGAAGAAAACAGTGTGCAAATAATGCCTACAAGGTCAACGTATACACTACTACAGCGGTGGATACGGATTACGTAAAATATATGAATGCTGCTTGAAAAAAGTCACTCCGGTGTTTTTTCTGGAGACGGTAATATTATGGATATTTAGACAGAATGTGAACAAGGTCACACAGCTAGATGGCGGGTTGAAGAAAACAGTGTGCAAATAATGCCTACAAGGTCAACGTATACACTACTACAGCGGTGGATACGGATTACGTAAAATATATGAATGCTGCTTGAAAAAAGTCACTCCGGTGTTTTTCTGGAGACGGTAATATTATGGATATTTAGACAGAATGTGAACAAGGTCACACAGCTAGATGGCGGGTTGAAGAAAACAGTGTGCAAATAATGCCTACAAGGTCAACGTATACACTACTACAGCGGTGGATACGGATTACGTAAAATATATTATGGCTGCTTGAAAAAAGTCACTCCGGTGTTTTTTCTGGAGACGGTAATATTATGGATATTTAGACAGAATGTGAACAAGGTCACACAGCTAGATGGCGGGTTGAAGAAAACAGTGTGCAAATAATGCCTACAAGGTCAACGTATACACTACTACAGCGGTGGATACGGATTACGTAAAATATATTATGGCTGCTTGAAAAAAGTCACTCCGGTGTTTTTTCTGGAGACGGTAATATTATGGATATTTAGACAGAATGTGAACAAGGTCACACAGCTAGATGGTGGGTTGAAGAAAACAGTGTGCAAATAATGCCTACAAGGTCAACGTATACACTACTACAGCGGTGGATACGGATTACGTAAAATATATGAATGCTGCTTGAAAAAAAGTAACTCAAGTGGTTTTTCTAGAGACGATAATATTATCAATATTTAGACAAAATGTGAACAAGCTCACACAGCTAGATGGCGGGTTGAAGAAAACAGTGTGCAAATAATGCCTACAAGGTCAACGTATACACTACTACAGCGGTGGATACGGATTACGTAAAATATATGAATGCTGCTTGAAAAAAGTCACTCCGGTGTTTTTTCTGGAGACGGTAATATTATGGATATTTAGACAGAATGTGAACAAGGTCACACAGCTAGATGGCGGGTTGAAGAAAACAGTGTGCAAATAATGCCTACAAGGTCAACGTATACACTACTACAGCGGTGGATACGGATTACGTAAAATATATGAATGCTGCTTGAAAAAAAGTAACTCAAGTGGTTTTTCTAGAGACGATAATATTATCAATATTTAGACAAAATGTGAACAAGCTCACACAGCTAGATGGCGGGTTGAAGAAAACAGTGTGCAAATAATGCCTACAAGGTCAACGTATACACTACTACAGCGGTGGATACGGATTACGTAAAATATATGAATGCTGCTTGAAAAAAAGTAACTCAAGTGGTTTTTCTAGAGACGATAATATTATCAATATTTAGACAAAATGTGAACAAGCTCACACAGCTAGATGGCGGGTTGAAGAAAACAGTGTGCAAATAATGCCTACAAGGTCAACGTATACACTACTACAGCGGTGGATACGGATTACGTAAAATATATGAATGCTGCTTGAAAAAAAGTAACTCAAGTGGTTTTTCTAGAGACGATAATATTATCAATATTTAGACAAAATGTGAACAAGCTCACACAGCTAGATGGCGGGTTGAAGAAAACAGTGTGCAAATAATGCCTACAAGGTCAACGTATACACTACTACAGCGGTGGATACGGATTACGTAAAATATATTATGGCTGCTTGAAAAAAGTCACTCCGGTGTTTTTTCTGGAGACGGTAATATTATGGATATTTAGACAGAATGTGAACAAGGTCACACAGCTAGATGGCGGGTTGAAGAAAACAGTGTGCAAATAATGCCTGCAAGGTCAACGTATACACTAATACAGCGGTGGATACGGATTACGTAAAATATATGAATGCTGCTTGAAAAAAGTCACTCCGGTGTTTTTTCTGGAGACGGTAATATTATGGATATTTAGACAGAATGTGAACAAGGTCACACAGCTAGATGGCGGGTTGAAGAAAACAGTGTGCAAATAATGCCTACAAGGTCAACGTATACACTACTACAGCGGTGGATACGGATTACGTAAAATATATGAATGCTGCTTGAAAAAAGTCACTCCGGTGTTTTTTCTGGAGACGGTAATATTATGGATATTTAGACAGAATGTGAACAAGGTCACACAGCTAGATGGCGGGTTGAAGAAAACAGTGTGCAAATAATGCCTACAAGGTCAACGTATACACTACTACAGCGGTGGATACGGATTACGTAAAATATATGAATGCTGCTTGAAAAAAGTCACTCCGGTGTTTTTTCTGGAGACGGTAATATTATGGATATTTAGACAGAATGTGAACAAGGTCACACAGCTAGATGGCGGGTTGAAGAAAACAGTGTGCAAATAATGCCTACAAGGTCAACGTATACACTACAACAGCGGTGGATACGGATTACGTAAAATATATTATGGCTGCTTGAAAAAAGTCACTCCGGTGTTTTTTCTGGAGACGGTAATATTATGGATATTTAGACAGAATGTGAACAAGGTCACACAGCTAGATGGCGGGTTGAAGAAAACAGTGTGCAAATAATGCCTACAGGGCAAATAATGCCTAAAAGGTCAACTTATACACTACTACAGCGGTAGTAAAATAAAAAAAAGTAAAATAAAAAAAAAATGAATATTAAAAAAAAAAATTAAAGTTGGTGCTGCTGAACTACTAGGAGCAGCAGATTAGCACACCAGTCCCACTCCCCAACACTGCTAGACTAATAGCACTGGGCTCTTATAGTAGTAGTAGTAGTAGTAGTAAAACAACAAAAAAATAAATAAAAGCAGTCCTTACAAGGACTACTGTTATTGCAGCAGTCAGCAGATGAGATCAGAAGCAGGACAGCTGCCCACTGCAGCTACATACAGAGCACTGCAGTAGAAGGTAGATTACTAGCCAGCAAAGCTACCTAAGCTTAAATGTCCCTCAAACCCCTGCAGACTTCTGTCCCTCCAATAACAGAGCAGTATCAAAACGATTACTAGCCAGCAAACTTTCAACTGTCCCTGAAATCACTAACAGGCAGCAGCTCTCTCCCTACACTATCTCTTCAGCACACACAGGCAGAGTGAAAAAACGCTGCAGGGCTTCGGTTTTTATAGGGAAGGGGAGTGGTCCAGGGGAGAGCTTCCTGATTGGCTGCCATGTAGCTGCTGGTCTGGGGTGAGAGGGCAAAAAAAAGCGCCAACAATGGCGAACCCAAAATGGCGAACGTCGCGCGACGTTCGCGAACTTCCGGCGAGCGCGAACACCCGATGTTCGCGCGAACAAGTTCGCCGGCGAACAGTTCGCGACATCTCTATTTGGGACACCATACATTACAGTCACCATTTTTTCACAGCACTTTACACCATTACATGTGTGCCATCTATATCAAAAGGCACCTATTGTGCCAAGGTTCAGTAATCAATGTTTGTGTGCTAAAAGATATTTTGTACAAATTAACCTGTCAACATTTTTCATTAAGGTGAAGACATTAACATTAAGGTGAAGACATTTTGGTGGAAAAATATCTGTAACAAATGTTATTTTAAAAAAAAATGGTCAGTAGAGCTGGAAAATGTACTGAAAATTGGTCTGTGAATATGATATTTTTCTTTACTGACAATTTTGTAAATTCCCCTCAATATCTACTTGATCACACACAAGCAGGGACACACATATATATGTCATCCTTTAGTATATTGGTTTACAGTCTATTACCAAAACTCTTTGGCAGGTTATTAAGATTGACAAATGATAAATAGCTTTCCTGGACATTTTTTTTGGAATCAGCATGATTACCCCAATTAACATTTATTTAACCATTTCTTCTCAAAAGTCCTAAAGGGCTGAACATTTTAAATGGTTTGTTAGCTATTTGGGTATTTCCCAGATAAAGGGCAATTCTTTTCAGGGATATTTCTAGGTTTACAGCCACCCCACTAACCAACAACTCCTACTGGTCCTTACCTGTAGACTACAGGCTTGGGTGCTATCAACACTTGGGGGCAGATTTACTAAGCTCCAGTGAATAGTTCGAATCAAAAAATATTCCAATTTCGAAGTAATTTTTTGGGTACTTCGACCATCGAATTGGTCAAATTCGATCGAATCTAATGATTCAAACGATTCGAAGTAAAAATTGGTCGACCATTCAATAATTGAAGTACTGTCTCTTTAAAAAATCCTTCGACTCAAATAAAAGCTACAGAATTGAATGTTAGCCTATGGGGACATTGTAGGTTTTGGGCACTTTTTATGATAAAATCATTCGATCGATCGATTAAAATCGCTCGAATCATTCGATTCTAACAATTTCATTGTTCGATCAAATGATTTTTACTCGATCAAACCTTTTACGCTAAAATCCTTCGAATTCGATATTCAAAGGATTTTACTTCGAGGGTCGAATTTGAGGGTTTTTTAACCCTCGAAATTCGACCCTTAGTAAAGCTGCCCCTAAAACAGCTCACCTTTCAGTTTAAAAACAGAAATGAAAATGTTTTTGTCCCTGGAAAAGTGCCACCTGAAAAAAGTATCTCAACTGCCTCATGGCAGAGACAGCATGAGATATCTCCTGTAGATGTAAGTTGTATGCTTTAATACATGTGGAAGTTAACCCTTTACCTGTCAACAATGATTTCATTGCATCTACTGTATATGCAAAGTGACAGCCTGCTAACAATGAAGAATCTATTTCTGGGTAAATGGCTACACTAGTCTATCAAGCTGTGTTTCACAAAGCACCTTTAAGCCTATGAAAATTATGACAGCAATGAAAGGGTAAAACTATGAGCACTATAGTCTTCAGAATCCTCCTCCTACAGCAGCATTCTGTTATAATTATTGCAGCTGAATATGCTATGTTATATAATTTTAAATCACTAGCAGAATGCTTAACTTTAAGCCATACAAAATAATAAAAGTACAGAGCTTTGTAACTCAAAACCATTGAGTGTATTTTTCTTTCCATCTTGACCCGAACATGTTCTTTCTTGCTGTAAAAATAGATTTTTTTTTTTTTGATTTTTTTCTCTCCCACAAGAGTAGCATCAGAACTGGTGAACACAAATTTATTGAGATGTCAAGGAAGAAAATTATTTCTTAACACCACCACAGAATACAGAAAACAGAATAAATGACTTACTGTAGTTCAGCTGGTTTTACATTAACAGTGGGAAGGGAATATAATTGTAGCATTTTCACTCACTTCAGATGTGTTCTGTTTAAAAATAAGAATTCTGTATATTTATTTACCCTGAAAACAACAAGTGCAATATGGCAGTAAGTGAGTACAGTATAATATATTTGTGCATTTATACACATTATTCTGTAGGAAACGGAACTGCCATTTTCTAGTTCAAGATGAGAACACAAAATCTACTGTATTTTGACCTAAGATTTAGGATGGATAGTCAATAGGAAATGTTTTATACATAAAACACAGGTTTAAAAAAAATGGAATGTTCGCCATTGCACATATCACAACTGACAGTATATTTTCAGTTGGTTTTCTTTATCTTTCTTTTGCATTTTTTTTGTATTGTCCTTTAAACAGATTTTTTTATTTTCGCACATTGTCCATTACCCCATTTGCAGCTGCCACATTGTCCATTACCCCACTTAACAGAATGACAGTTACATTTGAGGAAAAGCTGATCCCAGTAGCAGTTATGGGACAATGGAAAAATAACTACTCTACATCTGAATTTACTGGAAAATAAAATAATATACAAAAAAAGGAAAAAAACAATGAATAATTATTTCACATATGTTAAACTCGTTGTCAACCATTAATACTTTAATATTTGCACTGTAAAAGTGTTTTGCTGAATGTCATTCTATTTGAATTACTACAACAGCTGGTGATCAGCCTCATTGTGCCAAATGCAAAAAGAATATGGCATTACATAAGACCTTATAATGGCATATTGTTATTAAGGTTAGGTGCAAGTACTAGCTTATTAGAGCTTGTAGAACTATGTAGCAAGCATCTGGAGGGAGAAGCTTAAACTTGAATGTCACTTTAAGGGGCCGATTCACCAAGCTTGAGTGAAGGATTCGAAGTAAAAAAAATTCGAATTTCGAAGTGTTTTTTGGGCTACTTCGACCATCGAATGGGCTACTTCGACCTTCGACTACGACTTCGGCTTTGAATCGAAGGATTCAAACTAAAAATCATTCGACTACTCGACCATTCGAAGTACTGTCTCTTTAAGAAAAAACTTCGACCCCCTAGTTTGCCATCTAAAACCTACCGAACCCAATGTTAGCCTATGGGGAAGGCTTGCTTAAGTTTTTTTGGTTAAAGGATAATCCTTCGATCGTTGGATTAAAATCCTTTGAATCGATTCGAAGGATTTAATCGTTCGATCGAAGGATTATTGCCTTTAACATTATGGGGCCCATTTACTTAGCTCGAGTGAAGGAATAGAATAAAAAAAACTTCGAATTTCGAATGGTTTTTTTGGTTACTTCGACCATTGAATTGGCTACTTCGACCTTCGACTTTGAATCGCACGATTCGAACTAAAAATTGTTCGAATATTCGACCATTCGATAGTCGAAGTACTGTCTCTTTAAAAAAAAACTTCAACCCCGTACTTCGCCACCTAAAACCTACCGAGGTGCAATGTTAGCCTATGGGGAAGGTCCCCATAGGCTTTCCTATGTTTTTTTTGGTTGAAGAAAAATCGTTCGGTCGATGGATTAAAATCCTTCGAATCGAATTATTCAAAGGATTTAATCAATCAAACGATTTTTCGTTTGTTCGATCGAACTATTTGCGGTAAATCCTTCGACTTCGATATTCGAATTTGAAGGATTTACATTCGGCAGTCGAATATCGAGGGTTAATTAACCCTCGATATTCGACCCTATGTAAATCTGCCCCTATGTGTAGAGTCAACATGTTTTAGGATATGTGGAAACAAATACAGAAAACAAGTCAATGTAAAGCCTGTTATAAGACACACAACAGACTTTTTAGATAATAGTATTCATAGTAATATCAGTATGTGAGACCTAACATCTTACGGAATGAAATAGAAATAAATTCTACATATTGTTGTACAAAACATTTATGATTTATGTTTCCAAATGGGTTGCTTTTGATTTTTTTTCAGTGTATAACTATGGATGCAACATCAGACAATGGCTTCCTCCCAATCACGCAAGTTTATATTCACTAAAAACTACGTTGTGAGTCGGGAAAAAGGATGACCTACGGGAAATACGTCCTAAGTGTCCCAATCAAGAACAAATTGTTTTGCTTTCTCTTCTTTCAAGACGAGGGAAAGAAATGCTCATCGGCACAGCTGAACACATTTACCAAGATATTTTTGAGCAATTCCACAAAGATTTGCCTTTTCATCTGTGTTGACATCTGCAGATAATCAATGCTAGAAATGGCTGCAAATGGATTTTTGCAGAGAACTTGCAACTAATTCTGTTCTCAAGCTGCCAGTCAGTTCACTTTATGTGACTCAAAGACACTGAATGCCACAGAAAAAAAGATGATTTCAAAACATGAGCAACCAGATCTCCCTGGAATAAAAAGTTTGTCTCTCTGTCATAAATGTTGTTTCAAAGTCTTGGGTTTCACTTTGCTTACTCAGACTGAAATGTGGGAGTTTCTATGTACATGCTTGTGCGTTTGTATGGCTGGCTTAATGAATTAGTAATTTAATGTATATACACATGTAAATGCTCCTATTTGGTTACATGTTTGTGATCAGTAAATGATAAAGATAAAGTATATTTTAATGAGATAAAAACCAGACCTATTAAGTTTTTGTTTACTACCATTTTCATGGTTTTTCTAAAGCTGCTTGTTAAAAACAATATTTCTGAAATGTCACATTATGTCCAGAAGCTTCAGCTTGAAAGATGTTTCAGAATGAACTTCCAGTGAGAAGAATAGAAATACAGAGCCTCTGGAAGCTCTTTTATTATCACTTGGGGAAATCAGCCATAAACTAAAATGTTAGAGGAGCCAATAAGGATAAGTGTCATTTAATTCTGAAATATATTTGTTATTTTTCAGTGTACAGCATGGATAGGGTCACTTAGCCTAAGTTTGATATTACCTGATTCTGTTCTGCAGGAATGGAAACACCAAAAACTGTACAGGAAAAGTAACACTAAAACAACAAAAGAATAAAATTTCATGTTTTTTTTCCCTGCACTGGTAAAACTGGTGTGTTTGCTTCAGAAACACTATTATAGTTTATGTAAATAAGCTGCTTAGATAAACGAGCTGCCGACAAAAGAGAAAAAGCAAAAGTTATATTTTTTAGTTTGCTTATGTGTGCTATTGCCAGAAATAAGAACTTCAAATGAAACGTTTTTTTTCTTACAAAAATAGTAATACACCCCATTCAAATGACTATTTGTAGTACTGTAGTCAAAGCTATGTACTTTACATATAATTGTGGAATTCCTTATGCTCAGAAAGGGATATATCCTTCAAGGCAGCAGATTGATCAATATGTTTTGCAACTGTAGAGGTACATAACATTGCTCCCAGTTTTGTATAAAATTGTAGGGCAAATTTATTATACCAAAAAAAAATTGTACAATTTTACAAAAGTAAAATACACTAAGGGGCAGATTTATCAAGGGTCGAAATTTCGAAGTTAAAAACACTTCGAAATTCGACCATTGAATTAAAATACTTAGAATTCTAATATAGAATTCAAACTTTTTTTGATCGAATTTGGCCATCGATCGATCGAAGATTCGAACGATTTTTACTTCGACTTCAAAAACTTAGAAAAATGCTGCACTTCGGCAGGCTTAATTTGACGAAGTATTGAAGTCGACGTTTTTTTAAGGAGACAATACTTCGATTATCAAATGGGTGAATATTCGAACATGTTTTACTTCTAATCGAATTCGAAGTAAATTCGAAGTCGTAGTATCCTTTTCAATGGTCGAAGCATCCAAAAATTACTTTGAATTTTGATTTTTTTTTACTTTGAAAATTCCCTCCAATTGACTTCGACCCTTGATAAATCTGCCCCCAAGATGCCTGTTTACTAAAGCTTGACTTTTTCTGACTTTGTTGTAAAATAAATTTGCGCAGACTCCCAAACTCGAATCCTCTTAATTCACCAATAAAAAACTGTCGAAAAAATAGTTGCAAGTAAAATTTGTGACAAAAAGAAGCAACAATTCAAATTGTGCAACACTTTCGATTTGACACTTGAATCATGCAACTTTTTTACGTTGTCGCCATGGCAACTAACCAGCACAAACAGGCCGAAACTATCGAGAATCCTAAAGGTAAAAAAATAAATATACAGATTGTTAAAGGAACCATCTGCCATTGACTTCTACCTGATTTCGACAGGTTTTATTTGGAGTTTTTTTGGATTCAAATTTTTAGCAGCTTCAGAGCATAATAAATTTCGAAAAATTCGAGTTTATTTTTTTCCTCTAAAAATTCTAGATTTTCCACTTAAAAAACTCAACCAGAAAAAATTAAGGTTTAATAAATAGGCCCATAAAAGTTGCAGTAGACATTTAAGGGGTTATGTAATAAAAAGCACTTAGTTTGCACAGGAGCAGTAACCCATAGTGACTAATTTATTACATATGGGGGTTAGTATAAAGGAGAAAATAACATATAAACATACACTAGAAATAAGCCAGAATGTTCTGGGTTTGTGTTGGTTTCAACATAACTCATCTCTACTCATCTTAAAGGTCACCTGTCACCCCCAAGATGTTTCCCCCAACAGAGGTGCAGGCTAATTGAGCACTCTGGTTGCGGGAAACAATAGTTTGTTTGTTTTTTAAAGGGCCTGGCAAGTGCTAGGCCATCTGCAACAGGAGGGAGGGTCTGTTTGGACGGCCATTTGTATCACAGAGATTTTGGGCCCCAGCTTTTGCTATTAATGTGCATCACAACATGGTCATCCACATCCCTCCTGGTATGGGAGGCCATTTAAAAAAAAAAAAAACTATGGTTTCCCACAATCAGAAAATTTCCAGTAGGGTACAAAGTTTAGGAATGACAAGTAAGAATGGTGATGGCAGGGGCGATCCTGGCCCCTCCGCCCTCCCCCATGCGCTTACCTTTTTGCGCCTGAGGGGGACCAGGGGGGTCCACGAGGGTGGCAGAGAGGGCCAGTGAACTAGCGCAGAGAGCCTATCTGTGCTCTCTGCACTGGAAAAGCTGAATTTCCAGTTTGAAAACCGGAAATTCGCTCTTAAAGTACCAGGAGCGGCATTTTTGCCGCCCCTGGTACCTAGTGGGGCGCTGTCGCCTGAGGCGACAGTCTCAAGTCGAAGCACCCCTGAGTAATGGGCTATGTTAAAAGTGGTGCTGAAAATATGTTTCTGTGCTGCTTTTTTTACACTTTTAGAAATATTAACCTATTTGCATCTCTATTCATTTAACTTTTAACCGTTTCAATTCACAGTTCTTCAAATAATATTTTCTATGTAGCAATAAATCATTGGATCTCAAGGAAGGTCCTCATAGATGCAATTAGGGAATGGTAAAATGTGCAAGCAAAGCCAGGCTGTGGTTACATGATTCATATGTAAGGAATGCAGATCATCAAGTAAACCAAAGATCAAATTGGGGGAATCTGGAAATAAGCTTAGGAGTCATCTAGAGCGGTATTGTTTTTAACAGTTAATAGTGGAACTATATAGCAGATTTTGGAATGAATACATGGCAATTTTTGTTTATTTTGTTATTTTTAACCTTCCTAATTATTTCATAAGCCAAACAGAATGCTAATCTTTATGTAATGTGCATATGTGCATGCTTGCCTGGACTAATTGGTTCATAAAATCATCCATCTGTATATCTATATTGTTAATTGAACTAAAATTCTCATCATTTATCTTTTATTCCCAAACATTTCAAAAACAAAGGAAACATTTGAATTAAAATTTGTTCTAGCTAATGGTTCCTTGATTTTCTTGGTCTTTAAAGCAACTAATATCTAAAATCTTGTTCTTGGTAGTTTTCTCTTTTTCAGTAGACTGTCGAGATTATACTTTCCATGAATCATCCCTAGTTAAATACTAGAGCATTATCCTGTACCCCCAAATGCATTTCATTGCATAGCTTGAAATGGAAACCTTTAAAATTAGGAAAAAAGAGCAGAACTTTTCCAAAATAGTATCGTTTCTCTACAATGGTTTTACAGTCTGCCTCAGTATATACTGTACATTTATTATAATCAATGTGAAATTCGTATCTCAGAAATGCAGAGTAGAACTTACAAACTTAAATACAGTGTTTAAAAGTTGAAGAAATATATATATATATACTGTATTTTCCATGTTACAAGTCTACTAACAAACCGTATATTCCACCACACTTGAGGCTTTTAAAAACAAACGTACATGCGGTCATATGCTTAACCAAAATTAGTGCAACATAACGGTTTACAATAGGAAAATATCAAATTGCTTTCAATTATGTTTTCTAAAACCAATGCTATTTTATGCCCCAAAACTCAGATTTACTGTGCGGAAACTGATTTACTGTCACCCATTGGGTTCTACAAAAATTCCTCTGTAGCCACAGACCAAAACAGAGAACAGAACTTCAATCACTTTTATAAATCTTATGGGGTTTCTGATTCAAAGCAACAGCAGGTACGATAACAAGAAAAGCTTTGTGTGAGTATTTGAACAGAATTCTGGCATGCAATGAGCACAAATTGTTTAGACATCTGAGCAGAGCAGGCTGACTGGTTATTTTAATGTCTAGTTAATTTTAACTTTATGCAGAATGTGCATTTACAGTACCTGTGTTATTATAAATCCTTTACCCAGTGAATTGGGTTTTGTATTTACTTAAACTTACCCTACACTATATTGCCTGGAAATGTTCAACATTTTTCAACTTATTTCCAAATAGTTATTTTTTGTAAGGAAATTAAGGTACAAAGTTAGAGACAGCTTATATATTCTAGGTGTATGTGGCTGTATATATTATATATATATATATATATATATATATATATATATACACACACATACATATATATATATATATATATATAGTCAAATACAAGAGTCCTCTGCACTCAACCCATTATCAATATATTTAAGACAGCGACATTTTGTGCATACTGCTACTAAAAAATGCCTTACCCTTTAAACAAAACAGGGATTGTTTGTCCATATATTGCAATATATTTAAGCTGGCCAACTACGTCAAAGTCATCCCATATCTGGCCAGTCCTATGCTCAATTTTATCTGATTCATTAAGAATTCTATTGCTTCATTATACATTTTACAAAGGGACTAGGTTTTACCTGCAAAACTTACTTGCTGCTTTCAAAGTAAACCCCCATACTTGGCTGCCCTTTTATTAGACACCAGTGGGATCACCTGACTATAGCTGGGAGGGGTGGGAGCTACAACATGGAGCTGGTCACTGCTCCTTTATAAACTATAACAAACAAGGGAAAGTTGTGCTCACCACTATTTTTTAAAACCATTAGGCGGGGGTGCAATGAGGCTGTGACCACAAAATACATATAGTCAAATACAAGAGTCCTCTGCACTCAACCCATTATCAATATATTTAAGACAGCGACATTTTGTGCATACTGCTACTAAAAAATACCTTACCCTTTAAACAAAACAGGGATTGTTTGTCCATATATTGCAATATATTTAAGCTGGCCAACTACGTCAAAGTCATCCCATATCTGGCCAGTCCTATGCTCAATTTTATCTGATTCATTATATATATATATCTACATAGCCAATCCAAAATTGTTTCTGAGCCATGCATAAACCTTTAATGTCCAGGTTGTACATGAAATAACATATGGGGGAAAAAACTGCCAACATATGATGAAGTTTGATAAATACCAGCAAATTCTATGTTCTGGCCCTTTTTGAAATATGTCAAGCTATGTCAAGTTATTGTGTCATTGTGGCTATTTTGCCTTGAGGTTGCCAGATGAGTGAAATGCTTTTCTAAGAAATTCAGTAGTCTAATAGCCACAAAATAACTCACAAATATAAAACCAAAATGCTCCAGAGTTTATTCACATTTTCCATAGTGTATATGAAATATTTCAATTGCCTATGATGCCCATAAAATTAAGCATAAGGTATATTTTGTAAAACAGGCATTTTGAAAATTGCAAAGCATGTCAGTAACATAGAAGATTTCATTATTTCCTTTCCAGAAATGTCAAAGAATATCTCAAATAGATCTAAAAGTCATAATTGGCAATGCAATGTGGCCTCTTTTTAACTATAGAAAATATTTTAACATAGAACTAGTATCCAAATGAATTTGGATCCCAGTGGATCTTTGTATTAAACCTTACAACTTTGTATTATCGTGCTAAAATACCTTTGCAACAGAGGGATAGATAAACTGCTAGGAATGTCCAGCGTTACAAAGGGCACATATTCTTCAGTTAAGATTTTGGAGCCTACCAAGATTTACAGTTTGTTTTTAGCTGTAACTTTCATATGCACAAATGTTGTGTGAATTGAAAAGCACTTGGCTGCCAGCTAAATCAAATAATGTATCAGCTTGTGGGTCATCTCAGCATATCTCAGTATTTCTGAATTATATAGAATATGTATATGTATATTTTATTACAGTGTGTGTGTAAGTAAAAAATATTTTGTTTACTTAACATTTTCTACTATTATGAAAAATAAAAGTTAAGAGCATCACTGTGTAGTGAATTTGTAGTTAATAAATGTATGATCCCAGAAAACTCTCTATCTTATTTATACAGTACATAACATCAAAAAGATCAATGGCATATGTCAACTTCATTGATGTAAACTGACTGATGGAATAAAATTCTAAGGTTTTTTTTAAGTTTTACAAGATTTAAAAGGTCATACATTTCAGTGGTTTACTATGGTTTAAACCATTTTGGGACATGCAGGTAAAGGTTTTTGAGGAACATTTACTGCCGAGTTTCTACTTTTGATTTTTTTTTTTTACTATCAATGTCACCCCAATACTCAGGGACATGGTAACACTATTTGATGAATAACAGTCAGGACAAGATTAATCCTTACTCCTCCTACAGCTGTATTGTGGCAAAAGTGATTTTAAGGTCTTTTTACATTTTCATCAAATCTAAATGTTGCATCTCCTGGAATATACTATTACAAGACATATTAATTTTTGATCATTTTTGACATTCTTTGTAGCTGCCAGAACTCAAGAATGATCTTGCAAAGGTAGGTTTGTCTTGTAAACACTGGTCAAATGAACACGTTAATGGGAGATGTTCATCAGTTAAGGAATATAAGCCATAAAAAACTAATTTGCTATTTTTCTCTAATTAAATGTAACATTTTTACCATTTCCTCTTTTCAATACAAGCCATTAAGGAGTTGAAAGTTTGATGTAAACCATGAAAAAAAACTGTGCTATTTTAGTGAGTGCCATTATATAAGT